>NC_057800.1:490955342-491684950 GCF_018294505.1 Triticum aestivum | reverse complement strand
GGCGTCGCGGTTCGGTTCCAGGCGTGGCGGGGCACGGTCACCCCGATCCGATCTGGATCAGGGGAGCGAGGGGGAGATATTTTCGTTGGGGGGAGTGGGGTGTCGGTGGAGTAGTGGGGGAGTGGGGGAAGGATATGGCGGCGGGGTGGGCCGGCCGGTTGGTTGAGGCCCAGTTGGGCCGGCCTGCTAGCTGGGCCACACGGCCCAGGGGGATTTCTGTTTCCTTTTTTAGTTTTGTTTTCTGTTTTTCTATTTTCTCTTTTTCCTTTTCTGTTTTAATTCAATTTAAAATATTTATGAATTTTCTAAACATGTGTTTTCTTCACCATAATTAACTATGTAATATTATGCACAAACCGAACATTTTTGTTTTAACGTTTGTAAACTTTTATTATTTAACTTTATTTTTTAATTTGAATTTGACTCGGTTTTGAACTAACGGCTGACTATCAACCGTAACCATGGTGACATGGCATGATTAGCGTTGGATTACTGTAGCATGATTATCCGGGCGTTACAATGCTCTAACTTGGCAGGGTTATGTTGCTCATATTGTGCGTATGGTGTCTCGCATTGCTATGTCATTTGATTAGTTTAGACATACTTTGTGTGAATGCCACCTGTTTAGTGTCTAATTACCATATATGTGAATTATGCATTACCATCTTGTTGCAGGACATTATATATGTGAACTATACAATGCTATCTTGTTGCAAAGGCATTATATATGTGAATTATGCAATGACATGCTGTTTAGCCAATCATCATGTATGTGAATTACATCATGCTATCATTTTTTTGTATTACGTGTTCCATTTGTCGACAACGTTTGTATATTCAACTACTCTTCCTGTGCATCAGCCATTTGAATTGGTGATGGAAGTATCTGGAGTGAAAACAAGGTATACAGAGCAGACAATGCTACCTACTGAAGCAGACATCTTGCTGGTTACAGAGAGCTCCTCAGAGGAGGATTCAGAGACTGATGACCAGTCCTATTTTCCCCCTGAGGTCTATGCTCAAACTTGGCAGGGTTATATTACCCATGTCATGCATGTTGTCTTGCATTGCTTAGTTTTTACATCATATATGGATTGCCATCTTCTTACTTGCTTACTATATAAATCATATATTTGAATTATATCATGCCATCATGTTTACAAAGTACATACACATCATCTATCTGAATTATGGCATGGCAACCCATTTAATAAAGACATCATATAGTTATTGAAGGAAATATGCCCTAGAGGCAATAATAAAGTTATTATTTATTTCCTTATAATCATGATAAATGTTTATTATTCATGCTAGAATTGTATTTACCGGAAACATAATACATGTGTGAATACATAGACAAACAAAGTGTCACTAGTATGCCTCTACTTGACTAGCTCGTTAATCAAAGATGGTTATGTTTCCTAACCATGAACAATGAGTTGTTATTTGATTAACGAGGTCACATCATTAGTAGAATGATCTGATTGACATGACCCATTCCATTAGCTTAGCACCCGATCGTTAGTATGTTGCTATTGCTTTCTTCATGACTTATATATGTTCCTATGACTATGAGATTATGCAACTCCCGTTTACCGGAGGAACACTTTGGGTACTACCAAACGTCACAACGTAACTGGGTGATTATAAAGGAGTACTACAGGTGTCTCCAATGGTCGATGTTGGGTTGGCGTATTTCGAGATTAGGATTTGTCACTCCGATTGTCGGAGAGGTATCTCTGGGCCCTCTCGGTAATACACATCACATAAGCCTTGCAAGCATTACAACTAATATGTTAGTTGTGAGATGATGTATTATGGAACGAGTAAAGAGACTTGCCGGTAACGAGATTAAACTAGGTATTGGATACCGACGATCGAATCTCGGGCAAGTAACATACCGATGACAAAGGGAACAATGTATGTTGTTATGCGGTCTGACCGATAAAGATCTTCGTAGAATATGTAGGAGCCAATATGGGCATCCAGGTCCCGCTATTGGTTATTGACCGGAGACGTGTCTCGGTCATGTCTACATTGTTCTCGAACCCGTAGGGTCCGCACGCTTAAGGTTACGATGACAGTTATATTATGAGTTTATGCATTTTGATGTACCGAAGGTTGTTCGGAGTCCCGGATGTGATCACGGACATGACGAGGAGTCTCGAAATGGTCGAGACGTAAAGATTGATATATTGGAAGCCTATATTTGGATATCGGAAGTGTTCCGGGTGAAATCGGGATTTTACCGGAATACCGAGAGGGTTACCGGAACCCCCGGGAACCATATGGGCCATCATGGGCCTTAGTGGAAAGGAGAAAGGGGCAGCCCAAGGGGGCTGCGCGCCTCCCCCCTTCCCCTAGTCCTATTAGGACTAGGAGAGGTGGCCGGCCACCCCTCTCCCTCTTTCCCCCTTGGGAATCCTAGTTGGAATAGGATTGGGGGGGAGTCCTACTCCCGGTAGGAGTAGGACTCCTCCTGCGCCTCTCTCTCTTGGCCGGCGCCCCCTTCCCCCTTGGCTCCTTTATATACTGAGGTAGAGGCACCCCAAAGACAGACAAGTTGACACAAGTTGATCCACGTGATCGATTCCTTAGCCGTGTGCGGTGCCCCCTGCCACCATATTCCTCGATAATACTGTAGCGGAGTTTAGGCGAAGCCCTGCTGCTGTAGTTCATCAAGATCATCACCACGCCGTCATGCTGACGAAACTCTTCCCCGACACTTTGCTGGATCGGAGTCCGGGGATCGTCATCGAGCTGAACGTGTGCTCAAACTCGGAGGTGCCGTAGTTTCGGTGCTTGATCGGTTGGATCGTGAAGATGTACGACTACTTCCTCTACATCGTGTCATCGCTTCCGCAGTCGGTCTGCATTGGGTACGTAGACAATACTCTCCCCTCGTTTCTATGCATCACATGATCTTGCGTGTGCGTAGGAAAATTTTTGAAATTACTACGAAACCCAACAGTGGCATCCGAGCCTAGGTTATTGATGTTGATGTTATCTGCACGAGTAGAACACAAGTGAGTTGTGGACGATACAAGTCATACTGCCTACCAGCATGTCATATTTTGGTTCGGCGGTATTGTTGGACGAGACGACCCGGACCAACCTTACGCGTATGCTTACGCGAGACCGGTTCCCTCGACGTGCTTTGCACAGAGATGGCTTGCGGGCGACTGTCTCTCCAACTTTAGTTGAACCAAGTATGGCTACGCCCGGTCTTTGCGAAGGTTAAAACGGAGTCTATTTGACAAACTATCGTTGTGGTTTTGATGCGTAGGTGAGATTGGTTCTTACTTAAGCCCGTAGCAGCCACGTAAAAACATGCAACAACAAAGTAGAGGACGTCTAACTTGTTTTTGCAGGGCATGTTGTGATGTGATATGGTCAAGGCATGATGCTGAATTTTATTGTATGAGATGATCATGTTTTGTAACCAAGTTATCGGCAACTGGCAGGAGCCATATGGTTGTCGCTTTATTGTATGCAATGCAATCGCGATGTAATGCTTTACTTTATTGCTAAACGGTAGTGATAGTCGTGAAAGCATAAGATTGGCGAGACGACAACGATGCTACGATGGAGATCAAGGTGTCGCGCCGGTGACGATGGTGATCATGACGGTGCTTCGAAGATGGAGATCACAAGCACGAGATGATGATGGCCATATCATATCACTTATATTGATTGCATGTGATGTTTATCTTTTTATGCATCTTATCTTGCTTTGATTGACGGTAGCATTATAAGATGATCTCTCACTAAATTATCAAGAAGTGTTCTCCCTGAGTATGCACCGTTGCCAAAGTTCGTCGTGCCCAGACACCACGTGATGATCGGGTGTGATAAGCTCTACGTCCATCTACAACGGGTGCAAGCCAGTTTTTGCACACGCAGAATACTCAGGTTAAACTTGACGAGCCTAGCATATGCAGATATGGCCTCGGAACACGGAGACCGAAAGGTCGAGCGTGAATCATATAGTAGATATGATCAACATAAACGATGTTCACCATTGAAAACTACTCCATCTCACGTGATGATCGGTCATGGTTTAGTTGATTTGGATCACGTAATCACTTAGAAGATTAGAGGGATGTCTATCTAAGTGGGAGTTCTTAAGTAATATGATTAATTGAACTTAAATTTATCATGAACTTAGTACCTGATAGTATCTTGCTTGGTTATGTTGATTGTAGATAGATGGCTCGTGCTATTGTTCCGTTGAATTTTAATGCGTTCCTTGAGAAAGCAAAGTTGAAATATGATGGTAGCAATTACACGGACTGGGTCCGTAACTTGAGGATTATCCTCATTGCTGCACAGAAGAATTACGTCCTGGAAGCACCGCTGGGTGCCAGGCCTGCTGCTGGAGCAACGCCAGATGTTATGAACGTCTGGCAGAGCAAAGCTGATGACTACTCGATAGTTCAGTGTGCTATGCTTTACGGCTTAGAATCGGGACTTCAACGACGTTTTGAACGTCATGGAGCATATGAGATGTTCCAGGAGTTGAAGTTAATATTTCAAGCAAATGCCCGGATTGAGAGATATGAAGTCTCCAATAAGTTCTATAGCTGCAAGATGGAGGAGAACAGTTCTGTCAGTGAGCATATACTCAAAATGTCTGGGTATAATAATCACTTGATTCAATTGGGAGTTAATCTTCCGGATGATTGCGTCATCGACAGAATTCTCCAATCACTGCCACCAAGCTACAAGAGCTTCGTGATGAACTATAATATGCAAGGGATGAACAAGACTATTCCCGAGCTCTTCGCAATGCTGAAAGCTGCGGAGGTAGAAATCAAGAAGGAGCATCAAGTGTTGATGGTTAACAAAACCACTAGTTTCAAGAAAAAGGGAAAAGGGAAGAAGAAGGGGAACTTCAAGAAGAACGGCAAGCAAGTTGCTGCTCAAGTGAAGAAACCCAAGTCTGGACCTAAGCCTGAAACTGAGTGCTTCTACTGCAAGCAGACTGGTCACTGGAAGCGGAACTGCCCCAAGTATTTGGCGGATAAGAAGGATGGCAAGGTGAACAAAGGTATATGTGATATACATGTTATTGATGTGTACCTTACTAGAGCTCGCAGTAGCACCTGGGTATTTGATACTGGTTCTGTTGCTAATATTTGCAACTCGAAACAGGGACTACGGAATAAGCGACCACTGGCAAAGGACGAGGTGACGATGCGCGTGGGAAACGGTTCCAAAGTCGATGTGATCGCGGTCGGCACACTACCTCTACATCTACCTTCGGGATTAATATTAGACCTAAATAATTGTTATTTGGTGCCAGCGTTGAGCATGAACATTATATCTGGATCTTGTTTAATGCGAGACGGTTATTCATTTAAATCAGAGAATAATGGTTGTTCTATTTATATGAGTAACATCTTTTATGGTCATGCACCCTTAAAGAGTGGTGTATTTTTATTAGATCTCGATAGTAGTTATACACATATTCATAATGTTGAAACCAAAAGATACAGAGTTTATAATGAAAGTGCAACTTATTTGTGGCACTGTCGTTTAGGTCATATCGGTATAAAGCGCATGAAGAAACTCCATGCTGATGGACTTTTGGAACCACTTGATTATGAATCACTTGGTACTTGTGAACCGTGCCTAATGGGCAAGATGACTAAAACACCGTTCTCCGGTACTATGGAGAGAGCAACAGATTTGTTGGAAATCATACATACCGATGTATGTGGCCCGATGAATATTGAGGCTCGTGGCGGATATCGTTATTTTCTCACCTTCACAGATGATTTAAGTAGATATGGGTATATCTACTTAATAAAACATAAGTCTGAAACATTTGGAAAGTTCAAAGAATTTCAGAGTGAAGTTGAAAATCATCGTAACAAGAAAATAAAGTTTCTACGATCTGATCGTGGAGGAGAATATTTGAGTTACAAGTTTGGTGTACATTTGAAAAACTGTGGAATAGTTTCGCAACTCACGCCACCCGGAACACCACAGCGTAATGGTGTGTCCGAACGTCGTAATCGTACTTTACTAGATATGGTGCGATCTATGATGTCTCTTACCGATTTACCGCTATCGTTTTGGGGTTATGCTATAGAGACGGCCGCATTCACGTTAAATAGGGCACCATCAAAATCCGTTGAGACGACGCCTTATGAACTGTGGTTTGGCAAGAAACCAAAGTTGTCGTTTCTTAAAGTTTGGGGCTGCGATGCTTATGTGAAAATACTTCAACCTGATAAGCTCGAACCCAAATCGGAGAAATGTGTCTTCATAGGATACCCAAAGGAAACTGTTGGGTACACCTTCTATCACAGATCCGAAGGCAAGACATTAGTTGCTAAGAATGGATCATTTCTAGAGAAGGAGTTTCTCTCGAAAGAAGTGAGTGGGAGGAAAGTAGAACTTGACGAGGTAACTGTACCTGCTCCCTTACTGGAGAGTAGTTCATCACAGAAAACTGTTTCAGTGACACCTACACCAGTTAGTGAGGAAGCCAATGATAATGATCATGAAACTTCAGATCAAGATACTACTGAACCTCGTAGATCAACCAGAGTAAGATCCGCGCCAGAGTGGTACGGTAATCCTGTTCTGGAAGTCATGCTACTAGATCATGATGAACCTACGAACTATGAAGAAACGATGGTGAGCCCAGATTCCGCAAAGTGGCTTGAAGCCATGAAATCTGAGATGGGATCCATGTATGAGAACAAAGTATGGACTTTGGTTGACTTGCCCGATGATCGGCAAGCAATTGAGAATAAATGGATCTTTAAGAAGAAGACTGACGCTGATGGTAATGTTACTGTCTACAAAGCTCGACTTGTCGCAAAAGGTTTTCGGCAAGTTCAAGGGATTGACTACGATGAGACCTTCTCACCCGTAGCGATGCTTAAGTCCGTCCGAATCATGTTAGCGATTGCCGCATTTTATGATTATGAAATTTGGCAGATGGATGTCAAAACTGCATTCCTGAATGGATTTCTGGAAGAAGAGTTGTATATGATGCAACCAGAAGGTTTTGTCGATCCAAAGGGAGCTAACAAAGTGTGCAAGCTCCAGCGATCCATTTATGGACTGGTGCAAGCCTCTCAGAGTTGGAATAAACGTTTTGATAGTGTGATCAAAGCATTTGGTTTTATACAGACTTTCGGAGAAGCCTGTATTTACAAGAAAGTGAGTGGGAGCTCTGTAGCATTTCTGATATTATATGTGGATGACATATTACTTATTGGAAATGATATAGAATTTCTGGATAGCATAAAGGGATACTTGAATAAAAGTTTTTCAATGAAAGACCTCGGTGAAGCTGCTTACATATTAGGCATTAAGATCTATAGAGATAGATCAAAACGCTTAATTGGACTTTCACAAAGCACATACCTTGACAAAATTTTGAAGAAGTTCAAAATGGATCAAGCAAAGAAAGGGTTCTTGCCTGTGTTACAAGGTGTGAAATTGAGTAAGACTCAATGCCCGACCACTGCAGAAGATAGAGAGAATATGAAAGATGCTCCCTATGCATCAGCCATAGGATCTATCATGTATGCAATGCTGTGTACCAGACCTGATGTATGCCTTGCTATAAGTTTAGCAGGGAGGTACCAAAGTAATCCAGGAGTGGATCACTGGACAGCGGTCAAGAACATCCTGAAATACCTGAAAAGGACTAAGGATATGTTTCTCATATATGGAGGTGACAAAGAGCTCATCGTAAAAGGTTACGTTGATGCAAGCTTTGACACTGATCCGGACGATTCTAAATCGCAAACCGGATACGTGTTTACATTAAACGGTGGAGCTGTCAGTTGGTGCAGTTCTAAACAAAGCATCGTAGCGGGATCTACATGTGAAGCGGAATACATAGCTGCTTCGGAAGCAGCAAATGAAGGAGTCTGGATGAAGGAGTTCATATCCGATCTAGGTGTCATACCTAGTGCATCGGGTCCAATGAAAATCTTTTGTGACAATACTGGTGCAATTGCCTTGGCAAAGGAATCCAGATTTCACAAAAGGACCAAACACATCAAGAGACGCTTCAACTCCATCCGGGATCTAGTCCAGGTGGGAGACATAAAGATTTGCAAGATACATATGGATTTGAATGTTGCAGACCCGTTGACTAAGCCTCTTCCACGAGCAAAACATGATCAGCACCAAAGCTCCATGGGTGTTAGAATCATTACAGTGTAATCTAGATTATTGACTCTAGTGCAAGTGGGAGACTGAAGGAAATATGCCCTAGAGGCAATAATAAAGTTATTATTTATTTCCTTATAATCATGATAAATGTTTATTATTCATGCTAGAATTGTATTTACCGGAAACATAATACATGTGTGAATACATAGACAAACAAAGTGTCACTAGTATGCCTCTACTTGACTAGCTCGTTAATCAAAGATGGTTATGTTTCCTAACCATGAACAATGAGTTGTTATTTGATTAATGAGGTCACATCATTAGTAGAATGATCTGATTGACATGACCCATTCCATTAGCTTAGCACCCGATCGTTAGTATGTTGCTATTGCTTTCTTCATGACTTATATATGTTCCTATGACTATGAGATTATGCAACTCCCGTTTACCGGAGGAACACTTTGGGTACTACCAAACGTCACAACGTAACTGGGTGATTATAAAGGAGTACTACAGGTGTCTCCAATGGTCGATGTTGGGTTGGCGTATTTCGAGATTAGGATTTGTCACTCCGATTGTCGGAGAGGTATCTCTGGGCCCTCTCGGTAATACACATCACATAAGCCTTGCAAGCATTACAACTAATATGTTAGTTGTGAGATGATGTATTACGGAACGAGTAAAGAGACTTGCCGGTAACGAGATTGAACTAGGTATTGGATACCGACGATCGAATCTCGGGCAAGTAACATACCGATGACAAAGGGAACAACGTATGTTGTTATGCGGTCTGACCGATAAAGATCTTCGTAGAATATGTAGGAGCCAATATGGGCATCTAGGTCCTGCTATTGGTTATTGACCGGAGACGTGTCTCGGTCATGTCTACATTGTTCTCGAACCCGTAGGGTCCGCATGCTTAAGGTTACGATGACAGTTATATTATGAGTTTATGCATTTTGATGTACCGAAGGTTGTTCGGAGTCCCGGATGTGATCACGGACATGACGAGGAGTCTCGAAATGGTCGAGACGTAAAGATTGATATATTGGAAGCCTATATTTGGATATCAGAAGTGTTCCGGGTGAAATCGGGATTTTAGCGGAATACCGAGAGGGTTACCGGAACCCCCGGGAACCATATGGGACATCATGGGCCTTAGTGGAAAGGAGAAAGGGGCAGCCCAAGGGGGCTGCGCGCCTCCCCCCTTCCCCTAGTCCTATTAGGACTAGGAGAGGTGGCCGGCCACCCCTCTCCCTCTTTCCCCCTTGGGAATCCTAGTTGGAATAGGATTGGGGGGGGGAGTCCTACTCCCGGTAGGAGTAGGACTACTCCTGCGCCTCTCTCTCTTGGCCGGCGCCCCCTTCCCCCTTGGCTCCTTTATATACTGAGGTAGAGGCACCCCAAGGACAGACAAGTTGACACAAGTTGATCCACGTGATCGATTCCTTAGCCGTGTGCGGTGCCCCCTGCCACCATATTCCTCGATAATACTGTAGCGGAGTTTAGGCGAAGCCCTGCTGCTGTAGTTCATCAAGATCGTCACCACACCGTCGTGCTGACGAAACTCTTCCCCGACACTTTGCTGGATCGGAGTCCGGGGATCGTCATCGAGCTGAACGTGTGCTCGAACTCGGAGGTGCCGTAGTTTCGGTGCTTGATCGGTTGGATCGTGAAGACGTACGACTACTTCCTCTACGTCGTGTCATCGCTTCCGCAGTCGGTCTGCGTTGGGTACGTAGACAATACTCTCCCCTCGTTGCTATGCATCACATGATCTTGCGTGTGCGTAGGAAAAAATTTGAAATTACTACGAAACCCAACAGTTATATCATCTCATCCTGTTTAGTGTTTACAGTCATCATATTTTGAATTATGGCATTCTATCCGTGAATGTATGCGAATTATGGCATGCCAACCTATTTAATAAACACATTATATAGTTATGTCATGTCATCCTGTTTACATAGTCTCATATTTTGAACTGTGTCTTTCCATCTTTTTTAGTTAGCCATCATAATGTGAAATTGTGTCATGCTATCCTGTTTAGTTAGCCATCATATATGTGAAATTGTGTCATGCTATCATGTTTGGTTAGACAACATAAATATGAATTATTTCATGCCCTCTTTTATTCCCCACTATCCATTGCACCTGTCTATCATACAATGTCTATACTTTTAGTTACTTTTCTTGTTTATCAGCCATTTGAATTGGAGAGCGTGATGGCAGTATCTAAGGGAGTAACAACACGGTCTTCAGAAAAGATAGTGCTACCAATTGATGTAGATAGAACCACGGTTGTACTTGCCCAAGGACCAGATCCACCACACATAACCCAGACTCTCGCAGATTGTACCCCTACCCAGTTGGACAGAGAACCAGCTACACCCCTTCTAACCCCAACCCCGGCAGATAGTAACCCAGTTCCAGTTGACACAACACCGTCTCCACCACAGAGCACCCAAACACGAGCAGTTAGTAAGGGAACTGCAGTGCCCAAAGCATGAGGACCACCATTCCGAATCCCAACTCAATGCTTAAAGGAGAAGAAGATTTGTTCTCAGGTCAGGTTCTGTAGCTATGGTTCATACTCCTTTGCTCTTGCATGACTGTATTTACTCATACCAACTATTTTCAAATTTGAAGAATGGAATTGAAACTCCAATGGCGCAACAGGTATGTTTTAAACCTGTTTCTTTAGCTGGTTTGCTATTGTAACCTGCTCTATGTTGATTTCAGTTTCAATTGAATAAACAGTTATGTTCTCATGTCTTGCACATTAAAAGTGTTGTTATTTCTCTATAGTTACCCACACTTATATTCTGTCTATTATGCTTCGTCTTGAACAAATATTATTTGAACTGTGTCTCTATCTTGATTTGGCAACAAAAACTAGAATGATATAGACCATAAAGTGACCATGGTACATAGATATATGTTTGTTTCATGTTGTTATCCTATCCACTTTACTACTGAACTCATTTACCAAAATGAGTTTCATATACAACATGGTAAACATGTGATGTGTCTGCTTGTTTCTCTTTTAGAATGCGGACAAAATATTGGAGAACAGTACCGCGTTCTCCAATGGTAAAGGAAGTAATGCAAATAAGGTTCAAGATAGTGAGACATCCATGTTGGTCTCCAAGAAAGCTGATAAAAACTATCTTGACGACAGTGAGGAAACCCAAAAGTCATGTCTTGATGTAGTGTTCGAGTTACTGGCCACTACTGCCGGCACAAGCTCTTCGAACTCGCTGCCTGAATCAGTTCGTCTTCTTGAGTCTCAACTTCAAGTTCAAAGACATCGATCAGATGTGCTGCGACAGGAAGCTGAAGGACTGAGGAAGTCCCTGCAGAATTCAGATGCATATTTTCTGGTGCAACAGCAAGCGCTGGAGGATTTAAGCGCCAAACAAGAGAAAGTTAATAAGCTTGCTAAGCATCTTGCCAGCATTATGGGTACCCAGGATATTGTTTCTTGAGATCTTCTGAAGTGGTTTCAGTTCTGGATTTGTTTTGCTGCGGCGTTTATTTGCGCTGGTCGCCAACTTTGACAACCAGTGTATATGATATGCTGCTTTGTTCCCTATATTTGCACTGGTGGCGAACTTTGATTCCCACTGGATGTATTATGTGTAATAGCCGTGATAGCGTGGCGTTAGTTGCTTGCTTATTTATTTCCTTGTTGTCTTGTTTATTTGTTTGCTTGTAGTCATTGCAGTTCTTTTTCCGCGGTTAGCTAGTGGCTGCAATAACCTATTTTTTAAAACTAGGCCACAATAACCACGGGCTAATATTTACTGAAGTGACACTGGGCCTCCTACTGGCCGTAGAAACAGTGGGCCTTCTATGGGCCGTAGAAACAATGGGCCTTCTACGGGCCGTAGAAACAATGGGCCTTCTACGGGTCGTATTATCAATGGGCCTTATACGGGTCGTATAATTGATTGGCCAAACATGGGCCAAACATACCACATTATGGCCGTAAACGTGCTAGAGTTGGAATCGTCCGTTCATGGGCCGACCATAACGGGCCATCGTTAATAGGCTGTATTTGATGACGCTATGAAATCAGCCCAATGTATTAACGGACCACAAACGGGCCGACTGTAACCACGAGCTGAATTTGGCCCACAAGTAGAAAATGACAGTAACGGGCCATAAGTAAACGAATGCTGGAAATGAGCCCAAGAATAAATGGGCTCTGAGAAGGCCGAAAGATAACATGGGCTGGAAACGGCCCAACGGAATAATGGGTCGCTAATGGGTATAAAGTGATACACTGTTCATTACGGGCCAGTTTCACCACGGGCTGTTAATGGGTGTAAAGTGATACACTGTTCATTACGGGCCAGTTTCACCATAGGCCGTTAGTAGGCCAAGAGTTACATAGGGCCTCATATGGGCCGAAAGACGTCATGGGCCATACATGGGCCAGAAGTGAAAACGGGCTAGAATCATATTGGATGGCCCAGATGACGCTACTGGGCCTAATTTGGATAGGGCGTAACGGGCCTTGGGTTAGCGGGCTGTAAATGGGCTATATTCGAACAGGCCGTTAACATGCTTTCCTTGGGCCGGCCCGACAGCTTTTGACCAAGTCAAACGGGCCGGCCTTTTCATAGGAATGGGCCTCTGTTGGGCCGTGCCACGTGTCGACGTATCATAGGCGCCTTCCGTCCAATGAGTGGTTGACATATGTCCCAACGATGAGCCGACACGTGTTTCCTCCAGCCAATGATAATTTTACACGTGGAAAATCCCCATTGGTCGGGGCTGTTAACAGGTTATCGGATCCAAAACCCGACCCGATAGCTTAACGGCGTTCCATTACAGTGGATGCCACGTGTCGGTCACCCTTGACGAAAGCACTTCTGTGACGCGCGATTTATCGTCATGGAAGTGGACACTTTTGTGATGATAATTTTGGTAATGTCATGGAACACTTCTACGACAGCACAGGTATGACTATCTTGATTTTGTCATAAATTTGTCATGGATGTCTATGCATGACAGAAAACGCGACCTACTGTGACAAACACGTATCATCACGGAAGTGTATTTTTTTGTAGTGCAAATGGCTTACCATTCGTTTAATTTAAAGTGAAATATTGTAACAAATCCCAACCAAGGGAAATAACATCACTCTTGCCGGCTGCTTGAGCTCACTGTGCATTATAGAAGCCAAGTGATTAGCCCCCACCAGCACCCACAAACTTATTTCGAACTAGCACATCAAATGGGATGTAAATTTTCATAGGAAAGGCTGCATGACCGTGACAGATTTGGATTCTGACATTTGGGACCCGCGAGGAAATAGCCTATCCAAGGTGGTGTCGACTTACTAGCCAGTCAACAAGCGATTATGCCTACCAGCCGTTGGATTGACATCCAACATCTGTCGTGTATCTTCTATCTCTTGTCTTCTTCTTTCTCCATCCGCCCAAACCAAACCACCCCGTCGGCTCCGCCTGCTATGGCTGGCTGCGCCTCCGCCGCCCTACCGTATGTACCCTCCAATGTTGGCCAGTCCCTCCCTCTATTCCCCCACACGTCCTGTTATTCTCCGGCGACGTCAGCCCCAACACGCACCCACGCCCGAACCAGTCAACCCACGTACTCCCCTCCGCCTGCGACTGGACTGGCGCATCTTTAATGGCTCCTGTTCATTCCATCTGAGGCCTCGTCGTCCTCCTCCTCCTTGCGGGCTTGGTTCGCTCACCGTGCGCGGTGCGCCGCCTTCTTGTGTTGTCAACGTCATCAACAACCGAGAGGAACAAGGAGATGATTGTACGTGGAGAGGATGACAGTAGGGATCCACCAGCGTCATGGCAGTACGCAAGCAAGTGCCTCTATAGTACAAGCCCAAAAATATGGTTCCTCCTAATGGTTGGACATCCGGGGCTCACGCCATTGTCAACGTAGTCAATAAACGAGAGAATTACACTACGGGTGGCTGACACCAGGGACCCAGCAAGTCGCGCAGTTTTTTTAGGAACAAGCAGTTGTTATTTATACTAGTTTTAGTGACGGATCAGGGTAATAACGGGGCTGTTCGGGGGCTGTGGCCCGTCTAGCCAGGGTTTTATTTATGTTTACCACATCATGAGCCCAGATGTGTTTTTTTCTTGCTGAAAATGGCTAGCCCAGTTCTATTTTTTTTAAGAAATACCCAAACAAGGCCTACTTTCTTTATCGGCCCTGCTGGGTTGCAAATCTTTCAAGACGAGGAGAGTTTCATTCGGTTTGCCCAGAAATGGGTTGTACATTTTTAAAACACATCAAACCGGGAATTAGTTTCAATTTTTTTCATAACAAGATCTTAAATTCCATTGATTTTTATGCGTGGACAATTATTTGGATTTTACATTTATATAAATTATTTTTCAAAATAGTTTGAATATGAATCGATATTTCTGGATTAAAAACAGTTGACCGCACCGAAATATGCGAAAAATCGTATACTTTTTAACCGTGTCCACAATATGGGGTGCAATGTTAACAAAAAGAAGATGGGATCCCAAAAAATTCTTAAGAATTAGCAAATGGGTTGTACATTATTAGAAATAATGGCAGATGGGTTGTATGCTGTTTTCCACATATTTGAGGCTGACTTGTGCGCCTACTACAGGTTGACGCGTATGCTTTCATAACAAAAAAGGTTGACGCACACGCAACGCCTTATCAATTTAGTCAACACACGAGAGCAGTGACTGTTGGATGTCCATCCAACGGCTGTCGTGCTTCTTCAATCTCTGCTCTTCATGCTCTAGCCGCTCAAACAAGCGCCGGCGGGACTGTCTGCTCCCTCATCTCGCGGCCGACTATGCTGCCGCGCAGGCCACACGGCCCCATCGTACTCCCATCGCTGGCCTAGCCATCCCTCTACTCACCCACACATGTTGTTATTCTCCGGCGAGGGCAGACGAACCAGTAAACCCTCATACTCCTCCGCGTGGGAACAACTGCCGAGTATTCCTTGGCTCTGTGTCGTTCCCTTCCTAGGCCTCGCCATTGTCCACCGCCATGGTGCTCTCGACGCGGCCTGGTCAACGTGGTCAATGAACGACATCCATCGGAAGTGGACTGTACGTGGAGAGGCTGACAGCTGGGTCCATGGCCGCACGCAAGGAAATGCCTCCTTATTACGCGCAAAATAATGATTCCTTCACCTGACAGCTAGGACCCACAGGAAGGGCCTCTGTATTTCGTGAAAAAAAACGTTCCCCCCACTGACAGGTCGGACCCACCAGCTATATCTTCACAAGCAAGGAAGTGCCTCCTTATTACGCCCAAAAAATGAATACCCCCTGCTAGCTGGGACCCACCATATTGTTGGGCTGACTTGTGGGCCTACTAAGTTGACGGGGACGGAGGGCTTTGTCAACTTAGTCAATACTCCAGTGACCGTATGATGTCCATCCAACGGCCATAGTGCTTCTTCAACCTCTGGTCTTCTTGCTCCAGCCGCCCAAAACAACGCCAGTCGTGCTGCCTGCTCCTGCCTCCCGTGGCCGTCTGTGCTACCGCGGAGGCCTCACCGCCCCCATACTACTCCCACCACTGGCCAGGCCATCCCTCCACTCACCCACACCCCCTGTTATTCTGCGGCGACGGCAGCCTCACACCGCAGCTGAACCAGTGAACGCTCGTACTCCTCTCCGCGTGGGCATCCACTGCCGCGTCTTGCCCGGCTCCGCGTCGTCCCCTTCCTAGGCCTCGCCGTCGTCCACTATCGTGGTGCTCTCGGCGTGGCGTGGTCAATGTGGTCAACGACCGACTTCCATCGGAAGAGTACTGTACGTGGAGAGGCTGACAGCTGGGTCCATGGCAGCCGCAAGGAAGTGCCTCCTTATTACACGGAAAATAATTATTCCTCCACCTGACAGCGGGGACCCACCGGATGGGCCACCAGTATTTTGCGAAAAAATCGTTTCCCCCTGACTGTTGGGACCCACAGGGAAGGCCATCGTATTTCGCGAAAAAAACGTTCCCTCACTGTCAGCTCGGACCCACCAGAAGTGCCTCCTTATTAAGCACAAAAAAATGAATACTCCCCCGGCTAGCTGGGACCCACCTTGGTGGGAGGCTGACTTGTGGGCCTACTAAGTTGACGGGGACGAAGAGCTTTGTCAACTTAGTCAATATGAACGATTCTAGCTCTAGTGACCGTACGATGTCCATCCAACGGTCGTAGTGCTTCTTCAACCTCTGGTCTTCTTTCTCCAGCCGCCCAAAGTAGCGCCGGTCGTGCCGCATGCTCCTGCCTCCTGTGGCCGGCTGTGCTACCGCAGAGGCCTCACCGTCCCTACTATTCCCACCGCTGGCCAGGCCCTGTGGCGACGGCAGCCTCACACCGCAGCCGAACCAGTGAACCCTCGTACTCCTCTCCGTGCAGGCTTCCACTGTCGCGTCTTCCCCGGCTCCGCGTCGTCCCCTTCCTAGGCCTCGCCGTCGTCCACCGCCGTGGTGCTCTCCGTGCGGCGTGGTCAACGTGGTCAAGGAATGACTTCCATTGGAAGAGTACTGTACGTGGATAGGCTGACAGCTGGGTCCACAGCCACAGCCCAGTTTTTTTTGTGATTTGCCAAGTAAGTCGCTTTGTCAGGCCTGTTGGGCTGCAAATCTTTCAAGATGAGGAGAGCTTTCATTCGGCTGGCCGAGAAAATGGCCCATCAGTAATGAGAAATGGACTGTACATTTTTAAAACACATCAAACCGGCAATTAGTTTCAAATATCTTTTTTTCATTTCAAAATTTTAAATTGCATTAATTTTTATGCGTGGAGAATTTATTGGATTTTATATTGATATACGTTTATTTTTAAAATCAGTTTGAATATGAGTCGAAATTTCAGGATTAAAAACAGTTCGGACCGCACCGAAATATGCAAAATTTTGTATAATTTTTTAACCGTGGCCACAATATGGGCTGTAATGCTAACAAAAAGAACATGGGCTCCAAAAAAACCTTAAGAATTAGCAAATGGGCTATAAATTATTAGAAATAATGGCAGATGGGTTGTATGCTATTTTCCACAGTTTTGAGGCTTTCCTATAAAAATGTTGACGCACAAGCACTGACTGTTGGATGTCCATCCAACAGCCGTCGTGCTTCTTCAATCTCTGCTCTTCCTGCTCCAGCCGCTCAAACAAGCGCCGGCGGGACTGCCTGCTCCCTCCTCCCCGCGGCCGGCTGTGCTGCCGCGTAGGCCTCACCGCCCCACCGTACTCCCATCGCTGGCCTAGCCATCCCTCTACTCACCCACACCTATTGTTATTCTCCGACGATGGCAGACGAACTAGTAAACCCTCGTACAGTCGTACTCCCCTCCGCGTGGGAAACAATTGCCGAGTCTTCCCTGTCTCCGTGTCGTCCCCTTCCTAGGCATCGCCGTCGTCCACCGCTGTGATGCTCTCGGCGCGGCATGGTCAATGTGGTTAACGACCGACTTACATCGGAAGAGTACTGTGCGTGGAGACGCTGACAGCTGGGTCCACGGCCGCAGCAAGTAAGTGCCTCCTTATTACGCGCAAAATAATTATTCCTCCACCTGACAGCGGGGACCCACCGGACAGGCCACTGTATTTCGCGAAAAAAATGTTTCCCCCCTGACTGTTGGGACCCACCAGCTACACCTTCGCACGCAAGGAAGTGCGTCCGGGCAAAAAAACATGATTCGCCCCCCTGACTGCTGGGACCCACCAGCTACGTCTTCGCACGCAAGGAATTTCCTGACAGTCGGGACCCACCTGGTCGAAGCGTATGTAGCGTTGTCATTCTGGTCGCGAACGTGTACGTACATATATACTGGTGGATGTAGAGGCGCGCACGTGTCGTAGTAGAGGCGCGCACGTAGCATGTACACGTACGTACAGCGGCCAGGGTGCAAGAAAGAAAATACGGCCATGTATGTGTACATACGGGAGGGGTCTCGAACGCCTACTCGCGCATACGTACGGCGAGGGCTCGTTGGCATGGCTGGGTCGGAACGGAGAAACAGCGTCGTCATCGTGTTCATGGGGAGGCAACGGAATGCGTCGTGTTCATCGGGAGGCAACGAAACGTGTGGGAGGCAACCGGCTGGGTCGGAACGGAATGCATTGTCGTGTTCATCGGGAGGGCTTGGACGAAACAGGCGATGGAAACGAGGCCTGGCGTACCGCAGAACGGAGGAAACGGCCTTGTGTTCGACCAGCCACGTCCAAAACAGGATCCTATTCATCTGGAGGGGTCTGGCGTACCGCAAAACGGACGAAACGGACCTCCTACGGTCGAAACGAGGGTCCTGTTGATCGGGAGGGGTGTGGCGTACCGCAAAACGGACGAAACGGACCTCCTACGGTCGAAACAGGGGTCCTGTTGATCGGGAGGGGTGTAGCGTACCGCGAAACGGACCTCCTACGGTCAAAACGGGGGTCCTGTTCATCGGGGGGGTGTGGCGTACCGCAAAACGGGACTCCACGGGATACTGTTCATCTCCACCGTCAACCTCCTCCAGCCTCCATGGGCTACCATCGACCTCCTCCAGCCTCCACGGGCTCCTGTTCATCCAGCCTTCACCGTGCGCTACTTCACCGGCTACTATTCAACCACCCCTCCACGGGCACCCTCCACCTTCTACTGTTCATCCAGCCCTCCACACCATGGGGTCCTATTCAACCACCCCTCCACGGGCATCCCTCCACCATCTACTATTCATCCCGAGGCAACGCCACCGCTCACTATTCATCCAACCCCCCTGCAACGCTCACTGTTCATCCAATCGATCAGCTTCGGTTAGCAGCAGTAGCGAAGGAATCGCTCGATCGGGTTCAGTTAACAGCCATCGATCGATCGCTTGGGTTCAGTAACGTGTAGCCTACAGTGCAATCGCTCGGGTTCAGTTAGAGCCCAACGCCTCGCTCGGGTTCAGTTAGAGCCAACGCCTCGCACACACGCGCGTATGTGTACGAGAGAAACACGCATCGCTCGGCCCCTGACCTCCCACCGTAACCGGGAACTCCCCGAAATTTTCCTCGCCCTCGCTTCTACCACGGTTTTTTCCGTCATGGACGGCCCAAAGAATGTCATGCAGCTGCGTCTCCGGCCCGCCCAGGACGAAAAGCCCATTTTCTATCATGATTTTTTGTCATAGAAGTAGGAGCCCACCACATCTATGATGATACCGGATTTTGTCACAATTATCGTCATAAGTGTCATATGTATGACAGAAAAAAATTCGTTCGGCCCAAAATGTCACAGATCTGTCTTTTTTTGTAGTGCAAGTAACATACCGATGACAAAGGGAACAACGTATGTTGTTATGCGGTTTGACCGATAAAGATCTTCGTATAATATGTAGGAGCCAATATGAGCATCTAGGTTCTGCTATTGGTTATTGACCGGAGATGAGTCTCGGTCATGTCTACATAGTTCTCGAACCCGTAGGGTCCGCACGCTTAACGTTCGGTGACGATTAGTAACATGGGTTTATGTGTTTTGATGTACCGAAGGTAGTTTGGAGTCCCTGATGAGATCGGGGACATGACGAGGAGTCTCGAGATGGTCGAGACGTAAAGATCGATATATTGGATGACTATATTCGGATATCGGAAAGGTTCCGAGTGAATCAGGTATTTTTCGGAGTACCAGAGAGTTACGGGAATTCGCCGGGGAGTATATGGGCCTTATTGGGCTTTAGGGGAAAGAGAGAGGGGAGGTTGTGCGTGCCCCAAGGCTTAGTCCGAATTGGACTAGGGGGAGGGGCTGTGCTCCCTCCTTCCTTCTCTTCTCTTTTCCCTTTCCTTCTCTCCTACTCCTACTACATGGAAGGGGGGATCCTACTCCCGATGGGAGGAGGACTCCCCAGGGCGCGCCATAGTAGAGGGCCGGCCCTCCCCCTCCTCCACTCCTTTATATACGGGGGAGTGGGGCACCCCATGGACACACAAGTTGATCAGTTGATCTTTTAGCCGTGTGCGGTGCCCCCCTCCACCATAATTCACCTCGGTCATATTGTAGCGGTGCTTAGGCAAAGCCCTGCGTCGGTAGCAACATCATCACTGTCATCACGCCATCGTGCTGATGGAACTCTCCCTCGAAGCTCTGCTGGATCGGAGTTCATGAGACGTCATCGAGCTGAACGTGTGCTGAACTCGGAGGTACCGTGTGTTCAGTACTTTGATCGGTCGGATCATGAAGACGTACGACTACATCAACCGCATTCTCATAACTCTTCCACTTACGATCTACGAGGGTACGTAGACAATACTCTCCCATCTCGTTGCTATGCATCACCATGATCTTGCGTGTACGTAGACAATGGTTCCGAGTGATTCGGGTATTTTTCCGGAGTACTGAGGGGTTACCGGAACCCCCCGGGGAAGTGTTAGGTTAACATGGGCCTAAGGGAGAGAGAGGGAAGCCCGTGGGGGGTGGCTGCGCAACCCCCTCCTTGGGAGTCCGAACCCCTTTCCCTCTCCCTCTCCTTCCTATTCTCTCTGGTGGAAGAAAGGAAAAAGGGGGCGAATCCTACTTGGACTAGGAGTCCAAGTAGGACCCCCCCCCCCATAGCGCGCCCCTCCTGGCCACCGGCCTCTCTCCCCCCTCCTTTATATACGTGGCCAGGGGAACCCCAAAGACACAACAGTTGTTTTCTTAGCCGTGTGCGGTGCCCCCATGATACGTCTCCAATGTATCTATAATTTTTTATTGTTACTTGATGTTTTATTATCAATCTTGGATATTTTATAATCATTTTATAGTCATTTTATATCAATTTTTTGGTACTAACCTATTGACATAGTGCCCAGTGCTAGTTTCTATTTTATCCATGTTTTTTACATCGCAGGAAATCAATATCAAACGGAGTCCAAATGTCACGAAACTTTACGATGATTTTTTATGGGCCAAAAGGAAGCAGATGTGCCCTGGTTGCACCTAGGGGAGTCTCGAGGAGGGGACAACCCACCAGGGTGCGCCAGGAGACCCTGGCGTGCCCTGGTGGGTTGTAACGCCCGGGTAATCATGCTACAGTAATCCCACGCTAATCATGCCACGTCACCTCGGTTACTGTTGCTAACCTCACAATGATTCGAAACTGTTTCAAAATTTAAATTCTAAACATGTCAAACAATAAAAGCTTTCAAAAGTTGAAACAAAAATGTTCGGTGGGTGCCGAATATTACAAGGGTAATTATAGTAAAGAAAACATATTTTTAGAAAGTGCCTAAATATTTTAAAAGAATTAAAACAGAAAAGATAAATAAGGAAAAGAAGATAAAACCAAAAATTAACACTAACAACAACAAAATAAAAAGGGAACCTCCCCTCCCACGGCCCACCGACCCACCTGGCCCATCCGGCCTCACCCCACTCCCCCTTAACCCCCGATCCACACCAAACCCTAGCCCTATCCCCTCGTCCTCCCACTTCCCCCCGATCTGGATCAGGGATCCACCCATCGCTCGCCCTGCGCGACCCCAGCGCGCCCCGCTCCGCCGCCCGTTGCCGCCCGGCCCCGAACGCCTCGTCCTCGCCGCCCCCTCCCGGCCTTCTTCCTCACCCTCCGGCATCGCGCCCGTATTCCCCGAGCCCCGGCACGACCTCGACGCCGCTGGACCCCGCCATCGTCGGAGCTGCCTCGCGGAGCGGCCCTGTCGTCCTCCTCTTCGACTCCTCCTCGCCGGACCTCCTGCTCTACGTCGCCGTCATCCCCGTCCTCCTCCCCAAAGGCTCCACCGAGCCTCACCGACCCTCTTCTCTGCAACGCCGGTGAGGCCACGGCCTCCCTCTCCTCTTCTCCCCTCTCTGTTGCACGTCACCGTGCCCGCACCCCGTTCGCCCCCGCTCGACCCAGCGCGCGCCCACGCGCTCCCATGCGCCCCCGCGCGCGCGACCCGCGCCATCCAGCCGTAGCCATGACGCCCGTCGCCCCTGCTGCCGACTCCCACCGCCGTCTCTGCCCTGCGGCTCCTGGCCGCGTCCGCCCGGGGCGTCGTCGTCGTCCGACGCCTCATCCCACTCCCGCTACGTCAGCCGTCCACTGCGGCGATCCTCTCAGCCAACCGCGCCGCCCTGCTCCGGTCGTCGGAGCCAGGCCGCACGCCCGCTGCCCCGCGGCGCCTCGTCGGGCTGGCGCTCGTCGCCCGACCCACCCGGCGCCCGTAACCGTGCGCCCGCTAAGGCACTTAGGCCAATGACATGTGGGGTCCCACACCCCAGCCCGAGAACGTTTTGTTAAAAAAAAGGAATTAAAAATAATATATAAAATAAATAAAATAAATAAAATAAATAAATAGATAATAATAATTTAATTAATTAATTAATTAAGGAATTAATTAAGTTAATTAATCAAAATTACATTAACCTAACTAACTAATTAGTTTAATTAAACAGTAGTTAGATTAGTTAAACACTAATTAGACTAAATAGTCAATGACTAGTGGGACCCACACGTCAGTTGACCAGTCAACACCACTGTTGACTGCTGACGTCATGATGACGTCAGCAAATACTGTTTTGGATAATGTTGAATTTAAATAAATAATTAAAATCAGAAAATGATTAAATCTTTAGAAAAACATATCTTTTAATCCGTAACTCGGATGAAAATACTTTCTACATGAAAGTTGATCAGAAAAATGAGACGAATCCGGATACGCAGCCCGTTCGTCCGCCACACATCCCTAGCATAGCAAACACGCAACTTTCCCCCTCCGGTTCATTTGTCCGAAAACGCGAAACTCCGAGAATACTTTCCTGGATGTTTCCCCCCTTCGTCGGTATCACCTACTACCGCGTTAGGGCACACCGAACACCACGTATTGCCTTGATATATTTTGTGGTGCTTTGTTTGCTCTGTATTCATTATTTCTTCCCCCTTTTCTCTCCGGTAGACTACGAGACCGACGCTGCTGCTGACCAGTTCGACTACGGAGTTGACGACCCCTCTCTCTTGCCAGAGCAACCAGGCAAGCCCCCCCCCCCTTGATCACCAGATATCGCCTATTCTATTCTATACTGCTTGCATTAGAGTAGTGTAGCATGTTACTGCTTTCAGTTAATCCTATACTCCTGCATAGCCTGTCCTTGCTACTATTGTTGTTACCTTTACCTGCTATCCTACTGCTTAGTATAGGATGCTAGTGTTCCATCAGTGGCCCTACACTCTTGTCCGTCTGCCATGCTATACTACTGGGCTGTGATCACTTCGGGAGGTGATCACGGGCATATACGATATACTTTACACAGTTACATTATCTGTGATACTGTTCGGAGTTGGGGGCTGAAGGGGCAGGTGGCTCCATCCCGGTAGAGGTGGGACTGGGTTCCTGACGGCCCCCGACTGTTACTTTGTGGCGGAGCGGCAGAGCAGGTTGAGACCACCTAGGAGACAGGTGGGCCTGGCCCTGTTCGGCGTTCGCGGATACTTAACACGCTTAATGAGATCTTGGTATTTGATCTGAGTTGGCTACGAGCCTATACGCACTAACCATCTACGCGGGAGTAGTTATGGGTATCCCGACGTCGTGGTATCAGCCGAAGCCTTCTTGACGTCGGTGACTGAGTGGCGCACGCCGGGTTGGACTGCGTTAACGCAACTTCCTTTGTAATGGAGGTTGCTAGGTCTGCTCACCGGCCGCGTACGCAACGTGCAGGTGTGCAATGGCGATGGGCCCAGACCCCTGCGCGCATAGGATTTAGACCGGCGTGCTGACCTCTCTGTTGTGCCTAGGTGGGGCTGCGACGTGTTGATCTTCCGAGGCCGGGCATGACCCAGGAAAGTGTGTCCGGCCAAATGGGATTGAGCGTGTTGGGTTATGTGGTGCACCCCTGCAGGGAAGTTAATCTATTCGAATAGCCGTGATCTTCGGTAACAGGACGACTTGGAGTTGTACCTTGACCTTATGACAACTAGAACCGGATACTTAATAAAACACACCCTTCCAAGTTCCACAGACAACCCGGTGATCGCTTTTCTACAGGGCGACGAGAGGAGGATCGCCGGGTAGGGTTATGCTATGCGATGCTACTTGGAGATGCTGCTTGGAGATGCTACTTGAAGATGCTACTTGGAGGACTTCAATCTACTCTCTCCTACATGCTGCAAGACGGAGGCTGCCAGAAGCGTAGTCTTTGACAGGATTAGCTATCCCCCTTTTATTCTGGCATTCTGCAGTTCAGTCCACCGATATGGCCCTTTACACATATACCCATGCATATGTAGTGTAGCTCCTTGCTTGCGAGTACTTTGGATGAGTACTCACGGTTGCTTTCTCCCCCCTTTTTTCCCCCTTTCCTTTCTTTCTGGTCGACGCAACCAGATGCTGGAGTCCAGGAGTCAGACGCCACCGTCGACGACGACCCCTACTACCCCGGAGGTGCCTACTACTACATGCTGCCCGCTGACGACAACCAGGAGTAGTTTGGAGGATCCCAGGCAGGAGGCCTGCGCCTCTTTCGATCTGTATCCCAGTTTGTGCTAGCCTTCTTAAGGCAAACTTGTTTAACTTATGTCTATACTCAGATATTGTTGCTTCCGCTGACTCGTCTATGATCGAGAACTTGTATTCGAGCCCTCGAGGCCCCTGGCTTGTATTATGATGCTTGTATGACTTATTTATGTTTTAGAGTTGTGTTGTGATATCTTCCCGTGAGTCCCTGATCTTGATCGTATACGTTTGCGTGCATGATTAGTGTACGATTGAATCGGGGGCGTCACAAGTTGGTATCAGAGCCGACTGCCTGTAGGAATCCCCCTTCCACACTCCTTGGCCGAAGTCGAGTCTAGACATTGCAAAACTTTTACTAACTTGGCTGTGTGCCTTACGGGACCACGTCGCCATCGGGTGGTACTAGGATCTTTTACTCCTCGACCTTTACTCTGGGACTCTGATCTCTCCTCTATTCGGGTTAAATGAAGTTTACTAAATCTAACATTAGGATCTCGTTATCACTTTCACCCGGAGAGCCCCTTTTTACTAATGATCGTCTGCTGCACCAGAAGACCCTGAAGATACTCTCCACTGTTAACCCGAGAACTTGTGTTCATCGCGTTTGCAATTCACCTTCCACCGCAAACCCTTATGGATAACTACTTGCATTTGTTATTCTTACATTCATCCCCAGTGGTCTTGTTATTACAAGATACCCTGAAAAACTCGTCGTTGTTTCAATAATCCCTTGAGCTTACTGCCTTGCTGTTCTTTGTCACTTGAATACCCCTATGGTTAATTCTCGCACTTATCGAGTATCCGCTCATCCCCCAGTTGTTCATGTGTTACACAAAAGTCTTCGAAATACCACCCGATATTCCGAAAATCCTCAGCAACCTATTGCTCTGAAATTTCTTGTTTGCTTTCATTATGATTAATCCCATAAGTATAGAAATCTTATTGACATTCCTTGTCATTATCATTTTGAGTCTGTTGACTCAATATGCTGCGAATACACGCAATCATCGTTGATCCTTTTAAATTATCTCTCCAGCTCAGACGTCTTTCAAACATGAGCTGGTTCTCGACCAAACTATCTGTCGTCGATTGTGCCTCTGGTATATTCAATTGATCCATCCTTGATCAGAACGTCTGCTTCTGATCCTTTGTTTTGGAAATCATAATTCCTTTTTATTTAAGCTTTGAATTATTCAGATGATTCCATAACCTGTTGCATTTGCATTCCTTCCTCTTCTGGTTGAGTACCGATACTCATATCAGATCCTTTATGGACTATCAAGTCCTTTGTTGGATTGTTATCCGACAGTGTCCTTCACATTTGAACACCTTGTGAGTTCTTCCCCTTATACATGATGCCCTTGTTAAGTTGTATCCTCTGCTTGGCCAACCATGCTCTGCTTTCGGGCTTGTGTTATTTACTCTGGAAACTTGTGGTATATGTTTCTAAGAAGCCCCTATGGGTTGAACATATGCCTTCTCTAAACCGTGTGAACCCGAAAGTTTTCACGAGTCATACTTATCTGGTTTTGCACCAGGTAAAACTTTCAACAACTAATGTCATCTTCGAAATACGAGAGGTGAATGGAAGATTATGCATTGAGGAAGTGGGAGTCGACCTTGAACTTTGTGTTCATGCCCATGGACGCGATGTATATCCTATCATGGAAGCTTCTTGTAATAATAACTATTTCCTTGATAGCTAACATATGGTATCTGTGAATTGATCCCTTGCAACCGTGGTTCCGACCATGATTGTTCTTCTTTGAGTCCATTTCTCGGACAAGTTAAAACAATTGTCTTCTATGGATCAATACACCAGTCCAACCTTTACTTTGATCTTCAGTTGAGTATTACCCCCCTGGTATCTCGAGATTATCATGGTACTGCATAACTTCTTATGAGTTCTTCATCAAGTGCTACCTTACCACTGATTCCAATTTTTCACGGGCTCTGAGTTATTAAACACTCAAAGACACCGATAACTGAACCGAGTCCGCTCTACGGTTCAACAACTCTTCAGTAAGCTTCTATAAGTATGAGTTTGTACCCGATCACGCCATTCCTAGCCTGTTTGGCTACATCATTGTCGTGATGATTCTAACTGTGCTACCTGGTCCTTATTCTCGGAGCACCAATTTGCGATGATAGCTAAGCTTATGTCGATCTTCCTCGTCATACCCTTTCACCTTAAACAACAAGCTTGAGTTCGAGTTTGTGTCGTAACTGTGGTTCCAATAACCTCTCGCTTCATCATTCCTTTGACTTGATGTCGTCGCTGATTGACTACATCTGCATGAAATCTCTCGACAATTGTGTCGTGATCACCATCAACCTTATGAGCTCTTCCAGGATATCAATTGAATTAATGATGAGAAATACCATCCTTGCCTCGATGATTTGTGTTGTCATCGACCTCTTTATTGCGTTCCCTCCAACAAAAAAACTTGTTTGTGTTCTGTGTTATACCTCGAGTTCCTTGCTACCTAGCATTTGTTCTTCTTTACCATGGAGTATTACCATCTTTTATGTCAAGAAGGTCGTGAGGATTACTCCACCTCTTAAGAATTCTTGGTATGGTGATACTTCTCACCCTCACCATTCTTTCTTGGTACCCGTGTTGTTTCTAACCGGAATACCGACAATTGAACCATGAGGTGTGAATTCAAAACTTCTAGCAACCCTATTGCTTTGAAGTAATGGTCGAGTTTCATTCAAATTCTTTTGTTCGTCAAGTCACCACTCTAACATTGATCGTGCGACCCAACCCATATTCGGGTGCACCTTTCAACCAATGTTTAATTGAGTATGTTTCCTCGAGCATACATCATTATACCATTTGATCTGACAAATGTTATCTCCTTGTTCACATAATTGTGGAAATCCATCTTGTCAGAAATCTCGATGGATTATCGCCGAGCCCATCAGCCACCTCCTCCTCTCCTTGGTTTAATGATGAACTATTGTTTCAGGAACCCACTCCCATAGTTCATCTCCTGAGAATCCTGAAATGTCATTTCGTCTATTTGTGTTGCACCTTTTATTCTCGGACATCCTGAGTCTGAGGTATCATTACACCAATCGGATCTGAATCTCGGTCAGATATGATGGTTGGGACAACTTTCCAAGAGTTATGTTGTTGGCCCTTTGATGACCGGGTAACGGGATGTCATGCCTAGTCCCCCCCCCCCCGGCTGGAGGACCTATCATTATAGATTCCTTTTCAGCAAGGTTATCCATTTATCCATGAGGAAATTGTAAGACTTAATCTACAAGTTATTCCTGATGAATCCTTCGTGTTTCCAAAGTCTGATCTTCACCTGATGACCATGTCAATGCTATCTCGAAGCATGTCTATGGTACTCCGATTTTCAACAAGACCATTTGAAGCCCAATGCTAAATGTTTCTTGCTCAATTACCCAAACACCGTTGTATGGGCAATGTCATGAAAATTCTCTCCCCTACCTAAAGAGTTTTCTACATAATATCCTGTCATGGATATCTTGCTCTGCTTGTCCTGGGGAAGGATATACCCCTGATATACGTGTTTTAAGCACATCTTCCTTCCCGTTGTTTTGTTCAAAATTTCTTGTAAACCACTTAACCGAGCAGTGGTAATCCCCTGCTTAGGTAAACACCTCGGTGTACCTTCCTGTCTGGTGTAACCCTGTTACTATTTTGATGACATTCCGGTAGCCACCGATGGACGAGAACTTTGCCTATTGGTCCGCCTCGTTCA
This sequence comes from Triticum aestivum, assembly GCF_018294505.1. Lineage (NCBI taxonomy): Eukaryota > Viridiplantae > Streptophyta > Magnoliopsida > Poales > Poaceae > Triticum > Triticum aestivum. Next base: position 491,656,623 of record NC_057800.1, on the reverse strand, counting down.
ACGAGCAGGAAATGGTTCTCTTCGTCCCTCGCCCTTGGTATCGATGTTGTTGCTGACATATCTGACAGGCTACCCTTTGACACGCCTTACTATCATGACCGTGCAAAATGTCGGCCCCCTTCCTACTTTCAATCACATGGTGGCCCCATAACCCACAGTTCCACAGGATCGAAATCTGACTCTCCTGTACACCCCTGTTCCCAAAGTTATTCCTCCCGCGGGGACTCGTACATAATTCACGAGCCAGTTTCCGGGAGATCATCAATTCTGTTATCAGACAACGTACTTATTCTCGTTGCCCTGAAACCCCTCTCACCTTCTGACGAGGCATTGAACGATTGCCTGGCTGCTTGAAACGTCTTATGGCACCTCCTTACTTTGCTCTCGATACTTTCTTAAGCTTCAATTCGAGAGTTACTTTCGCCACCTTCCCTAATGTTATCTACCGGATAAGCAACCGTGCAGAGTTCCGATCTTTCGAGTTACCCATTATCATTTTACGTAAGTACGATGGAGTTCCCGAAGAAAGGATGCCGACTTCATCATCATGACCTGAAGCAGAGAAATGAAGACAACAACACAATGGATCGACCTCTTCAAGAAGAGCAACCAAGATCGAGGACACCCGTTAAAATTTCGTAGCCAGAACTTTCCCCCTTACTCCCCTCTTAAATCTCGGGACGAGATTTCTTGTAGTGGAGGAGATTTGTAACGCCCGGGTAATCATGCTACAGTAATCCCACGCTAATCATGCCACGTCACCTCGGTTACTGTTGCTAACCTCACAATGATTCGAAATTGTTTCAAAATTTAAATTCTAAACATGTCAAACAATAAAAGCTTTCAAAAGTTGAAACAAAAATGTTCGGTGGGTGCCGAATATTACAAGGGTAATTATAGTAAAGAAAACATATTTTTAGAAAGTGCCTAAATATTTTAAAAGAATTAAAACAGAAAAGATAAATAAGGAAAAGAAGATAAAAACAAAAATTAACACTAACAACAACAAAATAAAAAGGGAACCTCCCCTCCCACGGCCCACCGACCCACCTGGCCCATCCGGCCTCACCCCACTCCCCCTTAACCCCCGATCCACACCAAACCCTAGCCCTATCCCCTCGTCCTCCCACTTCCCCCCGATCTGGATCAGGGATCCACCCATCGCTCGCCCTGCGCGACCCCAGCGCGCCCCACTCCGCCGCCCGTTGCCGCCCGGCCCCGAACGCCTCGTACTCGCCGCCCCCTCCCGGCCTTCTTCCTCACCCTCCGGCATCGCGCCCGTCTTCCCCGAGCCCCGGCACGACCTCGACGCCGCTGGACCCTGCCATCGTCGGAGCTGCCTCGCGGAGCGGCCCTGTCGTCCTCCTCTTCGACTCCTCCTCGCCGGACCTCCTGCTCTACGTCGCCGTCATCCCCGTCCTCCTCCCCAAAGGCTCCACCGAGCCTCACCGACCCTCTTCTCTGCAACGCCGGTGAGGCCACGGCCTCCCTCTCCTCTTCTCCCCTCTCTGTTGCACGTCACCGTGCCCGCACCCCGTTCGCCCCCGCTCGACCCAGCGCGCGCCCACGCGCTCCCGTACGCCCCCGCGCGTGCGACCCGCGCCATCCAGCCGTAGCCACGACGCCCGTCGCCCCTGCTGCCGACTCCCACCGCCGTCTCTGCCCTGCGGCTCCTGGCCGCGTCCGCCCGGGGCGCCGTCGTCGTCCGACGCCTCATCCCACTCCCGCTACGTCAGCCGTCCACTGCGGCGACCCTCTCAGCCAACCGCGCCGCCCTGCTCCGGTCGTCGGAGCCAGGCCGCACGCCCGCTACCCCGCGGCGCCTCGTCGGGCTGGCGCTCGTCGCCCGACCCACCCGGCGCCCGTAACCGTGCGCCCGCTAAGGCACTTAGGCCAATGACATGTGGGGTCCCACACCCCAGCCCCAGAACGTTTTGTTAAAAAAAAGGAATTAAAAATAATATATAAAATAAATAAAATAAATAAATAGATAATAATAATTTAATTAATTAATTAATTAATTAAGGAATTAATTAAGTTAATTAATCATAATTACATTAACCTAACTAACTAATTAGTTTAATTAAACAGTAGTTAGATTAGTTAAACACTAATTAGACTAAACAGTCAATGACCAGTCAACACCACTGTTGACTGCTGACGTCATGCTGACGTCATGATGATGTCAGCAAATACTGTTTTGGATAATGTTGAATTTAAATAAATAATTAAAATCAGAAAATGATTAAATCTTTAGAAAATCATATCTTTTAATCCGTAACTCGGATGAAAATACTTTCTACATGAAAGTTGATCAGAACAACGAGACGAATCCGGATACGCAGCCCGTTCGTCCGCCACACATCCCTAGCATAGCAAACACGCAACTTTCCCCCTCCGGTTCATCTGTCCGAAAACGCGAAACTCCGAGAATACTTTCTCGGATGTTTCCCCCCTTCGTCGGTATCACCTACTACCGCGTTAGGGCACACCGAACACCGCGTATTGCCTTGATATATTTTGTGGTGCTTTGTTTGCTCTGTATTCATTATTTCTTCCCCCTTTTCTCTCCGGTGGACTACGAGACCGACGCTGTTGCTGACCAGTTCGACTACGGAGTTGACGACCCCTCTCTCTTGCTAGAGCAACCAGGCAAGCCCCCCCCCTTGATCACCAGATATCGCCTATTCTATTCTATATTGCTTGCATTAGAGTAGTGTAGCATGTTACTGCTTTCAGTTAATCCTATACTGCTGCATAGCCTGTCCTTGCTACTATTGTTGTTACCTTTACCTGCTATCCTACTGCTTAGTATAGGATGCTAGTGTTCCATCAGTGGCCCTACACTCTTGTCCGTCTGCCATGCTATACTACTGGGCTGTGATCACTTCGGGAGGTGATCACGGGCATATACGATATACTTTACATAGTTACATTATCTGTGATACTGTTCGGAGTTGGGGGCTGAAGGGGCAGGTGGCTCCATCCCGGTAGAGGTGGGCCTGGGTTCCCGACGGCCCCCGACTGTTACTTTGTGGCGGAGCGGCAGGGCAGGTTGAGACCACCTAGGAGACAGGTGGTCCTGGCCCTGTTCGGCGTTCGCGGATACTTAACACGCTTAACGAGATCTTGGTATTTGATCTGAGTTGGCTACGAGCCTATACGCACTAACCATCTACGTGGGAGTAGTTATGGGTATCCCGACGTCGTGGTATCAGCCGAAGCCTTCTTGACGTCAGCGACTGAGTGGCGCGCGCCGGGTTGGACTGCGTTAACGCAACTTCCTTTGCAATGGAGGTTGCTAGGTCTGCTCACCGGCCGCGTACGCAACGTGCAGGTGTGCAATGGGCGATGGGCCCAGACCCCTGCGCGCATAGGATTTAGACCGGCGTGCTGACCTCTCTGTTGTGCCTAGGTGGGGCTGCGACGTGTTGATCTTCCGAGGCCGGGCATGACCCAGGAAAGTGTGTCCGGCCAAATGGGATCGAGCGTGTTGGGTTATGTGGTGCACCCCTGCAGGGAAGTTAATCTATTCGAATAGCCGTGATCTTCGGTAACAGGACGACTTGGAGTTGTACCTTGACCTTATGACAACTAGAACCGGATACTTAATAAAACACACCCTTCCAAGTTCCACAGACAACCCGGTGATCGCTTTTCTACAGGGCGACGAGAGGAGGATCGCCGGGTAGGGTTATGCTATGCGATGCTACTTGGAGATGCTGCTTGGAGATGCTACTTGAAGATGCTACTTGGAGGACTTCAATCTACTCTCTCCTACATGCTGCAAGACGGAGGCTGCCAGAAGCGTAGTCTTCGACAGGATTAGCTATCCCCCTTTTATTCTGGCATTCTGCAGTTCAGTCCACCGATATGGCCCTTTACACATATACCCATGCATATGTAGTGTAGCTCCTTGCTTGTGAGTACTTTGGATGAGTACTCACGGTTGCTTTCTCCCCCCTTTTTTCCCCTTTCCTTTCTTTCTGGTCGACGCAACCAGATGCTGGAGTCCAGGAGTCAGACGCCACCGTCGACGACGACCCCTACTACCCCGGAGGTGCCTACTACTACGTGCTGCCCGCTGACGACGACCAGGAGTAGTTTGGAGGATCCCAGGCAGGAGGCTTGCGCCTCTTTCGATCTGTATCCCAGTTTGTGCTAGCCTTCTTAAGGCAAACTTGTTTAACTTATGTCTGTACTCAGATATTGTTGCTTCCGCTGACTCGTCTATGATCGAGCACTTGTATTCGAGCCCTCGAGGCCCCTGGCTTGTATTATGATGCTTGTATAACTTATTTATGTTTTAGAGTTGTGTTGTGATATCTTCCCGTGAGTCCCTGATCTTGATCGTACACGTTTGCGTGCATGATTAGTGTACGATTGAATCGGGGGCGTCACATGGGTCGTGCCCACCTCGGGTGCCCCCCGGACCACCTCTTTGCTCTATAAATACCCCAAAAATCCCAGAACCCTAGGGGATTCGACGAAATATTCATCCAGCCGCCGCAGAGTCCAGAAACACCAGATCCAATCTAGACACTATCACGGAGGGGTTCACCACTTCCATTAGTGTCTCTCCGATGATGCGTGAGTAGTTCTTTATAGACCTTCTGGTCCGTAGTTAGTAGCTATATGGCTTCATCTCTCTCTTGATTCTCAATACAATGGTCTCTTGGAGATTCATATGATGTAACTCTTTTGCGATGTGTTTGTTGGGATCGATGAACTTCGAGTCTATGATCAAATCTATGTTTTTATATCCATGAAAGTATTTGAGTTTCTTTGATCTCTTTTATGCATGATCTCTTATAGCCTCGTATTTCTTCTCCGATATTTGGGTTTTGTCTGGCCAACTCGATCTATTTATCTTGCAATGGGAAGAGGTGCCCGGTAGTGGGTTCGATCTTACGGTGCTTGATCCCAGTGACATAAAGGGAACCGACACGTATGTGTCGTTGCTACTAAGGATAAAAGGATGAGATCTATATCTACCGCCATATAGATAAATGGATCTTGTCTACATCATGTCATTGTTCTTATTGCATTACTCCGTTTTTCCATGAACTTAATACACTAGATGCATGCTGGATAGCGGTCGATGCGTGGAGTAATAGTAGTAGATGCAGGCAGGAGTCGGTCTACTAATCCTGGACTTGATGCCTATGTAATGATCATTGCCTGGATATCGTCATAATTATTTGAAGTTCTATCAATTGCCCAATAGTAATTTGTTACCACTGTTTGCTATTCTTCTTGAGAGAAGCCACAAGTGAAACCTACGAGCCCCGGGTCTTATTTCTCATATATTTGCCTTTGCGATCTACTTTTTCCTTGCTTTTATTTTCAGATCTATTAAACCAAAAATACAAAAATACTTTGCTGCACTTTATTTTATTTACGATCTATTTATCCAATCTATTACAACCTTTTTACCGTCACACACCAATTTCTGGTGCCGTTACCCGAAAGGGATTGACAACCCCTTTAACATGTCGGGTTGCGAGGTGTTGTTATTTGTGTGCAGGGGTTGTTTACGTTGTGTTGCTTGGTTCTCCTACTGGTTCGATAACCTTGGTTTCATAACTGAGGGAAATACCTACCGCCGTTGTGCTACATCATCCCTCCCTCTCCGAGGAAATACCGACGTAGTTCCAGCTGCCATCACCCCCCCTCCACAATTTACTCCCCCGGTCATAGCATCGTAGTGCTTAAGCGAAGCCCTGCATGCATCACATCACCAACACCGTCGACACGCCGTCGTGCTGACCTAACTCTCTCTCGTCCCTCTACTGGATAAAGAGTTCGAGGGACGTCATCGAGCTGAATGTGTGCTGAACACGGAGGTGATGTACGTTCGGTTCTTGGATCGGTTGGATCGTGAAGACGTTCGACTACATCAACCGCATTAACATAACGCTTCCTCTTTCAGCCTACGAGGGTACGTGGACACACTCTTCCCCTCTCGTTGCTATGCATCTCCTAGATAGATCTTGCGTGATCGTAGGTTTTTTTTTGAAATTGCATGCTACGTTCCCCAATAGTGGCATCCGAGCCAGGTCTATGCTTACATGATATGCACGAGTAGAACACAAAGAGTTGTGTGCAATAATAGTCATACTGCTTACCACCAATGTCTTACTTTGATTCGGCGGTATTGTTGGATGAAGTGGCCTGGACCAACATTACATGACCGCGTTCATGAGACTGGTTCTGCCGACGTGCTTTGCACACAGGTGGCTGGCGGGTGTCTGTTTCTCCAACTTTAGTTGAATAAAGTTTGACTACGGTAGGTCCTTGTTGAAGGTTAAAACAACACACTTGACAAAAAATTGTTGTGGTTTTGATGCATAGGTAAGAACGGTTCTTGCTAGAAGCCCGTAGTAGCCATGTAAAACTTGCAACAACAAAGTAGAGGACGTCTATCTTGTTTTTGCAGGGCATGTTGTGATGTGATATGTGGTGGGGAACGTAGTAATTTCAAAAAATTCCTATGCACACGCAAGATCATGGTGATGCCTAGCAACGAGAGGTAAGAGTATCGTCCACGTACCCTCATAGACCGTAAGCGGAAGCGTTATGAGAACGTGATTGATGTAGTCAAACGTCTTTATGATTCGACCGATCCAGTACCGAATGCACGACATCTCTGAGTTTAGCACACGTTCAGCTCGATGATGTCCCACGAACTCTGATCCAGTAGAGCTTCATGGGAGAGTTCCGTCAGAACAATGGCGTGATGATGGTGATGATGTAGCTACCAACGCAGGGCTTCGCCTAAGCACTGCTACGATATGATCGAGGTGGATTATGGTGGAGGCGGGCACCACACACGGCTAAGGGATCAATGATCAACTTGTGTGTCTAGAGGTGCCCCCTGCCCCCGTATATAAAGGAGCAAAGGGGGAGGCCGGCCGACCCTCTATGGTGCGCCAGGAGGAGGAGTCCTCCTAGTAGGAGTAGGACTCCCCTTTTTCCTACTCCTACTAGGAGGGGAAAGGAAGGGGGAGAGGGAGAAGGAAAGGGGGCGCCGCCCCCCCTCTCCTAGTCCAATTCGGACCAGAGGGGGAGGGGCGTGCGGCCTGCCCTAGGCCAGCCCTCTCTCTCTCTTCCACTAAGGCCCATAATGCCCATTATTTCTCCCGGGGGGTTCCGGTAACCCCCCGGCACTCCGGTTTCTCCGAAATCACCCGGAACACTTCCAGTGTCCGAATATAGTCTTCCAATATATCGAACTTTATGTCTCGACCATTTCGAGACTCCTCGTCATGTCCGTGAACATATTTGGGACTCCGAACTACCTTCAGTACATTAAAACACAAAAACTCATAATACCGATCGTCATCGAACTTTAAGCGTGCGGACCCTACGGGTTCGAGAACTATGTAGACATGACCGAGACACGTCTCCGGTCAATAACCAATAGCGAAACCTGGATGTTCATATTGGCTCCCACATATTCTACGAAGATCTTTATCGGTCAAACCGCATAACAACATACGTTGTTCCCTTTGTCATCGGTATGTTACTTGACCGAGATTCGATCGTCGGTATCTCAATACCTAGTTCAATCTCATTACCGGCAAGTCTCTTTACTCATTCTATAATACATCATCCAGCAACTAACTCATTAGTTACAATGCTTGCAAGGCTTATAGTGATGTGCATTACCGAGTGGGCCCAGAGATACCTCTCCGACAATCGGAGTGGCAAATCCTAATCTTGATCTATGCCAACTCAACAATTAACATTGGAGACACCTATAGAGCACCTTTATAATCACCCAGTTACGTTGTGACATTTGGTAGCACACAAAGTGTTCTTCCGGTAATCGGGAGTTGCATAATCTCATAGTCATAGGAACATGTATAAGTCGTGAAGAAAGCAATAGCAGTAAACTAAAACGATCAAGTGCTAAGCTAACGAAATGGGTCAAGTCAATCACATCATTCTCCTAATGATGTGATCCCGTTTATCAAATGACAACTCATGTCTATGGTTAGGAAACATAACCATCTTTGATCAACAAGCTAGTCAAGTAGAGGCATACTAGTGACACTTTGTTTCTCTATGTATTCACACATGTATTATGTTTCTGGTTAATACAATTATAGCATGAATAACAAACATTTATCATGATATAAGGAAATAAATAATAACTTTATTATTGCCTCTAGGGCATATTTCCTTCAGTCTCCCACTTGCACTAGAGTCAATAATCTAGATTACACAGTAATGATTCTAACACCCATGGAGTCTTGGTGCTGATCATGTTTTGCTCGTGAGAGAGGCTTAGTCAACGGGTCTGCAACATTCAGATCCATATGTATCTTGCAATTCTCTATGTCTCCTACCTGGACTTGATCGCGGATGGAATTGAACCGTCTCTTGATGTGCTTGGTTCTCTTGTGAAATCTGGATTCCTTTGCCAAGGCAATTGCACCAGTATTGTCACAAAAGATTTTCATTGGACCCGATGCACCAGGTATGACACCTAGATCGGATATGAACTCCTTCATCCAGACTCCTTCATTCGCTGCTTCCGAAGCACCAATGTACTCTGCTTCACATGTAGATCCCACCACGACGCTTTGTTTAGAACTGCTCCAACTGACAGCTCCACCGTTCAATATAAACACATATCCGGTTTGCGATTTAGAATTGTCCAGATCAGTGTCAAAGCTTGCATCAACGTAACCATTTATGATGAGCTCTTTTTCACCTCCATATACGAGAAACATATCCTTAGTCCTTTTCAGGTATTTCAGGATGTTCTTGACCACTGTCCAGTGATCCACTCCTGGATTACTTTGGTACCTCCCTTCTAAACTAATAGCAAGGCACACATCAGGTCTGGTACACAGCATTGCATACATGATAGAGCCTATGGCTGAAGCATAGGGAACATCTTTCATTTTCTCTCTATCTTCTGCATTGGTAGGATATTGAGTCTTACTCAACTTCACACCTTGTAACATAGGTAAGAACCCTTTCTTTGCCCGATCCATTTTGAACTTCTTCAAAACTTTGTCAAGGTATGTGCTTTGTGAAAGTCCAATTAAGCATCTTGATCTATCTCTATAGATCTTGATGCCCAATATGTAAGAAGCTTCACCGAGGTCTTTCATTGAAAAACTCTTATTCAAATATCCTTTTATGCTATCCAGAAATTCTATATCATTTTCAATCAACAATATGTTATCCACATATAATATTAGAAATGCTACAGAGCTCCCACTCACTTTCTTGTAAATACAGACTTCTCCAAAAGTCTGTATGAGACCATATGCTTTGATCACACTATCAAAACATTTATTCCAACTCCGAGAAGCTTGCACCAGTCCATAAATGGATCGCTGGAGCTTGCACACTTTGTTAGCACCCTTTGGATCGATAAAACCTTCAGGTTGCATCATATACAACTCTTCTTCCAGAAATCCATTCAGGAATGCAGTTTTTACATCATTTGCCAAATTTCATAATCATAAAACGCGACAATAGCTAACATGATTCGGACGGACTTAAGCATCGCTACGGGTGAGAAGGTCTCATCGTAGTCAACTCCTTGAACTTGTCGAACACATTTCGCGACAAGTCGAGCTTTATAGACAGTAACATTACCATCAGCGTCTGTCTTCTTCTTGAAGATCCATTTATTCTCGATGGCTTGCCGATCATCAAGCAAGTCAACCAAAGTCCACACTTTGTTCTCATACATGGATCCCATCTCAGATTTCATGGCCTCAAGCCATTTTGCGGAATCTGGGCTCATCATCGCTTCCTCATAGTTCGTAGGTTCGTCATGGTCTAGTAACATGACCTCCAGAACAGGATTACCATACCACTCTCGTGCGGATCTTACTCTGGTTGACCAACAAGGTTCGATAGTAACTTGATATGAAGTTTCTTGATCATCATCATTAGCTTCCTCACTAATTGGTGTAGATGTCACAGGAACCGGTTTCTGTGACGAGCTACTTTCCAATAAGGGAGCAGGTACAGTTACCTCATCAAGTTCTACTTTCCTCCCACTCACTTCTTTCGAGAAAAACTCCTTCTCTAGAAAGGATCCATTCTTAGCAACAAAAGTCTTGCCTTCGGATCTGTGATAGATGGTGTACCCAACTGTCTCTTTGGGGTATCCTATGAAGACACATTTCTCATATTTGGGTTCGAGCTTATCAGGTTGAAGCTTTTTCACATAAGCATCACAGCCCCAAACTTTAAGAAACGACAACTTTGGTTTCTTGCCAAACCACAGTTCATAAGGAGTCGTCTCAACGGATTTAGATGGTGCCCTATTTAATGTGAATGCATCCATCTCTAAAGCATAACCCCAAAACGATAGCGGTAAATCTGTAAGAGACAACATGGATTGCACCATATCTAGTAAAGTACGATTACGATGTTCGGACACACCATTACGCTGTGGTGTTCCAGGTGGTGTGAGTTGCGAAACTATTCCGCATTGTTTCAAATGAAGACCAAACTCATAACTCAAATATTTTCCTCCATGATCAGATCGTAGAAACTTTATTTTCTTGTTACGATGATTTTCCACTTCACTCTGAAATTCTTTGAACTTTTCAAATGTTTCAGAATTATGTTTCATCAAGTAGATATGCCCATATCTGCTCAAATCATCTGTGAAGGTGAGAAAATAACGATACCCGCCGCGAACCTCAATATTCATCGGACCACATACATCAATATGTATGATTTCCAACAAATCTGTTGCTTGCTCCATAGTTTCGGAGAACGGTGTTTTAGTCATCTTGCCCATGAGGCATGGTTCGCAAGTACCAAGTGATTCCAAAAGTCCATCAGAATGGAGTTTCTTCATGCGCTTTATATCAATATGACCTAAACGGCGGTGCCACAAATAAGTTGCACTATCATTATTGACTCTGCATCTTTTAGCTTCAATACTATGAATATGTGTATCTCCACTATCGAGATTCAAAAAAATAGACCACTCTTTAAGGGTGCATGACCATAAAAGATATTACTCATATAAATAGAACAACCATTATTCTCCGATTTAAATGAATAACCGTCTTGCATCAAACAAGATCCAGATATAATGTTCATGCTCAACGGTGGCACCAAATAACAATTATTCGGTTCTAATACTAATCCCGAAGGTAGATGTAGAGGTAGTGTGCCGACTGCGATCACATCGAGTTTGGAACCATTTCCCACGCGCATCGTAACCTCGTCCTTTGCCAATCTTCGCTTAATCCGTAGTCCCTATTTCGAGTTGCAAATATTAGCAACAGAACCAGTATCAAATACCTAGGCACTACTGTGAGAATTAGTAAGGTACACGTCAATAACATGTATACCACATATACCTTTGTTCACCTTGGCATCCTTCCTATCCGCCAAATACTTGGGGCAGTTCCGCTTCCAGTGACCAGTCTGTTTGCAGTAGAAGCACTCAGTCTCAGGCTTAGGTCCAGCCTTGGGTTTCTTCTCTTAAGCAGCAACTTGTTTGCCGTTCTTCTTGAAGTACCCTTTCTTCTTCCCTTTACCCTTTTTCTTGAAACTGGTGGTCTTGTTAACCATCAACACTTGATGCTCCTTCTTGATTTCTACCTCCACAGCCTTTAGCATCGAAGAGATCGGGAATTGTTTTATTCAGCCCTTGCATGTCATAGTTCATCATGAAGCTCTTGTAGCTTGGTGGCAGTGATTGAAGAACTATGTCAATGACACTATCAACTAGAAGATTAACTCCCAGTTGAGTCAAGTGGTTATGGTACCCAGACATTCTGAGTATATGTTCACTGACAGAACTATTCTCCTCCATCTTGTAGCTGTAGAACTTATTGGAGACTTCATATCTCTTAATCCGGGCATTTTCTTGAAATATTAACTTCAACTCCTGGAACATCTCATATGCTCGATGACGTTCAAAACGTCGCTGAAGTCCCGGTTCTAAGCCATAAAGCATGGCACACTGAACTGTCGAGTAGTCATCAGCTTTGCTCTGCCAGACGTTCATAATATCTGGTGTTGCTCCTACAGTAGGTTTGGCACCTAGCGGTGCTTCTAGGACATAATTCTTCTGTGCAGCAATGAGGATAATCCTCAAGTTATGAACCCAGTCCGTGTAATTGCTACCATCATCTTTCAACTTTGCTTTCTCGAGGAACGCATTAAAATTCAACGGAACAACAGCACGGGCCATCTATCTACAACAACATAGACATGCAAAATATTATCAGGTACTAAGTTCATGATAAATTAAGGTTCAGTTAATCAAATTATTAAAGAACTCCCACTTAGATAGACATCCCTCTAATCATCTAAGTGATCACGTAATCCATATCAACTAAACCATGTCCGATCATCACGTGAGATGGAGTAGTTTTCAATGGTGAACATCAATATGTTGATCATATCTTCTATATGATTCACGCTCGACCTTTCGGTCTCCAATGTTCTGAGGCCATATCTGCATATGCTAGGCTCGTCAAGTTTAACCCAAGTATTCTGCTTGTGCAAAACTGCCTTGCACCCGTTGTATGTGAACGTAGAGCTTATCACACCTGATCATCACGTGGTGTCTCGGCACGACGAACTTTCGCAATGGTGCATACTCAGGGAGAACACTTGTACCTTGAAATTTAGTGAGAGATCATCTTATAATGCTACCGTCGATCTAAGCAAAATAAGATGCATAAAAGATAAACATCACATGCAATCAATATAAGTGATATGATATGGCCATCATCATCATCTTGTGCTTGTGTTCTCCATCTCTGAAGCACCGTCATGATCACCATCTTCACCGATGTGACACCCTGATCTCCATCATAGCATCGTTGTCGTCTCACCAACTATTACTTCTACGATTATCACTACCGTTTAGTGATAAAGTAAAGCAATTACAGGGCGATTGCATTGCAGACAATAAAGCGACAACCATATGGCTCCTGCCAGTTGACGATAACTCGGTTACAAAACATGATCATCTCGTACAATAAAATATAGCATCATGTCTTGACCATATCACATCACAACATGCCCTGCAAAAACAAGTTAGACGTCCTCTACTTTGTTGTTGCAAGTTTTACGTGGCTGCTACGGGCAGAGCAAGAACCGTTCTTACCTACGCATCAAAACCACAACGATAGTTTGTCAAGTTAGTGTTGTTTTAACCTTCGCAAGGACCGGGCATAGCCACACTCGGTTCAACTAAAGTTGGAGAAACTGACACCCGCCAGCCACCTGTGTGCAAAGCACGTCGGTAGAACCAGTCTCGTGTAAGCATACACATAATGTCGGTCCGGGCCGCTTCATCCAACAATACTGCTGAACCAAAGTATGACATGCTGGTAAGCAGTATGACTTGTATCTCCCACAACTCACTTGTGTTCTACTCGTGCATATAACATCTACGCATAAACCTGGCCCTGATACCATTGTTGGGGAACGTAGTAATTTCAAAAAAAATCCTACGCACACGCAAGATCATGGTGATGCATAGCAACGAGAGGGAAGAGTATCGTCCACGTACCCTCGTAGACCGTAAGCGGAAGCGTTATGAGAACACAGTTGATGTAGTCGAACGTCTTCACGATCCGACCGATCCAAGTACCGAACGCACGGCACCTCCGAGTTTAGCACACGTTCAGCTCGATGACGTCCCACGAACTCCGATCCAGCAGAGCTTCACGGGAGAGTTCCGTCAGCACGACGGCGTGATGACGGTGATGATGTTGCTACCGACGCAGGGCTTCGCCTAAGCACTGCTACGATATGATCGAGGTTGATTATGGTGGAGGGGGGCACCTCACACGGCTAAGGGATCAATGATCAACTTGTGTGTCTAGAGGTGCCCCCTGCCCCCGTATATAAAGGAGCAAGGGGGGAAGCCGGCCGGCCCTCTATGGCGCACCAGGAGGAGGAGTCCTCCTCCTAGTAGGAGTAGGACTCCCCTTTTTCCTACTCCTACTAGGAGGAGGAAAGGAAGGGGGAGAGGGAGAAGGAAAGGGGGGCGCCGCCCCCCCCCTCTCCTAGTCCAATTCGTACCAGAGGGGGAGGGGCGTGTGGTCTGCCCTAGGCCAGCCCTCTCTCTCTCCACTAAGACCCATAAGGCCCATTATTTCTCCCGGGGAGGTTCCGGTAACCCTCCGGCACTCCGGTTTTCTCCGAAATCACCCTGAACACTTCCGGTGTCCGAATATAGTCGTCCAATATATTGATCTTTACATCTCGACCATTTCGAGACTCCTATTCATGTCCATGACCATATCCGGGACTCCGAACTACCTTCGGTACATCAAAACACAAAAACTCATAATATCGATCGTCACCGAACTTTAAGTGTGTGAACCCTACGGGTTGAAGAACTATGTAGACATGACCGAGAAACGTCTCCGATCAATAACCAATAGTGGAACCTGGATATTCATATTGGCTCCCACATATTCTACGAAGATCTTCATCGGTCAAACGCATAACAACATACGTTGTTCCCTTTGTCATCGGTATGTTACTTGCCCGAGATTCGATCGTCGGTGTCTCAATACCTAGTTCAATCTCGTTACCAACAAGTCTATTTACTCGTTCTGTAATACATCATCCCTCAACTAACTCATTAGTTACAATGGTTGCAAGGCTTATAGTGATGTGCATTACCGAGTGGGCCCAGAGATGCCTCTCCGACAATCGAAGTGACAAATCCTAATCTTGATCTATGCCAACTCAACAAGTACCATTGGAGACACCTGTAGAGCACCTTTATAATCACCCAGTTACGTTGTGATGTTTGGTAGCACACGAAGTGTTCTTCCGGTAATTGGGAGTTGCATAATCTCATAGTCACATGAACATGTATAAGTCATGAAGAAAGCAATAGCAGTAAACTTAAATGATCAAGTGCTAAGCTAACAAAATGGGTCAAGTCAATCACATCATTCCCCTAATGATGTGATCCCGTTTATCAAATGGCAACTCATGTCTATGGTTAGGAAACATAACCATCTTTGATCAACGAGCTAGTCAAGTAGAGGCATACTAGTGACACTCTGTTTGTCTATGTATTCACGCATGTATTGTGTTTCCGGTTAATACAATTCTAGCATGAATAATAAACATTTATCATAATATAAGGAAATAAATAATAACTTTATTATTGCCTATAGGGCATATTTCCTTCAATATGGTCAAGACGTGATGAGATATAAATTGTTGTATGAGATGACCATGTTTTGTAGAAGTTATCGGCAACTGGTAGGAGCCTTATGGTTGTCGCTTTATTGTATGAAATGCAATTGCCATGTAATTGCTTTACTTTATCACTAAGCGATAGCGATAGTCATAGAAGCAATAGTTGGCGAGATGACAACAGCGCTGCGATGGAGATCAAGGTGTCAAGCCGGTGACGATGGAGATCATGACGGTGCTTTGGAGATGGAGATTAAAGGCACAAGATGATGATGGCCATACCATGCCACATATTTTGATTGCATGTGATGTTTATCCTTTATGCATCTTATTTTACTTAGTAAGGCGATAGCATTATAAGATGCCCCCTCACTAAATTTCAAGGTATAAGTGTTATCCCTGAGTATGTGTCGTTGCCACAGTTCGTCGTGCCGAGACACCATGTGATGACCGGGTGTGATAAGCTCTATGTTCACATACAACGGGTGCAACCCAGTTTTGCACATGCAGAATACTCAGGTTTAAACTTGACGAGCCTAGCATATGCAGATATGGCCTGGGAACACTGAGACCGAAAGGTCGAACGTGAATCATATAGTAGATATGATCAACCTAGTGATGTTCACCATTGAAAACTACTCCATCTCACGTGATGGTCGGACATGGTTTAGTTGATATGGATCACGTGATCATTTAGCCGACTGGAGGGATGTCAATCTAAGTGGGAGTTCTTAAGTAATATGATTAATTGAACCTTAATTTATCATGAACTTAGTACCTGATAGTTTTTGCATATCTATGTTGTTGTAGATCAATGGCCCGTGCTACCGTTCCCTTGAATTTTAATGCGTTCCTAGAGAAAGCTAAGTTGAAAGATGATGGTAGCAACTACACGGACTGGGTCCGTAACTTGAGGATTATCCTCATTGCTGCACAATAGAATTACTTCCTGGAAGCACCGCTAGGGGCAAGACGCGCTGCAGGAGCAACTCCAGATGTTATGAACGCCTGGCAGAGCAAAGCTGATGACTACTCGATAGTTCAGTGTGCCATGCTTTACGGCTTAGAATCGGGACTTCAAAGACGTTTTGAACGTCATGAAGCATATGAGATGTTCCAGGAGTAGAAGTTAATATTTCAAGCAAATGTGTGAGTTGAGAGATATGAAGTCTCCAACAAGTTCTATAACTGCAAGATGGAGGAGAATAGTTCTGTCAGTGAACATATACTCGAAATGTCTGGGTATCATAACCACTTGACTCAACTGGGAGTTAATCTTCCTGATGATAGTGTCATTTGCAGAGTTCTTCAATCACTACCACAAAGTTATAAAGGCTTTGTGATGAACTATAATATGCAAGGGGTGGAGAAGAGTATTCCCGAGCTCTTCGCGACGCTAAAAGCTGCGGAGGTAGAAATCAAGAAGGAGCATCAAGTGTTGATGGTTAACAAGACCACTAGTTTCAAGAAAAATGGAAAAGGGAAGAAGGGGAACTTCAAGAAGAACAACAAGCAAGTTTATGTTGAAGGGAAGAAACCCAAGTCTGGACCTAAGCCTGAGACTGAGTGCTCCTACTGCAAAGGGACTGGTCACTGGAAGCGGAACTGCCCCAAGTATTTAGAGGATAAGAAGGATGGCAAAGTGAAAGGTATATTTGATATACATGTTATTGATGTGTACCTTACTAATGCTCGTAGTAGTGCATGGGTATTTGATACTAGTTATGTTGCTCACATTTGCAACTCGAAACAAGGGCTATGGATTAAACGAAGATTGGCTAAGGACGAGGTGATGATGCGCGTGGGAAATGGTTCCAAAGTCGATGTGGTCACCATCGGCATGCTACCTCTACATCTAACATCAGGATTAGTTTTAGACCTAAATAATTGTTATTTGGTGCCAGCGTTGAGCATGAACATTATATTTGGATCTTGTTTGATGGGAGACGGTTATTCATTTAAATCAGAGAATAATGGTTGTTCTATTTATATGAGTAATATCTTTTATGGTCATGCACCCTTGATGAGTGATATGTTTTTGTTGAATCTCGATTGTAGTGATACCATATTCATAATATTGAAGCCAAAAGATGCAAAATTAATAATGATAGTGAAACTTATTTGTGGCACTGTCGTTTAGGTCATGTTGGTGTAAAGCGCATGAAGAAACTCCATGCTGATGGGATTTTGAAATCACTTGATTATGAATCAGTTGATGCTTGCGGACCATGCCTCATGGGCAAGATGACTAAGACTCCGTTCTCTGGAACAATGGAGTGAGCAACTGACTTATTGGAAATAATACATACTGATGTATGCGGTCCGATGAGTGTTGAGGCTCGCGGCGGGTATCGTTATTTTCTAACCTTCATAGATGATTTGAGCGGATATGGGTATATCTACTTAATGAAACATAAGTCTGAAACATTTGAAAAGTTCAAAGAATTTCAGAGTGAAGTGGAAAATCATCGTAACAAGAAAATAAAGTTTCTACGATCTGATCGTGGAGGCGAATATTTGAGTTATGAGTTTGGTCTTCATTAGAAACAATGTGGAATAGTTTCTCAACTCACTCCACTGGGAACACCACAGCGTAATGGTGTGTCCGAACATCGTAACCGTACTTTATTGGATTTGGTGCGATCTATGATGTCTCTTACCGATTTACCGCTATCCTTTTGGGGTTATGCTTTAGAGATGGCTGCATTCACGTTAAATAGGGTGCCATCTAAATCCATTGAGACGACACCATATGAACTGTGGTTTAGCAAGAAACCTAAGTTGTCATTTCTTAAAGTTTGGGGCTGTGATGCTTATGTGAAAAAGCTTCAACCTGATAAGCTCGAACCCAAATAGGAGAAATGTGTCTTCATAGGATACCCAAAGGAGACTTTTGGGTACACCTTCTATCACAGATCCGAAGGCAAGATATTCGTTGCTAAGAATGGATCCTTTCTAAAGAAGGAGTTTCTCTCGACAGAAGTGAGTGGGAGGAAAGTAGAACTTGATGAGGTAATTGTACCTTCTCCGGAATTGGAAAGTAGTTCATCACAAAAATCAGTTCTAGTGATTCCTACACCAATTAGTGAGGAAACTAATGATGATGATCATGAAACTTCAGATCAAGTTACTACCGAACCTCGTAGGTCAACCATAGTACGATCCGCACCAGAGGGGTACAGTAATCTGATACGTCTCCAACGTATCTATAATTTTTTATTGTTCCATGTTGTTATATTATCAATCTTGGATATTTTATAATCATTTTATATCATTTTTTGGTACTAACCTATTGACATAGTGCCAAGTGCCAGTTGCTATTTTTTCCATGTTTTTTACATCGCATAAAATCAATACCAAACGGAGTCCAAACGCAACGAAACTTTACAGAGATTTTTTATGGACCAGAAGGAACATAATGGGCCCTTACTGCGCCTGGGGGGGTGCTCCGAGGAGAGCACAACCCACCAAGGCGCGCCAGGAGGCCCAGGCGTGCCCTGGAGGGTTGTGCCCACCTCGGGTGCCCCCCACACCGCCTCTTTGCTCTATAAATACCCCAATATTCCAGAAACCCTAGGGGAGTCGACAAAATATTGATCCAACCGCCATAGAGTCCAGAACCACCAGATCGAATCTAGACACCATCTCGGATAGGGTTCACCACCTCCATTGGTGCCTCTCTAATGATGTGTGAGTAGTTCTTTGTAGACCTTCGGGTCCGTAGTTAGTAGCTAGATGGCTTCCTCTCTCTCTCTCTCTCTTGATTCTCAATACAATGGTCTCTTGGAGATCCATATGATGTAACTTTTTTGTGGTGTGTTTGTTGGGATCCGATGAACTTCGAGTTTATGATCAGATCTATCTTTTTATATCCATGAAAGTATTTGAGTTTCTTTGATCTCTTTTATGCATAATTGCTTATAGCCTCGTATTTCTTCTCCGATATTTGGGTTTTGTTTAGCCAACTTGATCTATTTATCTTGCAATGGGAAGAGGTGCTTTGTAGTGGGTTTGATCTTACGGTGCTTGATCCCAGTGACAGAAGGTGAACCGACACGTATGCATCGTTGCTACTAAGGATAAAATGATGGGGTCTATCTCTACATAGATAGATCATGTCTACATCATGTCATCGTTCTTATTGCATTACTCCGTTTCTCCATGAACTTAATACACTAGATGCATGCTAGATAGCGGTCGATGTGTGGAGTAATAGTAGTAGATGCATGCAGGAGTCGGTCTACTAATCTTGGATGTGATACCTATGTAATGATCATTGCCTGGATATCATCATGAGTATTTGAAGTTCTATCAATTACCCAACAGTAATTTGTTCACCCACCCTTTGCTATTTTTCTCGAGAGAAGCCACTAGTGAAACCTATGGCCCCCGGGTCTCTTTCTCATATATTTGCCTTTGCGATCTACTTTTCTCTTGAATTTATTTTCAGATCTATTAATCCAAAAATCCAAAAATACCTTGCTGCAATTTATTCTTATTTTATTTGGCATTCGATCTATCAATCTACTACAAATTTACCTCACATCAGTTTGCCTATCTTGAGGCGCCGTACCTGGAAAGGGATTGACAACCCCTTTAACACGTCGGGTTGCGAGAAGTTGTTATTTGTGTGCAGGTGTTGTTTACGTTGTGTTGCTTGGTTCTCCTACTGGTTCGATAACCTTGATTTCACATATGAGGGAAATACCTACCGCCGTTGTGCTGGATCATCCCTTCCTCTTTGGGGAAATACCGACGTAGCTTCAAGCGACATCATAATCCTGTTCTGGAAGTCATGTTACTAGACCATGACGAACGTACGAACTATGAGGAAGCGATGATGAGCCCAGGTTCCACGAAATTGCTTCAGGCCATGAAATTTGAGATGGGATCCATGTATGAGAACAAAGTGTGGACTTTGGTTGACTTGCCCGATGATCGACAAGCCATAGAGAATAAATGGATCTTCAAAATAAGACCGAGGCTGACAGTAATGTTACTATCTACAAAGCTCGACCCGTTGCGAAAGGTTTTCGACAAGTTCAAGGAGTTGACTATGATGAGACCCATAGCGATGCTTAAGTCTGTCCGGATCATGTTAGCAATTGTCGCATTTTATGATTTTGAAATTTGGAATATGGATGTCAAAACTGCATTCCTTGATGGATATCTTAAAGAAGAGTTGTATATGATGCAACCAGAAGGTTTTGTCGATCCTAAAGGTGCTAACAAAGTATGCAAGCTCCAGCGATCTATTTATGGATTGGCGCAAGCCTCTCAGAGTTGGAATATACGCTTTGATAGTGTGATCAAAGCATATGGTTTTATACAGACTTTTGGAGAAGTCTGTATTTACAAGAAAGTGAGTGGGAGCTCTGTTATATTTCTAATATTATATCTGGATGACATATTTTTGATTGGAAATAATACAGAATTTTTGGATAGCATAAAAGGATACTTGAATAATAATTTTTAAATGAAAGACCTCGGAGAAGCTGCTTACGTATTGGGCATCAAGATCTATAGAGATAGATCAAGACGCTTAATTGGACTTTCACAAAGAACATACCTTGATAAAGTTTTGAAGAAGTTCAAAATGGATCAGTCAAAGAAAGGGTTCTTGCCCGTGTTACAAGGTGTGAAGTTGAGTCAAACTCAATGACCGACCACTGCCGAAGATAGAGAGAAAATGAAAGTCATTCCCTATGCCTCAGCCATAGGTTCTATCATGTATGCAATGTTGTGTACCAGACCTGATGTGTGCCTTGCTATCAGTTTAGCAAGGAGGTAACAAAGTAATCCAGGAGTGGATCACTGGACAATGGTCAAGAACATCCTGAAATACCTGAAAAGGTCTAACGAAATGTTTCTCGTTTATGGAGGTGACAAAGAGCTTCTCGTAAATGGTTACGTCGATGCAAGCTTTGACAATGATCCGGATGACTCTAAGTCACAAACCAGATACATATTTATATTGAATGGTGGAGCTGTCAGTTGGTGTAGTTCCAAGCAAAGCATCGTGGCGGGATCTACGTGTGAAGCGGAGTACATAGCTGCTTCGGAAGCAGAAAATGAAGGAGTCTAGATGAAGGAGTTCATATCCGATCTAGGTGTATTACCTAGTGCATCGGGTCCAATAAAAATCTTTTGTGACAATACTGGAGCAATAGCCTTGGTGAAGGAATCCAGATTTCACAAGAGAACCAAACACATCAAGAGACGCTTCAATTCCATCCGCGATCAAGTCAAGGAGGGAGACATAGAGATTTGCAAGATACATATAGATCTGAATGTTGCAGACCCGTTGACTAAGCCTATTCCATGAGCAAAACATGATCAACACCAAGACTCCATGGGTGTTAGAATCATTACTATGTAATCTAGATTATTGACTCTAGTGCAAGTGGGAGACTGAAGGAAATATGCCCTAGAGGCAATAATAAAGTTGTTATTTATATTTCCTTATATCATGATAAATGTTTATTATTCATGCTAGAATTGTATTAACCAGAAACTTAGTACATGTGTGAATACATAGACAAAACTGAGTGTCCCTAGTATGCCTCTACTTAACTAGCTTGTTAATCAAAGACGGTTAAGTTTCCTAACCATAGACATGTGTTGTCATTTGATGAATGGGATCACATCATTAAGAATGATGTGATGGACAAGACCCATCCGTTAGCTTAGCATTATCATCGTTTAGTTTTATTGTTATTGCTTTATTCATGACTTATACATATTCCTTTGACTATGAGATTATGCAACTCCTGAATACCGGAGGAATACTTTGTGAGCTATCAAACGTCACAACGTAACTGGATGATTATAAAGATGCTCTACAGGTGTCTCCGAAGGTGTTTGTTGAGTTGGCATAGATCAAGATTGGGATTTTTCACTCCGTGTATCGGAGAGGTATCTCTGGGCCCTCTTGGTAATGCACATCACTATAAGCCTTGAAAGCAATGTGACTAATGAGTTAGTTGCGGGATGATGCATTATGGAACGAGTAAAGAGACTTGTCAGTAACGAGATTGAACTAGGTATGATGATACCGACGATCGAATCTCGGGCAAGTAACATACCGATGACAAAGGGAATAACGTATGTTGTTATGCGGTTTGACCGATAAAGATCTTCGTAGAATATGTAGGAGCCAATATGATCATTCAGGTTCCGCTATTGGTTATTGACCGGAGATGTGTATCGGTCATGTCTACATAGTTCTCAAATGCGTAGGGTCCGCACGCTTAACGTTCGATGACGATTTGTATTATGAGTTATGTGTTTTGGTGACCAAAGTTTGTTCGGAGTCCTAGATGAGATCACAGACATGATGAGGAGTCTCGAAATGGTCGAGTGGTGAAAATTCATATATTGGAAGGTAGTATTCAGACATCGGAATAGTTCCGAGTGATTCGGGTATATTTCTGGAGTACCGAGGGGTTACTGGAACCCCCTGGGGAATTGTTGGGCCAACATGGGCCTAAGGGAGAGAGAGGGAAGCCCGTGGGTAAGGATGGCAATGGGTCGGGTTTGGATCGGGTTGAACAATCTCAAATCCATATCCATGTCCATGAAGACAGTCTTTGCCCGCCCATGAAAAAATCCATGGGTGAAAAATTGTGTCCATGTCCAAATTCGATGGATATCCATACCCATTGGATATCCATTGGGTCCTCTCGAGACATATAAATAAGACATAACACAATATTAACATAAACTCTTCCATTCTTCACCTCGTGGTAGGCTAGGCTTCACTTATGGTAAATCAACATCCACTAACAACCTAAGATCATTTAGTATTTTTCTAACAGATGAGAATGACGAGTCATTTAAGAATGAGGTAAAAATAAGGGAAGGGGTGTTGGAGTATGTTACAGAGGGGATTGAATGTCAACTAAAAAAAGTTACGATGGGGATTGTGTAATTTCTTATGCATGTTTTAGATAAAAAAAGTGTAAAATTGTTGTGGGACATACGACCGTGGGGCAGGGATAGCAGATTTTCCCCCATTAAGTCATACTATCGGGTCGGGTTTGGGTATATCCATGGGTACAAGATTATATCCATGCCCTATCCACGAACAATCGGGTCGGGTTTGGGCGCCGCCCATGGACACAAAAGCATATCCAAACCCTATCCATTCGGGTCGGATATCCATGGATATCCATGTCCATGGATATCCATGTCCATGGATAAATTGCCATCCTTACCTGTGGGGGGTGGCCACGCGCCCCCCTCCTTGGGAGTCCAAATAGGACAAGGAGGAGGGGCGGGGGCCCCCTTCCCTTTCCCTCTCCCTCTCCTTCCTATTCTCTCCGGTGGAAGAAAGGAAAGGGGGGGCGAATCCTACTTGGACTAGGAGTCCAAGTAGGACTCCCCCATGGCGCGCCCCTCCTGGCCGCCGACCTCTTTCCCCCTCCTTTATATACGTGGCCAGGGGGCACCCCAAAGACAACAGTTGTTTTCTTAGCCGTGTGCGGTGCCCCCTACATAGTTTACTACCCCGATCATAGCGTCGTAGTGCTTAGGCGAAGCCCTGCGCGGATCACATCACCAATACCGTCGCCACACCGTCGTGCTGACCGAACTCTCCCTCGTCCCTCTACTGGATCAAGAGTTCGAGGGACGTCATCGAGCTGAACGTGTGCTGAACACGGAGGTGTCGTACGTTCGGTACTTGGATTGGTTGGATCGTGAAGACGTTCGACTACATCAACTGCGTTTACATAACGCTTCCGCTTTCGGTCTACGAGGGTACGTGGACACACTCTTCCCCTCTCCTTGCTATGCATCTCCTAAATAGATCTTGCGTGATCATAGGATTTTTTTAAAATTACATGCTACGTTCCCCAACAGAGGAGGCCATCCGTCTGGTGATAGGTCCGTCTGGCACTGTCGACACTGATGTTGTCTACATCTCCAACAACGTGTATGCTAGGTTCTTCTACATACTGTATTTATGTAGCTTTGATCTAATATGGATTTGAGGAGTAAATTATACCTGGTATGTGATTGCAACGGTTTAAAATGAGTGTTGATCACGTGTCCACGGACGTTTGAGCGGCATATTTTACTAGGTTCGGTTGCAGATGCTCTCGTGCACCGTTGGCGGCGACATAGTTCAGTAAAATAGAGTAACTAACTCTAGCCGATTTTGTGTGTGGTCTTTTCACATTACTTAAGTATAATAGAGTAACTTATTCTTAAAAACTGCAGCATTTATAAATTTTGCACTCATATTTTTCTTATGTGTATTGCATAACACTCTACTTGAGGTTTGAATTCACGTTAATATAAACCAAGACTTTCATGTTTTAAAACCAAACACCATAGATCGAAAAGCACGAATAAAACATGATAATCATCATCTAGTAACGAAGTTCATCCATAGCTCCAACATAAAGGGCGTCATATGTCGCGGATACCACTCCCTCCTTCCAAGTGTGCCTTACTCGATTGCAATCTAGATGATAAGATCTATGTTGTCTTATCTATCAAAAGGTTATCGCCTTCTCATTCATCTCTTGCCTAAACCAGTTCTCCTCGGGAAGAAAACTAAACTCCTTGTATTCGGCCTTGTGCTTCTTGTTCTCTTTCTTCTCTTCCCACCTCGCCATCTTCTTCTGTCGCTTTCGCTAACTCCACCTCGCCATCCTTCCGTTCTCAGTTGGTACAATTTTTGTTCCTTTTTTGAAGATCCATGAAGACACATAATTTCTATTTACCGGGAATGAAAGGGAACATCAACTTTTCCGAGATCTCATGTAAGGAATACTATGAAAGCAGAGGAAAAGATCTAAAAATGTCTTCCTCACAGAAGATTGAACTCCTCATAGCATTAACATGGAACACTGCTATTCCATTAACTTGGGGGCATCGAATAAATTGTCGGCCACTAGACAAGCTCCATCACCGGATACCCAAGTCAACCACATAGATACGAGCAACTCTTCATCAATATTACACAAAAAAGGAAATTGAGTGTAACTCAGATGGTTAGGTTATTTAAATTGGCATATGAAGCATGTGTTTGGTGAAGATTTGAGAAACAACCTCCTCTTCCAAGCTTAGGTTTTCTCTGCCTCCCGTCGGAGCGGCCGCCGGTCCGCCTCGTCTCTGGTGGCCTTAGGGCCATGGAGGCACGGTAGATCCCGGGCCTTGCCGGTGGGAGGGCTTCCTTTTTAGATGTTACTTTGAGTTTTATTAAGGTTTGTGTATTGCTCAGTAAGGTGAGATGACAGCGACTCCCTGAAGATGAAATAAGATTCTCCCCGCATAGGCCCTGTTCCGATGGTATGTCTAGCACCATCAATGGACATGTGGAGGTGTGTCTTCAATGGATCTATCTTTGGTGGATTTGCTGGGATATGTTCATCGTTCATCTACGTTCATGTGTCTTTAGGTTGGATCCTTCTAATCTACGCTACTCTTCATCAGCGACGGTTGCTGTTTTGGTACGCTGGTCCTATGGGGTTTTAGCACGATGACTTTTCAATTGTTTACTACAACAAGTTTTGCCCGGCTTCGATGAGGAGGGGTGATGGCGGCGGCGCGCCTTCGGCTCGCTTCAATTCTTGTAGTCGTCGCTAGGTGGTCTATGAATCTGAATGTAATTTTTATTATTTCTGGTGTTCATTGTACTATCATGATTAGAGATGAATATATCGAAAGTTTTCTCGCAAAAAAATTCTTTGTGGTGGAAATATCCTATCAAGGTTTAACTTTTAGATTTGACACTAATGCTCGCATTTTATGAGTGCATATGCGTGTATATGAGCATCATAAAAGGCTCACACCTCTTATATATGGAGTAAAAGAAAGAAAACCAGGACACGATGAATAGGAAAAAAACAACATTTTTTTAACACGGTACAATTGTAGTCGCTCACATACATGGGTATACACTCACCCCCCAAGAGACTGAGCTAGGGTAGCATCTTAAGATTTTACAAAGTCACCATATGTAGCTCGCAGTCGACGGAAACGTCTTCTCTCACTGAACGAACATCAGCAGAAGTCCGAATTCAAAAATATTGCGACCATCAACGTCAAGTCTAGAACTAAAACCCGACGGGCTGGGAATATCATTATACTCCTAACCATAGAGCGCTTGTGTGTGTACTGATGTTTAAAACAAAAGTATTCAATCGCAGGTTGATTGAAAAGAAAAAGCTTTTGCTCCGCGGCCCAACGTGTGACTAGGGCCCGGCCGGTCGGTTGGTGCGTTCGACCCGAGCCCTGTCAAACCCTCACACGGAACTTGGTCGTCATTCAGTCGTGCACCTGCTGCTCTCTTGGCAAAACTTTGGCTGATGGAACCGCCGACGCTTACGACGACCTTTACGGTCCGGGCAAACTTTTCTCAGCTCCGTGTCTTATTCGACTGCGAGGTCTTAATCTACGGTGATCAGGAAGAAGATGCACCAACTCTGGATCGGCCGACGGCAACAACACGACGAGAAGACGGAGAGCCCGATGGAAAAGAAACATGCGCGCATCTGACAGACAGACAGACAGCCATCGGTCTTTGTGACCTTGGAGGCGAAGCCACTCCATCAACAACCGCTCGAGAACAACAGCCGAAGACTGGCTGGTGCTTTCCGTTCCTTGGATGATCCGATGCTGATCACCAGCTTACGTCTTCCTTCATCGCGTCGCCATGGCATGCGCTTCTCAACCAGCACATCACCTGAAGAGCAGTACAGCAGATCAGGTCGAACCTGAGAAACAACGAAGACATTCATAAGCGACGCTCCAATCATTTTCGCCCAATCTAGCGCCGATACACGCTTCCATGGCGTGGGCGACACGCCTGCAGATGTAAAAGCTGCTAGCTTGCGAGAATCAATTACTCCCGGTAGGTTTACAAATTGACAGGCCGTGACAGCGAGAAGGTCACATCAATGAGCCAGGGAAATGACATGATGCCAGGTGGAGAAAGAGGAGAAGGTAGTAGTACCATTCACCGGCCTCAATGATCAACATGCTATGTGCTATTCTTTTGTTCGAAAAAAAGAGGTTAAAAACTCCGGTCCCTGCATCATTGCGATGCACACAACCAATTTTATTAAAGTTGGTGCTAATGAGTGACATTTAATTAGCCTGTGCATTTATATAATGTATGGCTACTTAACATGAGAGAGTATCCAATGGAAACCAGATTTCAAAGAAAACTTCATGAAAACCATCTTTAAAAGTTTTGAATATATATATATATATATATATATATATATATATATATATATATATATATATATATATATATATATATATATATAACAAGATGTGAACAGGGTGATGTTCTATTGTCATGCGAAATTTCAAGTTCAAACACGTTACCATTTACGAGCTATGAAAAGAACAAATTCAACAATGAATAGTGATGTTTACTGTTTGGCACTATTCAATGATGATTTTGTTTTTTGTACCTTATAAATGGTAATGTGTTTGAACCTGGGGAATTTCATATGCTAATAGAGCACCACACTATAAAACATTTCATATTTTTCCAGACTTTTCCAAAACTTCAAAACAACGTTTTCACATGGTTTTCATCGGTTTTCATTGAAACTTGATTTCCATGTGGTATTCTCTCGCTTAACATATGACCAGCCTGATGGACATATTCAAAAGGGCCTACTCATTTTTTCTTGTCACGAGAGAGAGATATGTTTAGTCAATATTCGAAGCGCGACAGTACCACTACATTAGGAATTCCGATGATAAAGGTAATGTGATTGTTCTTTGTCCTTTTGACTCTGGCACATGATGGACGCTGGGATTACTTTAATTATTTTAAAGAGTAGCAAGCTACATCATTACTTTAATTTTTGAAAAAAGGACTAGCAAGTTTCATCATTACTGGTTCACACTAGTACCTCCGTCTGTTATTGGCCCTCTTCGTATTTTATGTTAAATTTTGATCATAGATTTAATTAACTAAATGTTAATACATGAATCATGCATTAATATTTTATTAGTTAAATCTAAGATTAAAATTCGACACAAAATACAAAAGGACAAATAAACCAGGATGGAGATAGTAGTGAGTATTTTCTTGTGGGTTTTGCTCCCATCATCAGCCAAAATTAGACACTTTAACACCTTGGCACATAACTC
Organism: Triticum aestivum; assembly: GCF_018294505.1. Taxonomy (NCBI): domain Eukaryota; kingdom Viridiplantae; phylum Streptophyta; class Magnoliopsida; order Poales; family Poaceae; genus Triticum; species Triticum aestivum. The sequence continues at coordinate 491,628,321 of NC_057800.1, read as the reverse complement.
TTGGAACACACACTAGCCACCTCCATGTTTCTGTGACTCACGTAACCTGTTCCTTCACAGAACAGAGAAAATGATTAACCTTTGCTCCATTGTAGTACGGACATGAATAATCACGAGGCCAACCATTGCTATAGCCCGTATTCTAGGGAAAAAAACCATTTCTATAGCCCTACCTTACCAACCCCTGATGCTGTCGGGCCTGCCTCTGCCTGATGGTAAATTAACATCAGATAAAGACATCACCTCCGGTATGAACCAAAAAGAAGTGAGCCCATGAATTTTCATGTGAACCAAAAAGAAGTGAACTTCAACATGGCACATAGCCTGCCTGTGCAGACAACAAGCGACATCACGTCAGTGTCAGCTATCCTCACCTACTATAATCACGCGCCCTGCTCCATTACATATCTCTCGCCACCACAAACGTGCGTTCAGAGCTACGCAAGAAGAAGAGGGAGAGAGGGTAATGGGTGACGAGGCGATGAGAGACAGAGGAGAGGAGGAAGAGACGGAGGGGATGGAGAGGAAGGATGCCGGCGCGACCAAGAAGGTGGCCTTCTTCGGCATGTTCAGGTACGCCAGGCGCGCCGACGTTGCGCTGATGGGCGTGGGCACGGTGGCGGCAATGGTGAACGGCATGTCGGAGCCGCTCATGACGGTGGTCTTCGCCGCGGTCATCGAGTCCTTCGGCGGCAGCGACGACAGCGCCGTCCTCCACCGGGTCAGCAAGGTACGTACGACGAGCGCCGTAGGTTTTCTGCACGCCACCGGTTCCCAGCGAGCCGTGCCATACATCGCCACGCGCTAGCTTCAGGCGAACGCTAAACCAGTGGCAGCTCGGCTATCAGGGCCACGCGCTGCAGATATGCTCGCTGGCACGGCTCGCCGCGCGCAAGCATGGTGGCCGGTGCCCGCGCGCGCACAGGCGTGGAGTGCCGCACCCTGCAGTTAGATATACGGCGTGGAGTGACCGGGCCGGCCGTCAAGGTGTGGCGGACAATACGCGCACGTACGTATCGTAACGTAGGCACGGGCGGACGATGGGTCTGCATGGCGTTGAGACGTCACTGCACTATGGTTCCTCCAGCAAGCATGTCTGCTAGCAAGTCGGGTGCTACTTGCTAGGCTGCTTTTTGTTTGTTTGTTTGTTTGAGAAAAGGTTATTGGCCGGCTTTATAAATTGGGTGTGGCGACGATTCAGATTTAACCGAGTCTCAGTCAAGTGATAAAACATATAAAATAAACAAAAAAAAATTATACAAATCTTCACGCAAGATCGCATGAATATAGCATCGACTGAGACTTGGTTATGCCCTAGTCGACTGAGATTTAGCAATCCCGTTATAAATTAATAAAACCCTTACAGATAACCTACAACACAAGACCGGAAGCAAAGCATGCGCTAGACATTTTGTGTGTGCACAAAACATGCGCTGGACTGAGTTTTACCTGGTCAGTGAATATGCCCGACGATTTCTTTAGATGATAATCCATGCCATGCGTGTTCTCGAAAAGGAACGAGCATCACCCAGAAAAAAGATGAGAAAATCAAGGAGCATCTCCGCCGGATGCTAGCTACATACTGTCAGTCTCGAGTGGAGATAAGTACAGTACAGTACTAGATAATGGTACTGGCGATCATGGTGGAGGTCGTTGCCGTGGTCCTGAAATTATCCTCATCAACGGATTTGTCGATTTGCAGTTCTAGTCTGTGGCCACTGCTAGCACACGTGTGAAACAACACACGTGGAGCGCTGATTTGACGCTTGGGCAACTATTTGGAGTACATATATGGACCCTGGTTCTCAGTTGGGAATATACACCCTCCTATTATTAACCTCAGAACACAAACAGGAAAAAAGAAGGGAAAACCCTGAAAACAGCAATAAGAAATGACAGTTTGCTCTCAAACCCAGTCCTGCTTTCCCATGCATCACACAGGAATGCCCCCAACTTCAGTACTATTTCATCTCACATTTGCTTTCTCCAGGTTGTTGTGTACTACATCTATTTGGGAATTGGGACGGCACTAGCTTCATTTCTCCGTAAGTACGCTTCCACTCGTGGACTAAATGTTTCCAGAATTGATAGCCAAAACTCGACCCTATTTTGTTCTGAACTGTAATCCATGCATGGAGAGTTTAATTTGTACAAATGACTGGATACCAGTAGTTGCTACTAATCTAGTAATATTCCTATATTTTACATTAGTGCCAGCTCTTCACAAACTTTGATTGTTTTTCAAGTACAACACAAGTTCACATCCAAGTACCCCAGCAATTTGCAGCAAGGTACCAGTCAGATATGAAACTTCATGGTACTACTCATTCTCAACAAAGAAGAAATAAATAGTGCATGACAGTTAACACAGTAAAAATGCACTCCCTCTGTAAAGAAATATAAGAGCGCTTAGATCACTAAAGAGTGATCTAAGCGCTCTTATATTTCTTTACAGAGGGAGTAAAACCTACAAGCACAAGTTCACAAGTTTTAACTTAGAAAATGAAGTGCCAAACAGTATGAAATGGAGTTGGCAACATGCATATCACACATAGCAGAATTTCAAATGAGTGATTGAATGCCATTAACGTTAACCTGTTACCCATGCCAGAGGTGTCGTGCTGGACAATGGCTGGAGAAAGGCAGTCAGCACGCATCCGATCTCTCTACCTCGAAGCTGTTCTCAAGCAGGATGTTTCATTCTTTGATGTGGAGATGACAACTGGGGAAGCAATTTCTAGAATGTCTGCAGATACTGTACTGGTACAAGATGCTCTTGGAGAGAAGGTAACAAATGCATTTATTAGATAACCTAGAAAGGATAAAAAAAACTATTTTCTGTAAATGCATCATTTGGTTTGAAATGAATAGGGCTACTTCATGTTCAGGTAGGCAAGTATGCACAGCTTTTGACAACCTTTGTTGGAGGTTTTGTCATCGGATTCATAAGAGGCTGGATGTTAGCTCTGGTTATGCTGGCATGCATACCACCAAGTATTCTCTCTTTTGCAACCGTCTCTCGACTACGTGCTCAAATATCTGCCAGGAGGCAAGCATCATATGACGACGCGGGCAATGTTGTCGAGCAGAGCATCAGAGCTATAAGAACGGTCGGTTTTAATGGTTTTAATTTATAAGTAATTATTATTATTTGATGGTTCGTTGTGATTGTATAATACTGGTGACATTTCAAAGCAGGTTGTCTCCTTCAATGGTGAGAAGAAAGCAGTTGCATTGTATAATGCTCTCATAAAAAAGGCGTACAAGGCTACTGTCTTGGAAGGGCTTGTCACTGGTCTTGGAATAGGCTGTATCTTTTGTGTTGTCTTCTGCAGTTACTCTCTAGCCTTTTGGTATGGCGCGAAGTTAATCATCAGCAAAGGATATACTGGAGGGCAGGTCATCAATGTTGTATTTGCAATTCTTACTGGATCAATGTGAGCTTTCCCAATTTTGACTATAGCATCGTAAATAATAATATAAGATGTTAGTAAACTAGCGCTTAGGTGTTCACGCACAAAGTAAAAAAAAAACTTTCTTAACCTAAAAAATAAGATATTTCTTCCATGCATCTAAACTATATAGAAATACCTAGAGCTGGAGATGTTACTAGTTCATATTTCTAGGCAACCACATTACTGCAATCATTATAGGTAATTGGTTATTATTGTTACTTCTGGCAGAGAGACCTTATACAACTTGTCAAGCTCAAACAGACAAGCACAATACTTTTGTCAATCAAATTATATGTACTGTAATCATGCTTCAGAATTGGATCAAATAATGTGGATAGCCAACAGTATTGTTTACCATTGGAATTAATAGCAAATTTTGGCACTAAGGTATTTATTATTTGCAACAGGGCTATAGGTAATGCATCACCATCGATTTCTGCTATTGCAGAAGGCCAATCTGCAGCACACAGGTTGTTTGAAATAATTAACAGAAAACCAAAGATTGACATCAGCGACACTTCTGGAATAGAATTAGATGATATCAAGGGCGACGTCGAACTGAACAATGTATTCTTTAGATACCCAGCAAGGCCTGAGCAATTGATACTTAATGGGTTGTCTCTACAAGTGCCTAGTGGTACTACCATGGCTATAGTTGGAGAGAGTGGAAGTGGAAAATCAACATTAATTAGTCTGGTAGAGAGATTCTACGACCCACAGGCTGGTGAAGTGCTGATAGATGGAATCAACATCAAGAGTTTGAAACTCAAGTGGATAAGAGGGAAGATCAGTCTTGTTAGTCAGGAACCATTACTTTTTATGACCTCCATCAAAGATAACATAACCTATGGTAAAGAGGATGCTACGCTTGAGGAGATCAAGAGAGCAGCTGAGCTGGCAAATGCAGCAAACTTCATCGAAAAGCTGCCTAATGTACTTAAGAAAAACTACTTACTTACAGAAGTATCTTACTCAAGTATCCTGCAATTAATGCTTATCTTACTTCCACATAATACAGGCATATGAGACAATGGTTGGTCAGAGTGGTGCTCAGCTTTCTGGAGGGCAGAAGCAACGGATTGCCATTGCAAGAGCGATCCTTAGAAGTCCAAAAGTCCTTCTGTTGGATGAAGCTACTAGTGCTTTGGATGTGGAGTCTGAGCGAGTAGTTCAAGAAGCACTAAATAGGATCATGGTAGGGATAACGACACTCATTGTTGCTCACCGTCTGAGTACAGTCAGGAATGCAGATTGCATAGCAGTGGTTCATCAAGGAAAGGTAGTTGAACAAGGTAAGAGATACTACATGTCTTTCTTCTTTGAACCAATTAACCAAAGTGAACTGGAGGTTATTGAATTATTTTCTTTCATAAATCCATTTTATACAGGTGCCCATGACCAGTTGATCAAGGATCCTGACGGAGCTTACTGTCAGCTTATTCAGTTACAACAGGTCCATACCGAAGGAATGCATGAGGTGCCATATTCATCAGGTTCAAGACTTAAAAGTAGAAGTTTATCTTTGGAACAATCTATGAGAGATTCTCCCAGGAATAGAAGACAGCACTCTGTAAAACCCCTTGGACTCTCTGGATCTGATGATTTGCACGGGTCTGCTGATACCAGCAGACAAGAGCACAAAGAATTTGGTGATAGTGAAGCTCCTAAGAAAGCACCAATTGGACGCCTTTTTAATCTTAATAAGCCAGAAGCACCAATTCTCCTATTAGCTGTTATAGCTGCTTTTGTGCATGGACTTCTTTTCCCATTATTCAGTATTATGATGTCTGGTGGTATAAGGACATTCTACTATCCAGCACACAAACTTCGAAAAGATTCTACATTTTGGGCATTGCTATGCCTTCTGTTGGCAATCATTTCTCTGATTGCAATCCAATTGGAATTTTTCTTATTTGGAATGGCCGGTGGGAAACTTGTAGAACGTGTCCGTGCTTTTTCTTTCCAGAGCATCATGCATCAAGAGGTTGCTTGGTTCGACGATCCTTCTAATTCCAGGTTTGTTACTTATTTTTTCACTCTGCAACTCTATCTTTATCTGTGACAGTGTGAACATCATGTTTTCCTTCTAACTTTTACAGTGGTGCACTTGGTGCAAGGCTGTTTATTGATGCTTTGAACATCCGACGCCTTGTAGGAGATAACTTGGCCATACTAGTGCAGTGCACAATAACACTTATTTCTGGCTTCGCCATAGCATTTGCTTCTGACTGGAAGCTTACACTGATCGTCATATGTGTCATTCCTTTTCTGGGTTTACAGAATTATATTCAAGTAAAGTTCTTGAATAGTTTCAGTGAAGATGCTAAGGTGAGATTACAGTAAACCCTGCTTTGAACAATTGTTTTTTATTAGAGAAGAAACAAATAATTCTTGATATTTTTCACACCGTGAAGATAAAGATGTGCACTTCTTAAGAGACCATGCAATTTTAATTTTACTAGTCACATATTCGAAGCTTATCATCAAACATAATGTGGTTCTTCCTAACTGAGGTATATGAATAATCTCTCCTAGAACAAATGATTGCTACAGGTGATGTATGAAGATGCAAGTCAAGTTGTAGCCGAAGCAGTCGGCAGTATTCGAACTGTAGCATCTTTCTGCGCAGAGAAGAGAGTAATTACGATGTACAGCAAAAAATGCCAAGCTACAATGAAACAGGGAATTAGAAGTGGAATGGTTGGAGGCCTCGGATTCAGTTTCTCAAACTTAATGTTGTATCTCACATATGCTCTTTGTTTCTATGTTGGTGCATTGTTTGTACATGACGGCAAATCAACCTTTAAAGATGTTTTCAGAGTAAGATGCACGCATTTGACATGTGAGGTTGTTTTATTCAGTGACTTGACAAATGGGCCTGGTTGTTTGCAGGTTTATTTTGCTTTGGTTTTCACAGCTTTTGGAATTTCCCAAACAAGTGCAATGGCATCAGATTCAACAAAAGCTCAAGAGTCCACAACATCCATACTAGCTGTCATAGACAGGAGGTCCAAAATTGACCCAACTAGTGATGAAGGCATAAAGCTAGAGAAAGTTGATGGCAACATAGATTTCAACCATGTGAGCTTCAAGTACCCATCCCGCCCAGATGTTCAAGTATTCAGTGACTTTACTCTGGGCATTCCCTCCGGAAAGGTACAGTTAACTTGATACTTGCAATTTTTTTAATTCATCGCAAAAAAGGAAGAAAAGTCTAACTGAACCTAGTTTACTGCCTGATATGGCGATTAGTGATCACACTCCACCACGTAATCAACGACTGAGATAATTTAGTACAAGTGGATAACCATAGTGACTTCTTTTGCCTTGTTTTAATAATATAATTACTGTGCTAAATGTTTTACAAGAGTGTTGCAGCAATCTTGAACTGCTTTGTTTCAGCATGACTGACAGGAGGAACATGAAGTGCTACAGAATGTATATACAGTTTTTTGCATACCCCAAGTGTTAGAATGCTGAACCCATAGCAAAAATTTCACGAGAATATTAGATATGCGAAACTAATTTCTATGTAACGAAATTCCGTCGAGTTTATTATTTTCTCCACAGTTGCAGTGACAGGTTTGCAACTGTTTGTCATTTGCAGACTACTGCACTTGTTGGAGAGAGTGGCAGTGGCAAGTCCACAGTAATTGCTTTGCTAGAGCGATTCTATGATCCAGACTCTGGCACAATCTCACTAGATGGAACAGAACTCAAAAACTTAACACTGAGTTGGTTAAGAGACCAGATGGGGCTGGTAAGCCAAGAACCAGTGCTTTTCAATGACACGATTCGTGCCAACATAGCATATGGAAAGCGCGGAGAAGCAACTGAAGAAGAGATTATCACTGTCGCCAAGGCGGCCAACGCTCATGAGTTCATATCGAGCTTGCCTCAGGGATACAACACCAATGTCGGTGAGAGGGGAACACAACTATCTGGTGGGCAAAAACAACGGGTAGCTATTGCAAGGGCAATCTTGAAGGACCCTAGAGTACTTCTGCTAGACGAGGCAACAAGTGCCCTGGACGCTGAATCAGAGCGTATTGTTCAAGATGCATTGGACAAGGTGATGGTAAGCAGGACCACCATTGTTGTAGCACACCGTCTGTCCACGATCAAAGGGGCAGATACAATCGCAGTCATCAAAGATGGTTCGGTTGCCGAGAAGGGGAAGCATGAATCGCTCATGGGCATCAAGGGTGGAGTCTATGCATCGCTGGTCGAGCTACACTCAAAGGCGTCAGCGTCATAAAAGGGTGTGTGCAGATTTACATTGTTCAGATCTTTTTCACAACTAGTAGAAGATGAAAACTGTATTGTGTATTTTGTATTAGAAGTCGCGCGATGTAAAATGTACGGAAATTTTAAGCCAATCACCTGTATTTCTTGTTTTGGCTTGGCCTAAGACATTAGAGGTAATATTGCCTCAGCATAGCATCTGTTCTAGTTGTTCTAGCTACTGCCGAGTGCCGATGTATGCATTATAATAGAACAAAAAACACATCACTCTAGTGCATCAAATGTATGAACAGGGATAGCCTAGGAAATGGTGAACATCAACTATCTAAATTCCACTATCAGAATTCTGAAATTGACGACGTGGGGTATGTGAAGAGTAGAACGGAGTAACCTTGGATACTGCGAGGCCTCCCACGTGTCCTTCTGGAACATCCAACGCCAAGCTAGCCGCGGCGCACCGACTCTGCCGGCGAACCCGTCATTGCTGCCCTCAGGGAGTCGCCGCCGGCCGCCGGCCGCCGGAGATGGATTCGCCGCCGCCGCCGACGGAACTGCGAGCGCGTTATTTCCCGCCCTTGTAACCCACAGTTCGTTTTCCGCGCCGTCTGAAAAGCTGGATCAAGGGCCTCGATTGCTTGAGAGGGCGTTTGGATGCAACGAACTTATTTTAGTCTGACCAAAAATAATTTTTTTATAAGAGGCTAAAGTTTCAAGCACCCTTACTAAAGAGGGGTTAAAACTAATAAAAAAAAGGGTAGCCCGGTGCATGTAGCTTCCGCTTGCGCAGGGTCCGGGGAAGGGTCCGACCACTTTGAGTCTACGGTTAAAACTAATCTTGAGACTAATTTTTTTTAGTAGGGTACCCCTACTAAAATGTGGATTAGTCTTCTCTCCTCATTTAACTCCTCTCCTTTAACACATGCGAGTTCTGGATTGAAGGGTTTGGACGATAATAAATGCTCATTAATTTGATTTTAGTCTCTTTAATATTTGGATCCAAGTATGAGTGAGGCTAGCAAGTTTTAGTCTCAATACTTTTAGTCATAAAACTAAAATGTATCCAAGCGCCCTCTGAGCTCACTCGTGTCGTCGTCAGTCACGCCAGATGGACCTGGGCCAGCAAGAGAGAGAGAGAACGTCTGTTTTTTTGTTTTCTTTTTTTCTCATTTCGTATTTTTCTTTTCGGCCAGTTTAATTTTAATTTGGGAAAAAAATCAAGAAAACAAAGAATGTTAATGAATTCAAAAATGTTCATGAATTCAAAAAATATTCCTGAAATAAAAAAATGTTCGTGAATCTGAAAACTTCATGAATTTAACAAACCGCTAATTTAAAAGAATCAGGAATTAAAAAATTGTTCTTGAATTCAAAAAAGGTTAATGGATTCGACAAAATGTTTGCAAATTCAAAAATTGTCATAAATTCCAAAAAAGTGAAGACGCAAATATTTTATGGAAAATATGAACATTATTTGAAATTCAAACTTTTTTATTTTTTCAATTCTTAATATTTTAAATTTCGATTTTTTTAAAAAAATTGAGCAGTTTTATAAAAAGCAAACAATTTTTTAATATTTTTGAAATTTAAAAAAATAAAAAGGAAAGGAAAAAGAATAAATAAAGATAAAACACACATGAAAAAAAAATCCTTTCCTTGGGGCCTTCGGGGCAGCGAGGTAAGGGTGCTTCAAATCGATTCAAGTGTTCAACGGCGTTGATTGCGGCTCCAAGGTGTTAGTCCTTAGGAGCATGTGCGGTCATTCGGTGGTATAGGGACCTCGGTATAATTTTCATTATGTTGAAGATTTTTTACCTCCCATGAACTTTATTATAGATTCGGACCTTTCTTCATAAAAGAAATATCAACAGATTAAGAAGGTAGAGAACAATGCAAGACAGAGGAGAAATAACAACAGAAAAAGGAGAACGACCTGCGGGACAGAGTATGATTAATGCATGACCAATCAGATATAAAATCACTTAAAAGGGAACTAGGCATTCAGTGTTGCTAGGAATATTTCTAGTCACCATCATTGGAACCACTACTGTACACTAGAAATCTCGTTCTTTGTTGAGACTTGAGAATAAAGGTGGCGAGACTGTCCTTTAATTTGTTCTCTCTTTGACTCACATGCAACGTCGTCAAGCTCCATCATAAGCAGCGTATATATTTTGTCTTGTGCTATATGCCCACTACCTAGCGTAAGATTACAATTTTTCACTTTATACATTCCATCATGGGGAGTTCATATAATTAATATTTTCCTCAAACAAGTTACTTTTGTGATTTGCATAAAGTTACTTTTATGACTTGCGTACATTTATCGATACCTCAAAAGAGCAGGGGAGCTGCTCCATTTTTTGGATATAAACAAAGAACTGTCCATTTAATTAAGGAAAATAATGTGAAACCCAGATATGAAGAGAATAAGATCGCCACCAGCTGACAGGGAAACTGAGACCACATAGAAACGCATTCCCAACCCAAACAATGAATACCGAGAAGCACAAAAGCCCTCCACACTTCTGAACACAACAAACTTTTGCTGGGCTCGTATACAACAGGTGGTCATACATCCGGCCTCTATATTGATTGAAGGAAGATAAGATGAAACCTTGGATGTAAACTAACACATGAATACTTACTTATTCAGGCTTTTTTTATGAAAGAAACTTTCAATTTATTCATCATCTGTCATGGCAGTACAAAGAACATCATAAATAACAAAATTTTTACTTTTCCACAAATAAATGAGCTAAGCAGACTAAACCATTAATGATGGGAGCTCTTTTACGGTGATTGAAGAGTTACGACTCGTAATTTCGTGTAACTCCACCTCTGAATTTTTCTAGCCGTTAGATCTAGGAAAATCATTTAAAGATTTACTTTTTTATAGAAAGGGTATAATAGTCTCTGTAATTTTTTGGCCGACCTGATTCTCTCATTTTCCGTTTTTCCTCCAATCACCGTAAAAGAGCTCCACCGCCTAGGTTTGTGCCTGCAGCCGGCTCCTCACTCCCCGGCGGTCGGGACTGGGATCCGGTGGTCTCCTGGAACCGCGAGAGGGTCAGGGATTGTGACTTTGACGTAGACATGTTCTAGCCGGAGGCCGACTCGTCGCACAAGCATCGTCGTATCTCGCCGCCCCTATGACGACAACGGCGGCGGCGGCGGCTGATGGCTTCAGCTGGGGAGGACGACGACGAGGACCTGGCCCACGTTCGCATCATTCGCGGGAACCTCCACCTGAACAAGGCCTCGTCGTCGTGCACTGCCGTCCTCACACGCTCGATCTTGCGTCTGCCCCCCATATCACACGGAGGATGATGATCAAGGATGAGGATGCAACGCTACTTCTCGCACTACCACTCTGGTGAGTCAACTCGTGATCTGCTTCCTTCAGATTCCAATTTGGAACGCTGATTACTATCATGCATATGCGGTTATAATTTGAAAACTAGAACAAGACAACAACATGACTTGCTCTTTTTTCCAATCACGTACTTGAATGGGTTCTCAATATGTTATTGAATTGTGAGTACAGAGACTCCAAAATTGTCATTTTAGTGCAGCTATTTTCAGATCTGATTGTTCTGAACAAGTAGTGATGCTGTAATGTTTGTGAATATGCTTACAAGTTCACTATGACATGAAGAGAAAATGTATGTCCAGTTCAATGCTCGCGCTATCTGACTGTTGCTTCTCGACAGAAACCATTAAACTTCTGTGAGCAGTTTGCAGATTCTTCATTGATGGTATTGGTATACTATTAAACTTCAGAGGTGAAGGAAAATGTGTGGTTCGAGGCTTGTTCTCGCGGCACAAAATTGAAGTCAAAGACTACCCCTTCACAAAATTGCAAGCAGGTTGATTGGTAGCTGAATTATGTTTGAATGGAGGCAAAATTAATCGTCTAATGCACTGTGAGAAAGGTGGATATTCAATTGTTGGCATTTATGCTTGCAGGTCTTGTTCTGCCATAAACAGCAGATGTGGTATACAAGTAAGCACCAAAGAAGCTTCTTCAGATGTTAAAATATTTGTTATCTAGACTAAATTTCTGTTTTTTGACGTGGATAAAATAATAGTAATATCGCCCCATGAATATGATTTCACCACAAAGAATTGAGATTACAGAAGGTGGAACTACCATGGAGCAATGAAGAAACCAATATTGCTTTGCAAGCAGATGGAGCTTTTAGAGTAATTATATTTCTTTGTTGTGTAGGACATGATGGCAGCAAACTTGATGTTAAATGCATTTTGTTGACAAGAAAAATCCTGTAGTTTCTTTGTCGCGACATCAGTTACTTTGTGTGTAATACAGTACATTTTAATTTGAATTGCATGCATGATTGTTTTAGACTGTTTCCGTATGTGAGATTGTTGGATTACTTGTGTTGCATCTTTCACCTGCCAGTCAATTTTTTTATTGGTGTGAATGTGGCAGCGAACTCCTCAAACACTACCACCATCGATGTATTGCTTCGTCATCAAATAGTAGCATGATGTGCCGAGAAACTAAAATGGAGAACTTCGAAGCATGCACTCAGGATCTACATGGAAGAGAAGAACCTAATCGATATGGCCATATAGGTTGTGTATCTGGTACTGTATTAGAGAGAATGGACGGATTAATTTCCTCATGTACTCAAATATTTGTCAAATATATATGTTGATGTAGTTTTTAGTGACCAACATGTTTAGCTTCTTGCATAATTAACGATGTCATACAAGTCACTATCGTACTTAAATACACATGGATTTTATGCAATATATGAGCAACTCTGATGTTGTACAACTCAATAACTATCCGATCTTAGTGGCAATGGCGGAGCTACAGCAAGGCCGTATGGGCCATGGCCCACCCAATATTTTGAAATTTATACACTACTTTGTTTACTGTTGGGCCTTATAACTCCGGCCCACATGCTATTTCTTCCATTTTGGCCCGCCCAGCCTGCCCAGAGTTGGCCTTCAAGCTCCACCACTGCTTAGTGGTCACAACATGCCGGAATGACCCATAGTGCTGGAAGGGACCAGGCGAACGATAGTGATAGTAGTAGGATAGGAGTAGGACGACTCATGCTAGTAGATATTTGACCACATGACGCGTGGAGCAGATGACCCCCAATGGTAGTTACATGTCGGGACTACCTATAAAGGTATTTATGGTCCAAATGACCTGTAGTGCAGTTATGGATCTGGACAACCCATACTGTTAGTTATGAGTTAGTGCTAGTTGTGGGTCCGGACAACCCATACTGTTAGTTCTGGGTTTGGATGACCAGTAGTGCTAGTTGTGGGTCCGGACTATCCATTGTGCATGCTAGTTGCCGGACCGGGTGACCCATAGTGGTGCTTTTGGACCCAAACACCCCGCTCCCCTAGTGCCAATCATGTGCTCGGTCTACCCATACTGGTAGTTATGGGTTTGGATGACCAATAGTGCTAGTTGTGAGTCCAGACTATTCATTGTGCATGCTAGTTGCCGGACGGGGTGACCCATAGTGGTGCTTTTGGACCCCGAACACCCCATAGTGTTAATCATGTGTGCGGTCTACCCATACTGGTAGTTATAGGTTTGGATGGTTTATAGTGCTAGTTGTGGGGTGGAACAATCCCATAGTTCTAGCCGTGGGTCCGGAAGACCCGTAATGTTAGTATTTTGTCGAGACAACATGTAGTATTAGTCAAGGGACCAAATGACCAGTTGTGCTAGTTGTATGTCAAGATTATCTGGTATGGTAGTTGTGGGTTTGGATGACCTGTTGAGTGACCCATAGTGCTAGTTGTGGGCCCAAAAGTCAGACTTAAGTCGTTTAGGCTCATAAGTACCACTACAGGTCATCCGAGCCCACCAATACCACTCGTTCCCCTCTGTTATCTAGGCCACCAATACCGCTACTAATTACTCTAGATCATCCGAGCAAACAAATACCGGTACCGATCACTAGTCACTCTGATCGTCCATGCAAACAAATATCACGTCCATGCAAACAAATACCACTACGAATCACCGTGGATTGTCAGGGCCCACGCATACCATTAAGAATCACTTTGAGTCGTTCGGGCTCACAAGCCGTAGTTGTCCGAGGTCAAAAGTATTGCTCTTAGTCGAAGCTCACAAGTACCGCTCTGAGTCGTTTAGGCTCACAAATACGGATCTTGCTCGTTCAGGCTCACAAGTACCGACTTTAGTAGTTCGGGTCCGCAAATACCATTTTGAGTTGTATATACTTTATTAGGTGATTTTATTTGTTGACAACAAATCGCAGGTGATATCGTTTTTTGAAGGATATTTCAGGTGATACCTACAAAATTACTGGTACACCTTTAGCCCACACGAGCAAGAAAAAAAGGACTAATCTGCACGCTATCATGTTCCAGTTCCAACCTCTTCGTAACTCACGCACCCCACCTCTCCTGAAATCCCTCGATTAGGAGTCGTTCCCCCTAACCACCACGACACTTGCATCTCGCAAAAATAAAAATAAAAGAAAGAATCACTCCCTCTCTCCCTCGATCCCATCTCTCGTGACTGCGTAGATGGCGGCAGCGGCGGTGGCGCGAGGATCTGAGGCGACGATCCGGTCGAAGGAATCTGCCGCCGGCGGGAGCGGCGGCCTGGAGGTGAACGAGCTCAGCAGAGGTAAACCGCGTACCATATGAAGGAGTTCCTGCCTATGTACAATGCCTTCACACTGGTAAGTCTGTCGTCCTCTTCCTTCCCGTCTCGTCTTACCACGGTACGAGGTTTTATGCGATTCTTCAAAACATGACCAGGCTGTTGTGTTGCTTCTGCTGAAACAAAAGAATAGTAAATTAGTAATGATCACATCAGCAGCAGATTTACATGTGCAAACCGAACAACTTATGAAAGTTGTGGCCCTGATTGTTAGGATTTTTCCTCCTCTTTTGAGTACATGCAAGATGGCATCTACTTTGGCTAAATGACAAAACAATGCCAAAGTTCCTGGCACCAAATGTTTTTATAGCCAAATAGTGAATGCATGTTCGTCCTCACTGGGTTTGAGTTTTATTGTTGTTCTTATATAGCATTACTTGAATTTGTCATCATGGTTGTGCAGGATGCCACATTTGAAGGGTCAAATTTACAGTAGGCAAAAATAAACTCAATCTAAACCAAGGTCTTAGCACTGCAACACAAATAATTGTGAAAAATTTCTATAGGTTAAGAATAGATATGTAACTCAGTCAAAAACAAGGAGTAGGGTTAGCTTTAATATCTTTGTTTCATCAGTCTAAATAACAAACAATTGTTCTGACACACATCCATTGATCGTGAGATGGAAACATGCCCAACTCAAGTAGGTGTACCTCATTTAATTTAGTATCACTCAGGGTCAATCTTGAACTTGCTGCAAGGGTGTAAGATGTAGGCAAAACTCGTTTCTATAGATAACCTGTTTCAGAAATTGACCTTGTTTCTGTCAAACATTAAAACACAAGATTGATGCTGAAAGTAACTCAAGAAAAACTTATAAAATTGATGTTGAAATAAAATGGCGGAAAGGCCCACGCGGAGGTGTGAAAACTTCATCGACTTTATTTGGGTTTTCTCAATTCCTTCATATTTCTGCTGCTTGGCAAATTTTCTGTTGTTATAATTGTACAGGCAAAGCTTAAAAGTACTTTGTAGCTGCAAGCTGTTAGATGCAAAAAGAATACTTGTACCGCGTGCTAGCTAGGTGAGCACCTAAGCATGCTGCAGGACGATTTCATCAACCCGGGGAGCCTGGAGTGCGTCCAGAGGGCGAACAAGATGGCAAGCAAGTACTAGGGCATCTCCTTACCTACCCGTTTGCCGTCCTTATATAGTTATATTACCACATAGAGCAGCAAAAAAATCTGCAATTGCATAGTTGCAGTCTCTGCGATGGTAGATGTTGCTTCTGTCTAGATATGGATGCACTTTCGGCATTGTAAGCTTATTTTGTATTGATGGTTCTGTTCTTACTGTATGAGATGCAAATATGTAACAATATCCTTGACAAGGCATTTGTTATTTGGTTGTTCTTGTCATTGACATGTATGTATAACTAACCAGAAATCTACTTGACGAGAGAAGGATGGAACTTGACAAATAATGGAATTAATCTGATGGCATGAAAAATAGATAAAAAGAACTCTCATCTTTGGGAGAACAAAACCTCACTAAAGGATAACCCTAAGTAATGACCCGAGCAAGACACAAGACAAAACTCTTGTAGAACTCATTTCTAGTGCAGTTGGTAGTGTAATTTCCTCCCTTTTAATTTTGAGAAGGGCATTAAGCACCAGCATTTATTACTCATCTTCAAATTAGCATTTTCAAGAAACCATGTACTCCCTCCGTTCCTTTTTAGTCTGCATATAAGATTTGGTCAAAGTCAAACTTCGTTAACTTTGACTAAGTTTATAGAAAAAAACATCGAGATTCATAGTATGATATCAATATTGTTAGATGCATCATGAAATTAATTTTCATACCATATAGCATTAGTATTGTAGATGTTGATATTTCTTCCTACAAAGTTGGTCATACTCAAAGTTTGACTTTGAGCAAATCTTATATGTAGACTAAAAGGAAACAGAGTGAGTACTTGGATAGCGACATTCGAAGTCAGATGTCTGCACCTTTTTTACGTGAAATTAAGGAGCTTCATTGCATGATTGAGATCCGGTTACATTCAGCTAAGAAGCCGCTAACTAAGAAGGGTGGACAAGAGTCCAGCCAAATGTCTGATACTGAAAGATTAGTCGCATGTTTCGCGCAAAGATCAAACGAACAATTGGCTTCTCTTAAGACATGCTGGATCGAGAAGGAAACGAAGTTTGCAGCTCTATTGCATGATTGAGATCCGGTTACATTCATCTAAGAAGCTGCTAACTAAGAAGGGTGGACAAGAGTCCAGCCAAACGTCTCATACTGAAAGATTAGTCGCATGTTTCGTGCAAAGATCAACCGAACAATTGGCTTCTCTTAAGACATGATGGATCGAGAAGGAAATGAAGTTTGCAGCTCTTGTTTTGATTTCATCAAAGATAGGCTTCACAATCGATCTAGGACTGATGCGAGTTCCAGAGGTTCGCTACCTCCAAGCAGTCCACCTCCATTACCACATGCGAGAAGCCCCTCGGTTGGGCAAATATCACTCCCTCTCGCAATGCTAGAGTTTCGTCATTGAAGGGGTCAGTTACACCGGCGATTGGCTTGCTCCATGCGCCAATGAAGGAGAGGTGTGAGCGAGCAACTCCTCCTGCGCCTCCCACCTGGAGCTGTGTGTCGAGAGCGCCATCCGTGTTGATTTTGATCCACCCGGGCTGGGGTGGACTCCGGTTCTGAACCCCCATGTTGCGTCGCTGGGTCGTAGGTAGATCTGGTAGAGCCAGGTCCAGATGCCTGCACCTAGTTTCAGCAACTTAGGGTCAGTTTGGTTGGCACCCTGGCCATCTCGTGCCTGGCCACAAACTCGCCTGGAACCTTCCTGGTGTTTGTTTGGTTAACGTCCTGAACGATCGAACATGTGCCTGGCTGGAGCAAACCTGGAATCGTCGTTAGCCTGAGCCAACCGTGGCATCACCATTAGCCTGGCCCAGGCCATCCGTTCTGGATGCCTGGTGCATGCCTGGTGCTGCCTGCCTATAGATTATAATATTAAAATAATTGGCTGGGCTGATGGGCTCCTGTTACGGCATATCTCTCTCAAGGTAGTTTTGGTGATTGATGACAACATGTTTGCGGACTAATCTTGTGAGTTGAATTATTCTCAGATTCTCCCCTGGCACGAGACGCTTTCTTCCCCTCGGAGTGTATTTCAAGACGGTGTAGCTCTTTCGTTTCTTTTTAGGTGGACTAGTTGCGTAGAGGGCACCGTACTATCAAGAGGGGGTCCGCTGGGGTTTTGCTTGGGTGGAATCATCACGTACACACCAGCTTCTCACCCTCTGAGCTTTTCTTGTCCATTGAAGAGATCTCTCCTCTCTTTCTTGTTCTGTCTGGGTCTATGCGGCAGTACCGCACACCCAGCGGTAATACCGCTGAGAAGCCACAAGCGGCAGTACCGCTTCGCAGCGGTAGTACCGCTGTGGCTCCATAGCAGTAGTACCGCTGGGGGCCTGGCACATCTGCCGTGTCCTCAGCATATTTGAGAGATCCCTTCTCTCTCTCGCGCGCGCCCAGCGGTAGTACCGCACTGCCTGTGGTACTACGGCCGAAGGGTCACAAGCGGCAGTATCGCTCCACAGCGGTACTACCGCCCTTGACCCCACTACCGTAGTATCGCTGGGTAGTCTGGCTCCTACTGCCTCGATTCGAGAGGTCTTTTTCTCATGTCGGGTTTTGCAGCACTAGTCACGGTTGTAGTGGCGGTAGTACCGTTCCAGGAGCGGTAGTACCGCCCTACCACCGCGGTAGTACCGCATTTGGGTCCGTTCCCTACTAAGTCTCCTCAGCGCGGCAGTACCGCTGGTTGGCGCGGCAGTACCGTCACCTGGTGGTAGTACCGCCCCCTATCAGCGGTAGTACCGCCTTGTGCGGGGCTGGTTGGTGGGGGGCAACGGGATTGTTGCCCCCACTATAAAAGGGAGTCCTCTTCTTCCTTCTCACTTACCTCTTCCTCCCCAAGCTCCATTTATTGCTCAAGCTCCATTAAATACTCCAAGCTTCATTTCCGCCCGATCTATCTCTCTAGCCAATCAAATTTGTTGATTTGCTCGGGAGTGGTTGAGAAGGCCCCGATCTACACTTCCATCAAGGGATTTTCGATTCCCGCACTCATCCCTAGCGGATCTTGTTACTCTTGGGTGTTTGAGCACCCTAGACGGTTGAGGTCACCTCGGAGCCATATTCCATTGTGGTGAAGCTTCGTGGTCTTGTTGGGAGCCTCCGATTAAGTTGTGGAGATTGCCCCAACCGTGTTTGTAAAGGTTCGGTCGCCGCCTTCAAGGGCACCAATAGTGGAATCACGGCATCTCGCATTGTGTGAGGGCGTGAGGAGAATACGCTGGCCCTAGTGGCTTCTTGGGGAGCATTGTGCCTCCACACCACTCCAACGGAGACGTACTTCCCCTCAAAAAGAAGGAACTTCGGTAACACATCCTCGTCTCTACCGGATCCACTCTTGGTTATCTCTTACCTTTACTTGTGCAAGATCTTTATTGTTTCTACCCTTGCTTGCTTGTATGCTTGTTGTTATTGCATCATATAGGTTGCTCACCTAGTTGCACATCTAGACAACCTACTTTGATGCAAAGTTTAATTTGGTAAAGAAAAGCTAAAAATTGGTAGTTGCCTATTCACCCCCCCTCTAGTCAACCATATCGATCCTTTCAATTGGTATCAGAGCCTCGTCTCTTTATTAAGGACTTTACCGTCCAAAGAGTATGGTTGATACCGTAGACGGTGTGGAGGAACACTCCGGTGTGAATCTGATCTCGTCTACGGGAGATGGGGGAACTTCGGTCTCTCGTGAGGAGTTCAATGTGGCCTTGGAGACATTGAAAACCTCCATGACGACCGAAGTTGAAAGCATGTTTACTAAATTTCTTGAGGGGCTTAAACTTTCCACCGCACCGTTGAAAGTGGGTGATCCCGCCAACAAGGTGTCGGATGCTATCCCCGACAAGGGGGAAGCTAGTAGTGAAAAGGCTCCTTCTTCTAGTGGCAAGAATGGCACCGGCATCTTTGCCCATGTGGAACCACCACTTGTTTATGGTGGACCGGTTCCTTCCACTCATTTGAATCATGCCGGTCCTCCCCCTAAGATTGTGAAAAATGAGGATTTTGATTCTTAGGTTTACCGCTTAAAACGTCATTTAAATCATGTGAACACTAACCTTTGGAGAATCATTGAAGAAGGTTTCTATCCACATGATCCAAGCAACTTCACTCCTCGAGAAGCCGCGGACAATCAATTCAATGAGAATGCTCTCTTCATCATTCAAGATGCAATTCCACCCGAAGACCTACCTCATCTTCGTCCCTTCCCCTTGGCCAAAGATGCATGGCATTATGTCGTGTCTCTCTATCGGGGAAGCGCAAGCATTCAACGGTCCAACTATGAAGTGGTACAAGATGAGGCTGATGAGTTTGCAATGAAGGAAGATGAAGAACCTCGTGAGCTTTATCGGAGAGTAACCAAACTCGCGGTCTCACTACGAGATCACGGGAGCAAGGACACAGATGACAATTGGATCAAGCGCAAATTCCTCAAGGCAATGATGCCCTACCACAAGGCCATGTCCTCCGTCATTCGTCAAAGACCGGACTTCCACACTTTGACCTCAAGCGAAGTGTTGGATGAGTTTGTGGCCATGAACATTTTGGACAAGACCGCCGACAATGCAGTGCTCCGTTCTCAACGGGCAAAGAAGCCTAACCTTGCATTGAAGGCCAAGCTCACCGTGGAATAAGAAGAAGAGGAAGAAGAGGAGAGCAACCCCGAAGATACGAAGTATGCATATAATGAACACATGGCACTTGCTTCAAGGCAATTTTGGAGCAAGAAAAACTCGAGGCCCAACTTTAGCAAAAACAACTCGAGTGGCACAAGGGGCAAGCAATGTGTAAGAACTTGCTACAATTGCGGCAACGTGAGTCATTTCGTTGCGGAATGCCCGTATGAGAAGAGGGAAGACAATGGTGGCAAAATCATCCGAAAGGACAAGGCCAAGTCGTTCCCCAACAAGAACAACTTCACCAAGAAGACTCCTCCAAGGCTTTGGTTGTGCAAGAAGAGTACAATGAGGATGATGACGATGATGAAGATGATGAGTCGGTTGCCATGGCCTCTGTTGCCATTGCAACAACGTCACGGGTGTCTCTCTTCGACTCACCCAACGAGAGCATCACCGCCAAGTGCCTCATGGCTAAAGCCACCAACAAGGTAACCTCCAACATCAAAACTACCATCATTAATCATCCTTCCCCAATGGATAGCATTAATAAACTTGAGGGGGCTAATGTGGAGGCTAACGAGTTTGAGGCGTTTATGGGCAAACTCAAGGGAAAATCCAAGAAGCACTTTGTTGCTCTCTTGGAACAACTTGGTGAGGCCAATGACATGATCGAGGCTCACGAAGACACCATCTCTAAGATGGAAGGGCATAGTCGTGACTATGCCGATGAGATTTTGGATCTTTCCAATGCTCTTGAGGAAGAGCGTGGTCTTCGTTTGGCTCTTGAGGAGTCACACAACGTTGATCATGCTAAGTTAAAGAAAGATTATGATCATGCCCTCATTGTTTCTCGTGTGCTAAATTCCGAGAAGGCCAAACTCGAGGTTGATCTTGCTAGACTCAAAGAGGAGTTTGATATACTTGACAAGGCCCACAAGGCCTTGAAGGGCATTCACGCTAGTCTCAAGGAGTCTCATGATCAACTCCAAGTGAAGCTAACTAAGGAGAAAGCAACTTTTCCTCATATGGTTTTAATTGATAATGCAAATGCTACTAACCCGTGTTGTGAGCATATACATCTTGTTGAGGAAAATGCTAAGTTGAAGGAGCAACTTGAGAGAGGTCTTGCGACTTGCATACAAGGCAAGAAGAACCTCAACGATCTCTTGATCAACCAAAAGGGAGGTGTGGCCAAGGAAGGGGTTGGGTACGTGCCCGACTCCAAGAACAAGAAGAAGAATGACAAGACCAAACGACCTCCTACCCTCATGCAAACCTTTGTGAGGGAGGGAGAGAGTGCCCCCGAGGAGAAGAAGAAGAACAGTGTCAAGAAGGGCATTGTCACCCTTCCCAACAAAGCCGGCGATTTTAATCCTTCTTATGTGTTATGTCGTGCAAGTGATGGGCATGTTTATGCCAAATTTGTTGGTTCTCTTCATGAGTATATTGAATGGTCTATTTGGGTTCCTAAGACCCTTGTTACTAACATCAAAGGACCCATCACAAAATGGGTACCTAAAACCAAGCATTGATCTCTTGTAGGTGTTTGCTTCCGGTGGTGGATCATGGTTGCTCGATAGCGGAGCTACAAATCATATGACCGGAAGCAAGGACTTGGTGGTGGACGTGCACAAAGTTCCATCTATGCCCACCAATGCCGAGTGGGGTGACGCCTCATCCTCTAAGGTATTGGGACTTGGCAAGGTGGTCATCTCTCATGATCTCACGATCGAGAAGGTCATGCTTGTTGAGTCCCTTGCATACAATTTACTTTCCGTTCGTCAACTTGCAATCATGGGCTTTGCCACTTTCTTTGATATCGATACCGTGGCCCTCTTGTGGAGCAAGACTCTTAAAGTAGCTTTTGTTGGGCATGTCGAGAACGGTCTATATGTGATTAACTTTTCGGAGCGACCCACTAAGACCGCGACATGCCTAATGGCTAAAGTTGATGTGGGATGGCTTTGGCATCGCCGTTTAGCCCATGTCAATATGAGATCTTTGCAAAGTCTTCTCAAGGGGGACCATGTCCGTGGACTAACGAATGTTAGTTTTGTTAAAGATCGTGCTTGCAGTGCCTGTATCGAAGGAAAGCTACATGAGAAGGCTCACCCTCCCACGACTATCATTTATTCAAAGAGGCCCTTGGAGCTCCTTCACATGGATCTTTTTGGGCCCCCATCCTTCGATAGTCTTGGAGGTAGGAAGTATTGCTTGGTGATTGTGGATGACTACTCAAGGTACACATGGGTGTATTTCTTCAAGAGGAAGAGCGAGACCCAACAAACCGTCATTGACTTTGCAAATGAAGCACAACGTCAACACAATGCAAAGATCTTGACAATAAGAAGTGACAACGGCACCGAGTTCAAGAACTACACCTTGGATGAATTTCTTAGTGATGAGGGAATCAAGCATCAATATTCCGCACCATACACCCCTCAACAAAACGGTGTTGCGGAGAGGAAGAACCGGACGTTGATGGATGCGGCAAGGACCATGATGGCGGAGTTCAAGTCTCCATACAACTTTTGGGCCGAAGCCATCAACACCGCGTGTCATGCATCCAATCGGCTCTACCTCCGCAAGGGCTTGAACAAGACCCCATATGAGATACTCACCGGTAACAAGCCCAACCTCAAGTACTTCCGGGTATTCGGGTGTAAGTGTTTCATTCTCAAGAAAGGTGTTCGGTTGTCTAAATTTGAGGCTAGAGCTTATGAGGGCATATTTGTTGGTTATGCTACAAACTCTCATGCTTACCGTGTCCTCAATAAATCCACGGGACTTATTGAGGAGACGTGTAACGTGGAGTTTGATGAGAATAACGGCTCCCAAGTGGAGCAAAGTGGCACTTGTGATGTAGGTGATGAAATTCCTCCTCAAGCCATAAGAAGAATGGGTGTTGGTTTCATCCTACCCATTGAGGAACCCCTTGTGGCCGAAGGAGAAGGACAATGCTCCACTCAAGTGGAGCCATCACCAACCCAAGGCCCACACGCTTCCGAAGAACAAAGTGAAGGCCCTCAACCTCATGAACAAGACCAAGGGCAAGATCATACTCAAGACGGTGTTGACACACCAAGTGATGCCCAAGGTCAAGTTCTCTCCCCCGAGCAAGTTCAAGATCAAGAACAAGTTCATGACGGCGCTCAAGATGATCAAGTAACCGCTCCTCAACTCACCACCGAGGAGGAATTAGAGCGTCGTGCCGCCAAGGTTGCTTCCAAGCTCTCCACCAAGGATCATCTCATGACGAATGTGCTTGGAAGCTTAAGAAAGGGGGTAAGCACTCGTAGACAATTAGCAAATTATTGTGAGCATCACGCGTTTGTCTCTTGTGTGGAACCCCACAAGGTCTATGAGGCGCTAGAAGATCCGGATTGGCTCAATGCCATGCACGAAGAACTCAACAACTTCGAGCGCAACAAAGTGTGGAGATTGGTGCCAAGGCCAACGGGGAACCATAATGTCATTGGAACCAAGTGGATATTCAAGAACAAGCAAGATGCCCATGGGATTATCATTCGCAACAAGGCTCGTTTGGTAGCACAAGGCTACTCCCAAGTCGAGGGTATCGACTACGGTGAAACCTTTGCTCCCGTTGCTCGTCTTGAATCCATTCGCATGTTGATTGCATATGCTTCTCATCATAACTTTAAGTTACAACAAATGGATGTGAAGAGTGCTTTTCTTAATGGTCCCATTAATGAATTGGTTTACGTCAAGCAACCCCCCGGGTTCGAGGATCCCTACTTTCCCGATCATGTGTATCAACTCGATAAGGCACTCTATGGCCTTAAACAAGCCCCACGTGCGTGGTATGACCACCTTACCGAGTTGTTACAAGACCGTGGTTTTGAAGTTGGGCTAATCGACCCCACTCTTTTTACTAAGAAGGTCAAAGGGGAGTTGTTTGTGTGCCAATTATATGTTGATGATATTATCTTTGGTTCTCCTAACAAAGCTTTCAATGAGGAATTTGCCGCTCTCATGACCTCAAAGTTCGAGATGTCCTCCATGGGAGAGTTGAAGTTCTTTCTAGGGTTCGAAGTGAAGCAAAGAAGAGAAGGAACCTTCATCAATCAATCCAAATACACCCAAGACATGCTCAAGAGATTCAAGCTAAGTGACGTCAAGCCGGCCTCCACTCCAATGCCCACCAAGTGCCAACTTGACTTAGATCCCAATGGTAAAGTGGTGGATCAAAAGGTATATCGTTCCATGATTGGTTCCTTGCTTTACCTTTGTGCATCTAGACCGGACATCATGTTGAGTGTGGGAATTTGTGCACGGTTTCAAGCCGCACCTAAGGAAAGTCACTATGTGGCGGTCAAACGAATCTTTCGATATTTGGCTCATACCCCAAACTTTGGCTTATGGTACCCAAGAGGATCAAACTTCAAGCTTGTAGGGTACTCGGATTCCGATTGGGCGGGAGACAAAGTGGATAGGAAGTCCACTTCCGGAGGGTGCCAATTCCTTGGTTGCTCTTTGGTAAGTTGGTCTTCCAAAAAGCAAAGTTGTGTGTCTCTCTCGTCCACTGAGGCGGAGTATGTTGCCGCCGGTAGTTGTTGTGCACAACTTCTATGGATGAGGCAAACTTTAAAGGATTACGGTGTCACTTGTGACAAAGTGCCTCTTTGGTGTGACAATGAAAGTGCCATCAAGATTTCTCTCAACCCAGTGCAACACTTCAAGACGAAGCATATTGAGATTCGGTATCACTTCATCCGGGATCACATTAGGCGAGGAGAGATCGAGCTCAACTATGTCAACACTCATGACAACCTTGCAGATATCTTCACGAAGCCCTTGGATGAAGCAAGATTTCGCGAGTTAAGGCATGAGCTAAATATCATTGATTCGAGCAATGTTGCTTGAACCCGCGCACACCCTATCACGCTCAACTTGTTGTCTAGTTTAGGTGTAGGCATGGACATAGGGGGAGTGTTGTTCTCTCAATGAACTCTCCCTCCCCCCATTATGCATAAATTGATCAAGTCTTTCACTTTAGCCATTGTTGATGGCACTTGTGCTTAAAAGACGAGTTTTGGTCATGGGCCCAAGGTTAAAATCTTCGCGGTGCCATACCTTTTGACTCAAACATAGGTGGCCTCGGCCACCGCCCTCTTGTGAAGAGGTGTGTCTTGGTCGTTTGCTGGTGTGTTTGCCGTTTTTGTCGTTTCGTCGAGCTAAAGCCGTGTCTGTTTAGTTGCCGTGGCGTGCTGGGCGGTACTACCGCTGGTGGTGCGCGGTACTACCGCTTATAAGCGGTACTACCGCCCCCCAGCGCGGTACTACCGCTGAGGGACGGGACAAGGGGGTTAAGTCGGGGCAGGGGGAGGTTTCTTCTCCCCCATACCCACTCACTTCGCCCCTCTTGTCTCTTCCTCTCTCCAGCCTCCTCTCGCCGCAGGAGGGCTCCGGCGGATCTCTGTCTCCGGGGCGTCCCTCTCCATTTCCCTTGGTGGAGTCGATCCCCACCTCGTCCTCTTGCCATGGATGCCGGTATTGCCCCCGTTCTTTCTTTCGTTTTGTTTCCTTTTTAGTTCTTGTTTCTTAGGGGCAATGGTGGTTGCATCTTTAGATTTTTGGCGAAATCTAGGCATGAGTTGGTTGGAGAAGGCAACTAGACTTTCTAGATTAGAGTTTGGTAGGATATTTTTGAATTTGGTAGGCCAGTAGTGCCGGATCTGACCATGGTAGTAGGAAACCACTGTTTCACCGCCTCGTGCTATGAAACTGCTGTTTATCCGCCTCAAGCCGTACTACCGCTTGACCTAGAGCGGTACTACCGCTCCCTTTGGGGCGGTACTACCGCTTGGAGCGGTACTACCGCGGGCAGGTCACGGTACTACCGCTGCATGCCAATTTCCATCATTCTCTTGCCTTACCTTGATCTTTTTGTTGTGTTTGTTGGCTTATGCTCGTTCTTTCTGGTTGTTTCGCGTTGTTCTTGTGTTTGGCTCCAGGTGATGACCGTTTCGAGCAGCAAGGTCGCCGTATCAACCCCGGGCGTGCCACATCAAAACGCTACCGCACCTTAGAGCCTGCTGGTGGTTCCTCGAGCACCCAACCGCCTCCAGCAAGTGCTTCTGCAAGTGTTCCTCCACCTCCTCAGCAATCGAAGCGAGCCACCAACAAGCCAAAAGGGAAGACTGTGACTGAGATGACCAACAAGGAGTTTTGGGAGAAGCGTTGCCGCAACCCCTATGCGGTGGACCAAGAACCCACTTTGGTCAACCGCCCGTTCTGGAACCGTTTTCAGTTTGCCATCTACTTTGATGTGATCAAGGCCAAGAAGAATCTTTTTGTTGATGTTTGCTCCATTGACACTGATGTTATGGAGAAGGATCCGGAGTACTTTGGCGAAGCTCTTCAGATGTGCACTCAGCTAAACATTCTCAGGATCATGCAATTCAATAAGGATTTCGATGCGGATTTGGTGGCTCAATTCTATGCCACGTCCACCTTGGGACGGATGTCGATAGGACTCTGACATGGATGACCAATGGCAAGCTGCTTTCTGTCAAGTGGAAGGCTTTCATGGAGTTACTTGATGTGGTGGATACCGGGCTTGAGACTCCTGTCGGTTTCCGTCCTCACCGCAATGCTACATCCACCCACAAGCAAGCTCTTTGGCCCTACTGCATTGTGAAGGTTCACCTAGTCACTCAGAAGAAGACCTATGAGCTGTCTCCGTATCTGGACATTCTTCATCGCATATTCCGTGAGACTCTCTTCCCTCGGATCGGGAATCTGGATATGGTCCACTCTTACCTCGTGGACATGCTCCTTTTCTGTCAGCATGAGAAGGAAGCAAGCACTGGAGAGAGCCTGGATATCTCTCATGTCATGTGGTCTGAACTTCTATCTGCCGTGTCTGAGCGCAAGTGTCCTATCTATGGTCCATTCATCATGAGGCTCATTGAGAGGGCCTGGGCACAGACTTATCCCAGAGTGCTGCTAGAGACTGGAGACTTGGTGTCTCATGAGATCAAGCGTCTGAGGAAGAAGGACAACTGGACAGCGCCTCACACAGGGGGTCCATCTGCTACTGCTGCCACAGGGGGTCCGTCTGCTGATGCTGCTGCTGCTGCTGCCATGGGGACCGAGGGTGAGGCTGCTACTGATGATCATGAGGAGAACTTTGGCCCCTCTAGTGCAGAACCGTCGTGGGCACAGAAGCTTAAGCGCAAGATGAAGAAGCTTTTCTGCATGGAGTCTCATGGTCAGTACATGACTC
The DNA here is from genome assembly GCF_018294505.1 of Triticum aestivum. Classification (NCBI taxonomy): domain Eukaryota; kingdom Viridiplantae; phylum Streptophyta; class Magnoliopsida; order Poales; family Poaceae; genus Triticum; species Triticum aestivum. Next base: position 491,600,970 of record NC_057800.1, on the reverse strand, counting down.
ATGTGGCGGAGAAGCATGCCAGGACGCGCCACAAGGAGCTCATGCGTCAGATGGGAGCAACTGTTGTCAGTGGGTCTGAGGGTCAGATCACTGAAGAGGAGGACTGGATTCATCAGAATTGCCACTGGACCGACTCCGATGCCGAGCAGTTTTCGACCCACGATGAAGATGCAGAGATGTGATGTTCGAGACCTTCCTCCTCCCATCACCTGGAGTCGTAGTGTCACTCTATGCCCTTTTTGGTGTCTCGCTGCCAAAGGGGGAGAGAGTGTAGGGATTTGCTTCTTGTGTCGTGCTTTGAGTCGTCTTGTGTTTTCTTGTGTGTTCCTTCTTTGGTTTGGTTTGGTGTGAGACCTAAGTCCTAGTCATATGGTGTAAGACATATGCTCCCTATCGCTACCTTATTACTTATGTCATTCAGAGTACTGTAGTTTATTTGAGATGCATGCTTGTCCTGTTTATTCTCTTCTCTCATATATCTTGTGCTTAGTGTTGTTGGACTATAAAATATAGGGGGAGTGTTGATCCGAATGTGTGTGTCGTGCCTTATCTTGGTGCACACATTTTGGGGGAGCCCGTCTATATTTTGTAGTTCTTAGTTTTATTCGTTTTAATTCTTTTCCTTGCGCAAATCCCTTGTTGTCATCAATCCACCAAAAAGGGGGAGATTGTTACGGCATATCTCTCTCAAGGTAGTTTTGGTGATTGATGACAACATGTTTGCGGACTAATCTTGTGCTTTGAATTATTCACAGATTCTCCCCTGGCACGAGACGCTTTCTTCCCCTCGGAGTGTATTTCAAGACGGTGTAGCTCTTTCGTTTCTTTCTCGGTGGACTAGTTGCCTAGAGGGCACCGTACTATCAAGAGGGGGTCCGCTGGGGTTTTGCTTGGGTGGAATCATCACGTACACATCAGCTTCTCACCCTCCGAGCTTTTCCTGTCCATTGAAGAGATCTCTCCTCTCTTCCTTGTTCTGTCTGGGTCTAAGCGGCAGTACCGCGCACCCAGCGGTAGTACCGCTGAGAAGCCACAAGCGGCAGTACCGCTTCGCAGCGGTAGTACCGCTGTGGCTCCATAGCAATAGTACCGCTGGGGGCCTGGCACATCTGCCGTGTCCTCAGCATATTTGAGAGATCCCTTCTCTCTCGCCCGCGCGCCCAGCGGTAGTACCGCACTGCCTGTGGTACTACGGCCGAAGGGTCACAAGCGGCAGTATCGCTCCACAGCGGTACTACCGCCCTTGACCCCACTACCGTAGTACCGCTGGGTAGTCTGGCTCCTACTGCCTCAATTCGAGAGGTCTTTTTCTCATGTCGGGTTTTGCAGCACTAGTCACGGTTGTAGTGGCGGTAGTACCGTTCCAGGAGCGGTAGTACCGCCCTACCACCGCGGTAGTACCGCATTTGGGTCCGTTCCCTACTAAGTCTCCTCAGCGCGGCAGTACCGCTGGTTGGCGCGGCAGTACCGTCGCCTGGTGGTAGTACCGCCCCCTCTCAGCGGTAGTACCGCCCTGTGCGGGGCTGGTTGGTGGGGGGCAACGGGATTGTTGCCCCCACTATAAAAGGGAGTCCTCTTCTTCCTTCTCACTTACCTCTTCCTCCCCAAGCTCCATTTATTGCTCAAGCTCCATTAAATACTCCAAGCTTCATTTCCGCCCGATCTATCTCTCTAGCCAATCAAATTTGTTGATTTGCTCGGGAGTGGTTGAGAAGGCCCCGAACTACACTTCCACCAAGGGATTTTCGATTCCCGCACTCATCCCTAGCGGATCTTGTTACTCTTGGGTGTTTGAGCACCCTAGACGGTTGAGGTCACCTCGGAGCCATATTCCATTGTGGTGAAGCTTCGTGGTCTTGTTGGGAGCCTCCGATTAAGTTGTGGAGATTGCCCCAACCTTGTTTGTAAAGGTTCGGTCGCCGCCTTCAAGGGCACCAATAGTGGAATCATGGCATCTCGCATTGTGTGAGGGCGTGAGGAGAATACGGTGGCCCTAGTGGCTTCTTGGGGAGCATTGTGCCTCCACACCGCTCCAACTGAAACGTACTTCCCCTCAAAAGGAAGGAACTTCGGTAACACATCCTCGTCTCCACCGGATCCACTCTTGGTTATCTCTTACCTTTACTTGTGCAAGCTCTTTATTGTTTCTACCCTTGCTTGCTTGTATGCTTGTTGTTATTGCATCATATAGGTTGCTCACCTAGTTACACATCTAGACAACCTACTTTGATGCAAAGTTTAATATTGGTAAAGAAAAGCTAAAAATTGGTAGTTGCCTATTCACCCCCCCTCTAGTCAACCATATCGATCCTTTCAGCTCCATGCTTGTATAGATTCTTAGCCTTATAATATTCTCTCTAATACTTTTTCAGGCCAGGCTACCAACCAAACATCCCACTTCCAGGCCAGCCTGCCCAGGCACAAAACACATATTCTCCAGGCTCAACTCAGGCACCGAATTTCTCTAGGCAAAGTGGCCAGGACACGAACCAAACATGCCCTTAATAATAAGGTTTCGACGAATACATTGGACTCTACCACAAGCAACACAAACTGGACTAGCAGACCAAGTTAGAGGCATTCATGTGGACTGACCACGGCACATAGCAAGTGGCAGGTGAGAAAACTCTAGAGTTGCTCCTTGGCAGCGCCCCCTGCTGCTCTAGCTCGCTGATGATGCCTTGCACGATCTAACCAACCAAGGGAACCCAACGTCAAAATGAGACCGCTTCCAGGTGCACCTAACTATCAGCAAAGCTAAGCAAATCTGCAAAATCCAAGCTTGCGGAACTCCCTCGATTGCGTGGAATCAAAGATCAGCCACACCTTGTCGAAGTCCTGCGCAACAGAAAATCACAATCAAAAATCTATAACTCAGTTATTACATATTAGCCATATTATTCAGATGCAAAGCTCTTGACATTAGGTCATCAGGTACGACCATGAAGAAAATAACATATAAGGCAAAGAAGAAATGCAATACCATACCCATACCCTCTGAAAAACAGTTATGATCAAAGTCATCCATGAACACTTTATGGCAATCATCATCATGAGATTCCTACAGAGAATAACAGTTATGATGCTATATTATTTATGAATCGCATGCAAAATTAAACAAGGAAAAAGGGTACCTTTCGACCAATACAACAAGTAAAAGCATTGCTCCTACAAAGGGAAACATTGACTACATTTGTGCGCTCAATACTTAGTGGCTCAGTACCAGAGTGATCATTACAACTAGCAAGTGAAATCCAATGAATTGTAGCATGTTCAGTATTACCTACTGAATGAAATATGTAATTGAAATCACCGGGACAAGCTCCTTAATGAGAAGGGGGGAAGATACCTTTTTACTCCGGCGAGCTTCAGGTGAGCTCCTCCACTGGTCCTAATCCATTTTCCTGATCCACACAAGCAAATAAAAAGAATGTCAACAACTCCTCCACTGCATTATAGGACATTAAGTTGTACTAGTAACAACAATGAGAAGTTTGTGAATAAATATACCAAATTTTATAAGGTTGTTAACAAAGCACATTTTCTATCTGTGTGAACATCATAATTATACTAAATCCCATAGTGATTAAATATCTGAATGTATTTGTGACGCCCGGATGATTAGGCTACAATAATTCCACGCTAATGATGCCACATCACCTCGGTTACTGTTACTAATCTCGCGATGGTTCAAAAACAGTTCGAATTCAAATTTAAAATCGAGTCAAACAACTAAAGTTTTCAAAAGTCAAAACTAAAATGTGCTTAATGTGGCAAATAAATCATGGATATTATTGGTGGAGTAACAACATCTTTATAAAATATTTAAATACCCTAAAGTGATTAAAACAACATCAAAACAATTAGTTATACTCCTAATATATTTTACCAAATACTAAACTATTTTTATTCTGAGGTAAAACTTCTTAGAATAGTGGATTAATTTGACACACTATTTTTAGAGCTATTTTCATATTTTACTAAACCAAAAATATAGTGCAACTAAAATAAAACAGAAAGAAAATGAGAAAACAACAACAAAAGGAAAATAAAAGCCCCACCCCTCGCTGGGCCTCGGCCCAGCTGGCCACGGGGCTAGCCAGGCTGCCCAGCCGGCCCACTTGGCCCGCCCCCCCCCCCCACTCACTCCCTTATCCCCTCGCAACCGGAAACCCTAGCCCGATCCACCACCACTCCCCCTCGCCTCCTCCCCCGATTCCCCCTGGATCGGGATCGACCCCTCCACTCTCCCCTCACGCCTCGCTCCTCTCGCTCCCTCCCGATCCGGATCGGGGCGCAACGGCGCCCCCTCGCCGCCGCTCCGCTAAGGCCGCCGCCCCTCCCGGACTCCTCCGCGCCCCTCCTCTCACCTCCCTCGACTGGATCGGGGCAGCGCCCCGCTGCCCACCTCGGCGGGCGCCTCCCATCCCCGCCACCAGGCTGGCGCCCCTCGCCGAGTCCACCCCATCGCCAGACCATGCCGGCAGGGTCCCGCCGGCGCACACTGAACCCGGCCGCAGCCGCTCCCAGCGAGTCGCCCCGCTCCGACGCCCTCCAACGCCGGCAGGCCGCCGGCCACGACCACCACGACCCGTTCCGGCCTCCCCAAGCTCCTCTACTGCTCGATGTGAGCACCTCGCATATCCCCCCAATGATGCCGCTGCTGCTCTTACTTCCTGTTACTGCTGCTCATGCTTAGCTACTGCTGCTCTTGCCGTTGTGTTGTCATTGTCGCTGCGTCGTCCCCTTGTTGCTGGTGCGCCACCGCGCCTTGGCTCCCCTGCCGCCCGCGGGCCTGCTCGTTGCGGCCCCGCACTCCGTTTCCCTCCCACGCCGGCCGGCCACTGGCCTCGCCACGCCCGTGGCTGCCCCCCTGCCTGTCGATCTGGGCGCTCGCCCAGTCGGGCGCCGATGCCCAGCGCCCGCACCCGCGGCAACCGCACGCCCGTTAGCCCCCAGGGCCCTATGACAAAGGGGGCCCGCCCCCAGAACGTTAAAAAAAGTATATAAAAATAAATAAAACAATAATTAAAATAAAAACAAATTTAATTAATTAATTAATTAAATTAAGTTTATGAACCTTAATTAATTAATCTAATTAACCTGTTAGCTTAATTAAACAGTGATTAGTTTAACTAAACCCTAATTAACCTAACAGAGTATGACAGGTGGGTCCCACTGGACCCACGCGTAAGTTTGACTTAGTCAACTCTGTTGACTGCTGACGTCAGCATGACATCATGCTGACATCACAAATCCATTTTTCGAATTAATTAAATAATTAATTAAATTCCAGAAATTAATAAAATCTTTAGAAAATCATATCTTTTAATCCGTAACTCGGATTAAATTATTTTCAACATGAAAGTTGCTTAGAACGACGAGACGAATCCGGATACGCAGCCCGTTCGTCCGCCACGCACCCCTAACCTATCGAACCCGCAACTTTCCCCCTCCGGCTCCTCTGCCCGAAAACACGAAACACCGGGGATATTTTCCCGAATGTTTCCCCCCCTTAACCGGTACCACCTCATACCACGCTAGGGCACGCCTAGCATCGTTACTTGTCTTGTCATGCATCGATATGCATCTGTTTACATGGTATTCATTGTTTATTCCCCCCTCTTCTCTCCGGTAGACTACGAGACCGACGCTGCTGCTGCCCAGTTCGACTACGGAGTTGACGACCCCTCTCTCTTGCGAGAGCAACCAGGCAAGCCCCCCCCCCTTGATCACCAGATATCGCCTATTCTACTCTATACTGCTTGCATTAGAGTAGTGTAGCATGTTACTACTTTTTGTTATACCTATCCTGATGCATAGCCTGTCCTTGTTACTACTGTTGATACCTTTACCCGTAATCCTAAATACTTAGTATATGATGCTAGTTTATCATCATTGGCCCTACATTCTTGTCAGTCTGCCTTGCTATACTATTGGGCCGTGATCACTCGGGAGGTGATCACGGGTATATACTATACATACATACATACTATACAGATGGTGACTAAAGTCGGGTCCGCTCGAAGAGTACCCGCGAGTGATTCACGGATTGGGGGCTGAAAGGACCTTTGTCCCGGCGGCCCTCTGTGTGGATCTTTGTGGCGGAGCGACAGGGCAGGTTGAGACCGCCTAGGAGAGAGGTGGGCCTGGCCCTGTTCGGCGTTCGCGGATACTTAACACGCTTAACGAGATCTTGGTATTTGATCTGAGTTGGCTACGAGCCTATACGCACTAACCATCTACGCGGGAGTAGTTATGGGTATCCCGACGTCGTGGTATCAGCCGAAGCACTTCAGACGTCAGCGAAGGAGCGGCGCGCGCCGAATTGGACTGGAACGCCACTAGGCTAGGTCTGCTTTCGGCCGCCCACGCAACGTGCAGGTGTGCTCAGGGCGATGGGCCCAGACCCCTGCGCGCTTAGGTTTAGACCGGCGTGCTGGCCTCTCTGTTTTGCCTAGGTGGGGCTGCGACGTGTTGATCTTCCGAGGCCGGGCATGACCCAGGAAAGTGTGTCCGGCCAAATGGGATCAAGCATGCTGGGTAAGTTGGTGCACCCCTGCAGGGAAGTTAATCTATTCGAATAGCCGTGATCTTCGGTAACAGGACGACTTGGAGTTGTACCTTGACCTTATGACAACTAGAACCGGATACTTAATAAAATACACCCTTCCAAGTTCCACAGACAACCCGGTGATCGCTTTTCCACAGGGCGACGAGAGGAGGATCACCGGGTAGGTTTATGCTACTGGAGATGCTACTTGGAGATGCTACTTGGAGGACTTCAATCTACTCTCTTCTACATGCTGCAAGACGGAGGCTGCCAGAAGCGTAGTCTTCGACAGGATTAGCTATCCCACTCTTATTCTGGCATTCTGCAGTTCAGTCCACCGATATGGCCCTTTACACATATACCCTTGCATATGTAGTGTAGCTCCTTGCTTGCGAGTACTTTGGATGAGTACTCACGGTTGCTTTTCTCCCTCTTTTCCCTTTTCCCTTCTACCTGGTTGTCGCAACCAGATGCTGGAGCCCTGGAGCCAGACGCCACCGTCGACGACGACCCCTACTACACCGGAGGTGCCTACTTCTACGTGCAGCCCGCTGACGACGACCAGGAGTAGTTAGGAGGATCCCAGGCAGGAGGCCTGCGCCTCTTTCGATCTGTATCCCAGTTTGTGCTAGCCATCTTATGGAAACTTGTTTAACTTATGTCTGTACTCAGATATTGTCGCTTCCGCTGACTCGTCTATGATCGAGCACTTGTATTCGAGCCCTCGAGGCCCCTGGCTTGTATTATGATGCTTGTATGACTTATTTATGTTTTAGAGTTGTGTTGTGATATCTTCCCGTGAGTCCCTGATCTTGATCGTACACATTTGCGTGCATGATTAGTGTACGATTGAATCGGGGGCGTCACAAGTTGGTATCAGAGCCGACTGCCTGTAGGAATCCCCTTTCCAACTCCTTGGCCGAAGTTGAGTCTAGTCATTGCAAAACTTTTACTAACTTGGCTGTGTGCCTTACGGGCCCACGTTGCCATTGGGTGGTATTAGGATCTTTTACTCCTCGTCTATACTCTGGGACTCTGATCTCTCTTCTATTCGGGTTAAATGATTTTCAAAAATCTAACTTTAGGTTCTCGAAAACGCTTTCTCCCGGAGAGCCCCTTCAGTCTAGATGATCGCCGACTGCACATGAAGATTTCAAAGTTACTTTCCGATACTCTTTCGGGACTGCCCATTGCTTTTGCAATTCACTACCATCGAAATATCCCTATGAATAAATTCATACACTGTTCTTACTTAGTCCCCAGTTGTTCTTTTATTACAAGACGCCCCGAAATACTCGTTGTTGTTCTTAGAATACTTATGCCTACTGCCTTGCAGTTTCTTACCACCTGAATACCCATACGGATAATTTCTCGCACTTATCCAGAATCCGCTCATCCCCAGTTGATTCATGTATTTCACAAAAGTCTTCGAAATGCCATTCGATCTTCCGAAAATCCCGAGCAGCCTATTGCTCTTGAAATTCTTGCTTGCTTGCATTATGGTTAATCCCATAAGTCTCGTAATCAGATTGACATTCCTTGTCATTATCATTTGGGTCTGTTGATTCAATATGTTGTGAATGCTCGCAATCCTCAGTCAGGTCCTAGAATTCATCCCTCCGGCTCAGACGTCATTTTGGACATGAGTTGGTTATCAACTAATTAAATTGCCGTCGGTTGTATCCCTAAGTCTATTCAACTATTCTATCCTTAACCAGAGCATTTGCTTCTGATCCCTTGAATTGGAAATCATAAATCCTTTGCGATTGAGCTTTGAATTAGTCAATTGTTCTATCATATGATATCCTTGCATTCTTTCTTCTTCTAGTTGAGTACCGATGCTCACATCAGATCCCTTATGGACCACCAGATCCTTTGTTGGATTTTATCTGACAACGCCCTTCATATTCAATAACCTTGTGAGCCTTTTTTCGGATACATAATGCCTTTAGTAAAATGTATCCTCTGCTTTCTCAACCTTGCTCTGCCTTCGAGTTTGAGCTAATTACTCCTAAAGATTGTGGTATATGTTTCTAAGATGCTCCGATGGGTTGAACATATACCTTCCTTAATTTTTGTGAACCCAAAAGTCTTCATGGGTCATAACCTTCTGGTAATCCGTCAGTTAAACTTTCAAACTCTAATCATTCTTAACTGAGAGAAGTGAATGGAAGGTTATGCATTATGGAAGTGGGAGTTGACCTTGAACTTTGTGTTCATGCCCATGGACACGATGTAGATCTTATCATTAAAGCTTCTCTTAAATTAATTATTCCCTTGGTATAAGTACATCTTATATCTGGGATCTGGCCTTTTGCAATCGTGGTTCCGACCATGATCTCCTTTAAATACCATTTCTCGTGCAAGTTTAAGCACTTGTCTTCTACAGAGTAATACCCCAGTCCAACCTCTACTTTGATTTGTCGTCGAGTATTACCCCTTGGTATCTCAAGAATATCATGGGGCTGCATAACTTATTATGGGTTCTTCATCAACTACTATTTCTCACAGATTCCAATTTTCTCGGGTTCTGGGTTGTCGTCAATCGAGAACAACGATTCCACATTTTGGTTCGATAACCCTAAGTAATTTTCATTGCTTATGATTTTATTAATCCTTTAAGTCTTTCCTAGCCTGATCGGCTAAATTTTAAACCGTACTACCTGGTCCTCCTTTTTGGAGCACAATTTTCGATGATGAGCTAAACCTACGTCGATCTTCCTCGTCATATCAGTTCGCCTTGAACAACAAACTTGATTTCAAGTTTGTGTCCTACACATGGTTCCAATAACCTTCCGCATCATTATTCCTTTGACTTGATGTCGTCACTGATGGATTACATCTTCATGAAATCTCTCGACAAATGTGTCGTGATTATCATCAACCTTATGAGCTCTTCCAGGATATCAATGGAGTTCATGATGAGAAATACCATCCTTGCCCCTGATGATTTGTGTTACCTTTGACCACTTATTTGCCTTCCGTTCAACACAAAATTGTTCGTGTTTTGAGTTATACCTTGAGATCCCTACTATCCAGCATTTGTTCTTCCTTACCTTGGAGTATTACCATCTTTTAATATCAAGGATGTGGTGGGGATTGCTCCACCTCTTAAGAAATTCTTGGTATAGTGATACTTCTCACCATCACCATTCTTTCTTGGTCCTCGGTTGATTCCAACCGGGGTACCAACAAGTGAACTATGCTGTTTGGATTCTGTACTTCTAGCAACCCTATTGCTTTGAAGTTAATGGTCAACCGTTCCTTCTTAGACTATTGATTGTTGAATCACCATTCTGACATTGGTCATGCAGCCCAACCCATATTTCGGGCGCACCTTTCAACCAATGTTTAATTGTGTATGTTGTCCTCGAGCATGCTTCATTATATCATTTGATCGGACAAATGCTATCTCCTTATCCACATAATTGAGGAGATGCATCTTTTTGGGTACCTCGTTGAATTATCGTTGAGTCCGTCAGCCACTTGCTCATCCTCTCCTTGGTTTAATGATGAACTCTGGTTTCGGAACTTGCTTCCATAGTTCATTTCCTGAGAATCTTGAAATGTCTTTTCGTCTATTTGTGTTGCACCTTTTCTTCTCGGACATCCTGAGTCTGAGGTATCATGACACCAACCGGATCTGAATCTCGATCAGATATGATGGTTGGGACAACTTTTCAAGAGTTATAACATTGGTCCCTATATGCCCCGGTAAGGTGATGTCATGCCTAACACACCGGACCAGAGGACTTAGTGTTATAGTTTCCTTTGTAACAAGGTTAATCATTTTTCCATGAGGAAACTAAATGCCTGTTTAATGAGTTTATCCTGATGGATCCTTTGTGTATCCAAAATCCGATTTTGCTTGAAGACCATGTCAATGCTATCTCGAAGCATATCTGTGGTACTCCAATTTTCAACAAGAACATTTAAAGCCCAATGCTAAATGTTTCTTGATAAATTATCCAAACACCGTTGTATGGGTAATGTCAGGAAAATTTCTCTTCCCTTTCCTAAAGGGGTTTTCTACGTTATATCCCGTCATGAATATCATGCGTTGCTTGCCCTTGGGAAGGATATACCCCATGATATATGTGTTTAAACACATTTTCCTTTTCATTGTTCTGTTTAATCTGATAATCTTATTTTCCTTTCCATTGGTTTGTTTTAACCTTTCTTGTGATCTATATAATCTAAGTAGTATTATTCTCCTGCTTATGTAAACACCTCGGTGTACAACTCTGTCAGTAAGACCCTGTTACTATTGTTGATGACATTTCAGTAACCACCGATGGACGAGAACTTTGCCTATTGGTCCGCCTCGTTTCAACGAGCAGGAAAATGGTTCTCCTTGTCCCTCGCCTTGGTACCGATGTAGTTGCTGACATATAACTGACAGGCTAACCTCTGACATGCCTTACTTGCATGATCGTGCAAGACATCACCGCCTTCCTACTTTTAACCCACATGGTGGGCCCATAACCCACAGTTCCACAGGATCGAAACCTGACTCTCCTGTACAACCTGATGTCAAAGTTATTCCTCGTGCTTGACTTTGTATGTAATTCACGGGCCACTTGCCTGTTGATCTATTCTGGTATCGGAGACAATACTTATTCCCGTTGCTCGGAACCCCTTTCGCACTCTGCTTCAGGCAATGAATGATTGCCTATCCGCTTGAAACTTTTTATTACACCGTCTTACTTTGCTCTCGATGTGTGTCATTTGTTCAACTCGAGAGATACTCATATGTTCATTCTTGGGATACCCCCAGATGAATTTCCCTTATAACATCCTATCATTGTAGAGCTGCCCCGTACCTATTCGTAAGTACGATGGAGTTCCTGAAGAAAGCACGCCGACTTCATCATGTTGACCTAAAGCAGAGAAATAAAGACATCAATATATTGGACCGGCCTCTTCGAGAAGAGCAACCAAGACTGAGAAGACCCGTTAGAATTTCGTAACCTGAATTTTCCCGTTAGTCCCCCTCTTAAATCTCGGGACGAGATTTCTTGTAGTGGAGGAGAATTGTGACGCCCGGATGATTAGGCTACAATAATTCCATGCTAATGATGCCACATCACCTCGGTTACTGTTACTAATCTCGCGATGGTTCAAAAACGGTTCGAATTCAAATTTAAAATCGAGTCAAACAATTAAAGTTTTCAAAAGTCAAAACTAAAATGTGCTTAATGTGGCAAATAAATCATGGATATTATTGGTGGAGTAACAACATCTTTATAAAATATTTAAATACCCTAAAGTGATTAAAACAACATCAAAACAATTAGTTATACTCCTAATATATTTTACCAAATACTAAACTATTTTTATTCTGAGGTAAAACTTCTTAGAATAGTGGATTAATTTGACACACTATTTTTAGAGCTATTTTCATATTTTACTAAACCAAAAATATAGTGCAACTAAAATAAAACAGAAAGAAAATGAGAAAACAACAACAAAAGGAAAATAAAAGCCCCACCCCTCGCTGGGCCTCGGCCCAGCTGGCCACGGGGCTAGCCAGGCCGCCCAGCCGGCCCACTTGGCCCGCCCCACCTCACTCACTCCCTTATCCCCTCGCAACCGGAAACCCTAGCCCGATCCACCACCACTCCCCCTCGCCTCCTCCCCCGATTCCCCCTGGATCGGGATCGACCCCTCCACTCTCCCCTCACGCCTCGCTCCTCTCGCTCCCTCCCGATCCGGATCGGGGCGCAACGGCGCCCCCTCGCCGCCGCTCCGCTAAGGCCGCCGCCCCTCCCGGACTCCTCCGCGCCCCTCCTCTCACCTCCCTAGACTGGATCGGGGCAGCGCCCCGCTGCCCACCTCGGCGGGCGCCTCCCATCCCCGCCACCAGGCTGGCGCCCCTCGCCGAGTCCACCCCATCGTCGGACCATGCCGGCAGGGTCCCGCCGGCGCGCACTGAACCCGGCCGCAGCCGCTCCCAGCGAGTCGCCCCGCTCCGACGCCCTCCAACGCCGGCAGGCCGCCGGCCACGACCACCACGACCCGTTCCGGCCTCCCCAAGCTCCTCTACTGCTCGATGTGAGCACCTCGCATATCCCCCCCCATGGTGCCGCTGCTGCTCTTACTTCCTGTTACTGCTGCTCATGCTTAGCTACTGCTGCTCCTGCCGTTGCGTTGCCGTTGTCGCTGCGTCGTCCCCTTGTTGCTGGTGCGCCACCGCGCCCCGGCTCCCCTGCCGCCCGCGGGCCTGCTCGTTGCGGCCCCGCACTCCGTTTCCCTCCCACGCCGGCCGGCCACGGGCCTCGCCACGCCCGTGGCTGCCCCCCCCTGCCTATCGATCTGGGCGCTCGCCCAGTCGGGCGCCGATGCCCAGCGCCCGCACCCGCGGCAACCGCACGCCCGTTAGCCCCCAGGGCCCTATGACAAAGGGGGCCCGCCCCCAGAACGTTAAAAAAAGTATATAAAAATAAATAAAACAATAATTAAAATAAAAATAAATTTAATTAATTAATTAATTAATTAATTAATTAAATTAATTAAGTTAATTAACCTTAATTAATTAATCTAATTACCCTGTTAGCTTAATTAAACAGTGATTAGTTTAACTAAACCCTAATTAACCTAACAGAGTATGACAGGTGGGTCCCACTGGACCCACGCGTAAGTTTGACTTAGTCAACTCTGTTGACTGCTGACGTCAGCGTGACATCATGCTGACATCACAAATCCATTTTTCGAATTAATTAAATAATTAATTAAATTCCAGAAATTAATAAAATCTTTAGAAAATCATATCTTTTAATCCGTAACTCGGATTAAATTATTTTCAACATGAAAGTTGCTCAGAACGACGAGACGAATCCGGACACGCAGTCCGTTCGTCCGCCACGCACCCCTAACCTATCGAACCCGCAACTTTCCCCCTCCGGCTCCTCTGCCCGAAAACACGAAACACCGGGGATATTTTCCCGAATGTTTCCCCCCCTTAACCGGTACCACCTCATACCACGCTAGGGCACGCCTAGCATCGTTACTTGTCTTGTCATGCATCGATATGCATCTGTTTACATGGTATTCATTGTTTATTCCCCCCTCTTCTCTTCGGTAGACTACGAGACCGACGCTGCTGCTGCCCAGTTCGACTACGGAGTTGACGACCCCTCTCTCTTGCCAGAGCAACCAGGCAAGCCCCCCCCCTTGATCACCAGATATCGCCTATTCTACTCTATACTGCTTGCATTAGAGTAGTGTAGCATGTTACTACTTTTTGTTATACCTATCCTGATGCATAGCCTGTCCTTGTTACTACTGTTGATACCTTTACCCGTAATCCTAAATACTTAGTATAGGATGCTAGTTTATCATCATTGGCCCTACATTCTTGTCAGTCTGCCTTGCTATACTATTGGGCCGTGATCACTCGGGAGGTGATCACGGGTATATACTATACATACATACATACTATACAGATGGTGACTAAAGTTGGGTCCGCTCGAAGAGTACCCGCGAGTGATTCACGGATTGGGGGCTGAAAGGACCTTTGTCCCGACGGTCCTCTGTGTGGATCTTTGTGGCGGAGCGACAGGGCAGGTTGAGACCGCCTAGGAGAGAGGTGGGCCTGGCCCTGTTCGGCGTTCGCGGATACTTAACACGCTTAACGAGATCTTGGTATTTGATCTGAGTTGGCTACGAGCCTATACGCACTAACCATCTACGCGGGAGTAGTTATGGGTATCCCGACGTCGTGGTATCAGCCGAAGCACTTCAGACGTCAGCGACGGAGCGGCGCGCGCCGAATTGGACTGGAACGCCACTAGGCTAGGTCTGCTTTCGGCCGCCCACGCAACGTGCAGGTGTGCTCAGGGCGATGGGCCCAGACCCCTGCGCGCTTAGGTTTAGACCGGCGTGCTGGCCTCTCTGTTTTGCCTAGGTGGGGCTGCGACGTGTTGATCTTCCGAGGCCGGGCATGACCCAGGAAAGTGTGTCCGGCCAAATGGGATCAAGCGTGCTGGGTAAGTTGGTGCACCCCTGCAGGGAAGTTAATCTATTCGAATAGCCGTGATCTTCGGTAACAGAACGACTTGGAGTTGTACCTTGACCTTATGACAACTAGAACCGGATACTTAATAAAACACACCCTTCCAAGTTCCACAGACAACCCGGTGATCGCTTTTCCACAGGGCGACGAGAGGAGGATCACCGGGTAGGTTTATGCTACTGGAGATGCTACTTGGAGATGCTACTTGGAGGACTTCAATCTACTCTCTTCTACATGCTGCAAGACGGAGGCTGCCAGAAGCGTAGTCTTCGACAGGATTAGCTATCCCCCTCTTATTCTGGCATTCTGCAGTTCAGTCCACCGATATGGCCCTTTACACATATACCCTTGCATATGTAGTGTAGCTCCTTGCTTGCGAGTACTTTGGATGAGTACTCACGGTTGCTTTTCTCCCTCTTTTCCCCTTTCCCTTCTACCTAGTTGTCGCAACCAGATGCTGGAGCCCTGGAGCCAGACGCCACCGTCGACGACGACCCCTACTACACCGGAGGTGCCTACTTCTACGTGCAGCCCGCTGACGACGACCAGGAGTAGTTAGGAGGATCCCAGGCAGGAGGCCTGCGCCTCTTTCGATCTGTATCCCAGTTTGTGCTAGCCATCTTATGGCAACTTGTTTAACTTATGTCTGTACTCAGATATTGTCGCTTCCGCTGACTCGTCTATGATCGAGCACTTGTATTCGAGCCCTCGAGGCCCCTGGCTTGTATTATGATGCTTGTATGACTTATTTATGTTTTAGAGTTGTGTTGTGATATCTTCCCGTGAGTCCCTGATCTTGATCGTACACATTTGCGTGCATGATTAGTGTACGATTGAATCGGGGGCGTCACAGTATTTTAACAAATTCTATAGTTGTCAACAAATTCCAAGAGAACTTGAAATTTCTGAACCTTCCACTTTCAGTCGATGATGGGCTGGCTCGTTGAAAAAAAACAGGAATGCAAGCATAACCTTGACTAGACTGGATCCTGAATATCTTGTACAACTATGAGTAAAAGCAAACTAAACATCACCAGTTTCCTACTGAAAGTTTAAACTTATGTATGTCAGAGTGGCTGGTGAGTGGTGACTATGTATTTTCGGGTTATACAGAAAATAAGGGCAAGATCAAGACAACATGTTGCAAGACATTGAACAAAGCAAAAAGATTCAGATAAAGAGTAGAGCAAATACATGGAGATTCAGATTGAGCCACATGCTGGTGAGTGGGAGGGGGAGTGGACGCTGCCTACCCACGGATTGGTGGCCGGTGTTGGGCGTCATCGGCTGCTCGACGGAGGGAGCCGCTGCAGGGGGCGGTGGGGCAGGGAGGCATCGGGCAGGATCGGCACACCACAGCAGAGGGTTTCTAGGGAGGCGGCACACCGCTGCAGGGGGCGCCGGGCTGGAACCCTCGTAGCAGGAGCGAATCCAGGGAGGCGGGCCGGTGGTTGCTTCCCTCCTGGATTGGGGCCGCCGCGGGATACACGGAGACGAGTGGATCAGACGATATTGCGATGGGCAATTTACCAAATTATTAGTGACGGATCTACCCTTCGAAAAATTAACTGGTCCCACCAAGAAATTGTACCGGTCCCACCGTTAAATGTAATTTTCCGTAATTTTTGTTTTGTAACTCCTTGTAACTCATATTTTTCCACCGTCGGATTAAGGCGAATGGACGGCTTGTAAAATCGCCAATCACTGTAACAGTTGTATAATGATGGAACCTTGGTTCGGCGGGAATTCTTGGCAGATCTCACGGCAAGACATGAATAATCGTATTGTAATTGTAAAATGTTGTGGACCATTCCAATTTTTTCCTTTCTAAATTATGCTACATTGTACAATACCCAACAACTTTGAACACACACCTTTGAAATCAGGGGTCCCGCCACTGTTACAGGAATAATCAGGAGGCCATCCATTTATTTAGCAACCACGCACGCATCCAGACAACATAAGCGACGTCCTGTCAGTTTCGCTTGGCTAACACATATTAGCGCCCAACGCTCATCACCACAGGCATGCCAAGAGGGAGATAAGCTAAGCACAAGTAGCTAGCTAGCAGCTGCTAGGAGGAGGAGAAACATCAATCAACATAGCATAATGGATGACGAAGCCATGAGAGGCAGAGGGGAGGATGCAGAGAAGGGCGAGAGGGAGAGGAAGACCGAGGGGGCTAGGAAGGTGCCCTTCTTCAGCATGTTCAGGTACGCCAGCCGTGCCGACATGGCTCTGATGGCCGTCGGCACCGTGGCGGCCATGGTTAATGGCATGGGCGACCCGCTCATGACCGTCGTCTTCGCCGCGGTCATCGACTGTTTTGGTGCCGGCGACAACGTCCTCCAGCGGGTCAGCAAGGTATCGACGTATACCTTTTTGAGAGTATCTCTAGTTCAGTTCATCATGAAACTCCCCTGAGAACAGATGTCACCGCAGGCAAATCACAGGGTATGCAATAGATTGTTGCCTCATGTGCTAGCAAGTACTCCCTCTGTAAAACTGCAAAAACGTCCTACATTAGTTTACAAAGAGACTAGCAAGGATGAAACGTGCATGTACGGCACATGACATAATCAACTGGTTTCCGACAAAAATAAGATATAATCAACCGGAGATAAGTAGATAAACCCTGATGCTCAATTGTAACATGCCCCCTTCAATTTTATCCTATTATTATTGACCTAGCAGATAGAAGACAATAGCTTTTTTGCAGGTCAACAAGCTCCATGGCACCCCTTATTCTTACCCTCCAACATTGCTTTGAGATCTATGCTAACCAACGAACTTACTACATGAAAGTCTCTCTTTTTCGTTTCTCTCAAATGAAACAACATATGGACTCCAAACTTTGCAGGTCAACCAAACTTTAGAACTTCAATGTGTGAAAAAACTTTCAGATTTTTTGGTCCGACATAAATATACAAAATGAGATTATTATGTTTGAGCAAAAAGTTATTATACTTATTTACTCCCTCCGTCCCAAAATAAGTGACTCAACTTTGTACTAACTTTGTACAGTATGATGCATGAAAAATTCCAAAAGTTTTTCCCACATTATAGTTAGAATATTTTGTTGTCCTGCAAAGTTTGAAGTTCATATGTTGTTTTATTTGGGATATAAAAAAAAAGACAAAAGTGCTTGCATGGGTCATGACGCAGAAAATGGGCGTCTAGATAAGGGGTGCCATGGAGCTCGGCCTAGGCAACAACTTTCCGATAAAGAAAAGAAGACAAAATATGCTTACGTGAGAAAACAAATAATGACACACATTAATCTCAAACCCTCAGTTCTACTTCCTATGATAACCAAAGAACGCCCCAGTAGTTCACATACTAATTTATTTTTGACATTTGCTTTCTCCAGGTTGTTATGTACTACATCTATTTGGGAATTGGGACGGCACTAGCTTCATTTCTCCGTAAGTACACTTCCACTCGTAGACTAATGTTTCTAGAATTGATAGTCAAAACTCAACCCTATTCTGTTCTGAACTGAAAGCTCAACATGGCACGTGATAAACAGTCGAGCACTCAAAAAGAATCAACAAATAAAATATTGACATTCACTATTGTAATCCACACACTGAGAATATAAATTGGCTACAAATGATTGAATACTAGTTGCTATTAATCCAGTAATATTCATGTATTGTACATTGGTGTCAGTGTCTCACAACTTTGATGTTTCCAAGAATCGACAGACCTGTTCATATCCAAGTACCCTAACAATAGCATGACTTACCAGGCAGATCTGAAACCTCATGAAATAATTGATTCTCAACAATAACAAAATAAAAAAATAATGCATGAAATCTACCACAATTGAAATTTAAAACTTACAACTAGCAGTAATTTTCCAATTTTAACTTGAACCAAAATACCGAGCAGTACGAAGGAGTTGCATAATCTCTGCTTTTAGTTCGATTGCATTCACACTCAACAGAATTTCAATGGAGTGGCTGAAAGCCTTAAACATTAACCTGCTTGCTACCTGTGCCAGAGGTGTCATGCTGGACAATGACTGGAGAAAGGCAGTCAATACGCATCCGATCTCTATACCTCGAAGCTGTTCTAAAACAGGATGTTTCATTCTTTGATGTGGAGATGACAACTGGGGAAGCAATTTCTAGAATGTCTGCGGACACTGTAATGGTCCAAGATGCCCTTGGAGAGAAGGTAACAAATGCATTAGACAACATAGATAAAATACCTTAATAGATCTATGTTTTGTAAATGCATCAGTTGATTTCAAGTAAATATGGATTCCTCGTGTTCAGGTAGGCAAGTATGCACAGCTTTTGACAACCTTTGTTGGATGTTTTATCATCGGATTCGTAAGAGGCTGGATGTTAGCTCTTGTTATGCTCGCATGCATACCTCCAAATATTCTGTCTTTTGCAATTATGTCTCGGTTACGTTCTCAAATATCAGCCAGGAGGCAGGCATCATATGCCGATGCGGGCAATGTCGTCGAGCAGACCATTGGAGCTATAAGAACGGTGGGTTCTAAACATTTGAATTATGTATAACTACTTTATCGTCAGTTGCGAGGCCGAGCATCTGCTCAGGCGGCTAGCTTGAGCAGGTGTGCTCATAGGCCCACCCACCCACTTTTCGAGGTGCAACCTCCGCAGGGTGGTGCTCAGATTTCTTCTAATATAAAAAATGAAACCAGGGCAAGTCCCTGGTTGGTCGAGTTTACTAAAAAATATGGCAACATTTCAAAGCAGGTTATCTCCTTCAATGGTGAGAAGAAAGCAATCGCATTGTACAACACTCTCACAAAAAGGGCATATAAGGCTACAGTCTTGGAAGGGATTGCCACTGGTCTAGGAACAGGCGGTATCTTTTCTGTTTTCTTCTGCGGTTACTCTCTAGCCTTTTGGTATGGTGCTAAGTTAATCATCAACGAAGGTTATACTGGAGGGCAAGTCGTCAATATCGTACTTGCAATGTTAACTGGTTCAATGTGAGCTTCCAATTTTCTATCATATAGTGTTGTCAATGATAATATGAGATGTCAGAGTAAAGTAGCAATTAGTCTTGCACAAATAAAACTCCAAACTCTTCTTAACCTAAAAACAAGAATGCTACATTTATTTATTAAAAGCATAAAAAAAATCTAAATCTGGAAAATTTACTAGAAACTATTTCTAAATTACCCCATCACTGCTATGAATATAGTTTACATAGTTGATATTACTATTGGTAGCGAAGTGATGGGCCTAACATTTTTGTCAGTCAAATAACATGCACAACTAGAATCTATTTCAAAATATGAAAATAATGAGGATAACCAATAGTATATGCTAGGATTGAATCTATAGTAAATACTAACACAGGCCTTAATTTGTAACAGGGCTATAGGTACCGCATCGCCCTCAATTTCTGCTATTGCAGAAGGGCAATCTGCAGCATATAGGTTGTTTGAGATAATGAACAAAGAACCAAAGATTGACATCACCGACACTTCTGGAATAGTATTGGACGATATCAGGGGCGATGTTGAACTCAACAATGTGTTCTTTAGATATCCTGCAAGGCCTGAGCAGTTGATACTTAATGGGTTGTCTCTACATGTACCTAGTGGTACTACAATGGCTATAGTTGGAGAGAGTGGAAGTGGTAAATCAACAATAATTAGTCTGGTGGAGAGATTCTACGACCCACAAGCTGGCAATGTGCTGATAGATGGAATCAACATCAAGAGTATGAAACTCCAGTGGATAAGAGGAATGATCAGTCTTGTTAGCCAAGAACCATTGCTTTTTATGACCTCCATCAAAGATAACATAACCTATGGTAAAGAGGATGCTACGCTTGAAGAGATCAAGAGAGCAGCTGAGCTTGCAAATGCAACAAATTTCATCGAAAAGTTGCCTAATGTACTTACATAAAAAAATAGTTAGTTACAAAGTACCTTAATCAAGTTTGCTGTAACTAATGCTTATCTGATTTCCACATGATACAGGCGTATGAGACAATGGTTGGTCAGAATGGTGCTCAACTTTCTGGAGGGCAGAAACAAAGGATTGCCATTGCAAGAGCGATCCTTAAAAATCCAAGAGTCCTTCTGTTGGATGAAGCTACTAGTGCTTTGGATATGGAGTCTGAGCGGGTAGTTCAAGAAGCATTAAATCGGATCATGGTAGGGATAACTACACTCATTGTTGCTCATCGGCTGAGTACAGTCAGAAATGCAGATTGCATAGCAGTGGTTCATCAAGGAAAGGTAGCTGAACGAGGTAAGAGATACTTCCACACCCAATATATGGTTTTCTTCTTCCTGGAACCTAGTCCATTCTTTTCCTTCACAATTTATTTCATGCAGGTGTCCATGATGACCTGATAAAGGATCCTGATGGAGCTTATTCTCATCTTATTCGGCTACAACAGGCCAATACTGAAGAAACACCTGAGATGCCATATGTGGCAGGTTCAAGATTCAAAAGTACAAGTTTATCTTTGGAACAGTCTATCAAGGATTCTCCCAGGAATAGAAGACAACACTCCAGTAAATCCGTTGGACTGTCTAGATCGGATGATTTGTTCAGGCATGTTGCTAGCAGAGAGGAACACCTGGAAATTGGTGATAGTGAGGCTCCAAAGAAAGCACCAATTGGACGCCTTTTTAATCTTAGCAGGCCAGAAGCACCAATTCTCCTGTTAGCTATCATAGCTGCCACTGTGCATGGACTTCTTTTCCCATCATTCAGTATTATGATGTCTGGTGGTATAAGAACATTCTACTATCCAGCACACCAACTTCGAAAAGATTCAACATTTTGGGCATTGATGTGCCTTCTGATGGCAATCATTTCCCTGGTTTCAATCCAATTGGAATTTTACTTATTTGGAGTAGCCGGTGGGAAACTTATAGAACGTGTCCGTGCTTTGTCTTTCCAAAGCATCATTCATCAAGAGGTTGCTTGGTTTGATGATCCTTCGAATTCCAGGTTTCATACTCTCCTTTTTCTCCTAACAAGTTTATGTCTTCTCTAACATCGGGGATATTAAGTTTTGCTTCTAACTTTTACAGTGGCGCACTTGGTGCAAGGTTGTTTATTGATGCTTTGAACATCCGACGCCTTGTAGGAGATAACTTGGCCGTGCTAGTGCAGTGTACAGTAACACTTATTTGTGGCTTTGGCATAGCATTTGCTTCGGACTGGAAGCTTACACTGAGTATCATAGGTGTCATTCCTTTTCTGGGTTTGCAGAATTATATCCAATTGAGGTTTCTGAAAGGGTTCGGTGAAGATGCTAAGGTGAAATCAGATAAAACCACGTTATGAACATAAATGTTTTATTTATTAAAGAAAAGGAAACAATGCTTGATGCTTTTCACATTAGATAAAGGTGTCCACTTTTCCAAACAACATGAAATCTCCTATTACTAGTCACATATTCGAAGCTTAGCATCAACAGAAAGTGGTAGTTAGAAGTATGAGTTATAAAATAATCTCTCCCAACTAATGATTGTTACAGGTGATGTATGAAGATGCAAGTCAAGTTGTGGCTGAAGCAATTGGTAGTATTCGAACTGTAGCATCTTTTGGTGCAGAGAAGAGAGTGATTACCATATACAGCCAAAAATGCCAGGCTTCAATGAAACAGGGAATTAGAAGTGGAATGGTCGGAGGTGTTGGTTTCAGTTTCTCAAATTTAATGTTGTATCTCACATATGCTCTTTGTTTCTATGTTGGTGCACAGTTTGTACATGACGGCAAATCAACCTTTCAAAATGTTTTCAGAGTAAGATATACACGGTTGGTATGTGAGGTCATTTTATTCAGTGACTTGATAAATCGATCTGGTACTGGCAGGTTTACTTTGCCTTGGTTTTCACCGCTTTTGGAATTTCCCAAACAAGTGACATGGCATCAGACTCAACAAAAGGTCGAGAATCTGCGACATCCATACTAGCATTCATAGACAGGAAGCCCAAAATTGACTCGACCAGTGATGAAGGTATAAAGCTAGAAAAAGTTGATGGCACCATAGAGTTCAACCATGTAAGGTTCAAGTACCCATCCCGACCAGATGTCCAAATATTCAGCGACTTCACTTTGGGTATTGCTTCCGGAAAGGTACACCCAACTTGACACTTGTCCTGATGTCTTGTAGAATTAAAAGTTTACTACTCATTCACTGCAAATTGGGGAGAGAAGTCATGTGCCTAGTTTACTGTCTGGCATGAAGATTAGACCATGCAGCAGCACACATCGACGTATTATCCTGCTATGTGTTTCGCAAAAGGGTTGTAGCAACCTTGAACTGCTTTATTTTAACATCAATGACATGAAGAACATCAAGTGCTGCAAAAACTTTGTTAGTGTACTCCATGTGTTAGAATGTCCACCTATGAGTTTCACATAATTCTAGAGAGGTGACACCAATTTCATGTAGCACTGTACAAATGTTCAAGTTTAAACACCATGTTCACAAGAAAAAGTAAAATAAGCAATGAGATGAAGTTAGAAAACAGGAAAGTCAAGAAAGGAGATAAAGTTGCTATGCATTAAGATTTTTCTTTGTCAGTTATTTCGCCCCTTGGAAGGGCTGGCCTGGCACAATGGTAGAATATTGTGTGACCTGGAGGTCCTGGGTTCGAGCCAGCCTCCTTGCAGAAATATTATGCAAGGGTAAGGCTTTCTAGAAATCCCCTTCCCCAGACCCCCAACTTGTGTGGGAGCTTTCAGCACTGGGCACGCCCTTTTTTCAGTTGTTTCTTTGCATTTATATTTCCGTCCATGGTTGTACTGCACGTGTTAAAACTGATTATTATGTGCAGACTACTGCACTTGTCGGAGAGAGTGGAAGTGGCAAGTCCACAGTAATTGCTTTGCTGGAGCGATTCTATGATCCGGACTCTGGCACAATCTCACTAGACGGAACAGAACTCAGAAAGTTAACACTGAGTTGGTTAAGAGACCAAATGGGACTAGTAAGCCAAGAACCAGTACTTTTCAATGACACAATTCGTGCCAACATAGCATATGGAAAGCGAGGAGAAGCAACTGAAGAAGAGATAATCACCGTGGCCAAGGCAGCCAACGCTCATGAGTTCATATCGAGCTTGCCACAGGGATACAACACTAACGTTGGTGAGAGAGGAACACAACTATCTGGTGGGCAAAAGCAACGGGTAGCTATTGCCAGGGCGATCTTGAAGGACCCTAGAATACTTCTGCTCGACGAAGCAACAAGCGCCCTGGATGCTGAATCAGAGCATATTGTTCAAGATACACTGGACCAAGTGATGGTCAGCAGGACCACCATTGTCGTAGCACACTGCCTGTCGACGATCAAAGGAGCAGATATGATCGCAGTTATCAAAGATGGTTCAGTTGCCGAGAAGGGGAAGCATGAATCTCTCATGGGCATCAAGGGTGGAGTCTACGCATCACTGGTCGAACTACACTCGAAGGCGGCATAAGAGGATGTGCGGATATTTATTGTTCCTTTCTTGTTTTCCGAACTACGAGATGAAAAATGCATGTGTCAGTTTGTATTACAATTCGTGCAATGTAAATTGCACATAAATTTCAAGGGCATTCGCCTAAATTCTAGTTTTATTTTAGGCCTATGACATCAGAGGCGAGATTGCCCCAGCATGTGTTTCAGACTTTCAGTTGTTAAGGGGTACCAGAGATCGATGCATCATAGTACAAAAGAAACACATCATTCCAGTCATTCAACATCCATCTACGAAAGAACTGGTGAACATCAACAATCGACAATTCCACTAGCCAAAAATTAACGATGTAGGGTAATGGGAAGAGTATAACGGCGTAACCTGTCGTTCTGGAACAGCGGACGCCAAGCTTAGCCGCGGCGCACCAACTCCGCCGGCGATCCCGTCGTTCCCGCACTCATGGTGCCGCCCCGGGCCGCCGGAGACGGGTTCGCCGCCACCGCCCGTTCCGCAGAAACTGCGAGCGCGTGGCCTTTCGCCTCCCTGATCTACCGTTCGCGTCTGCCAGCCGTCCGGAAAGCAGTTTTTTGACTCGATTCTGAACAGTCTGGAAAATCATAAATCGCAAAAGAGCTCTTCTTTTTAGAGATGTGCTAAAAGACCAGCCGGTCGCGAGCCATCAGATCTGCGTTGTATCGAGCGCTCAAACGTGCCTTCATTATTGCAACACCGATCTTGTTGCAGGACTACATCCACAACACAGGTCTTGTTGCAGGGCTACTTCTGCAACACAAGTCTTATTGCAGAATTATTTCTGTTACATCTTTTGCAACCGAGGTCTTGTTGTAGAAAAAAATTACAAGAAAAATTTCGTTTAAAAATAGACCCATCATGGATCATTGCAACACTACATATGTTTCAGAAACATAGCTCCTGTTGCAAAAGTGCGTTTTACAAATACGATATGTGGGCTCTCACTGGGGCACGTGTAAGGCAAAGGAGGTGCCGAATATAGAAGCTACGATCCGCTGGGTGTTCGTAAGAGTTACGAATCGCCTAGAATCAACTCAAAATTGTATTTTAGTCGTCAAATGTTGGCGATTCTTGCCAACCCCTCAAAAAGCCACGCTACGCGTCCGCTGGCCGAATTTTTTGATTTTATCCGTCGCCTTGACGGCCGTTGGATGTCCGATCTAATAGCCGCCCGATTTATTGCATGTGTCCTGCATGCCTACTAGTTATTTCCCGCAACAATCGCTCTGTTGCAGAAACAATAGCACTCTTGCCCCCGGCCCCCGACGGATCTACGCCCCGCGTGGTTTCGCAACAAGAACATTTCCTGTAACAATGCTCTTGTTGTAAAATCTGGTCTTCTCTGATTTCCTGGAACAAGACCTTTGTTGTGAAACCTCATCTTATATAATTTTTTGCAACAAGATTCATGTTGCAAAACCTCCTCTTCTTTACTTTTCTGCAACAAGACCCTTAGAAAAAAATGCAACAACATCTCCTGCCGCGTCTAATTTTCTGCAACATCTTTCACGCGTCTAATTTTCTACAACAAGATCCTTGTTGCAAAAAATACAACAACATCTTCCATTGCGTCTAATTTTCTGCAACAAGACCCTTATTGCCAAAATTAAAACAACATCTTCCCCACATCTAATTTTCTGCAACAAGACCCATGTTGCAAAAATTGCAAAAACTACATATATGTTTTTCTGAAACTACAAATTGGATAACTACATGAGCTACAGAAGCTTTGGACTAAAAAAACAGGAAACACATCAATCCTGCATCACTAGTTTCCTACGGCACATCAAGTCTGTACCACTAATTCCGTACAACATATCAAAATCCTGCATCACTAACTTTCAGGTGAAAATGCTACAGAAGTTTTGAGCTACAAACATTCAGACAAGCAACACACCAAGGGAATAGCATGAGCTCCAGCAGCGCATCTGAAAGTCAAATAAAAAATTATGCAACACTAGATCTGCGACATCCAAATGCCTACTGCACATCTACACATCTACACCACCTATAACATCTACTTCATCCGCCTTGGTGGCAACGGCGAGAGCGTCTCCCTACGACGGAGCACCGCTGCGATGAGCCGTGTAGCCGCCGGGGAGCTGCCGCGTAGCAGGGGATAACCATCATCAGGCCGGCCAGAAAAAATGAAGGGGGGAGAGGAGGAAGCAGCGCGGCAACACCTGCTTGTGTCGCCGTCGGCCACGGCCGATCCCGAAGCCGTCGTCGTCGCCACCGCGCTGGATGCGCCGCGGTCGCCCCACACCATCCGCCGCCGCCGCCCTTGCTCCCTCCCAAATCCCATAGCCGTCTCCCTCTGTCCTAGCCACCCACACGAGTCAACTGAGCTGCGGGCGTTATCCAGTTGCACAAATGAGTCCTGAAACAACGGGTAAGTTTCGGAAAAACGTTCGCGCGTGAGGCGGAAGCGGGAACGATCTCGTTCATCAGATCGACAGACGATCCAATGGACGCGGAGCCGGCGGACGCGTGAGCGTTATCAGTCGGTTGAAGGTAAACTTTTCCCAATTACTTTTTGTGAGAAAAAACTAAAGGTAGTTACTTTTTTTGAGTATATATATATATATATATATATATATATATATATATATATATATATATATATATATATATATAATCAGTTGGTCCAGCCCATTTTGCCTTGCGAACAACCCACGATGTCTAACCAGTCACCGGGAACTTCCTAGGGTTTCACTTTATAAGCCACCAAATGCCCTCCCTAACCCAGCCTCTCTCACCGCCGCCTGCTTCCCGCCGTTGCCGCCGCCGTGGCAGACTCCCAACATAGTCAATTGCTAATCCCACTCTTTGTAAGGGTCAGTTCTGTTGGACGGCTTAAAAAATAAACCATCTCTCCTCAACTTAAAAAATAAGCCATTTCTAAAATTTGTTGAGACTTTTAAATTAATTATTTCATAACTACTAGTTTAGAAGCCCTAATGAATAATAGAGGCAGCTTATGGAAAAAGCTGAGGAGAAGGCGACTTATTTTTTAAGCTGCCAAAAGAAGTCGCGTTGTTTTGCCGGTGCACCATCTTCGACTTGTAGGTTGTAACTCCTTCAAAAGGAATATAAGGAATCAGATCTATGAGTATAATGCAGGAAAATTAAAATTAGACCTGTCCGCCCGGTTGCAAGAAGGCGATGAGCAAGGAGGAACAAGGATGCCAAAGCGGCGGCGGCACGGTGAGCTTGCCTGCTGCCGTGAGCGACTTTACCTTGTATTCGATGACTGGTGCCATGGATATACCATCCGCGAGGTAAACTTGTTGCCCGGCAAGAACCATCAGACTGCGGTCACAGGCCATGCCTCTGTGCGTCGTTTTCGAAAACCTTTCTCCCGCACGGTGGCGCGGCGTCGGTCTCCCAAGCTCTCGTTGCCCGGCGAGAACCATCGGCAGACTACTGTCATAGGCCATGCCGCCGTGCGTCGTTTTCCAAAACCATCCTTCCGCATGGTGGCGCGGCGTTGGTGTCCCAAGTTCTTCATGTCAGCCTTTGGCACCAGGATCTTGGCGATGCAACCCAGAGATCCCGAGGGTGACTTGTCCGAGAGGTACTTCCCCACGCTGGACGTCCGCTCGCGGGCCGCCGCCATTAGCCCTGCTCCAGAATGGCTTATGGGAACCATCCACTACCTCCCGGTCGGCAACAAGCTATTCACTCTGAGCGGCGAAGCCTTGGAGATGCTCTGCTTGGATGAGTGCGCCCCCCCCCCCCCCCCCCCCCCCCCCCCCCGGTGGGAGATCGATTTTCCAGCATGGAGTGGTCATGGAAAGAGCTCTCGAAACAGCCATTCAATGTTCTGGACGTCACCTCCTACTCTTTGCACCCTGAAGAACAGACCTTCCAAGTCAGCACCAAGAAGGATGTCATTGAGGCCACCTTCGCTTTTGACACGGATAAGCTTTCATGGAAACTACTTGGCAGTTTTTTTTTTGCCATAAACTACTTGGCAGTTGGAGGCTGCCCTTCGTCTATGTTGCACGGATATTTAGATACGTATCAGATACGCCATATGGTGATACGTCCGATACGTCAATTTTCTAAAAACATGAATACGGGGATACGTTTATATATAGATGTTATATATATTAATTATTACAAATATGAAAAAAAAATTAAGAAACTTTTAAGTCAAAGCATGCCTCAATACAATTACCCCTTTCTTTTTTTGCACTTAGTCCACTTTCATTAATTGGCAGTGAGATTTTCCTAGGTTTGCTGTTCCAATCAATGCATCCACACTCTCTTGCTCACCTTTCAATTACGGAAATGTTAACGCCCACACGTGTGGGCGTTGACCATCTCGACCATACGCATCCATCACCGTCCAGTACTATATGCACGAATCTTGACACAATCTGGCTGATTTTTCTGTGCCACGTAGGACAAGGCGTGTGTGTGGTGTGTGACATAGTTCGCCCACACATCCGTTTTACCACACGGGGGGGGGGGGGGGGGGGGGCGGTGTGTGGGCATTTAGCAGTTCACCCACACACCAGTTTTCAATCATGCACAAGGACTGGTGTGTGGGCATTTGCCATCTCGCCCACACGCCCGTCTCCTCTCCCACACGTAAGCTGCTAGTTGCCATGTGTTTTTGCAACGCACATGGCAACTGCCTCTAGTGTGCTTTATAAGCAGGTGACAACTCTCTTTTTTTACCCGAGTTGCCATGTGTTTTTGCAGGGTACACGGCAACTGCCTAGTGTGCACGTAAGCAGATAGCAACTGTCTTTTACCGAGTTGCCATGTGTTTTTGCATGGTACATGGCAACTGCCCCAACGTGCACGTACATGGCAACTGCCCTAACGTGCACGTAAGCAGATGACAACTCTTCCTTTTTACATGGTAACTGCCCTAGCATGCTTGTAAGCACATGACAACTCTCTCAACCGCCTAGTGTTAGTATGTGGCAACTCCTAAAGTTATGAAATCATGGCAACTACATTAGATCAGACCATACATGGCAACTGCAGTTGAGCAACCATGGCAACTGCAGTTGTCCGACATGGCAACCGTAGTTCAGCGACATGGCAACTGCAGATAAACGAACATGGACGAGGGTCTGAACCATGGCAACTGCGGGCGCGCGGTGGGCGTCACGCGTCGTGTGTGGGACCAGAAGGGTACAAGGCCTGACATACGGGCGTGTGGACGTTATCAACTTCGCTGTGACGCCCCAAGACCGGAGCTTCAGATGCCTTCCAGGGTTTCCGGGTTTCCTTGTGTGTTTTGTTTGGTTCATTGCATTCATCTTTGCATCATGTGCATTGCATCATGTCATTTCTTTTCTTAACTCAACTAAATAAATTGCATGGATCTTCGGTCTATTTAAATCGAGGGATATTCACTATGGTGATTACTCTTTAAAACATATTGTCCCAATATTTTAGGGAGTTATATAAATTATATTCCAATAATTTGGAATCACCCATAACACACTTGCAAATAATCACATGCCTTTGTCACTTGCATCATCTCCTTCTCCTTTCCTTCTCGATCCTTTCTTTTGCAAGGGCCACTTTCCCCTTCTCTATTAATGTTCATAATTTTCCTATAATTTCTCGACCTTGCCTTCAACCTCTCTGTCAGATTTCAGATCTTTTGGAGTTGTTTTGGTTAGGTTCAAAAATGCCTCAAGTTTGAATTATATTTAAACTTGTTTTATTTTTCTACCTTTAAAAATGTCCAAGGAAATTTTATCAAATAGAGTTTAGTTCCAGAAGATTGAGGATATTTTTATATCTGAAAAACTCCTCTTCTAGCCCCCCTGGCCTTTTTCTTTTATTGAACTGTTTATTTAAATAAACAGAGAGTTTAGTCTAGGGGAGAGAGAGTGTGTGTGTGTGCAAGGCCTCAGCCCAGCCGTCGCCCTCTCCTCCGGGCCGGCCAGCCAGTCTGGCCTCTTGGACCTCCCAGGCCCAGCCTCCAGTGGCCCAAGGCCTGGTCGCGCCCGCCTGTAACCCTAGCGAGCCGACCTCCCTCCACCTTTTCCCCTCAGCGCCGCAACCCCCCTCTCCTACCGATCTCTTCTCCATTCGTCCTCCTCCTGCACCACACCTTCAGACAGAGGGAGAGAAAGGGCAGCTCTCCTGCCTCCGCCATCCGCTCTCCGATATGTCGCCGCCCTGTGCACGCGACCACGCCGGCCTCCCCGTCCTCAGCTCCTCCTCCACCTCCTGCGGTTGACCTCGGGTCGCTGCTGCTCTATTGCCGGCGAGCTTGCCTCCGCCTCTACTCCTGCTGCTGCTTCCCTTGCTCCGACGCCTTGCCTCGCCTCCTGCCTCCAGCATGCCCGCTGGAGGTGTGTGTGCCCGCGCCCAGCGCCAAGACCTCCCCTGCCTCGACATGTCTAGGACGAGGAGGATGAACCGCATCACCTCCTGCCCGTGCTTCGCCTTCCGTTCGCTGCCCCACTGCCTTTTTTTGTTGTTGCCAAGGTCACTGAATCCAGGGACGCAAGGCCGCCTTCGGGGATCCTTTTCGCCAAGAACCACGCCGGTGAAGACCAAGACAGAGGCCTTCTCGAGCAGGAACGTTTTTGGGATCGTCAAGGCCACCTCAAGTATGACTACGTTTTGCCGCCTCGACCGAGACCAACAAGTACCACAACGACGTGTCATGTTCATCTACCGCCGTCTTTGGAACCGCTAAGAACGGCAAGTACCTCGGCTAGTACCGTGATGCCCGATGCATAGAACAACGACCGTTGCCGAAGACCCGTGTAACGGTATCGTCAAGTTCGACTACCGCCGCGTGAACAACTACTTCCACTACCGCCGTTGCGAGAACGTCTACTTCCCTCTACGAACTTGATCCGTTACGATATCGCACGCTTAGAAGGTATAACCCCGAGATGACTGCCCGTGAACGAATGCATGTGTGATGTAAGAGATGCCCGTGTTTGCTCTGTGCTCGAATTGTCGGTGCATGTTGCCCCTCTTTTGCCTTGTCACCGTCATCGACCCGTGGGAACCCGGTAACCGGGATCACCCCACCATCTCTTGCACGCTCCCGTCACTTTTCTTTTTGCACCGGTATCCCCATGGGCTACCTGATAACCGATATGTTGTCGTGGCACCGTTTTCGTTACCGTTGCCGTGGCACCCCTTTCCTTTCCACCACGGTGACAAATGCTTCATAATGCTCTTGTCAACTTTTAATAAAAAATTGCATAGACTTGTTCATGTCATCCGCATCATGATAACAACAATTAAAATGTTTAATTTGTTGTTTGCATTAATTTGCTAAATGCATATGGGGATTTACCGGTTTTGTTGTTTATTATATCCGGCCCCATTTAAATTGTTTAGATGGTATAGTTTGTTATGCTACACCCCTTGCCATGCTTAACAACATTTAATTTGGTTGGGTACATAAGCAGGAGTGAACTAAATAATTGATGTGGTGTTTCGTCAATATGCAACTTGTTGCATATTAAGCTCCACTTAATTTGTAGGGTTGCTTGTGCTCTTTGCCATGCCATGCCTCTTTAATCCGGACATGCATCATACTTGGTTGTGCATCATGCCATGTTTATGTGTTGGTTGTTTACTATGTTATGTGCTTCTTTCCGGTGTTTGCTTCTTCGGGTTGGTTCCGGTAACGTCGCGTTTGTGAGGACCCGTTTGTCTATGTCCATTTGTCTTCTTCATGGACTCGTTCTTCTTCCTTGCGGGATTTCAGGCAAGATGACCATACCCTCGAAATCACTTCTATCTTTGCTTGCTAGTTGCTCGCTCTTTTGCTGCCTATGCTGCGATACCGACCACTTGCTTATCATGCCTCCCATATTGTTAAACCAAGCCTCTAACCCACCTTGTCCTAGCAAACCGTTGTTTGGCTATGTTACCGCTTTGCTCAGCCCCTCTTATAGCGTTGTTAGTTGCAGGTGAAGATTGAAGTTTGTTCCTTGTTGGAACATGGAGATGTTGTTCCTTGTTGGAACATGTTTACTTGTTGGGATATCACAATATACCTTATTTAATTAATGCATCTATACACTTGGTAAAGGGTGGAAGGCTCGGCCTTATGGCTGGTGTTTTGTTCCACTCTTGCCGCCCTAGTTTCCGTCATATCGGTGTTATGTTCCCGGATTTTGCGTTCCTTACGCAGTTGGGTTATAATGGGAACCCCTTGACAGTTCGCTTTGAATAAAACTCCTCCAGCAAGGCCCAACCTTGGTTTTACCATTCGCCACCTAGCCTCTTTTTCCCTTGGGTTAGGCCAGTCCAAGGGTCATCTTTATTTTAACCCCCCCGGGCCAGTGCTTGTCTAAGTGTTGGTCCGAACTGAGTAGACTGCGGGGCCACCTCGGGGAAACTTGAGGGCTGGTTTTACTCGTAGGATGTCTCATCCGGTGTTGCCCTGAGAACGAGATACGTGCAGCTCCCATCAGGATGTCGGCGCATCGGGCGGCTTTGCTGGACTTGTTTTACCATTGTCGAGGATGTCTTGTAGAACCGGGATACCGAGTCTGATCGGAATGTCTCGGGAGGAGGTCTATTCCTTCGTTGACCGTGAGAGCTTGTCATGGGCTAAGTTGGGACACCCCTGCAGGGATTTGAACTTTCGAAAGCCGTGCCCGCGGTTATGGGCAGATGGGAATTTGTTAATGTCCAGTTGTAGAAAATCTGAAGTTGACCTTAATTAAAATGCATCAACCGCGTGTGTAACCGTGATGGTCTCTTTCCGGCGGAGTCCGGGAAGTGAACACGGTGTTAGAGTTATGCTTGGCGTAGGTTGTTTTAGGATCACTTCTTGATCATATTTTATGGACCGTGATTTGCCTTCTCTTCTCGCTCTCATTTGCGTATGTTAGCCACCATATATGCTAGTCGCTTGCTGCAGCTCCATCTCATACCTTTTACCCTACCTATAAGCTTAAATAGTCTTGATCGCGAGGGTGCGAGATTGCTGAGTCCCCGTGACCCACAGATACTTCCAAAACCAGTTTGCAGGTGACAATGAGACCGTGCAGATGACGCAACCAAGCTCAGGAGGAGCTCGATGAAGATCTTGTCCTTTGTGTTGTTTTCGTTCTAGTTGTTCAGTAGTGGAGCCCAGTTGGGGTCGATCGGGGACCTTTGTCGCATTTGGGGTTCTTCTTTTATTTTGGTTCCGTAGTCGGACCTTGATTGTATTTGGATGATGTAATGCTTTATTCATGTATTGTGTGAAGTGGCGATTGTAAGCCAACTATGTATCTCTTTCCCTTATGTATTACATGGGTTGTGTGAAGATTACCTAGCTTGCGACATTGCTTTCAATGCGGTTATGCCTCTAAGTCGTGCTTCGACACGTGGGAGATATAGCCGCATCGAGGGCGTTACATTCGCCCACACGCACGCGTGTGAGAGGGTTCAGGAGGGAAAAAAAAGATGTGTGTGGGCATTAGTTGTTTTGCCCACGCGTAGGTGTGTGCGCTGGTTGCTGTCCATGCCACACGAGGCGTGTGACACAACTACCCGATACACCACACGTGTGGCAGTTATCGGGACCCCTTCAATTAAACAAAAACATTGACAGACATGTTTTCACATGAACTCACGCCCATGTTGGGAATCTTCAAAAGGTGTGCCTTTATTATTGAGGGGATTTCACGTCAAAGAGGGGTTTCAGGTATCCAAAACGTATCGCAGAAGTATCCTAGGAGTATCAAACATTATTTTTTTTAAATCCAAATATTGAGGGATACTTACGAGATACGTATCGAGCAGTATGGGGCAGTATCCGACTGGATACGCGCACTTTCTGAAGTATCCACGCAACGTAGCCCTTTGTCGGCCGCGGCCACTTTGACTTGCGCCTCAATGGCTTTGTCGGGCTTTCCAAAGAGCCGGACACCCTTGGAAAAATTTATGGAAATGTTAACGCCCACACGTGTGGGCGCTACCCAACTCGTCCACACGCCTGAATCATCGTCCACTGTCTTTTGCATGAATCTTGACACGAAAAGGTGGATTTGGTGTGCCACGTAGGACGGGGCTGGTGTGTGGGCGTTGGAGAGTTTGCCCACACACCCGTACAATGCTGTTTGCCAGCTGAGTTGTGTGGGCAAACTGCTTTTCACCGACACAGCCACCACCTAGGTCATGCGCGTGTGGGCGAACTGCTTTTCGCCCACACGACAATCCTACCTTGTGGATGGCAACTGCAGTTATGCGAACGTGGCAACTCGGTACACATATGGCAACTGAACTGCAGTTATGCGAATGTGGCAACTCAGTACACACACATGGCAACTGTGATTCTTTGCTACACGGCAACTGTAGTTGCGCGCACGTGGCAACCAGATAAACACACATGGCAACTGTGATTAACAATACATGGCAACTACTCAGTACACACACATGGCAACTGTGATTCTTTGCTACACGGCAACTGCAGTTGCGCGCACGTGGCAACCAGATAAACACACATGGCAACTGTGATTAACAATACATGGCAACTATGGTTGGACCACACACGGCAACTAGGTAAACACACATGACAATTACTGTTTTGACCATATATGGCAAGCAGTTAATCACACACGACAACTACGGTCTGATTACACGCGGCAACTATCATAAATTAGACATGGCAACTATATTTAACCAAAACAGATAGAGTTGCCATGCTTTTATAACTACAGTTGCCATACTGGATAACTACATCTGCCAACCAGGATGGCAACTAAACCGTCATCCCGCGGAGTACTTAACATAGCTGCGCTAGGACGTGTGGGCATTTTTGCTTCGTGCCACACACACGGGGTGAAGATAAGTAGTACTTGTTGGGCGTGTGGCACGAAATAGCCGCGCCCACACGTGTGGGCAATTCTAATGTCCGCCCACACACAGCCCGTGTGGGCTGCCTCCTGGGTACACCACACATGGTGTGTGGACGCATGTCGTATATGCCACACGTGTGGCAGTTAGCGTGACCCAAAATTTACTGCTGCTACATGCCCATCTCGCTCAACTCTGGTGAAGGGCAGTGCCCTGCCCCTATGGTGAAGTTCTGCAAGGAGAACCTATTGAGTGAGCAGCCCGCTGATATGCATGTAGGGCTACCCTTTTCTACATGGGAAGCCACAGCAAGTTCTGCATCGTACAATGTGTCTCCATTGAGAATGACGGCTCTGATCTGCACCACAAAATGAGGACGACATTGCTGATGATGTGCGCCTAGCCGGTCGTCGCTACATGTATCGTTTGACAACATTCTCTCTCAGACATGATGAGCATGGAGAACCGATGACTGGCAAGATCCATGAGGTGCAGTACTACAAAGTGCCTAAAGCAACCACTAAGTCGTTCCTCGTTGAAGATCTTGTGGCATTTTGGATGTGAAATTATGTCATGATAATCAGTTCCAATATTATTTTTTTCACTTTGTATATGACTGCAGATGGAGCTGCCACCATGGAGGCCCTTCGGGCGGAGCTTGCCCAAGCCAAGGAGCAAGCCAGGAGTAGCAATGCGGCCGCTTTAAAGGCGGCCGAAGAGTTAAGGGCCGAACAGGCCGTGTATTGCGAGAGCAAAGAAAAAATAGCCAAGATGGCTGTAGAGTTAAAGGATGCTGCTGACCGTTACCAGCTTCTTGAAGAAGAAAACCGGGCGAAGGCGATGGACCTGGAGAAGGCCCGGGTGGCTGCCGAGGAAGCCCGCTCCAAAATTAGAGCGATGAAGGAGGAGCTGCATCAAGCTGTGGATATTGTATCTGGGAAGCCCTTCTTGTTGCGGACTAAGTTCGGGGATCCGAAGTATGCACCTCTGGACCGGCTATGGAGTTCTGCGGATGCCTACGTGGATTTGGCTGCAAGTGCTGCAGATGCGGCCGAGTACTTCAAGGATCGGGAAGATCACGAAGTGGAAAAACTGTTTTGGTCACAGTTTCATGCTCCAGCCCGTCTGCTCCTGTGTTGAATGAGGAAATGGCCGAGTGGGCCGAGCTCCATAGATTATCCAGACTTGCCATGAGGTCCGTTGTGGATCATCTGTGGCCAGGGGGGCCAAGGCCGAATAGCTACTTTAGCTTAGTGCAACAGTTCCTTGGTGCTGTGCCACACATCGATGTTGTAAAGAGGTCGGCGTGCATAGAAGGCTCGCGGATGGCCCTTGCCCGTGTCAAAACATACTGGGCGGAGATGGATGCCACCACTGTTGCGACACAGGGTTCGGCCATAGGCCGAGTGGCTGCCGAGCACTACTTTGAAGAAGTTCTTGAAGGCGCTCGTTCGATAGAGGCTTAGTGCTCGAAGAATATTATGTTTAAGTGACATGTATTCCCATTGTAAAAACAATGTTTTATTGAGTTTATCAAGGCTGTATTTATACTTTTTCCCGAAAGTACTATGATGCCTCATGTGCGGCCGTTTATGTATATATGTATATAACATGAAAGATGGCAGTCGTCGGCTTCAGCCCCCACGCATATAATGCGGGGGTGCTCGTAGAAGACGCATGTTCACACTTGATCCAACGTCTTGGTCCATTAAGGAGGTGATAGCGCAGCGAACGAGGCAATCGGACTATAATGCTTTAACACTTTCACTTAGCCAGAGGAGTTTGACAGTGGGGCTACTATATAGCCCCTGGTGGCTCCGCGCTCATCCGAATTCGGGGCACGTACATGCCTGGCCGGGAAACGGCCCTTCATTAAGGTGGAGGAATCCCGAAGATTCCACTAGGTCATCGAGTGGTTGACCAGTCTCACGCTATATCATGACAGTCAGTTTTCGGCTTTCTCTACTGAGGTGCTCGTCCGGGTGAACCAGGGCACAATCGCAGTAGTTCTCCTGGTGCCGCCCTAGCCGATAGAGCGGAACATAAGGCAGCAAAACACAGGAGCCAGGCAAACCCAACATTTGACCAAAGACATGATTCGGAGCTGATGCATATAAGGTCAAACTCGCGACGCCGAACACTCCCTAAGGTATTCGGTTTTTATGATGTAAACCAGGCTAAACAGTGCCCTTTGTAATAAGCCCCTGGTGTCCAGGTACGTGCAATATTCTAACGTGGCCACATGCCAATACGTCAACATCCTGCTCAGTTGAACTGAGAATCCGGGGGATGTGTATCAACAAGAGACAGTAAAAAAGGTTTACGCAGGGTCTTAATCTAAAAAGAATCCTTTGAACGGGTCCTTGTTGCACGTCTGTGCCTGTGTCTCCGTTGTGCCGTATCCTGGACGGGTGTAGCACGATGGTCATCTGTAAAAGAGAGGAACTTAGTTGAAAAGTTGTCGTGCAAAAGGTAGGTTATACTAAATAAACCATGTACAGTTCAAGATGAGTAAAGTTGAGCCTAATTGTCTCTTGTTTACACGCGTTGAGCCCCTTGTATTGTTATAGGGGTATAGCCATCAAACCTGTGTCAATTATATATAGCTACACCGGACTCGTCTAACCATGTCCGTAGTCTTGACGACCTGTCAGATGCTCTAGTTGGTGAGGCCGTCTAGTGTGCGGCTGCCAAGGCAGCCGCACGGTCTTCTGCGCGCAAGGAGCGCTCAATATTTCCATTTACTGTAATGATGCCACGTGGACTGGGCATCTTAAGCATGAGAGAAGCGTAATGCGGTATTGCGTTAAAGCAAGCGAAAGCTTCGCATCCGAGTAGTGCTTGATAGCCACTTTGGAACGGAGCAATGTGAAAGGTTAACTTTTCGCTCCGGAAGTTATCGGGAAAGCCGAATATAACCTCTAGTAGCAGGGAGCCCGTGCAATGGGCTTCTCGACTTGGCGTTACTCCTTTAAAGGTAGTATTGCTATGACTGATTTTTGTTGGGTCTATCCCCATTTTGCGGACTGTGTCCTGATATATCAGGTTTAAACTACTGCCGCCGTCCATCAAGACTCGTGTGAAGTGGTATCCGTCAATTATCGGGTCTAACACCAAGGCAGCCCATCCTGCATGCTGGATACTTGCCGAGTAATCCCGATGATCAAAGGTGATCGGTTTGGACGGCCAGTGGAAGAACTCCGCGGTGATAGGCCCTGGGGCATGTGTCTCTAGGAGTGCCGCTTTGTTTCTCCCCTTCATCACGTGTAACACATTTACTATTTTGACTTCTGGTGGGAATTTCTTCTGTTCCCCAGTGCTTTGCTTGCGAGGCTCGTCCTCGTCTTCGCTTGGTGTATCCTGCCCCTTGTGTTCGGCATTGAGCTTGCCGGACTGCTTGAAGACACAACATTCTCTATGGGTATGATTTGCAGGTTTATCGAGGGTGCTGTGGATCTGACATATTTTGTCCAGAATCTTGTTTAGGCTGGACAGTTCGTCTCTGTTGCCTTTGGAGGGCAGCTTTTGCTGACCTGGCCGAGAGCTTCTGAATCCGGCGTTTACCGCCGTGCTCTTCAGGCTGTCTTCTTTATTCTGGCACTTGTTTTTGCTGCGTCGTGGCTTCCCGTTTCCGTCCCTCACTTCGGATGTACTTGGGTCGCTGGTGCTGCATCGGGCTAACCAGTTGTCCTCCCCGCGCAAAAGCGGGTCATGAGGCTTGTTAATGCTGCCATTGTTCTCGGCTTTTCTTGGCCGAGGTGTCTGGCAAGCCATTCGTCTCGAACGCTGTGCTTCAAAGCTGCTACGGCTTTGGCGTCCGGACAGTCGACTATTTGGTTCTTTTTAGTGAGAAACCTGTTCCAAAGCTTTCGGGCTGACTCTCCGGGCTGTTGAGTTATATGACTTAAATCGTCTGCATCCGGTGGTCGGACATAGGTCCCTTGAAAATTTGCCCGAAAAGCGTCTTCGAGCTCTTCCCAACTTCCAATGGAGTTTTCAGGGAGGCTTTTAAGCCAGTGCTGAGCTGGACCTTTGAGCTTGAGGGGTAAGTACTTGATGGCATGGAGATCGTCTCCTCGAGCCATGTGGATATGGAGGATGTAGTCCTCAATCCAGACCCCAGGGTCTGTCGTTCCGTCGTACGCCTCTATGTTTACGGGTTTGAATCCCTCTAGAAATTCATGGTCCAACACTTTATCGGTGAAACATAGGGGGTGTGCGGCACCCCTGTATTTGGGTGTACCGTGGTGTTCGGATTTTTGTTCTGTTGCATTGTGTGCTGGAGCGCGCTTGCTTGGCCTGTAGATGGATCTGGTTGCGCCATCCTTTTGATGCGAGCCCTCACATGGATCATGTACTGGCTTGTGTGCGGTATCGTTTGCCGCTCTATGTTGGCCACGAGGTCGTCTATCCGACCGGATGGCTGTTTTGTTTTTTGATTGCGGGGGATCTAAGGCCTCCTCATCGAATTCAGGTAGCAGCTTTTGCTTCGGGTAGCTCTTTGTGTGGCGACTACCGCTATACTTTGCTGCAGTGTTGAGTACTTCACTCCATCTAATTCTGAGTGTGTCTTGTGCAGCCCTAAGCCTTTGCTTCTGCTTTTTCAGACTCCTCGCAGTGGCAACAAGCCTTTGGTGGATTCTGCTGCTCCGGGTGCCTGCCCGGTGTGATGTCTTCCGGACTGTTATCTTCGACGGAG
This sequence comes from Triticum aestivum, assembly GCF_018294505.1. NCBI lineage: Eukaryota > Viridiplantae > Streptophyta > Magnoliopsida > Poales > Poaceae > Triticum > Triticum aestivum. The sequence continues at coordinate 491,561,447 of NC_057800.1, read as the reverse complement.
TCGGGTTGTTCGGTTTGATTCTCCATGTTGCCGTGGTCGGACGATGGTTCAATGTCGTGTTTGTCGTCCGCTGGCTCACCCTGCTTCTATCATTGGGTCTATATGATCGTTGTTTTTGCCGAGGTGGGATTTGGAGCAGCGCTTACGCCGCCGCTTTGACTGCTTCTCGAGGGAACAACCCTTCGCTGCGTCCTTCCTTTCCTCATCGTCGTTTTCTTTGGGTGTGTCCACCATGTATACATCATATGATGAAGTGGGCATCCAGTACCCTGTGGGCAGTGGTTCCTGTTCGTCTCCTGCATCGTCGTCCATACCGTCGATGTCTTCAGAGTCGAAGTAGAGCATGTCGGTCAAATCGTCGACAATGGCTACTAAGTGGGTGGTGGGTGGGCGGCGAATTTCTTCGTCATCCGCATCCCAATCCTACCAGACATAGTTCGGCCAGGACTCTCCTGACAGGGAGAGAGACCTTAATGAGTTCAGTATGTCGCCAAAGGGCAAGTGCTGAAAGATATCTACGGAGGTGAACTCCATGATCGGCGCCTAGTCGGATTCGATAGGCACGGGCGCAGGCGGTTCGGAGTCCGTGGCCGGGGAAGAATCCGGCAGTTTGGCGTCACGACTCTCATGAAGGGTAAGGTCGATACTCAGCTCGATCGCCGATGAGAATGCGGCCTCCGTGGCGGGGTCTATCCACCCATTCCTGGATGGCGCAATTGGCTCCGAATTGAGGGTCGGAGCGGTCGCCGGTGCGATCTCTCGAACACTGTCTGACGGTAGAGCTAAATCATGCTCATCGTGACCGTGCGACGCACTCGGCAAGGGCTCAAATCCATTGAAGATCAAGTCTCCGTGGATGTCGGCTGTGTAGTTCAAGTTTCCAAATCTGACCTGATGGCCAGGGGCGTAGCTCTCGATCTGCTCTAGATGGCCAAGAAAGTTGGCCCGCAGTGCGAAGCCGCCGAATGCAAAGATCCGTCCGGGGAGAAAAGTCTCACCCTAGACTGCATCGCTATCGATGATTGAAGGAGCCATCAAGCCTAACGATGACGACATAGAGGAACTCTCAATGAAAGCACCAATGTCGGTGTCAAAATCGGCGGATCTCGTGTAGGGGGTCCCGAACTGTGCGTCTAGGCGGATGGTAACAGGAGGCAGGGGACACGATGTTTACCCAGGTTCAGGCCCTCTTGATGGAGGTAAAACCCTACGTCCTGCTTGATTGTTCTTAATAATATGAGTAGTACAAGAGTTGATCTACCATGAGATCACAGAGGCTAAACCCTAGAAGCTAGCCTATGGTATGATTGTTGTTGTCCTACGGACTAAAACCCTCCGGTTTATATAGGCACCGGAGGGGGCTAGGGTTACACAGAGTCGGTTACAAGGAAGGAGATCTACATATCCGTATTGCCAAGCTTGCCTTCCACGCCAAGGAAAGTCCCATCCGGACACGGGACAAAGTCTTTAATCTTGTATCTTCATAGTCCAACAGTCCGGCCAAAGGATATAATCCGGCTGTCCGGATACCCCCTAATCCAGGACTCCCTCAGTAGCATTATAAGATGATCCCTCACTAAATTATCAAAGTATAAGTGTTCTCCCTGAGTATGCACCGTTGCGAAAGTTCTTCGTGCTGAGACACCACGTGATGATCGAGTGTGATAGGCTCTACGTTCAAATACAACGGGTGCAAAACAGTTGCACACGCGGAATACTCAGATTAAACTTGACGAGCCTAGCATATAACAGATATGGCCTCAGAACACTGAGACCGAAAGGTCGAGCGTGAATCATATAGTAGATATGATCAACATAGTGATGTTCACCATTGAAACTACTCCATCTCATGTGATGATCAGAGATGGTTTAGTTGATATGGATCACGTGATCACTTAGAGGATAAGAGAGATGCCTATCTAAGTGGGAGTTCTTAAGTAATATGATTAATTTAACTTAAATTTATCATGAACTTAGTACCTGATAGTATCTTGCTTGTTTATGTTGATTGTAGATAGATGGCCCGTGCTGTTGTTCCGTTGAATTTTAATGCGTTCCTTGAGAAATCAAAGTTGAAAGATGATGGTAGCAATTACACGGACTGGGTCCGTAACTTGAGGATTATCCTCATTGCTGCTCAGAAGAATTATGTCCTAGAAGCACCGCTAGGTGTACCACCCGCACCAGCAACTGCAGACATTGTGAATGCCTGGCAGACACGTGTTGATGACTACTCGATAGTTCAGTGTGCCATGCTTTACGACTTAGGACCGGGACTTCTACGATGTTTTGAACGTCATGGAGCATATGAGATGTTCCAGGAGTTGAAGTTAATATTTCAACAAAATGCTCGGATTGAGAGATATGAAGTCTCCAATAAGTTCTACAGCTGCAAGATGGAGGAGAATAGTTCTATCAGTGAGCATATACGCAAGATGTCTGGGTACTGCAATCACTTGATTCAACTGGGAGTTAATCTTTCGGATGATGGCGTCATTGACAGAATTCTCCAATCACTGCAACCAAGCTACAAGATCTTCATGATGAACTATAATATGCAAGGGATGGATAAGATAATTCCTGAGCTCTTCGCAATGCTAAAGGCAGCGGAGGTAGAAATCAAGAAGGAGCATCAAGTGTTGATGGTCAATAAGACCACCAGTTTCAAGAAAAAGGGCAAAGGGAAGAAGAAGGGGAACTTCAAAAAGAACAGCAAGCAAGTTGCTGCTCAGGAGAAGAAACCCAAGTCTGGACCTAAGCCTGAGACTGAGTGCTTCTACTACAAGCAGACTGGTCACTGGAAGCGGAACTGCCCCAAGTATTTGGCGGATAAGAAGGATGGCAAGGTGAACAAAGGTATATGTGAACTATGGTTTGGTAAGAAACCAAAGTTGTCGTTTCTGAAAGTTTGGGGCTGCGATGCTTATGTGAAAAAGCTTCAACCTGATAAGCTCGAACCCAAATCGGAGAAATGTGTCTTCATATGATACCCAAAGGAGACTGTTGGGTACACCTTCTATCACAAATCCGAAGGCAAGACTTTTGTTGCTAAATTCAGAGTTTTTCTAGAGAAGGAGTTTCTCTCGAAAGAAGTGAGTGGGAGGAAAGTAGAACTTGATGAGGTAACTGTACCTGCTCCCTTATTGGAAAGTAGTTCATCACAGAAACCGGTTTCTGCGACACCTCACCAATTAGTGAGGAAGTTAATGATGATGATCATGAAACTTTAGACAAGTTGTTACTGAACCTCGTAGGTCAACCAGAGTAAGATCCGCACCAGAGTGGTACGGTAATCCTGTTCTGGAAGTTATGCTACTAGATCATGACGAACCTATGAACTATGAAGAAGCGATGGTGAGCCCAGATTCTGCAAAATGGCTTGAGGCCATGAAATCTGAGATGGGAACCATGTATGAGAACAAAGCGTGGACTTTGGTTGACTTGCCCGTTGATCGGCAAGCAATTGAGAATAAATGGATCTTCAAGAAGAAGACTGATGCTGACGGTAATGTTACTGTCTATAAAAGGATTGACTACGATGAGACCTTCTCACCCGTAGCGATGCTTAAGTATGTCTGAATCATGTTAGAAATTGCCGCATTTTATGATTATGAAATTTGGCAAATGGATGTCAAAACTGCATTCCTGAATGGATTTTTGGAAGAAGAGTTGTATATGATGCAACCAGAAGGTTTTGTCGATCCAAAGGGAGCTAACAAAGTGTGCAAGCTCCAGTGATCCATTTATGGACTGGTGCAAGCCTCTCGGAGTTGGAATAAACGCTTTGATAGTGTGATCAAAGCATTTGGTTTTATACAAACTTTTGGAGAAGCCTGTATTTACAAGAAAGTGAGTGGGAGCTCTGTAGCATTTCTGATATTATATGTGGATGACATATTACTAATTGGAAATGATGTAGAATTTCTGGATAGCATAAAGGGATACTTGAATAAGAGTTTTTCAATGAAACACCTCGGTGAAGCTGCTTACATATTGGGCATCAAGATCTATAGAGATAGATCAAGACGCTTAATTGGACTTTCACAAAGCACATACCTTGACAAAGTTTTGAAGAAGTTCAAAATGGATCAAGCAAAGAAAGAGTTCTTGCCTGTGTTACAAGGTGTGAAGTTGAGTAAGACTCAATGCTCGACCACTGTAGAAGATAGAAAGAAAATGAAAGACGTTCCCTATGCTTCAGCCATAGGCTCTATCATGTATGCAATGCTGTGTACTAGACCTGATGTGTGCCTTGCTATAAGTCTAGCAGGGAGGTACCAAAGTAATCTAGGAGTGGATCACTGGACAGCGGTCAAGAACATCCTGAAATACCTGAAAAGGACTAAGGATATGTTTCTCATTTATGGAGGTGAAAAAGAGCTCATCCTAAACGGTTACATTGATGTAAGCTTTGACACTGATCCGGACGATTCTAAATCGCAAACTAGATACATGTTTACATTGAACGGTGGAGCTGTCAGTTGGTGCAGTTCTAAACAAAGCATTGTCGTCGGATCTACGTGTGAAGCGGAGTACATAGCTACTTCGGAAGCAGCAAATGAAGGAGTCTGGATGAAGGAGTTCATATCCGATCTAGGTGTAATACCTAGTGCATCGGGTCCAATGAAAATCTTTTGTGACAATACTGGTGCAATTGCCTTGGCAAAGGAATCCAGATTTCACAAGGGAACCATGCACATCAAGAGATGCTTCAATTCCATCCGGGATTTAGTCCAAGTGGGAGACATAGAAATTGCAAGATACATACGGATCTGAATGTTGCAGACCCGTTGACTAAGCCTCTTCCACGAGCAAAACATGATCAACACCAAGGCTCCATGGGTATTAGAATCATTACTGTGTAATCTAGATTATTGACTCTAGTGCAAGTGGGAGACTGAAGGAAATGTGCCCTAGAGGCAATAATAAAGTTATCATTTATTTCATTATATCATGATAAATGTTTATTATTCATGCTAGAATTGTATTAACCGGAAACATAATACATGTGTGAATACATAGACAAACAGAGTGTCACTAGTATGCCTCTACTTGACTAGCTCGTTGATCAAATATGGTTAAGTTTCCTAACCATGGACATGGGTTGTCATTTGATTAACGGGATCACATCATTAGGATAATGATTTGATTGACTTGACCCATTCCGTTAGCTTAGCACCCGATCGTTTAGTATTTTGCTATTGCTTTCTTCATGACTTATACATGTTCCTATGACTATGAGATTATGCAACTCCCGTTTACCGGAGGAACACTTTGTGTGCTACCAAACGTCACAACGTAACTGGGTGATTATAAAGGTGCTCTACAGGTGTCTCCGAAGGTACTTGTTGGGTTGGCGTATTTCGAGATTAGGATTTGTCACTCCGATTGTCAGAGAGGTATCTCTGGGCCCTCTCGGTAATACACATCACTTAAGCCTTGCAAGCATTGCAACTAATGAGTTAGTTGTAGGATGATGTATTACGGAATGAGTAAAGAGACTTGCCGGTAACGAGATTGAAACTAGGTATTGAGATACCGACGATCGAATCTCGGGCAAGTAACATACCGATGACAAAGGGAACAACGTATGTTGTTATGCGGTCTGACCGATAAAGATCTTCATAGAATATGTGGGAGCCAATATGAACATCCAGGTTCCGCTATTGGTTATTGACCGAAGACGTGTCTCGGTCATGTCTACATAGTTCTCGAACCCGTAGGGTCCGCACGCTTAACGTTTCGATGACAGTTATATTATGAGTTTATATGTTTTGATGTACCGAAGGTTGTTCAGAGTCCCGGATGTGATCACGGACATGACGAGGAGTCTCAAAATGGTCGAGACATTTAGATTGATATATTGGAAGCCTATGTTTGGATATCGGAAGTGTTCCAGGTGAAATCGGGATTTTACCGGAGTACCGGGAGGTTACCGGAGCCCCCCGGGGACTTAATGGGCCTTAGTGGGCCTTGGTGGAAAGAGAGGAGAGGCGGCCAGGGCATGGGCCGCTCCCCCTCCCCCCTAGTCCGAATAGGACAAGGAGAGGGGGGCGGCGCCCCCCCCCCCCTTCCTTCTTCTCCTCCACCTCTTTCCCCTCTCTCTCCTAGTCCAAAAGGAAAAGGGGGGAGTCCTACTCCCGGTAGGAGTAGGACTCCTCCTGGCGCGCCCCTCTCTAGGCCGGCCACACCCCCCCTTGCTCCTTTATATACGGGGGCAGGGGGCACCGCATAGACACACAAGTTGATCTGTTGATCTCTCCCAGCCGTGTGCGGTGCCCCCCTCCACCATAATCCACCTCGATCATATCGTAGCGGTGCCTAGGCGAAGCCCTGCGTCGGTAGCATCATCATCACCGTCATCACGCCGTTGTGCTAACGGAACTCTCCCTCGAAGCTTTGCTGGATCGGAGTTCATGGAACGTCATCGAGCTGAACGTGTGCTAAACTCGGAGGTGCCGTACGTTCGGTACTTGGATCGGTCGGATCGTGAAGACGTAAGACTACATCAACCGCGTTGTGGTAACGCTTCCGCTTTCGGTCTACGAGTGTATGTGGACACACTCTCCCCTCTTGTTGCTATGCATCACCATGATCCTGTGTGTGCGTAGGAATTTTTTGAAATTACTACGTTCCCCAATATCCAAAAGCCCATCAGCACGGAGTTTCTTCATGCGCTTTACACCAATATGACCTAAATGGCAGTGCCACAAATAAGTTGCACTATCATTATTTACTTTGCATTTTTTGGCTTCAATATTATGAATATGTGTATCACTACGATCAAGATCAAACGAACCATTTTCATTGCGTGTATGACCATAGAAGGTTTTATTCATGTAAACAGAACAACAATTATTCTCTAACTTAAATGAATAACCATATTGCAATAAACATGATCAAATCATATTCATGCTCCATGCAAACACGAAATAACATTTATTTAGGTTTAACACTAATCCCGAAAGTATAGGGAGTGTGCGATGATGATCATATCAATCTTGGAACCACTTCCAACACACATCGTCACTTCACCCTTAACTAGTCTCTGTTCATTCTGCAACTCCCGTTTCGAGTTACTACTCTTAGAAAGTGACCCAGTATCAAATACCGAGGGGTTGCTATAAACACTAGTAAAGTACACATCAATAACATGTATATCAAATATAGCATTGTTCACTTTGCCATACTTTATTATCTGCTAAATACTTAGGGTAGTTCCGCTTCCAGTGACCAGTCCCTTTGTAGTAGAAGCACTTAGTCTCAGGTTTAGGTCCAGGCTTGGGCTTCTTCACTTGAGCAGCAACTTGCTTGCCGTTCTTCTTGAAGTTCCCTTTCTTTCCCTTTGCCCTTTTCTTGAAACTAGTGCTCTTGTTAATCATGGACACTTTATGCCCTTTCTTGATTTCTACCTTCATCGATTTCATCATCATGGAAAGCTCGGGAATCGTTTTCGTCATCCCTTGCATACTATAGTTCATCACGAAGTTCTACTAACTTGGTGATGGTGACTAGAGAATTCTGTCAATCACTATTTTATCTGGAAGATTAACTCCCACTTGATTCAAGCGATTGTAGTACTGATATGTCTCCGTCATATCTACTTTTCCAAACACTTTTGCCCTTGTTTTGGACTCTAACTTGTATGATTTGAATGGAACTAACCCAGACTGACGCTGTTTTCAGCAGACTTACCATGGTGTTGTTTTATGTGCAGAAAACAAATATTCTCGGAATGACCTGAAACTCCACGGAACATCTTAGAAAAAACAATAAAAAATCCTTGCCAAAGATGAAGTCCAATGGGCCCACACCCTTCTCACGAGGGTGGGGAGCGCCCCCCTAGGGCGCGCCCCCTACCTCGTGGGCCCCCTGTTGCATCTCCGACTCCAACTCCACCTCCATATATTGAGTTTCGATGAGAAAAAAATCAGAGAGAAGAAATCATCGTGTTTTACGATAAGGAGCCGCCGCCAAGCCCTAAAACCTCTCAGGAGGGCTCATCTGGAGTCCGTTCGGGGCTCTGGAGAGGGGGATTCGTCGCTGTCGTCATCATCAACCATCCTCCATCACCAATTTCATGATGCTCACCGATGTGCGTGAGTAATTCCATCGTAGGCTTGCTGGACGGTGATGGGTTGGATGCGATTTATCATGTAATCGAGTTAGTGTTGTTAGGGTTTGATCCCTAGTGTCCATTATGTTCTGAGATTGATGTTGCTATGACTTTGCTATGCTTAATGCTTGTCACTAGGGCCCGAGTGCCATGATTTCAGATCTGAACCTATTATGTTTTCATGAATATATGTGAGTTCTTGATCCTATCTTGCAAGTCTATAGTCACCTATATGTGTTATGATCCGGCAACCCCGAAGTGATAATAATCGGGACCACTCCCGGTGATGACCGTAGTTTGAGGAGTTCATGTATTCACTATGTGCTAATGCTTTGTTCCGGTTCTCTATTAAAAGGAGGCCTTAATATCCCTAAGTTTCCAATAGGACCCCGCTGCCACGGGAGGGTAGGACAAAAGATGTCATGCAAGTTCTTTTCCATAAGCACGTATGACTATATACGGAATACATGCCTACATTACATTGAAGAATTGGAGCTAGTTCTATGTCACCCTATGTTATGACTGTTACATGATGAACCACATCCGGCATAATTATCCATCACTGATCCCGTGCCTACGAGTTTTCCATATACTGGTTTACGCTTATTTACTTTTCCGCTGCTACTGTTACAATCACTACAAAATACCAAAAACATTACTTTTGCTGTCTTTACTTTTGTTGTCGCTACCACCAGTATCATATTACTTTGCTACTAAACACTTTGCTGCAGATACTAAGTTTCCAGGTGTGGTTGAATTGACAACTCAGCTTCTAATACTTGAGCATATTCTTTGGCTCCCCTTGTGTCGAATCAATAAATTTGGGTTTAGTACTCTACCCTCGAAAGCTGTTGCGATCCCCTATACTTGCGGGTTATCAAGACTAATTTCTGGCGCCGTTGCCGAGGAGCATAGCTCTATTCTTTGATCCACTTGGGATTTATATCTGCTGGACACTATGAAGAACTTGAGAGATCCAAAAACCAAGATCTATCCCTCAACTACGAGGGGAGGTAAGGAACTGCCATCTAGCTCTGCACTTGATTCACCTTCTGTTATGAGTAAGTTAGCGACACCTACACCTGCTTCTGCTATTCGTTCTGATATGTCGCATGTTATTGATGATGCCAATTCTGCTATGCATGATACTTATGATGAAACTGCTGAAGGAAATATGCCCTAGAGGCAATAATAAAGTTATTATTTATTTCCTTATATCATGATAAATGTTTATTATTCATGCTAGAATTGTATTAACCGGAAACATAATACATGTGTGAATACATAGACAAACAAAGTGTCACTAGTGTGCCTCTACTTGACTAGCTCGTTAATCAAAGATGATTATGTTTCTTAACCATGAACAAGTAGTTGTTATTTGATTAACGGGATCACATCATTAAGTGAATGATCTGATTGACATGACCCATTCCCCTAGCTTAGCACCCGATCGTTTAGTATGTTGCTATTGCTTTCTTCATGACTTATACATGTTCCTATGACTATGAGATTATGCAACTCCCGCTTGCCGGAGGAACACTTTGTGTGCTACCGAACGTCACAACGTAACTGGGTGATTATAAAGGAGCTCTACAGGTGTCTCCGAAGGTACATGTTGGGTTGGCGTATTTCGAGATTAGGATTTGTCACTCCGATTGTCGGAGAGGTATCTCTGGGCCCTCTCGGTAATGCACATCACTTAAAGCCTTGCAAGCATTGCAACTAATGAGTTAGTTGCGGGATGATGTATTACAGAACGAGTAAAGAGACTTGCCAGTAATGAGATTGAACTAGGTATTTGGAATACCGACGATCGAATCTCGGGCAAGTAACATACCGATGACAAAGGGAACAACGTATGTTGTTATGCGGTCTGACCGATAAAGATCTTCGTAGAATATGTGGGAGCCAATATGAGCATCCAGGTTCCGCTATTGGTTATTGACCGGAGACATGTCTCGGTCATGTCTACATTGTTCTCGAACCCGTAGGGTCCGCACGCTTAAGGTTACGATGACAGTTATATTATGAGTTTATGCATTTTGATGTACCGAAGTTTGTTCGGAGTCCTGGATGTGATCACGGACATGACGAGGAGTCTCGAAATGGTCGAGACATAAAGATTGATATATTGGAAGCCTATGTTTGGATACCGGAAGTGTTCCGGGTGAAATCGGGATTTTATCGGAGTACCGGGAGGTTACCGGAACCCCCTAGGAGCTAAATGGGCCATGATGGGCCTTAGTGGAAAAGAGAAGAGGCAGCCCTACATGGGCCGCGCGCCCCTCCCCTCCCTTGGTCCGAATAGGACAAGGAGAGGGGGCCGGCCCCTCTCTCTCTTCCCCCCCCTCCGCGAATCCTATTCCAACTAGGATTGGGGGGGGGGAATCCTACTCCCAGAGGGAGTAGGACTCTCCTGGCGCGCCCTCCTTGGCCGGCCGCCTCCCCCCCTCTAGTCCTTTATATACGGAGGCTGGGACACCCCAGAGACACACAAGTTGATCCACGTGATCTTATTCCTAGCCGTGTGCGGCGCCCCCTGCCACCATAGTCCTCGATAATATTGTAGCGGAGTTTAGGCGAAGCCCTGCTGCAGTAGTACATCAAGATCGTCACCACGCAGTCATGCTGACGGAACTCTTCCCCGACACTTTGCTGGATCGGAGTCCGGGGATCGTCATCGAGCTGAACGTGTGCTAGAACTCGGAGGTGCCGTAGTTTCGGTGCTTGATCGGTCGGGCCGTGAAGACATACGACTACATCAACCAAACGCTTCCGTTGTCGATCTACAAAGGGTATGTAGATCACACTCTCCTCTCGTTGCTGTGCATCACCATGATCTTGCGTGTGCGTAGGAAATTTTTTGAAATTACTACAAAACCCTTCAGTGGCATCCGAGCCTAGGTTTTATATGTTGATGTTATATGCACGAGTAGAACACAAGTGAGTTGTGGGCGATATAAGTCATACTGCTTACCAGCATGTCATACTTTGATTCGACGGTATTGTTGGACGAAGCGGCCCGGACCGACATTACGCGTACGCTTACGCGAGACCGGTTCTCCCGACGTGTTTTGCACATAGGTGGCTTGCGGGTGACAGTTTCTCCAACTTTAGTTGAATCGAATGTGGCTACGCCCGGTCCTTGCGAAGGTTAAAATAACACCAACTTGACAAACTATCATTGTGGTTTTGATGCGTAGGTAAGATTGGTTCTTGCTTAAGCCCGTAGCAGCCACGTAAAACTTGCAACAACAAAGTAGAGGACGTCTAACTTGTTTTTGCAGGGCATGTTGTGATGTGATATGGTCAAGGCATGATGCTAAATTTTATTGTATGAGATGATCATGTTTTGTAACCGAGTTATCGGCAACTGGTAGGAGCCATATGGTTGTCGTTTTATTGTATGCAATGCAATCGCGATGTAATGCTTTACTTTATCACTAAACAGTAGCGATAGTCATGGAAGCACAAGCTTGGCGAGACGACAACGATGCTATGATGGAGATCAAGGTGTCGCGCCGGTGACGATGGTGATCACAACGGTGCTTCGGAGATGGAGATCACAAGCACAAGATGATGATGGCCATATCATATCACTTATATTGATTGCATGTGATGTTTATCTTTTATGCATCTTATCTTGCTTTGATTGACGGTAGCATTATAAGATGATCTCTCACTAAATTATCAAGAAGTGTTCTCCCTGAGTATGCACCATTGCGAAAGTTCTTCGTGCCGAGACACCACGTGATGATCGGGTGTGATAAGCTCTACGTTCAAATACAACGGGTGCAAAACAGTTGCACATGCGAAATACTCAGGTTATACTTGACGAGCCAAGCATATACAGATATGGCCTCGGGACACGGAGACCGAAAGGTCGAGCGTGAATCATATAGTAGATATGATCAACATAATGATGTTCACCAATGAAACTACTCCATCTCACGTGATGATCGGACATGGTTTAGTTGATTTGGATCACGTAATCACTTAGAGGATTAGAGGGATGTCTATCTAAGTGGGAGTTCTTTAAGTAAATTAACTGAACTTAAATTTATCATGAAACTTAGTACCTGATAAGTATCTTGCTTGTTTATGCTTGTTTGTAGATAGATGGCTCGTGCTGTTGTTCCGTTGAATTTTAATGTGTTCCTTGAGAAAGCAAAGTTGAAAGATGATGGTAGCAATTACACGGACTGGGTCCGTAACTTGAGGATTATCCTCATTGCTGCACAGAAGAATTACGTCCTGGAAGCACCGCTGGGTGCCAGGCCTACTGCAGGAGCAACGCCGGATGTTATGAATGTCTGGCAGAGCAAAGTTGATGACTACTCGATAGTTCAGTGTGCCATGCTTTACGGCTTAGAATCGGGACTTCATCGATGTTTTGAACGTCATGGAGCATATGAGATGTTCTAGGAGTTGAAGTTAATATTTCAAGCAAATGCCCGGATTGAGAGATATGAAGTCTCCAATAAGTTCTATAGCTGCAAGATGGAGGAGAACAGTTCTGTCAGTGAGCATATACTCAAAATGTCTGGGTATAATAATCACTTGATTCAATTGGGAGTTAATCTTCCAGATGATTGCGTCATCGACAGAATTCTCCAATCACTGCCACCAAGCTACAAGAGCTTCGTGATGAACTATAATATGCAAGGGATGAACAAGACTATTCCCGAGCTCTTCGCAATGCTAAAAGCTGCGGAGGTAGAAATCAAGAAGGAGCATCAAGTGTTGATGGTCAACAAGACCACTAGTTTCAAGAAAAAGGGCAAAGGGAAGAAGAAGGGGAACTTCAAAAAGAATGGCAAGCAAGTTGCTACTCAAGAGAAGAAACCCAAACCTGGACCTAAGCCTGAAACTGAGTGCTTCTACTGCAAGCAGACTGCTCACTGGAAGCGGAACTGCCCCAAGTATTTGGCGGATAAGAAGGATGGCAAGGTGAACAAAGGTATATGTGATATACATGGTATTGATGTGTACCTTACTAATGCTCGCAGTAGCACCTGGGTATTTGATACTGGTTCTGTTGCTAATATTTGCAACTCGAAACAGGGACTACGGATTAAGCGAAGATTGGCTAAGGACGAGGTGACAATGCGTGTGGGAAACGGTTCCAAAGTCGATGTGATCGCAGTCGGCACGCTACCTCTACATCTACCTTCGGGATTAATATTAGACCTAAATAATTGTTATTTGGTGCCAGCGTTAAGCATGAACATTATATCTGGATCTTGTTTGATGCGAGACGGTTATTCATTTAAATCAGAGAATAATGGTTGTTCTATTTATATGAGTAATATCTTTTATGGTCATGCACCCTTGAAGAGTGGCCTATTCTTGTTGAATCTCGATAGTAGTAACACACATATTCATAATGTTGAAGCCAAAAGATGCAGAGTTGATAATGATAGTGCAACATATTTGTGGCACTGCCGTTTAGGTCATATCGGTGTAAAGAGCATGAAGAAACTCCATACTGATGGACTTTTGGAACCACTTGATTATGAATCACTTGATACTTGCGAACCGTGCCTCATGGGCAAGATGACCAAAACACCGTTCTCCGGTACTATGGAGAGAGCAACAGATTTGTTGGAAATCATACATACAGATGTATGTGGCCCGATGAATATTGATGCTCGTGGCGGATATCGTTATTTTCTCACCTTCACAAATGACTTAAGCAGATATGGGTATATCTACTTAATGAAACATAAGTCTGAAACGTTTGAAAAGTTCAAAGAATTTCAGAGTGAAGTTCAAAATCATCGTAACAAGAAAATAAAGTTTCTACGATCTAATCATGGAGGAGAATATTTGAGTTACGAGTTTGGTGTACATTTGAAAAATTGTGGAATAGTTTCGCAACTCACACCACCCGGAACACCACATCGTAATGGTGTGTCCGAACGTCGTAATCGTACTTTACTAGATATGGTGCGATCTATGATGTCTCTTACTCATTTACCGCTATCGTTTTGGGGATACGCTCTAGAGACGGCCGCATTCACGTTAAATAGGGCACCATCAAAATCCGTTGAGACGACGCCTTATGAACTGTGGTTTGGCAAGAAACCAAAGTTGTCGTTTCTAAAAGTTTGGGGCTGCGATGCTTATGTGAAAAAGCTTCAACATGATAAGCTCGAACCCAAATTGGAGAAATGTGTCTTCATAGGATATCCAAAGGAGACTATTGGATACACCTTCTATCACAGATCCGAAGGCAAGACTTTTGTTGCTAAATTCGGAAACTTTCTAGAGAAGGAGTTTCTCTCGAAAGAAGTGAGTGGGAGGAAAGTAGAACTTGACGAGGTAACTGTACCTGCTCCCTTATTGGAAAGTAGTACACCACAGAAAACTATTTCTGCGACACCTACACCAGTTAGTGAGGAAGTTAATGATAATGATCATGGAACTTCAGAACAAGATACTACTGAACCTCGTAGATCAACCAGAGTAAGATCCGCGCCAGAGTGGTACGGTAATCCTGTTCTGGAAGTCATGCTACTAGATCATGATGAACCTACGAACTATGAAGAAGCGATGATGAGCCCAGATTCCGCAAAGTGGCTTGAAGCCATGAAATCTGAGATGGGATCCATGTATGAGTACAAAGTATGGACTTTGGTTAACTTGCCCGATGATCGGCAAGCAATTGAGAATAAATGGATCTTCAAGAAGAAGACTGACGCTGACGGTAATATTACTGTCTACAAAGCTCGACTTGTCGCAAAAGGTTTTCGGCAAGTTCAAGGGATTGACTACGATGAGACCTTCTCACCGTAGCGATGCTTAAGTCTGTCCGAATCATGTTAGCAATTGCCGCATTTTATGATTATGAAATTTGGCAGATGGATGTCAAAACTGCATTCCTGAATGGATTTCTGGAAGAAGAGTTGTATATGATGCAACCAGAAGGTTTTGTCGATCCAAATGGACCTAACAAAGTGTGCAAGCTCCAGCGATCCATTTATGGACTGGTGCAAGCCTCTCGGAGTTGGAATAGACATTTTGATAGTGTGATCAAAGCATTTGGTTTTATACAGACTTTTGGAGAACCCTGTATTTACAAGAAAGTGAGTGGGAGCTCTATAGCATTTCTGATATTATATGTGGATGACATATTACTAATTGGAAATGATGTAGAATTTCTGGATAGCATAAAGGGATACTTGAATAAGAGTTTTTCAATGAAAGGCCTCGGTGAAGCTGCTTACATATTAGGCATTAAGATCTATAGAGATAGATAAAGACGCTTAATTGGACTATCACAAACCACATACCTTGACAAAGTTTTGAAAAAGTTCAAAATGGATCAAGCAAAGAAAGGGTTCTTGCCTGTGTTACAAGGTGTGAAGTTGAGTAAGACTCAATGCCCGACCACTGCAGAAGATAGAAAGAATATGAAAGATGTTCCCTATGCATCAGCCATAGGATCTATCATGTATGCAATGTTGTGTACTAGACCTGATGTGTGCCTTGCAATAAGTCTAGCAGGGAGGTACCAAAGTAATCCAGGAGTGGATCACTGGACAGCGGTCAAGAACATCCTGAAATACCTGAAAAGGACTAAGGATATGTTTCTCATATATGGAGGTGACAAAGAGCTCATCGTAAAAGGTTACGTTGATGCAAGCTTTGACACTGATCCGGACAATTCTAAATCACAAACCGGATACGTGTTTACATTAAACGGTGGAGCTGTCAGTTGGTGCAGTTCTAAACAAAGCGTTGTAGCAGGATCTACATGTGAAGCGGAGTACATAGCTGCTTCGGAAGCAGCAAATGAAGGAGTCTGGGTGAAGGAGTTCATATCCGATCTAGGTGTCATACCTAGTGCATCGGGTCCAATGAAAATCTTTTGTGACAATACTGGTGCAATTGCCTTGGCAAAGGAATCCAGATTTCACAAGAGAACCAAGCACATCAAGAGACGCTTCAATTCCATCCGGGATCTAGTCCAGGTGGGAGACATAGAGATTTGCAAGATTCATACGGATCTGAATATTGCAGACCCGTTGACTAAGCCTCTTCCACGAGCAAAACATGATCAGCACCAAGGCTCCATGGGTGTTAGAATCATTATTGTGTAATCTAGATTATTGACTCTAGTGCAAGTGGGAGACTGAAGGAAATATGCCCTAGAGGCAATAATAAAGTTATTATTTATTTCCTTATATCATGATAAATGTTTATTATTCATGCTAGAATTGTATTAACCGGAAACATAATACATGTGTGAATACATAGACAAACAAAGTGTCACTAGTGTGCCTCTACTTGACTAGCTCGTTAATCAAAGATGGTTATGTTTCCTAACCATGAACAAGTAGTTTTTATTTGATTAGCGGTATCACATCATTAAGTGAATGATCTGATTGACATGACCCATTCCCCTAGCTTAGCACCCGATCGTTTAGTATGTTGCTATTGCTTTCTTCATGACTTATACATGTTCCTATGACTATGAGATTATGCAACTCCCGTTTGCCGGAGGAACACTTTGTGTGCTACCAAACGTCACAACGTAACTGGGTGATTATAAAGGAGCTCTACAGGTGTCTCCGAAGGTACATGTTGGGTTGGCGTATTTCGAGATTAGGATTTGTCACTTCGATTGTCGGAGAGGTATCTCTGGGCCCTCTCGGTAATGCACATCACTTAAAGCCTTGCAAGCATTGCAACTAATGAGTTAGTTGCGGGATGATGTATTACAGAACGAGTAAAGAGACTTGCCAGTAACGAGATTGAACTAGGTATTTGGAATACCGACGATCGAATCTCGGGCAAGTAACATACCGATGACAAAGGGAACAACGTATGTTGTTATGCGGTCTGACCGATAAAGATCTTCGTAGAATATGTGGGAGTCAATATGAGCATCCATGTTCCGCTATTGGTTATTGACCGGAGACATGTCTCGGTCATGTCTACATTGTTCTCGAACCCGTAGGGTCCGCACGCTTAAGGTTACGATGACAGTTATATTATGAGTTTATGCATTTTGATGTACCGAAGTTTGTTCGGAGTCCCGGATGTGATCACGGACATGACGAGGAGTCTCGAAATGGTCGAGACATAAAGATTGATATATTGGAAGCCTATGTTTGGATACCGGAAGTGTTCCGGGTGAAATCGGGATTTTACCGGAGTACCGGGAGGTTACCGGAACCCCCTGGGAGCTAAATGGGCCATGATGGGCCTTAGTGGAAAAGAGAAGAGGCAGCCCTACATGGGCCACGTGCCCCTCCCCTCCCTTGGTCCGAATAGGACAAGGAGAGGGGGCCGGCCCCTCTCTCTCTTTTCCCCCCTCCGCGAATCCTATTCCAACTAGGATTGGGGGGGGGGGGAATCCTACTCCCAGAGGGAGTAGGACTCTCCTGGCGCGCCCTCCTTGGCCGGCCGCCTCCCCCCCTCTAGTCCTTTATATACGGAGGCTGGGACACCCCAGAGACACACAAGTTGATCCACGTGATCTTATTCCTAGCCGTGTGCGGCGCCCCCTGCCACCATAGTCCTCGATAATATTGTAGCGGAGTTTAGGCGAAGCCCTGCTGCAGTAGTACATCAAGATCGTCACCACGCAGTCGTGCTGACGGAACTCTTCCCCGACATTTGCTGGATCGGAGTCTGGGGATCGTCATCGAGCTGAACGTGTGCTAGAACTCGGAGGTGCCGTAGTTTCGGTGCTTGATCGGTCGGGCCGTGAAGACATACGACTACATCAACCAAACGCTTCCGTTGTCGATCTACAAAGGGTACGTAGATCACACTCTCCTCTCGTTGCTGTGCATCACCATGATCTTGCGTGTGCGTAGGAAATTTTTTGAAATTACTACGAAACCCTTCAACTGCTTCTATGCCTGATACTACTGTGCCCCTTAGTGAATTTCTTGATGAACAAATTGCTAGGGCTAGAGAAAAAGAAATTATTGAATCTGAATATGATGATGATAGTGATGATGAAAACATGTCTGTTATTCCTGAGGGTTATCTTTTTGATAAGGAATCTTCTGCCGCTATTTTTGCTTGCAAAGATAGATATGAGCTTAAGAGGTTATTAATTAAATGGAACAAAGAATCACTTAGAGATAAAATGAGACCTGACCCTGCTTTTGCTACTTCACCTATATGTGTTCCTAATAAGGATTATGAATTCTCTGTTGATCCTGATATAAGTACTTTGGTTGAATCTGATCTGTTTTATGGCTATGAATCTGAAACTGTTGTGGCGCATCTTACTAAGTTAAATGATATAGCTACCCTGTTCACTAATGATGAGAGATCGCGTTACTTTTATATACTCAAAATATTTCCGTTCTCATTAAAGGGTGATGCTAAGATATGGTTTAATTCTCTTGATCCTGGTTGTGTGCGTAGTCCCTAGGATATGATTTATTACTTCTCTGCTAAACATTTCCCTGCTCATAAGAAACAAGCTGCTTTGAGGGAAATATACAACTTTGTGCAAATTAAAGAAGAGAGTCTCCCACAAGCTTGGGGGAGGCTTCTCAAGTTACTTAATGCTTTGCTTGATCATCCTCTTAAGAAACCTGAAATACTTGATATCTTTTATAATGGACTAACCGATGCTTCCAGAGATTACCTGGATAGTTGTGTTGGTTCTCTTTTCAGGGAAAGAACACCGGATGAAGCTGAAATTCTATTGAATAATATGTTGACAAATGAAAATAATTGGGCACCTCCTGAGCCAGCTCCTGAGCCAACACCTGCTCCAATTACTGAGCCTATTCCTAAACCAACTCCGAAGAAGAGAGGTGTTTTATTTCTCAGTCCCGAAGATATGCAAGAGGCAAAGAAATCTATGAAAGAAAAAGGTATTAAAGCTGAAGATGTTAAGAATTTACCTCCTATTGAAGAAATACATGGTCTTAATTCACCGCGTGTTGAAGAAACATATGATCTCAATTATTTATTCACTGAAGAACCTCCTGATCCCGATATCCCGACACAGGTAGTAAAGGTAAATTCTCTCTATAGATATGATAAAGCTAAAGTCCCTCCTACTAAAATTGCTAGTCAATGCTTGGATGAGTTTGATAACTTTATGTATAAGCAAGACGACTTCAATGCTTATTTTGGTAGAAAATTAAAAGAAAATGCTTATATGATTAGACGCTTGGGTGATTATATGGCTGATATTAAAGGTGAACTTAAACTTGTTAGCAAACATGCTTCTATGGTTACCACTCAAGTAGAACAAGCACTTAAGGCTCAAAAAGAAGTGCTTAATGAAATGAATAGTAAGAAAAATGATTATGCTGTTAGAGTGGCTACTAGAACTGGTAGAATGACTCAGGAACCTTTGTATCCTGAAGGCCACCCTAAGAGAATTGAGCAAGATTCTCAAAGAAATAATATTGATGTTCCTAGTTCTTCTAAAAAGAAGAAGAAGAAAAATGATAGAACTGTGCAAACTTCTAGTGAACCTATTGCTGAACCACCTGATAATCCAAATGATATCTCTATGTCTGATGCTGAAACACAATCTGGTAATGAACATGAACCTAATGAAAATATTAATGATGATGTTCATGATGATGCTCAACCTAGTAATGATAATGATGTAGAAATTGAACCTGTTGTTGATCTTGATAACCCACAATCAAAGAATCAACGTTACGATAAAAGAGACTTTGTTGCTAGGAAACATGGTAAAGAAAGGGAACCTTGGGTTCAGAAACCCATGCCTTTTCCTCCGAAACCATCCAAGAAAAAGGATGATGAGGATTTTGAGCGCTTTGCTGAAATGATTAGGGCTATCTTTTTGCGTATGCGATTAACTGATGTGCTCAAAACAAATCCTTATGCTAAATATATGAAGGATATCATTACTATAACAGAAAGATACCGGAAGCTGAAATTTCCACCATGCTTGCTAATTACACTTTTAAGGGTGGAATACCAAAGAAACTTGGAGACCCCGGAGTACCTACTATACGTTGCTCCATTAAAAGAAATTATATTAAAACTGCTTATGTGATCTTGGAGCCGGTGTTAGTGTTATGCCTCGCTCTTTATATCGTAGACTTGACTTGAATAAGCTGACACCTACTGAAATATCTTTGCAAATGGTTGATAAATCAACTGCTATACCTGTCGGTATTTGTGAGGATGTGCCTGTTGTGGTTGCGAACGTTACTATTTTAATGGACTTTGTTATTCTTGATATTCCCGATGATGATAGTATGTCTATTATTCTTGGAAGACCTTTTCTTAATACTGTAGGGGCTGTTATTGATTGCAACAAAGGCAATGTCACTTTTCATGTTAATGGTAATGAGCATATGGTACATTTTCTGAGGAAACAACCTCAAGTTCATAGTATCAACTCTATTGGAAAAATCCCATCGATTATATTTGGAGGTTTTGAATTTCCTCTTCCTACAGTCAAGAAGAAATATGATATTCTTATTATTGGGGATGTGCATATCCCCGTTGAGGTAACTTAGTGCTATTCGAAATTTCTCCGGTTTCATGATTATCGGAATGAGTTTGTTAACAAGACTTGATCAACCTTGTTAGTGGATTCTTTTTGATGAGCATGAGATGGATGAAACTAGAAGCACAACCTTCGGTACCCTCTCTATATTTTCTGTTAATTAGTAGAAATAAAGTAAAAGTAGTATTTTTCTGTCTGTTTCCTGACTTATCCGCGCAATATAAAAATATCCCAAGAATAAAAGTCCTCAGAATGACATGCCAATTTAATGTGATTTTTTCGGGAATATTTGAGGATTTGATGTGCAAAAATTACCGCGGGAGGAGCTGCCACCTGGCCACGAGGGTGGTGGGCGCCGCCCCCTATAGGGCGCGCCCCCTGCCTCGTGGGCCCATGGTGGCCCTCCTCCACTTATCCCAGCACCCATCTTCTTCCTCTGTCTCACACAAACCCAAAAAACCAATTCAAGCACGAGTTCCAGCCACTTTTGCTGTGATTTTCGATCTCCTTGCTCAAAGCACCTCTCCCAAACTGCTTGGGGAGATTGTTCCTTGGTATGTGACTCCTCCATTGGTCCAATTAGTTTTTGTTCTAGTGCTTTATTCTTTGCAAATTTGTGTTGCATAGGTGACCATGTTCTTGAGCTTGCATGTCAAATTTATATGGTTCCAAGTAGTTCTAATGCTTGATATAGGCTCTAGGCACTTGTAGGGGTAGTTTCTATCAATATTATTGAAGTTGGTTCACTTTTGTTTGAAGTTACTAAAAATTTCAGATTGTTTCAGAAAAATAATGAGGAGATTTTTGAGGGGCTCATCGAGCCAAAGCTCGAAGGAAAAGGCACCGAAGCTTAAGTATAATTTGCCGCGCACCATGGAGATTCGAGCGTGTGAATGGCCTTCTGAAGATTTCTTGAGAGCAGCCAGTATCTATGAAGATTTTTTCATGAATTGGCTCACAATGCAGGCCTCACCGCTTTCCTCCACGACCAATGCGATCAGTATCTCTTACTCACAAATACCTTTGTGCAAAACTTTCATTTTCATGCTAGGAACTCACCACCCATAGTGGAGTTTCATTTATATGATGAGCATAAGGAGATGCCACTTTATGATTTCTATCAGATTTGTTTAGTCCCTTTTGAGGGAAAGACAGAAGAACCACATCATGATGATGTGGCTGGGTTTATTGATAATATCACTGTAGGAGAAACCAGGAAGGTTTCCGACGCACGAATCACTAGCATACATTTTCCTGTTTTGTGTTACTTTGCATTATTTGCTAGTCGTTGTTTAATTGGACGCGGAAATTCTGGAAACCATAGTATCCCTAATTTAATTATTCTGCTCCAAGGTTTATACAGTGATAACACTTTTAGTTTGGGAGGTATTATTGCTAGACAGTTAAATATGAACCGTACTAAGGGCCCCATCTTTGGAGGCATCTATGCCACACGCCTAGCCGCACATTTTAACATACCTATTAGGCATGCCGAGAAGGAAGAAAATATGGTACCCCATGTTTATCTAGATCATAAAAGTATGGTGGCACATGATTTTATTGTTAAAAATAGGGCAGGGGAGCTTAAATATCAATTTTTCTTTAATAAACATCATCCTGAGACTATTACCTTGCCTGTTCCTTCTTTGTTTGATTTGACTGCAGGCACGTACCTTGTTCCGTTGACGGCCATTCACGCCTACCGGAACCCTGCACCAGTCGAGGAGCCAGAACAGGAACCACAAGATGAGCCTCCACGACAATCTGTTTATTCTTGGGATCCAGAGATGACTGTCAGCCAGTGGCAGTCAGAGTCTTCTTCTTCATCACAGTATGATCCCAACTATCCTTCCTCATCACAGTACGACCCCAACAACTATTATTATGGATATCCACCAGGCCAGCCGTGGCCATAGACCAACTTAGGCCAAAAGCCTAAGCTTGGGGGAGTACGTATTTCTCACCGACATTACATTTATGCTCACACACACTCATTGCTAGATGTCGGTGCTCATACCTTTTCATTGTAATATCCATGCTAGTTTATGTTCTTTTTCCTGCTTTCTTCTTGTATGTTTGTTAAACCTTAAGAAAAAAATTAGTAGTAGTTTATTTTTCTGCTGTAGTAGTAATAATTAAAAAGAAAACCCAAAAATATTTCCCGTTCTTCTTTTGCTTGTTGGGAGCTTTCCCGTGTAAATAGTTTTATTTCTTTTCTTTTATTTGGGGGTCAGTAGGAGAAGACCATGATTAAATTGTTGAAGTGGCTCTTATATGCATTATTGTTGATTTAACCCAGAGCCCATATTGCCTTGTCTTCTCCTGTTTATTGAATGCTCGCAGATTCCAGCTTAGTCCAATGCACGTGCACTCTTATTATTATTCACACCATTCGGTCGTGCAAGTGAAAGGCAATTATGATGATATATGATGGACTGACTAAGATGAGAAAAGCTGGTATGAACTCGACCTCTTTTGTTTTTGTAAATATGATGAGTCCCTCGTTCTTGATTCAGCTTATTATGAATAAACATGTTTGCAATGACAATTAGAGATCATAGTTGCGTGTGCCATGCTTGATTAGCTATGAGTTATAATGGTTTACCTTGTGTGCCAACATGCTATTGAGATTATTATGATGTGGTATAATTGGGTGGTATCCTCCTTTGAATGATTTAAGTGACTTGACTTGGCACATGTTCACGCATGTAGTTGAAACAAATCAACATAGCCTTCACGATATTTATGTTCATGGTGAATTATATCCTACTCATGCTTGCATCCAATGTTTCGCTTCCCAGTCTTTTGCTAGCCTTCACTTGTACTAAGCGGGAATACTGCTTGTGCATCCAATCCCTTAAACCCCAAAGTTATTCCAAATGAGTCCACCATACCTTCCTATATGCGGTATCTACCCGCCGTTCCAAGTAAATTTGTATGTGCCAAACTCTAAACCTTCAAATAAACATTCCATTTTGTATGCTCGAATAGCTCATGTATCAACAAAGGTTGTCCTTATCTTCCGTGTTAGGCGGGTTATTCTCAAGAGGAGTGGACTCCGCTCCTCACTCACGAGAAAATGGCTGGTCACCGGGATGCCCAGTCCCATGCTTTATGCAAACTAAATCAAAATTAATTGCAAACAAAAATCCCCCTGGGACCTGATGTATGTTGGAGGCACTCGTTGTTTCGAGCAAGCCATGGATTGATGCTTGCTCGTGGAGGGGGAGTATAAACTTTACCATTCTGTTTGGGAACCACCTATAATGTGTTTAGCATGGAAGATATCAACATCTCTTAGTTGTTACGTTGACAATGAAAGTATACCGCTCAAAATACAATTTATCTCTATTTCAAAACCGAGCTCTGGCACCTCTACAAATCCCTACTTCCCTCTGCGAAGGGCTTATCCATTTACTTTTATGTTGAGTCATCACCCTCTTATTAAAAAGCACTAGCTGGAGAGCACAGCCGTCATTTGCATTCATCACTGTTAATTTATATTAGGTGTGACTATGATTGGATCTCTTTTACCATGAATTACAATGTCTAGCCAGTCCTTGATCTTTAAAGGTGCTCTGCATTTATGTTTTGCGGTCTCAGAAAGGGCTAGCGAGATACCATCTTGTTATATCATATTATGATTGTTTTGAGAAAGTGTTGTCATCCGAGATTTATTATTATGACTTGCTAGTTGATTATGCTATTGATATGAGTAATCATGAGACCTGAGAATTATTGCAAATGTGGTTAGTTATGATCTATGTTGAAAACTTGAATGCTGGCTTGACATGGTTACAACAACAAGAGCAAACAGAGTTTGTAAAAGTTTTTCTTTCTTTATTTCAGTTTGTCAACTGAATTGCTTGAGGACAAGCAAGGGTTTAAGCTTGGGGGAGTTGATACGTCTCCGTCGTATCTACTTTTCCAAACACTTTTGCCCTTGTTTTGGACTCTAACTTGTATGATTTGAATGGAACTAACCCAGACTGACGTTGTTTTCAGCAGAATTACCATGGTGTTGTTTTATGTGCAGAAAACAAATATTCTCGGAATGACCTGATACTCCATGGAACATCTTAGAAAAAACAATAAAAATCCTCGCCAAAGATGAAGACCAGGGGGCCCATACCCTTCTCACGAGGGTGGGGGCGCCCCCCCCCCAGGGCGCGCCCCCTACCTCATGGGCCCCCTGTTGCGTCTCCGACTCCAACTCCACCTCCATATATTGAGTTTCGATGAGAAAAAAAAATCAGAGAGAAGAAATCATCGCATTTTACGATACGGAGCCACCGCCAAGCCCTAAAACCTCTCAGGAGGGCTCATCTGGAGTCCGTTCGGGGCTCCGGAGAGGGGGATTCGTCGCCGTTGTCATCATCAACCATCCTCCATCACCAATTTCATGATGCTCACCACCGTGCGTGAGTAATTCCATCGTAGGCTTGCTAGACGGTGATGGGTTGGATGATATTTATCATGTAATCGAGTTATTTTTGTTAGGGTTTGATCCCTAGTATCCATTATGTTCTGAGATTGATGTTGCTATGACTTTGCTATGCTTAATGCTTGTCACTAGGGCCCGAGTGCCATGATTTCAGATCTAAACCTATTATGTTTTCATGAATATATGTGAGTTCTTGATCCTATCTTGCAAGTCTATAGTCACCTACTATGTGTTATGATCCGGCAACCCCGAAGTGGCAATAATCAGGACCACTCCCGATGATGACCGTAGTTTGAGGAGTTCATGTATTCACTATGTGCTAATGCTTTGTTCCGGTTCTCTATTAAAAGGAGGCCTTAATATCCTAAGTTTCCAATAGGACCCCGCTGCCACGGGAGGGTAGGACAAAAGATGTCATGCAAGTTCTTTTCCATAAGCACGTATGACTATATACAAAATACATGCATACATTACATTGACAAATTGGAGCTAGTTCTATGTCACCCTATGTTATGACTGTTACATGATGAACCGCATCCGGCATAAGTATCCATCACTGATCCGGTGCCTACGAGTTTTCCATATACTGGTTTACGCTTATTTACTTTTCCGCTGCTACTGTTACAATCACTACAAAATACCAAAAACATTACTTTTGCTGTCTTTACTTTTGTTGTCGCTACCACCACTATCATATTACTTTGCTACTAAACACTTTGCTGCAGATACTAAGTTTCCAGGTGTGGTTGAATTGACAACTCAGCTGCTAATACTTGAGAATATTCTTTGGCTCCCCTTCTGTCGAATCAATAAATTTGGGTTGAGTACTCTACCCTCGAAAGCTGTTGCAATCCCCTATACTTGTGGGTTATCAAGTACCCAGACATTCTGAGCACATGCTCACTGCTTGAGCTATTATCCTCCATCTTTTAGCAATAGAACTTGTTGGAGACTTCATATCTCTCAACTCGGGTATTTGCTTGAAATATTAAGTTCAACTCCTGGAACATCTCAGATGGTCCATGACGTTTAAAACGTCTTTGAAGTCCCAATTCTAAGTCGTTAAGCATGGTGCACTAAATTATCAAGTAGTCGTCATATTGAGCTAGCCAAATGTTCATAACGTCTGCATCTGCTCCTGCAATAGGCCTGTCACCTAGCGGTGCATCAAGGACATAATTCTTTGGTGCAGCAATGAGGATAAACCTTAGATCACGGATCCAATCCGCATCATTGCTACTAACATCTTTCAACTTAGTTTTCTCTAGGAACACATATAAAACATAGGGAAGCAACAACGCGAGCTATTGATCTACAACATTATTTGCAAAATACTATCAGGACTAAGTTCATGATAAATTAAAGTTCAATTAATCATATTACTTAAGAACTCCCACTTAGATAGACATCCCTCTAATCATCTAAGTGATCACGTGATCCAAATCAACTAAACCACGTCCGATCATCACGTGAGATGGATTAGTTTTGAATGGTGAACATCACTATGTTGATCATATCTACTCTATGATTCACGCCCGACCTTTCGGTCTCCAGTGTTCCGAGGCCATATCTGCATATGCTTGACTCGTCAAGTTTAACCTGAGTATTCCGCGTGTGCAAAACTATCTTGCACCCATTGTATTTGAACGTAGAGCTTATCACACCCGATCATCACGTAGTGTCTCAGCATGAAGAACTTTTGCAACGGTGCATACTCAGGGAGAACACTTATGCCTTGAAATTTAGTGAGAGATCATCTTATAATGCTACCGTCGAACTAAGCAAAATAAGATGCATAAAGGATAAACATCACATGCAATAAATATAAGTGATATGATATGGCCGTCAGCATCTTGTGCTTGTGATCTTCATCTCCGAAGCACCTTCATGATCAGCATTGTCACCGGCGCGACACTTTGATCTCCATCGTAGCATCGTTGTTGTCTCGCCAACTTATGCTTCTATGACTATCGCTACCGCTTAGTGATAAAGTAAAGCATTACAGGGTGATTGCATTGCATACAATAAAGAGACAACCATATGGCTCCTGCCAGTTGCTGATAACTCGGTTGCAAAACATGATCATCTCATACAATAAAGTATAGCATCATGCCTTGACCATATCACATCACAACATGCCCTGCAAAAACAAGTTAGACGTCCTCTACTTTGTTGTTGCAAGTTTTAAGTGGCTGCTATGGGTTGAGCAAGAACCGTTCTTACCTACGCATCAAAACCACAACGATAGTTTGTCAAGTGAGTGTTGTTTTAACCTTCTCAGGGACCGGGCGTAGCCACACTTGGTTCAACTAAAGTTGGAGAAACTGACACCCGCCAACCACCTGTGTGCAAAGCACGTCGGTAGAACCAGTCTCGCGTAAGCGTACGCGTAATGTCGGTCCGGGCCGCCTCATCCAACAATACCACCGAACCAAAGTATGACATGCTGGTAAGCAGTATGACTTATATCGTCCACAACTCACTTGTGTTCTACTCGTGCATATAACATCTACGCATAAAACCAAGCTCGGATGCCACTGTTGGGGAACGTAGTAATTTCAAAAAAATTCCTACGCACACACAGGATCATGGTGATGCATAGCAACGAGAGGGAAGAGTGTTGTCCACGTACCCTCGTAGACCGAAAGCGGAAGCATTTGCACAACGCGGTTGATGTAGTCGTACGTCTTCATGATCCGACCGATCAAGTACTGAACGTACGACACCTCCAAGTTCAGCACACGTTTAGCTCGATGACGTCCCTCGAACTCCGATCTAGCCAAGCTTTGAGGGAGAGTTCCGTCAACACGACGGCGTGGTGACGATGATGATGTTCTACCGACGCAGGGCTTCGCCTAAGCACCGCTACGATATTATCGAGGTGGACTATGGTGGAGAGGGGCACCGCACACGGCTAAGAGATCCAAGAGATCAATTGTTGTGTCTAGAGGTGCCCTTGCCCCCGTATATAAAGGAGCAAGGGGGAGAGGCGGCCGGCCAGGAAGAGGCGCGCCAGGGAGGAGTCCTACTCCCTCCTTTCCTACTTGGAGTAGGAGAAGGGGGGAGGAGGAGGGAGAGAGGAAGGAAAGGGGGGTGCCGCCCCCCTCCTTGTCCAATTCAGACTAGAGGGAGAGGGGGCGCGCGGCCTGCCCTCGCCACCCCTCCTCTTCTCCACTAAGGCCCATCTTGACCCATTAAACCCCCCCCCGGGGGGGGGGGGGTTCCGGTAACCCGCGGTACTCCGGTAAAATGCCGATTTCACCCGGAACACTTCTGATATCCAAATATAGGCTTCCAATATATCAATCTTTATGTCTCGACCATTTAGAGACTCCTCGTCATGTCCGTGATCACATCCGGGACTCCGAACTTCCTTCGGTACATCAAAACACATAAACTCATAATATAACCGTCATCGAACTTTAAGCGTGCGGACCCTACGGGTTCGAGAACTATGTAGACATGACCGAGACATGTCTCCGGTCAATAACCAATAGCGGAACCTGGATGCTCATATTGGGTCCTACATATTCTACGAAGATCTTTATCGGTCAAACCACATAACAACATACGTTATTCCCTTTGTCATCGGTATGTTACTTGCCCGAGATTCGATCGTCGGTATCTTAATACCTAGTTCATTCTCGTTACCGGCAAGTCTATTTACTCGTTTTGTAATACATCATCCCGCAACTAACTCATTAGTTGCAATGCTTGCAAGGCTTATAATGATGTGTATTACCGAGTGGGCCCAGAGATATCTCTCCGACAATCGGAGTGACAAATCCTAACCTCGAAATACGCCAACCCAACAAGTACCTTCAGAGACACCTATAGAGCACCTTTATAATCACCCAGTTACGTTGTGACGTTTGGTAGCACACAAAGTGTTCCTCCGGTAAATGGGAGTTGCATAATCTCATAGTCATAGGAACATGTATAAGTCATGAAGAAAGCAATAGCAGAATACTAAACGATCGTGTGCTAAGCTAACGGAATGGGTCAAGTCAATCACATCATTCTCCTAATGATGTGATCACATTAATAAAATGACAACTCATGTCTATGGCTAGGAAACATAACCATTTTTGATTAACGAGCTAGTCAAGTAGAGGCATACTAGTGACACTATGTTTGTCTATGTATTCACACATGTATTATGTTTCCGGTTAATACAATTCTAGCATGCATAATAAACATTTATCATGAAATAAGGAAATAAATAATAACTTTATTATTGCCTCTAGGGCATATTTCCTTCACATTACGCGTGGGCCGTGTGTGTGCTCGATGACACCTTTCTGTGGTGTTTTCGTTGCGCATGCGCATGCTGCCTCGTCTGTTCGAGGGGTGCTAGCCTTGGCTTTGTGGCAACCCAACCATTGACCGAGCTGATGGCCTCGGGGGTCCATAACGTATGGGCTGAGAGTGCGCGTGGGGCTGCCTCATCTGCCACCCTATTGCCCTTGCACTGCGTGTTTTTGCCTTGTCTGTTTAGGGTGCGCTTGCCCAACTTTCTAACAACCTGGCTGTAGGGTTGCCATGGCCAATCCTCTTTGTCGGGTAAGCTATCCGGGTGTTGCGGCTGTTTGTTTACCAGAGCGGAGCCAGTCGGTCCACCCGGTTGTTGCACGTCGTCGGGGATGGTTGGTTGGTGGAGTCTGCTTGTGTTAGGTGGCCTATTCACAACCCGGCTGTTGGGTTGCCATGTCCGGTCCTCTTTGTTGGGTAAGCTATCCTAATGTTGCGGCTGGCTGTTTGTCAGAGCGGAGCATGTCGGTCCACCCGGCTATTGTACGTTGTTGGGGCTAGCTGGCGGGTGGAGTCGGCCTGTGTTGGGTGGCCGGTTCACAATCCGACTGTTGGGTTGCCCTGGCCGGTCCTCTTTGTTGGGTAAGCTATTCGGATGTTGCGGCTAGTTGTTTACCAGAGCGGAGCATGTTGATCCACCCGGCTGTGTATGCTCCTGGGGCTAGCCGGTTGGTGAAGTCTTCTTGTGATGGGCAGCCAGTTCTGATAGTCAAGGCCGTTTCCCCTTGGGGGGGGGGGGGGTGTTCACTATTTGATTTGCCAGCCGGATTCTTTCATTCCTGTATGCTTTTTTTATCAGGGTGTTCATGTATTCTTTATCGTCTTCTTGGATGCTTCTGTGTTTTTTAGCCGGATATTTGCCCGTATGTTGGGCGGGCGGTGTCAATGGTTGAGGCTATTTGCTGTGGGAAGTGTGGCCGGGTGGCCATTTCCTATAGCTGAGGGCATTGGGTTGGTGGGTGTGGGTTTAGACGGGTAGCATTCGTCTTGGAGCCTCTTGCTCTGTGCTCGGATTGTTGTATCGGGTGGTTGCTATATCAATATAACGGGGCGTAAGCCTATTTCGGTAAAGATCCTCCTCTTTGCCCACGCTTGAGCTTCGGTGCTCATTCCCAGCATACCCAGCTACTTGTTGGGGTCGGTTTATGATATGGATCTGCCTGCCAGTGTGTTGGGCTGATGTCTCAAATGGGTGACCATTTGGCTCGATTGGTAAAGACGTTTTTTGGCTTTGCTTTTCCGTACACGCTAGGCGGGTATGGGATGGGACGTGTAACGTCCCTTGTGGTTGTCCATCACGGTGCTTCAATACTCTTTCCCGGTTCACCCAAATATTGCTGGCGCGGGGACGTCCTCCGGGTCCATGTGTCAGCGTGTTGGGTCGACGTCTCAGATGAGTGTGCCTATTGGCTGTGGGTATTGCTGTTTTATACGTTGGGTAAAAGCGCGCCATCCGCTCGGTCATTCAGCACCCCTTTGCTCCACGGCTAGCCAGTCTTATCCTTGCGGTCTCGCGTGTTGGTGTGTGCGTGAGTTTTATTTCCAGTATGTGGGTTCAATGTCCTTACAACCGGGCAGGGGGGTGTTCCAGCGCGAAGACCCAGGTGTGCTTGCTTCCCCACGTTCTTTGCTCCCACTCCTTCATGTTCACCCTCTCACATCTAAGAAAGCACACCGACTTCCTCTCTCTCCACTTGGCTAGAATGGAATGGGTTCTGTGAGTTACTTCATAGGCCCTCCCACCAGGCAGTTGAGGTTGGTATGCTCTTTCTTTCTTGTGTGTTGTTTCTTATGCACGCTCACCATCCATTTTATTTCCCCTTGCGTCTGCAGGTATTTGCAAGCTTCTTGTCGTAATTCGATTGCACCTGTTCTTTGACGTGAGCTATCTCTTCGGTCCGTTGCCCTCCCACCAGGCAGTCGAGGTTCGTACATTCTTTCTTGTTGCCCTCCCACTCGGCCACTGATTTTTGACCCCGTTCCATACACTGACCTTATCTCGCATATGTGTTGTCCCTCGGTGCTTGGTGCTCATCCGCCTATGACGTATTCTCCTCTGGTGCCCTTCACAGACTATGGTGGTCGCTCTATAGGGACTCCTCTCATGACCTCTGCTAGTGGTGAGGGCGCTCTACATCGACTCTCCCTAAGATCTTCATCTACAGTGTTAGTCCCCGTCTCTCCACCGACTACATCTCACACATGTGCCTTCCATTGGTGCTTGGTGTTTGTGTGCCTACGACCTCGTCTCCTTCACCGCCTCCTCTAGTGGCTTCCATGCGCATTGGTGGCCACTCCTCTTCTTGGTGGCCACTCCTCTTCTTGTGCTTCAGTGGTGTTTGTCACCGAGGAGGAGGTTCCATGACGTCCACACCTGCTTACTGCTTCTGGGTCTCCATCACCCTATGCTTTTTGCGTCGACCCCTTTAGTTGAGCATCTCACTATGCTGGAGATTACTTGACTTCAGTGTCTATCTTTGTTAGGTGCTTCTTACGGTTCTCTATCAATAGGTTTTGCTGGTTCTGCTAGTGATTCTTCTGGTACTGAGAGTCCCCTTTTTACACGGTCATGTTACAGTCATTTTACACAGTCAGGTACATCCACATGGGTCTTGATACTGGAGCGTCTTTTCATATGACTTATGATCCTTCTAGTTTGTCCTCCCTTTGACCTCTCGATTCTCATGTTCATGTTCTTACTACTGATGCTACTTTCCTCCTCGTCAATAGTCGAGGCATTCCTAGCACTTCGCCTTTTCATATTTAATTTGTTGCTCTTGTTCATTGCATTACCATGCAACTCCTTTCTAGTGGTGAGATTGTCGAATATGGTTGTAGGGTCATTCTTGAATCTTGGTCTGTTCAGGATCGCCACACAAGTGCTCTACTTGTGCTGGTCACCGCGGCCATTACTCCCAAGGCCTCTTGAGTGTTTGGTTTCACCTTCCCTTCGCTACCACCGTCGCCAGCCTCTCCACCTTTGTTGCCTCGTCTACTGGATCTTTTCAACAATGGCACCATCGTCTTGGTCACTTATGTGGCTCTCGTCTCTCATTCTTAGTTCAACATGGTGTTCTTGGATCTGTCTAAAGTGGCGTGTCTCTAGACTATCAGGGTTGTCGGCTTGGTAAACAGGTTGGGTGTGTCTTCCTAGGTTATAGTGAAGAGCACAACGGCTATCAATGTTGGAATCTTGTTGATTATTGGATGCGGATTGTCGGGTTACGACTTTTGATGAGTCTCGTCCTTACTATCTGCGTTCATGCTCTCCTTTGGCCTTCTAGATTGAGGACATTTCTTTTGCTCACTTTTCCCGATACAACTATCATTCATGTTTTGCCCTCATCCAACCATTCAACCGTGCCTACACATACTATTGTTGTGGAGCCCGTGTCATCGTCACCTGTGACTTCCCCACCTTGTTCATCACCTGAGGCTACCTCACATCGCCTGTCTCCCGAAACTTTCTCAGTGATTCATCCTCGTCCTCTTCTTTACTACACTTGACGTCCATGTGCCGTGAATTCTCCTAATGCTCCATGTTCTTCTGATGAGCCATCTCCCTCGACTACTATGTCTCCTTCTGCTGGTGATGCACCACCTACCTATGACTTACATGACCGCCCGCTTTTGCCTGTTGACCGCTATGTTTTTTTGGGTGCCACTGTTCTTGAGCTGACTTCTTATCATGACACTATTGTTCATCCGAAATGGCGGCATGCGATGGAGAGGAGATTTCTTACCCTGACCACACCGACATGCGGGATCTTATCCCCCCCTTTCGTTCCTCCCATCACTAAGTGGTCTACAAGGTTAAGGCTCGTTCCAAAGGTTCTACTGAGCGCTACAAATCTCATCTTGTGGGTCATGGCTTTCAGCTGGAGCATGGTCATGACTACGATGAGACATTTGCTCTTGTAGCTCACATGATCATCGTTCGTACACTTCTCGTTGTGGATTCTATTCAACATTGGCTTGTCTCTCATCTTGATGTCAAGAATGCATTTCTTAATGGTGACTTTCATGAGGAAGCCTACATGCAACGACCACCTGGGTATTCTGTTCTTGATGGCATCGTCTATCGTCTTTGTCACTCTCTCTATGGCCTTAAGCAAGCCCCTCGTGTCTGGTATGAGTGTTTCGCCTCAAAGGTGATTGTGGCTGGTTTTTCAGCGAGTGCTCATGATCCTGCACTTTTTTTCCACCTTTCAGCTCATGGTTGGACTCTTCTTCTTCTATATCTTGAGTACATAGCCTTTGTGAAAACTCATCTTGAGCAGTTCCTTACTATTGAGACTCCGATGGAGCTCAATCCACCTTCGTGCTTCTAAAGGGGAGCCTTTGTTTGATCCGACGCACGACCGTCATCTTGTTGTGAGTCTTGTCTATCTAGTCGTCACTCACCTAGACATTTCCAATCTCGTTCACATTCTAAGTTAGTTTGTCTCTTCTCACACTTCAGACAACTACAATCACCTCCTACGTGTTCTACGATATCTTCGTGGAACAATCTCTCGTCGTCTATTCGGCTTATTCGGATGCTATTTGGGCTAGTGATCCTTCGTATCACTGTTCCCTTTCTGCTTATTATGTCTTCTTGGTGGTTCCCTCATTGCCTGGAAGACAAAGAAATAGATTGCAATTTCCCGTTCGAGTGCAAAGGCTGAGTTGCAAGCTATGGCTCTTTTGACAACAGAGATGACTTGGCTATGATGGCTGCTTTAGGATTTTGGTGTTTTTGTCACTAACCTACTCTTCTCTTGTGAGACAGTAGAAGTGCTATCAGTATTGTGCGTGACCCTTTGAAACATGAGTTAACCAAGCATATTGGTGTTGATGCTTCCTTTGTGCGCTCCAGTGTGCAGGATCAGATTATTGCTCTTTAGTATGTGTAGTCTGAGTTACAATTGCCAGATTTATTTACAAAGGGTTAGACTATAGCACAACATGACTTCTACCCCTCCAAATTTAGGGTTCTTGATCCACCATGAGTTTGAGAGGGGGAGGGGGTGGGGGGGAGGGGTGTTAGAGTTATATATATTTGTCCATGTACCCTTTGTATTTTCCCTGTTCTATAAGGAGCTTTCTACATATTGTACCGAACCTGTATATGCATATATACTGGCCTATGGCCACATGAGAATACAAGTTGCATATTACTTAACAACATTTAATTCCCAAATCCCAAGTCATTTTATTGCATGGCCAAATGCTTATACTAGTAACAAACAAATGCAACAATGACAAGAAAGAGCAAAATAAATGTCAAATAATACACAATTCTACTCAGAATTATAGCGAAGTTCTAATAGTGAAGCATAGACCCCATCCTTGATTCGCACCAGGGCCTCATGCTTTCCCTTCTCTGCAATTTTTCCTTCCTTGATGACTGCAATCATATCAGCCCCTTTGATCGTGGAGAGGCGGTGTGCCACCACTATGGTGGTCCTGCTCACCATGACTCGATCCAATGCATCTTGAACGATGCGCTCCGATTCCGCATCCAGGGCACTGGTTGCCTCATCAAGTAGTAGTATCTTGGGGTCCTTTATAATGGCCCTTGCGATAGCTACCCGCTGTTTCTGCCCACCAGATAGTTGCACTCCTTTCTCGCCAACCGGAGTGTTGTATCCATGTGGCAAGCTTGATATGAATTCATGAGCATTTGCTGCATTGGCCGCAGCTGTGACTTCTTCGTTAGTCGCTTCTCCATTTTTTCCATATGTTATGTTTGCACGGATTGTGTCGTTGAAAAGCACTGGCTCCTGGCCTACCAGCCCCATCTGATCCCTTAACCAGCTAATTCTCAAGCTCTTAATTTCGACTCCATCTACTGAGATTCTACCAGAATCAGGATCATAGAAACGCTCAAGTAAAGCAATTATTGTGGACTTGCCACTACCACTTTCTCCAACTAGTGCTATGGTCTGAAAATGGAAGGAAAAGGTTTCAACATAGCAGTTTTTGTGGTTGTGAACGATCATGTGTGAAATAAATCTGCTGAAAGCTTCTTATGTATGGTAACACTAACTAGATACATCACCTTTTAAGCTGTATCTTGATTTTATGCCAAGAGGTGGCACTTAAAGTTAGTTATCTGAATGGAAACAATTGGGTGTAACAATGATAAACAAGACTATTAAAGGTTGCAAATCATACCTTTCTGGAAGGAATGTGCAATGTAAAGTCACTAAATATTTGAACATCAGGGCGTGATGGGTACTTGAAACTGACATTACTAAAATCAATGTCGCCATTGACATTGTCCAACATGAGGCCCTCATCACTACTTGTATCGATTTTTGACTTCCGATCTAGAATACTGAAAACAGAAATGGCCGAATGCGTTGCCTTTGTCGCATTAGATGCCAATGCACTTGCCTGTGAAACCCCAACAGCTGCCAAAACTAAGGCAAAGAAAACCTGAAAAGTATCCAATGAATTGGTGAATGATTACTAAAACTTAATGTCCATATACAAATTGGTACTTCAAATAATTTAGCAATTCTTACTTTGAAAACATCTGCAAAAGTAGTTTTTCCCTGGCGAACAAACTTTGCACCAACATAGAAACATAGAGCATATGTCAGATACAACACTAAGAGTGAGAAACCAAAACCAAGCCCTCCGACAATTCCAGTTCGAATTCCTTGTTTCCTTAATGCTTCACATTTCTTGTTATACGTTGTAACCACTCTTTTCTCTGCACAGAAAGATGCTATAGTTCTGATACTACTAACAGCATCAGTTGCAACTTGACTTGCATCTTCATACATCTCCTGCAAAATAATAACAAGACCACATTATCGTGATAAGAGATTCCATGGTATTAGGATTGCTCTCCTGAATCAAACAGGAAATAAATTGTAGAGTTGTTATTCGTCACCTTAGCTTCTTCACTAAACCCCTTGAAGAACTTCACTTGAGCATAACCCTGTGCACCCACTAAAGGAATGACACAGGTGATAATGAGTGCAAGCCTCCAGTCCGCTGTAAATGCTATGAGAAAGCCAGTGATTATTGCGGCTGTAGACTGCACTATAATTCCCAGATTATCTCCAACTAAGCGCCGAACATTTAATGCATCGACTGAGAGCCGTGTACCAAGTGCACCACTGTAAGTGATAAAGCAGAATCTTAGTATCTGTGTAGATCTATGTACGAGAAGATAAAATAATTGAGATGATTTGAAATATGATAGTACCTCGAATTTGAGGGATTATCAAACCAAGCAATTTCCTGATGCACAATATTTTGAAATGACAGAGTACGAACACGCTCTATAAGCTTGCCACCAGCAATTCCAAACAAAAGATATTCTGCAGGGATTGCAATGAAA
The DNA here is from genome assembly GCF_018294505.1 of Triticum aestivum. Taxonomy (NCBI): domain Eukaryota; kingdom Viridiplantae; phylum Streptophyta; class Magnoliopsida; order Poales; family Poaceae; genus Triticum; species Triticum aestivum. The sequence continues at coordinate 491,524,762 of NC_057800.1, read as the reverse complement.
GCTGCAACCCCCAGAACAACAGCTATCAATGCCCAAAAGCTAGAATCTTTTCGCAGCTTATCTGGTGGCTCGTAGAATGATTTTATAACGCCAGACATTAGTATGCCAAACAATGGGAAAATGATTCCATGCACCGATGCTGCTATAACACCGAGCAGAAGAAATGGCACCTCTGGTTTGTTAAGATTAAAAAGGCGTCCAATTGGTGCTTTCTGAAGGGTCTTCCCATCAGGAAGGTCCTCTTTGTTCTGCTTGCCTATGATTTCATCCTCATGAGACTCATCAGATCTGAAAGAGTATCTATTGCTATTGCCAAAGGAATCTTTAGTCACTGACCGTCTAATTGACAAAGTAGTGCTTTTTAATAAGGAATTGGGCACTCCAGGATCCTGTATTTTACGTCTTTCATTACCATGGGTTTCTTGTAGCCTAATAAGCTGGGAGTAAGCTCCACCGGGATCCTTCACCAATGCTTGATGAGGACCTGTACATATAGGATACGTAATGGGGTGAATGAGTCATCATAGGTTGACAATAGAAATTCTCTAGAATGGGAAAAGTAATGTATATTCAAGAGATTCTAACCTTGTTCGACTATTTTCCCTTGATGAACAACTGTGATGCAGTCTACATTCCTTACAGTGCTCAAACGATGAGCAACGATAAGTGTGGTTCTTTCTACCATTATCCTATTGAGTGCCTCCTGAACTATCCTCTCAGATTCCACATCCAGTGCACTTGTTGCTTCATCTAGCAAAAGAATTTTTGGATCTTTAAGGATGGCTCTTGCAATTGCAATTCTTTGTTTTTGTCCTCCAGAAAGCAGAGTGCCATGTTGGCCAACCAATGTATTGTATCCCTGGTATGAAATTAGAATTTTGTTAGCTTAAATTTCAAGAAGTTATTTGAAGCACTCAATCTTTATTTACATACATTCGGCAACTTGTCGATGAAGCTTGCTGCATTTGCGAGCTCGGCTGCTCTCTTGATTTCTTCAAGAGTTGCATCTTCTTTACCATAGATTATGTTATCTTTAATGGAGGTCATAAACAGCGACGGTTCTTGGCTAACAAGGCCGATCTTCCCTCTTATCCAATCAAGATTCAGATTCTTGATGTTTACTCCATCTATCAAAACTTCGCCAGCCTGTGGATCATAGAATCTTTCAACTAGGCTGATCACAGTTGACTTGCCACTTCCGCTCTCTCCAACTATGGCCATTGTTGTTCCACTAGCTACTTGTAATGACAGTCCATCTAATACTAACTGCTCGGGTCTTGCAGGGTAGCTAAAGTGTACATCCTTTATCTCAATATCACCCTTGATATTTTCCAAGACTATGCCGCTGGTATCATCTGAATCTATCCCGGGTTTCCTCTCAATCGTTTCGAACAGTCTGTATGCTGCAGATTGACCTCCCACAATTGCAGAAATTGATGGTGTTGCATTACCTAACGAGCTGTTACAAAAAATTGGAGAGTGCCCTGTTTAGGACATTAACATACGAGTACCATATGCAATAGTCACTTTTTTATTTCTTGGCCTGAAGTACAATTTTAAAATAACCACTAATCCTTCACGTATGTGTGCTTTGCTGAGGAAACATAAAATGAAAATAGAATAATTTACACCTGGTTAAAAATTGTGCTTACTGTGGTCGATTTGGTTGATCTGTCTAGCAAGAGTTTTTTTTTTATAATTTGATCCCCAAAAGTAGAAATGTAGATCAGACTATTTTTCTTTAGAATTTATGGTAGATATTTTAGGATTATTGTTGGATTTCTTCTACCCTCAAGGAGAAGGAGGCACCTTGAATCTTGTGGGCTATTTGTATTTATATAAAACAATTATTATCCTTGAGCTCAAGCATTACAATTGACATTATTTACCACTAAACGTAATAAATAAGTAATCAAATATGAACTATCTAAACGTAATATCTGAACACGCCTTGAAAGGTACATCAAATTGCCATGTAAAGTTTCTTATAGAATTTACAGAAAACTATGTATTCACAAGGCATGCGTAAGAAAAAAGGTTATCTAGATTTTAAAGTTTTATTATGTAATGTTTTATATTTTCATTCATTCAATTAGCTCTTCAATAAATTGAGGGTTATATACAGCAAATATTAGTACCGATCAGCGTAATGATTTCAGGAACTCACGTTGCGCCAGTCAATACGGCGAACAAAACAGTGATGATTTTCCCTCCGGTATAACCTTTGTCAATGATTAGCTTTCCACCATACCAGAAGGCTAGGCCATAGCTGCTAAATATGATGCAGAAGACAGAGCCCATGCCAAAACCACTTACAAGGCCTTCCTCAACAACAGTCATGTATGCATTTTTTATGAATTTATTGTACATTTCTATAGCCTTTTTCTCGCCATTGAAGGACACAACCTGTTAACATGAGTTGCTAGATTAATGGCTGCTACAATTTGAAATAACTGAGATAACTGATACAGTTTCCAATAACTGATATAATTTGAACTCACTGTTCGTATAGATCCAATTGTAAGTTCAACTGTGTCTGCAGCATCACTATAAGATGTTAGTCGCTTGCTAGAAACCCGGGTTAGCAGTTGTGCAGATACTGAACCAGCGATAGCAATTAGTGGTAGTGATGTTAGCATGGCAAGGGTAAGGAGCCAGCCTTTTGTGAATGCTATGATAAAACCCCCAAAGAAGGCGGATGTGTGTTGTACAAGCTTCCCTGCCTGTAAATCAGAATCAATGAATGTCAGCAGTTGGGCTGCATAGAATGTATGAAATACACTCAGGTAAGTAGAACAAAAATTTCTGTAGTAGCGATAAAAATACTGATGCTTGCATTTGACTTTTGCGCACCTTTCAGTGTGTTGAAAAATATTATGTTTCTTGATTTAGTACCACAACAAAAGTATTACCTTCTCACCAAGAGCATCTTGAATCATGACCGTATCGCTAGACATTCTAGAAACTGCTTCGCCTGTTGTCATTTGTGTATCGAAGAATGCAATGTCTTGCCTCAGAACTGATTTCAGGTACAAGGAACGGATGCGGGACGAGTGCCTTTCGCCTGCCATCGTCCAGCACGACACCTCTAAAAATGAATAAAGGGTGAGCCTAACTAGCATTTCTGCCATTAGCATGTAATTTAACTACACATATTCCATATTAGGAATGCAATTGGTACTTCTCATGGGATGAATACAGGATTACTGATGATGATTGCTCTGTTGATCATTGCATCTGCTTGTTCATCACTCAAGCGAGAACAAACTTGCGCACCCTATCTCGGTCACACACCAAAATATGCATCCTTTTGTATTAAGATGAAGACAACAAGGACGACAAAACTCACCCGACAGCTAAGTACACAAAAACACAACTTAAACAACAAAGAAGAAGGGAAAAGCGGACCAACCTACACTAGCCAACAGAAAACAAATATCAAGCTACGGCCAAGGGGCCAAGCCCACGTGTCCTTGTGTTCCACTTATTCAGTTACGAAAAGTTTCAATTCGAAGTAGTATCAGTGTGAATATGTATCCTTTTGTTGCGCATCTCTGTTCATTTCACTGACCACTGCTTGTCAATTTTATACCTTGGAGATGCGATTGAGTTTGATATTAAATTTTTACAAGCTTGTCACTCTCCCCATGGAGAAAGCTGGTTCCCAACTTGGTTACTATCCTCTGCATTTTAGTTTATTTGAAAATGCTATATGCTGAATGTATAACCATCTTTTCATGTGTAGTATTTGCTTGACGTCTAAAGTTTGACTGGCAGGAAACATGCACTCCAAGAATATATTGGATGGAGATTCCACTTACGAAGGAAAGAAGCCACTGCTGCCGCAACGCCCAGATATATGAAGTTGAGACAAACCTGGAGATCGAAAGAACATTAATTCTCTGTTAAATCGTCTTGCCACTCTTCAAATTAAGGGAGTGATCACCGTAGCGTTCACCTTGGTGACAGCGCGGAGGACGGTGCTGGTCGTGCTCTGGCCGAAGGAGTTGATGACGTCTCCAAAGAGGATGGATATGAGGGGCTCCGACACGCCATTCGCCACCGCCCCCAGCGAGCCGACCGCCATGAGCAGCACGTCGAGGCGGTCGGCGTACCTGAACATGTCCAGCAACGGCACCTTCTTCTCCGGCCGGTCACCTTTTCCTCCACTACTAGCTTCTGCTGTCGCGTCCATTTCCTGGCTGCTAAGCTTCGCTGATGTGCTCGGCGAGCCCGGCCGCACCGTGCGTGCGCGGTCAGTCAGGTCAGATGGATTCCGTTTCTCTTGTGATCACCTGGCATGCGCTATTTTTCACCGATAACTGTTCTTGGAGAAAAGGGAGGTGTAGATAGATACAGTAAGCTGATATGACCATGGAATATATAGATTACTATGGTTGCCTTTGCATCGTCCGTGGAGGGGTGGACGGAGATGGGCAGACGTCAGAGGGGACGCACACATGCAGCTAACTTGGGCACAACGTCTGGACGACACAAGTACAACCCAGACGCCTTGCACCGTTGCACAGTTAAGCACACGAGGCGTCTTGTTCCTTTCTACCGTGCGCCTAGCTTTCAGCTTCACATCCAATCCAAGAAGATGTAGCCCGTAGGTGCAATCCGCAGACAGAGACTTTCGTTTAACTTTTTCTGAGGGGCCAATGCATGTGGCATCCCATATCCGATATTTATCAAGAAAACACATTAGTCGGTTGGAAAAGCTTAAGCAGCATGACACAAAACGGTCGCCTGCAAAGTGCAAACGCCCTCGTTGTAAGTGTAGAGGGGCAGAGAAAACAACCAAAACAGCGAGCTAGATCTTCACAGGCATTTTAGCAAACATCTTATGTGCATGCAGGAAATCTAAAACAAATCATGAAATCCACATGCACCCAGCTATCCATGGTTCGCCACAATAATATAGTTGCAAGAGCTCAATACAACATCAGTACCCCAGCATAATCATCAACATGTCAAAGAACTCATGTATGTCATGCCTCCAATGTCAACACAACCATACCACACCCCAAACTTGAGCAATAGGCACTTGAGCAGCAACCAATGTGACAAGAACAAAAAAGTTCAATTCTATTTGCATTCACGAGCTAGGAGAGAGACATAAATAAACAACCTTGTAGAAATCCCCTTCGGCTTGGTAACTATGTCAAACATCCCTTATTTTATCCTACAACATGCATGTCTATATGTTGTTTTGCATGTTAGAATGGCCAAAAATACTTCTAAATGCTGAAGAGCTGCACATTATCATACTTTTCATACAAGGCTTTGTAGTCTCCAATATCGTCATGCCGCTCGCAATGAGGTTTAATATCAATTGGGGCATTATCACACACATCACATGCTTGCAGTTGTTCACCATCAATTTAGAGGGTTGGAGGCCTTGCCACCGAACAGATCAAAATAATGGGTTGAAGTCAATGCACCAAGAGCTAGCCAACTGCTTTCCTTGATTGACACACCAACTACTGAGATTCAAAGAGAGCCAGTAGGCTTGGCAGAACCTACCCTCATAGGCTCCTCATGGGCATTGGACCGGATGTCGTCGAGATAGGAAGAGGGCGAAGAGATCTTACTCCGACGTGCCATCGCCGCCGCCACCACGCTGATGCCGTAGAACCAAACCAAGGGAAACAAAGACGTACTAGAACTAAGAACAAAGAAAGGGGCATGTCCACACTCATCAGGTTGTCGTCGTGGCCGCCGGACGAAAGAGAGGAGGGGGGTCGAGGCGACACTGTGGAGGAACCCTGGGCACCGAGAATTTGGGACGAACGGGTAGAATCTACAAGATGGTACCACATGGGTCCGTTGTTGACTTCGCTTGTTTTGATCATCACCTAGCATGTTCATTCAATGACCAATCAATATTTGTTTTCTCAAGGTGAGATCAACATATTGTTCCACAACAGAGTTTTTTTTGTTTTTGGAAAAGTTAAACCCCTTCGTACTAACCTTGCTCAATGTACCAAGAGAGATGACCATGCTCTTCAGGATCGTCTCCGAGAATTTAAGGCCGCGGGACAAAATGCAAGATGGAGCCTTGTTTTTTTAGAGAAGAAACTAGTATAACTAAAGAACTATTATACCTAAAGTGTACTCTCACTTAGTTGCATAACTTCAAATATTTTTTTTGTACGAGATTTAGAAGTATGACAAATATTAATGCTAAAAGAGTACAAATATTGTTAATCTTATGTTATACGAAAATCAACATATGTCTAGTATTTCTTGAAATGGAGTCTTCACTTATATCTTCATAATTAATCCTCTCCAACAATCATTTTCAAATGCTATTTGTCATCCATCCTTCGAACATTTCTTGTTTCATAGTAGAACACATGTAGGATTTTAATAACTTCATTGTAGAAAAGCTCCTTTCCGCATATGTAATAGTCACATGAATGGTTCGAAAATGTCAGATGCATATATTTCTTAAGTAAATCATGAACAAAAATTAACTCACAACACAAATCAAGTCCAGTGGTATATTTATGTTTGATTTGTGCTCCCCCCAACCACCATTATTTGAAGCTCCATAAGCTCCTCCCCTCTTCCTCAAAACCTACCAGCCTCTTAGGGGAAAAGATGGAGGAGCTCGTGAGGAAATTTGGTTCCCCCTTGAGTTCATCGTTGATTTGTTACTCTTGGAGTTGTGGGGAGTCCTACACTATTGGAGTTATTCAAGTCTGCATTAATCAGCATGAATAGTTCAGTGTGATGAACAACACCTTTGAGAGAATCAAAGTTGTTGCTTATGACAAGGATAAATGTATGCCCCTTGTTTAGAACTTAGTCAATCATGTTGCAAAAGATTAATTCTTTGGTTTGGAGAAGAAGCATAAAGAATTCAAAGCCTACCAAAGAGGTAGACATGTTTGATCCTAAGATGTTGCAATCTGCAAAGTTGTTAGCGTAGAGGGCCAGCAAAAGTGACCAAAACAACGAACTAGTTCTTCATAGGCATTTCAGCAAACACCTTGTGTGCATGTAGGAAATCTAAACAATACCATGAAATCCACAAGCACCAAGCTATTTAATGTTCACCATGATAACATCAATGAAGGAAATATGCCCTAGAGGCAATAATAAAGTTGTTATTTATATTTCCTTATATCATGATAAATGTTTATTATTCATGCTAGAATTGTATTAACCAGAAACTTGATACATGTGTGAATACATAGACAAAACAAAGTGTCCCTAGTATGCCTCTACTTGACTAGCTCGTTAATCAAATATGGTTAAGTTTCCTGACCATAGACATGTGTTGTCATTTGATGAACGAGATCACATCATTAGGAGAATGATGTGATGGACAAGACCCACCCGTTAGCTTAGCATAATGATCGTTAAGTTTTATTGCTATTGCTTTCTTCATGACTTATACATATTCCTTTGACTATGAGATTATGCAACTCCCGAATACCGGAGGAACACCTTGTGTGCTATCAAACGTCACAACATAACTGGGTGATTATAAAGATGATCTACAGGTGTCTCCGAAGGTGTTTGTTGGGTTGGCATAGATCGAGATTAGGATTGTCACTCCGAGTATTGGAGAGGTATCTCTAGGCCCTCTCGGTAATGCACATCACGATAAGCCTTGCAAGCAATGTGACTAATGAGTTAGTTGTGGGATGATGCATTACGTAACGAGTAAAGAGACTTGCCGGTAATGAGATTGAACTAGGTATGAAGATACCAACGATCGAATCTTGGGCAAGTAAAATACCGATGACAAAGGGAATGACGTATGTCGTCATTGCAGTTTGACCGATAAAGATCTTCGTAGAATATGTAGCAACCAATATGAGCATTCAGGTTCCGCTGTTGGTTATTGATCGGAGATGTGTCTCGATCATGTCTACATAGTTCTCGAACACGTAGGGTCCGCACGCTTAACGTTCGATGATGATTTGTATTATGAGTTATGTGTTTTGGTGACCGAAGATTGTTTGGAGTCCCAGACGAGATCACGGACATGACGAGGAGTCTCAAAATGGTCGAGAGGTAAAGATTGATATATTGGACGGTAGTATTCGGACGCCGGAATGGTTTCAGAGTGTTTCAGATATTTATCGGAGTACCGAGGGGTTACCGAAACCCCCGGGGAAAAATAATGGGCCAACATGGGCCATAGGGGAGAGAGAGGGCAGCCCACAAGGGGTGGCGCCCCCCATGGGAGTCCGAATTGGACAAGGGGAGGGGGCACGGCCCCCCTTTCCTTTTCCCTCTCCCTCTCCCTCTCCTTCCCCTTTCCCCTTCGAAAGAAAGGAAGGGGGCGACTAGGACTAGGAGTCCTAGTAGGTTTCCCCCCACTTGGCGTGCCCCTAGGACCGGCCTCCTCCCCTCTCCTCCTTTATATACGGGGGCAGGGGCACCCCAAAGGACATCAATTGTTTCTTAGCCGTGTGCGGTGCCCCCCTCCATCGTTTACTCCTCCGGTCATATTGTCGTAGTGCTTAGGCGAAGCCCTGCGCGGATCACATCACCGTCACCGTCACCACGCCGTCGTTCTGACGAAACTCTCCCTCGAAAGTTTGCTAGATCAAGAGTTCGTGGGACGTCATTGAGCTGAACGTGTGCAGAACTCATAGGTGCCGTACGTTCGGTGCTTGATCGGTTGGATCGCAAAGACGTTCGACTACATCAACCGCGTTAAGCTAACACTTCCGCTTTCGGTCTATGAGGGTACGTGGACACACTCTCCCCCTCTCGTTGCTATGCATCTCCTAGATAGATATTGCGTGATCGTAGGAAATTTTTTGAAATTGCATGCTACATGCCCAAGAGTGGTATCCGAGCCAGGTCTATGCGTAGATGATATGCACGAGTAGAACACAAAGAGTTGTGGGCGATGATAGTCATACTGATTACAACCAACGTCTTATTTTGATTCAGTGGTATTGTTGGATGAAGCGGCCCGGACCAACCTTACATGACCAAGTTCATGAGACCGGTGACGACGACATGTACCTAGGATAGGGTCATAGGCCTGACCTAGACACCCTCCCCAAGGACATTGACCTAAAGTCAGAAGCATTCGAGGGATATCATCATTCACTCGACCAAGTAGTACTCACTCGACCGTAACAAGAATCACTCGATGGATGGAAGATCTAAAGTCACTATGTATGACAACGGTCAGGCGTTACCCTGTAGACTTAATAGTCATTCATGTATCTTTATTGCTGGCGTTATCAGTAACGCCCCATCTTTATGTACCTTAAACCCTGTGTAACTAAGGGCTGGAGGGGTCTGGCGCACTCTATATAAGCCACCCCCCTCCTCTGGCACAAGGGTTCGCACCACCTGAAACTTCATGCATATTTCAATCGACCGAGCCTCCGGGGACCGAGACGTAGGGCTGTTACTTCCTCCGCGAAGGGCCTAAACTTGTACATCTTGCATGCACAATCTCACCGTAGCTAGGATCTTGCCTCTACATTCTTACCCCCCTATTCTACTGTCAGACTTAGTACCACGACAGTTGGCGCCCACCTTGGGGCAGGTGTCTTAGCGACTTTCCGGTGAGGTTGCAATTTTCTCTAACTCTTCTCATCATGGTTTCCGGCGGAGGTTTGGCTGAGGGTCGTGAGATCCGTCTCGACGCGCTCGTCTTCATCGCCGACAACTCCGCTTGTCTTCAGGAAGCTCCTCTCGATGTCGCGGCGCTCCCCATCCGCGGAGCGACACACTTTCGTGCGTGCGTTCGCGGCGTTCTACTGCGGTAGCCGTCGACCTAGTATCGGTCGGCTCCCACAGTACCTTCACTCCCCACTGCTCGTCGTTGCAAGTGATCCGGTCGGTCGCGGCTTCAGCGGTGGGTGAAGCACACGGTGGCACGTCAGTCGGCCACCCCTCAAGTCATGACAATTGAGCCCGACGAATCTCTCTATGGCCTGTTCGACTGGCTTCATCGAGACCTTGTCCGAGTGCGACAGCAGCGACCCCGCGACAGAAGTCCTAATGGTCGACACGCCCCATAGCCCGCCTGGCATGCGTCGCAACGGCAGCAATGATGGCGGCGGTGAGCCGTCGCGTATCCATGAAGAGTATCACCCCGAAGCTCTCTCTTCTCAGCAGAGGGAGGAACTTCACCACCGCAATATGGAGGCCCTACACACGCCCATTGCTGGAGAGACCTCTGAGGCTCGGGCCTTGGAGGCAGTGCGTTTAGCCACTTTGGCTGAGCGCACTCGAGTGGAGAATCTTCAGCGTTCACTCGACGAACGTGCTCGACGGCAGATCCCCGCGTCCAGTCAACGACAGCGGCAATTATTTCCACCGAAACCACAGGTATACCTCACTCCGATTCAGAATCTTACTGTTGTGGCCCGTATAGCAGAATCCATTCAGCCGCCCCAGTCAGAAGCTGGTAGAGGTTTAATGCAGATCAGAGCGCTGCTCCGAGCAGCAGGAGAGCAGAACACGGCAGTTTCTTGGTCGCGCAACAGGATCCATAGCAGATCTGTGGTGGCTGATACCGTCCAGTCGGCTCACAGCCCAAGAACGCCTCTGCGGCGTGAGGGACGTGGGCATCGTCAATGGCAATATTTGGGTCGGAACCATGAGCAACAAGATCGTCGGCTTGACCGCGATGACCGCCGTCGAGTGGCTACACCCCCTCCGAGGGGCGAATCATACGTGCCCCGGCATTATGATGATAGGAGCCTGTACAACGAAGAGCGGAGAAGGCCGGTCGACCCGATGCAACGTACATTTTGGTGCAAGGTCTAGTGGACAGGAATCGAGCACAAAGGGAAGGGCAAGACAGAGATCACCCGATTGGAAACATGGTTCATGTTTCTGGCCCCGTGTGTTTTAGCAGAGCCACCAGGGCTGCAGAGATCCCTCCCAACTTCAGGTTGGCGACTGGGGTCAGTAAGTTCACTTGTGAATCAAAGCCTGACACCTAGCTTGAAGATTACTGAGTGGCTGTGCAGATCAGTGGAGGAAATGATGAAGTTGACATGAAGCATCTTCCCTTGATGCTTGAAGGGCCAGCTAGAGCTTGGTTGAATTAGTTGACTCCAGGCAGTATTGTCAGCTGGGAAGAGTTGGCCCGAGTGTTTGTCAAAACATTTGAGGGAACGTGCAAATGGCCAGCAGGATTGACAGAATTGCAGCACTGCGTGCAAAAGCTGAATGAAACTTTGAGGGATTACATCCAGAGATGGACCACTTTACACCACACTGTAGAGAATGTGTCTCATCATCAAGCAGTTTGCGCCTTCCAGGAGGGCGTTCGGTACCGGGAGCTCAACCTGAAATTCGGTCGGACAGGAGACATGTCTTTGACTCAAATGATGGAGATAGCCACTCGGTACGCCAATGGAGAAGAAGAAGACCGACTCCGCAGTGGAAAGAGTAAACCGGTCGGCCAGGACACCAAAGGAGGAAATCCCAATCGGAAGCAGAAGCGCAAGGCAGAACCTGCGACTCCTAGGGAAGTTGCGGTTGCAACTCAAGGAAAATTCAAAGGAAAACCTAAAGGGCCCTAAACCCCCAAGAAGGTGAAAGATGCAGTCAAAAATGACGTAATGGATTTGCCATGTCACATTCACATCAAGAAGGATGAAGAGGGTAATCTGATTTATCCCAAGCATACCACTCGACAGTGTCGAGTCCTTATACAGCAGTTCCGAGAGAAACAACCCAGTGAGAAAGAGAAGGAATCTGATAAGGATGAGGACAAAGAAGAGGATGATGATGGATTTCCCAATATCAATTCCACCCTGGTAATTTTTGCTGACGTCGAAAGCAAAAGTCGACTGAAAGTGATCAACAAGGAAGTGAATATGGTTGCTCCAGCAACGACAACGTATCTGAAATGGTCAAAAACTCCAATCACATTCGACCAGTCAGACCACTAGCCCCACGTTGCCACCCCGGGGAGGCAAGCATTGGTGGTCGACCCGGTCATTGGGGGCACCCGATTGAACAAAGTCTTGATGGATGGTGGCAGCGGCTTGAACATCTTGTATGCTGAGACCATTAAAGGGATGGGCATTCCGATGTCCAAGCCCAGCGAGAGCAACATGTGGTTCCATGGAGTTATTCCTAGAAAGAAAGTTGATTCACTCGGCCAGATCACTCTCGATGTGGCCTTCGGTGATTCAAAGAATTACCGTAAGGAAAATTTGACATTCGAAGTCGTGGATTTTCATAGTGCCTATCACGCTATCCTGGGCAGGACTGCATATGACTGTTTCATGGCTCAACCATGCTATGTGTATCTCAAGCTCAAAATGCCTGGCCCTAGGGGCATGATTACAGTCACTGGTAATCGACAGCAAGCAGAAGAGTGCTTCCAGAAGGGCTCAAAGATTGTCGATGAACAAATGGCAGCAATTGAAATGGAAGAATATAAGAAGACAGCAGATCCGAGTGATTTGTTGAGAGCTAAGAAGCCTGCTTCAGAGTCTGCATTTAAGTCGACTGGTGAAATAAAGTCAGTTCATATTCACCTGACTGATCCCAGTGCTGCTCTGACTCATATATCAACAACACTCGACAACAAATAGGAAGAAGCGCTCATCCAGTTCCTCCGTGAGAACTGGGACATCTTTGCATGGAAACCTTCTAACATGCCAGGTGTACCCAGAGAGCTGACTAAGCACCGTTTGCGAGTCGACCCGAAAGTGAAACCTGTGAAAGAGTATCTCCGACGGTCCGCCATGGAGAAGCGAAAGGCGATTGGCGAGGAAGTGGCTCGGCTTCTGGCAGCCGAGTTCATCCGAGAGATTTACCACTCCGATTGGCTCACCAATGTCGTCATGGTTCCCAAGAAGGATGATTCACTCCGTATGTGTATTGACTTCAAGCATATCAATCGGGCCTGCCCGAAGGATCAAATAGTCGACTCGACTACGGGATGTGAGCGACTGTCCTTTCTGGATGCATATTCCGGGTATCATCAGATCTGACTGTATGGGCCCGATGAAATAAAGACAGCCTTTATCACTGCTACCTCTTGAGCACTGCGTTGGTTTTCCCTTGAAGAGCAAAGGGTGGTGCAGTAAAGCAGCGTAAGTATTTCCCTCAGTTTTTGAGAACCAAGGTATCAATCCAGTAGAAGACTACACGCGAGTCACCTCGTACCTACACAAACAAATAAGAACCTCGCAACCAACGCGATAAAGGGGTTGTCAATCCCTTCGCGGCACCTTGCAAGAGTGAGATCTGATAGATATGATAATAATAAGATAAATATTTTTGGTATTTTTATGATATAGATTTAAAGTTGCAAAATAAAATAGATTGGAAACTTGTATGATGGAGAATAGACGCGGGGGCCATAGGTTTCACTAGTGGCTTCTCTCAAGATAGCATAAGTATTACGGTGGGTGAACAAATTACTGTCGAGCAATTGATAGAAAAGCGAATAATTATGAGAATACCTAGTCATGATCATGTATATAGGCATCACGTCCGTGACAAGTAGACCGACTCTTGCCTGCATCTACTACTATTACTCCACACAACGACCGCTATCCAGCATGCATCTAGAGTATTAAGTTCATAAGAACAGAGTAACGCCTTAAGCAAGATGACATGATGTAGAGGGATAAACTCATGCAATATGATATAAACCCCATCTTTTAATCCTCGATGGAAACAATACAATACATGTCGTTTCCCTTTCTGTCACTGGGATCGAGCACCGCAAGATTGAACCCGAAGCTAAGCACTTCTCCCATTGCAAGAAAGATCAATCTAGTAGGCCAAACCAAACTGATAATTCGAAGAGACTTGCAAAGATAAACCAATAATACATAAAAGAATTTAGAGAAGATTCAAATATTGTTCATAGATAAACTTGATCATAAGCCCACAATTCATCGGATCTCGACAAACACACCGCAAAAGAAGATTACATCGAATAGATCTCCAAGAGAATCGAGGAGAACTTTGTATTGAGATCCAAAGAGAGAGAAGAAGACATCTAGCTACTAGCTATGGACCCGAAGGTCTGAAGTAAACTACTCACACATCATTGGAGGGGCCATGGAGTTGATGTAGAGGCCCTCCATGATCAATGCCCTCTCCGTCGGAGCTCCGGAAAAAGGCCCCAAGATGGGATCTCTTGGGTACAGAAAGTTGCAGCGGTGGAAATAGGGTTTCGTGGTGCTCCTGGATGTTTGCGGGGTATATGGATATATATAGGAGGAAGAAGTAGGTCGGTGGAGCAACGAGGGGCCCACGAGGGTGGAGGGCGCGCCCAGGGGGGTGGGCGCACCCCCTGCCTCGTGGCCTCCTTGATTATTTCTTGATGTCCACTCCAAGTCTCCTGGATCACGTTTGTTCCAAAAATAACACTCCCGAAGGTTTCATTCCGTTTGGACTCCGTTTGATATTCCTTTTTGGCGGAACTCTAAAATAGGCAAAAAAACAGCAATTTGGGTTGGGCCTCCGGTTAATAGGTTAGTCCCAAAAATAATATAAAAGTGTGAAAATAAGCCCATTAACATCCAAAATAGATAATATAATAGCATGGAGCAATAAAAAATTATAGATACATTGGAGACATATCAAGCATCCCCAAGCTTAATTCCTGCTCGTCCTCGAGTAGGTAAATGATAAAAACAGAATTTTTGATGTGGAATGCTTCCTAACATATTTCTCAATGTAATTTTTCTTTATTGTGGCATGAATGTTCAGATCCGAAAGATTCAAGATAAAATTTTAATATTTACATAGAAATAATAATACTTCAAGCATACTAACTAAGCAATCGTGTCTTCTCAAAATAACATGGCCAAAGAAAGTTATCCCTACAAAATCATATAGTCTGGCTATGCTCTATCTTCATCACACAAAGTATTAAATCATGCACAACCCCGATGACAAGCCAAGCAATTGTTTCATACTTTTGATGTTCTCAAACTTTTTCAATTTTCACGCAATACATGAGCGTGAGCCATGGATATAGCACTATGGTGGAATAGAATGGCGGTTGTGGAGAAGACAAAAAGGAGAAGATAGTCTCACATCAACTAGGCGTATCAATGGGCTATGGAGATGCCCATCAATAGATATCAATGTGAGTGAGTAGGTATTGCCATGCAACGAATGCACTAGAGCTATAAGTGTATGAAAGCTCAACAAAAGAAACTAAGTGGGTGTGCATCCAACTTGCTTGCTCATGAAGACTTAGGGTAATTTGAGGAAGCCCATCATTGGAATATACAAGCCAAGTTCTATAATGTAAAATTCCCACTAGTTTATGAAAGTGACAACATAGGAGACTCTCTATCATGAAGATCATGGTGCTACTTTGAACCATAAGTGTGGAAAAAGGATAGTAACATTGTCCCTTCTCTCTTTTTTCTCTTTTTTATTTTTTTATTTGGGCCTTCTTCCTTTTTTTCTTTTGGCCCCTTTTCTTTTTTTCTCTTTTTTTTAATTTTTCGTCCAGAGTCTCACCCGACTTGTGGGGGAATCATAGTCTCCATCATCCTTTCCTCACTGGGACAATGCTCTAATAATGATGATCATCACACTTCTTTTTTTACTTACAACTCAAGAATTACAACTCAATACTTAGAACAAAATATGACTCTATGTGAATGCCTCCGGCGGTGTACCAGGAGATGCAATGAATCAAGAGTGACATGTATGAAAAAATTATGAACGGTGGCTTTGCCACAAATACGATGTCAACTACATGATCATGCAAAGCAATATGACAATGATGAAGCGTGTCATAACAGACGGAACGGTGGAAAGTTGCATGGCAATATATCTCAGAATGGCTATGGAAATGCCATAATAGGTAGGTATGGTGGCTGTTTTGAGGAACGTATATGGCGGGTTTATGGTACCGGCGAAAGTTGCACGGTACTAGAGAGGCTAGCAGTTGTGGAAGGGTGAGGGCGCGTATAATACATGGACTCAACATTAGTCATAAAGAACTCACATACTTATTGCAAAAATCTATTAGTTATCTAAACAAAGTATACGCGCATGCTTCTAGGGGGATGGATTGGTAGTAAAAGACCATCGCTCGTCCCCGACCGCCACTCATAAGGAAGGCAATCAATAAATAAATCATGCTCCGACTCCATCACATAACAGTTCACCATACATGCATGGTACGGGAATCACAAACTTCAACACAAGTATTTCTCAAATTCACAACTACTCAACTAGCACAACTCTAATATCACCATCTCCATATCTCAAAACAATCATCAAGTATCAAACTTCTCTTAGTATTCAATGCACTTATATGAAAGTTTTTATTATGCCTAAAAGCAAATTGCCATGTTGTTATAAAGGACTCTCAAAATAATATAAGTGATGCATGAGAGATCAATTATTTCTATAAAATAGAACCATCGCTGTGCTCTAAAAGATATAAGTGAAGCACTAGAGCAAAAACTATATAGATCAAAAGATATAAGTGAAGCACATAGAGTATTCTAATAAATTCTAATTCATGTGTGTCTATCTCAAAAGGTGTGTACAGCAAGGATGATTATGGTAAACTAAAAAGCAAATAATCAAATCATACAAGATGCTCCAAGCAAAACACATATCATGTGGCGAATAAAAATATAGCTCCAAGTAAAGTTACCAATGAACGGAGACAAAAGAGGGGATGCCTTCCGGGGCATCCCCAAGCTTAGGCTTTTTAGTGTCCTTGTACTTTAACTTGGGGTGCCATGGTCATCCCCAAGCTTAGGCTCTTTCCACTCCTTGTTCCATAATCCATCAAATCTTTACCCAAAACTTGAAAACTTCACAACACAAAACTTTACAAGAAAATCTCGTGAGCTCCGTTAGTGAAAGAAAACAAAACACCACTTCAAGGTACTGTAATAAACTCAATCCTTATTTATATTGGTGTTAAACCTACTGTATTCCAACTTCTCTATGGTTTATAAACTATTTTACTAGCCATATATTCATCAAAATAAGCAAACAACACACGGAAAATAGAATCTGTCAAAAATAGAACAGTCTGAAGTAATCTGTAACTAACGCAAACTTCTGGAAGCCCAAAAATTCTAAAATAAATTTCTGGACGTGAGGAATTTATTTATTAATCATCTGCAAAAATAATTAACTAAATATCACTCTTCAATAAAATATGGCAGCAATTCTCGTGAGCGCTAAAGTTTCTCTTTTTTACAGCAAGATCAAAAAGACTTTCCCCAAGTCTTCCCAACGGCTCTACTTGGCACAAACACTAATTAAACACAAAAAACACAACCAAAACAGAGGCTAGATAAATTATTTATTACTAAACAGGAGCAAAAAGCAAGGAATAAAGATAAAATTGGGTTGCCTCCCAACAAGCGCTATCGTTTAACGCCCCTAGTTAGGCATAAAAGCGAAGATAGATCTAGGTATTGCCATCTTTGGTAGGCAATCCATAAGTGGCTCTCATAATAGATTCATATGGTAATTTAACTTTCTTTCTAGGGAAGTGTTCCATGCCTTCCCTTAACGGAAATTGGAATTTAATATTCCCTTCCTTCATATCAACAATTGCACCAATCGTTCTAAGGAAAGGTCTACCAAGAATAATAGGACATGAAGGATTGCAATCTATATCAAGAACACTGAAATCTACGGGCACATAGTTCTTATTTGCAACAATAAGAACATCATTAATATTTCTCATAGGTTTCTTAATAGTGGAATCCATAAGGTGCAAGTTTAAAGAACAATCATCAGATTCATGGAAACCTAGCAAATCACACAAAGTTTTTGGGATCGTGGAAACACTAGCGCCCAAATCACACAAAGCATAGCATTCATGATCTTTAATTTTAATTTTAATTATAGGTTCCCACTCATCATAAAGTTTTCTAATAGAAACTTCCAACTCAAGTTTTTCTTCATAAGATTGCATCAAAGCATCAACGATATGTTTAGTAAAAGCTTTATTTTGACTATAAGCATGAGGAGAATTTAGCACGGATTGCAACAAGGAAATACAATCTATCAAAGAGCAATTATCATAATTAAATTCCTTGAAATCCAAGATAGTGGGTTCATTGCTATTTAAAGTTTTAACCTCTTCAATCCCACTTTTATCAATTTTTGCATCAAGATCTAAAAACTCCGAATTTTTGGGACGCCTTCTAACTAAAGTTGACTCATCTCTAGTCCCATAATTATCAAGATTCATATTTCAAAACAAAGATTTAATAGGGGACACATCAATCACTTTTAGATCTTCATCCTTATTATCATGAAAACTAGAAGAACACACTTTCACAAAGCAATCTTTCTTAGCACGCATCCTAGCGGTTCTTTCTTTGCACTCATCAATGGAAATTCTCATGGCTTTGAGAGACTCATTGATATCATGCTTAGGTGGAATAGATCTAAGTTTCAAAGAATCAACATCAAGAGAAATTCTATCCACGCTCCTAGCCAACTCATCAATCTTGAGCAATTTTTCTTCAATCAAAGCATTGAAACTCTTTTGCGAAGTAATAAATTCTTTAATACTAGATTCAAAATCAGAGGGCATCTTATTATAATTTCCATAAGAATTGTTGTAGGAATTACCATAATTATTAGAGGAATTACTAGGAAACGGCCTAGAATTAAAATTACCTCTATACGCGTTGTTACCAAAATTGTTCCTACCAACAAAATTCACATCCATAGATTCATTATTATTCTCAATCAAAGTAGACAAAGGCATATCATTAGGATCAGTAGGAGCACTCTTATTTGTAAACAATTTCATAAGTTCATCCATATTTCCACTCAAAATATTAATCTCTTCAATTGCATGAACCTTTTTACTAGTAGATCTTTCAGTGTGCCATTGAGAATAATTAACCATAATATTATCTAGGAGTTTGGTAGCTTCTCCTAAAGTGATTTCCATAAAAGTGCCTCCCGCGGCCAAATCTAAAAGCTTTCTAGAAGCAAAATTCAATCCGGCATAAAAATTTGTATAATCATCCATAAATTCAATCCATGTGTAGGGCAATTACGTATCATTAATTTCATCCTCTCCCAAGCTTGTGCAACATGCTCATGATCAATTTGCTTAAAATTCATAATATCATTTCTAAGAGAGATGATCTTAGCGGGACTAAAATACTTAGAGATAAAAGCATCTTTGCACTTATTCCATGAATCAATACTATTTTTAGGCAAAGACGAAAACCAAGCTTTAGCATGATCTCTAAGAGAAAAAGAAAATAGCTTAAGTTTAACAATATCATTATCCACATCTTTATTCTTTTGCATACCACACAAATCAACAAAGTTGTTTAGATGGGTAGCGACATCTTCACTAGGAAGGCCAGAAAAAGGATATTTCATGACAAGATTCAACAAAGCAGTATTAATTTCACAAGATTCAACATCGGTAAGAGGAGCAATCGGAGTGCTAATAAAATCATTATTGTTGGTATTGGCAAAGTCACACAATTTAGTATTATCTTGAGCCATCATGACAAGCAAGCAATCCAACACACAAGCAAACAAGAAACGGGAAAAAAGGCAAATAGAAAAGGAGAAAAAGAGAAGGGAACGGAAAAAGAGGGCGAATAAAACGGCAAGGGTGAAGTGGGGGAGAGGAAAACGAGAGGCAAATGGCAAATAATGTAATGCGAAGGATAAGAGTTGTGATGGGTACTTGGTATGTCTTGACTTGGCGTAGATCTCCCCAGCAACGGCGCCAGAAATCCTTCTTGCTACCTCTTGAGCACTGCGTTGGTTTTCCCTTGAAGAGGAAAGGGTGGTGCAGTAAAGCGGCATAAGTATTTCCCTCAGTTTTTGAGAAGAAATGTATGAATCCAGTAGGAGACCACGCGCGAGTCACCTCGTACCTACACAAACAAATAAGAACCTCGCAACCAACACGATAAAGGGGTTGTCAATCCTTCATGGCCACTTGCAAGAGTGAGATCTGATAGAGATGATAATAATAAGTTAAAATATTTTTGGTATTTTTATGATATAGATTGAAAGTAAAGATTGCAAAATAAAATAGATTGGAAACTTTTATGATGGAGAATAGACCCGGGGGCCATAGGTTTCACTAGTGTCTTCTCTCAAGATAGCATAAGTATTACGATGGGTGAACAAATTATTGTCAAGCAATTGATAGAAAAGAGAATAATTATGAGAAAATCTAGGCATGATCATGTATATAGGCATCACGTCTGTGACAAGTAGACCGACGCCTGCCTGCATCTACTACTATTACTCCACACATCGACCGCTATCCAGCATGCATCTAAAGTATTAAGTTCATAAGAATAGAGTAACGCCTTAAGCAAGATGGCATGATGTAGAGGGATAAACTCATGCAATATTATATAAACCCCATCTTTTTATCCTCGATGGCAACAATACAATACATGTCGTTTCCCTTTTTGTCACTGGGATCGAGCACCACAAGATTGAACCCAAGGCTAAGCACTTCTCCCATTGCAAGAAAGATCAATCTAGTAGGCCAAACCAAACTGATAATTCGAAGAGACTTGCAAATATAAACCAATCATATATAAAAGAATTCAGAGAAGATTCAAATATTGTTCATAGATAAACTTGATCATAAACCCATAATTCATCGAATCTCGACAAACACACTGCGAAAGAAGATTACATCGAATAGATCCTCAAGAGAATCGAGGATAACTTTGTATTGAGATCCAACGAGAGAGAAGAAGCCATCTAGCTACTAGCTATGGACCCGAAGGTCTGAAGTAACTCACACATCATCGGAGGGGCCATGGAGTTGATGTAGAGGCCCTCCGTGATCAATGCCCTCTCCGGTGGAGCTCCTGAAAAGGCCCCAAGATGGGATCTCTTGGGTACAGAAGGTTGCGGCGGTGGAAATAGGGTTTCGTGGTCCTCCTGGATGTTTGCGGGGTATATGGATATATATAGGAGGAATAAGTAGGTCGGTGGAGCAACGAGGGACCACGAGGGTGGAGGGCGCGCCCCCTTGCCTCGTGGCCTCCTCGATTGTTTCTTGATGCCCATTCCAAGTCTCCTGGATCACGTTTGTTCCAAAAATAACGCTCCCGAAGGTTTCATTCCGTTTGGACTTCGTTTGATATCCCTTTTCAACGGAACTCGAAAATAGGCAAAAAACAACAATTTTGGGTTGGGCCTTCGGTTAATAGGTTAGTGCCAAAAATAATATAAAAGTGTAAAAATAAGCCCATTAACATCCAAAATAGATAATATAATAGCATGGAGCAATCAAAAATTATAGATACGTTGGAGACGTATCAATCACCCCATTCGGGTGCTTTTGCTATGTTACCATGCCCTTTGGTCTCAAGAACGTTGGCGCCACATTTATGCGCATGATACAGAAGTGCCTGCTTACTCAAATCAGTCGGAATGTGGAGGCATACATGGATGACATCGTGGTTAAGTCACGAAAAGGTTCTGACCTACTGACTGACCTCGCTGAAGCCTTTGCCAATCTGAGAAGATATGATATCAAGCTTAACCCGTCGAAGTGTACATTTGGAGTTCCAGGTGGCAAGTTACTCGGTTTCCTTGTTTCCGAACGAGGTATCAATGCGAACCCAGAGAAAGTCGGCGCAATACTCCGAATGAAGTGCCCTGTGCGCATACACGACGTTCAGAAGCTTACTGGTTGTTTGTCCGCCTTGAGTCGGTTCATCTCTCGTCTCGGTGAAAAGCCATTACCTCTTTACCGATTGATGAAGAAATCTTATAAGTTCGAGTGGACTCCAGAAGCTGATGCAGCGTTCGCAGAGCTCAAAACCCTGCTTTCCACCCAGCCGGTGCTCGCTACTCTAGTTAGCAAGGAGCCTTTGCTACTTTATAGTGCAGCCACTAGACAAGTTGTCAGTACAGTACTCACGGTCGAGCGGGAAGAAGAAGGTAAAACCTATAAAGTTCAGCGCCCAGTGTACTATATTTCTGAAGTCTTAACTCCGTCCAAGCAGAGGTATCCCCATTACCAGAAGTTGGTTTATGGAATTTACTTGACTGCAAAGAAGGTGGCACATTACTTCTCACATCACTCCATCACAGTTGTCAGCGACGCTCCATTGTCAGAAATTCTGAACAACAGAGATGCAACTGGTCGAGTGGTAAAGTGGGCGATTGAACTCCTTCCGTTGGATATCAAGTTTGAGGCAAAGAAAGCAATCAAATCCCAAGCAATAGCAGATTTCCTCGTCGAGTGGATTGAACAGCAACAACTGACTCAAGTCCAGTCGGAACATTGTACTATTTTAACACCCTCGATGCGACTATATCTCCCATGTGTCGAGGCATGACTTAGAGGCATAATCGCATTGAAGGCATATGTCGCAAGTTAGGCAATCTTCACAACATCCCATGTAATATAATAATGAAAGGGGATATAACATAGTTGGCTTACACTCGCCACGTCAATCAAGTACATAAATAACATTACATCATCCAAACACTCATGGCCCGACTACGGCGCCAAAATAAAAGAGAACCCAACATGCAACAACGGTCCCGTTCACCCCCAACTAGGCACCACTACTGATCATCGGGAAAGGAAACATAGTAACGTTGAGAGTCCTCGTCGAACTCCCACTTGAGCTCATAAGCGTCTCCTGGAGCGGAATCATCAGGCCCTGCATCTGGTGTAATAGTAATCTGTGAGCCACAGGGACTCAGCAATCTCGCACCCTCGCGATCAAGACTATTTAAGCTTATAGGTATGGCAAGGTAAATATGTGGAGCTGCAGCAAGCGACTAGCAAGTATGGTGGCTAACTTATTCGCAAAAGAGAGCGAGAAGAGGAGGCAAAGCGCGAGCGAGAAACTAGAGAGCAACCTGCGCAAACATTACTCCAACACCGTGTCCACTTCCCGGACTCCGCCGAGAAGAGGCCATCACGGTAACACACTCAGTTGATTCATTTTAATTAATTAAGGTTCAAGTTATCTACAACCGGACATTAACAAATTCCCATCTGCCCATAACCGCGGGCACGGCTTTCGAAAGTTCAAACCCTGCAGGGGAGTCCCAACTTAGCCCATGACAAGCTCTCACGGTCAACGAAGGAATAGACCTCCTCCCAAGACGTTCCGATCAGACTCGGTATCTCAGTAATTCAAGACACTTCGACAGGTTAAAACAAGACCAGCAACACCGCCCGAATGTGCTGACAAATCCCGATAGGAGCTGCACATATATCGTTCTCAGGGCACACTCAGATGAGACTAGCTACGAGTAAAACCAACCCTCAAGTTTCCCTGAGGTGGCCCCGCAGGCAGCTCAGTTCGGACCAACACTCAGAGGAGCACTGGCCCGGGGGGGTTAAAATAAGATGACCCTTGGGCTCCGGTAACCCAAGGGAAAAAAGGCTAGGTGGTGAATGGTAAAACCAAGGTTGGGCATTGCTGGAAAAGCTTTAATCAAGGCGAACTATCGAGGGGTTCCCATTATAACCCAACCGCGTAAGGAACGCAAAATCCGGGAACATAACACCGATATGACGGAAACTAGGGCGGCAAGAGTGGAACAAAACACTAGGCGAGAGGCCGAGCCTTCCACCCTTTACCAAGTATATAGATGCATTACGATAACATAGCAATATAATGATATCCCAACAAGTAAATAAATGTTCCCACAAGGAACGGCCTCCAATCTTCACCTGCAACTAGCAACGCTATAAGAGGGGCTGAGCAAAGCGGTAACATAGCCAATCAACGGTTTGCTAGGACAATGGTGGGTTAGAGGTTTGACATGGCAATTTGGGAGGCTTGAAAGAAAATGGTAGGCATCGTAGCATTGGCATAGTAAAAGAGCGAGAAAACTAGCATAGCAAAGATAGTAGTGATTTCGAGGGTATGATCATCTTGCCTGCATAGTTGTCAAAGTTGGCTGGATCCTCAAAAGCAAACTCAACGGGCTCCTCGTTAGCGAACTAGTCTCTTGGCTCTACCCAAACAAGACAAACAAGCAACAAGGATACAATCAACCACGTGCAAACTCAAACAACACAATGCAAAGATGATATGCTATGCGGGATGCGATGCGGGATGCAAAATGCAAGATATGACAGGAAGTGCATGAACCTGGCCTCAACTTGTAAAACCAAGTGTGCCACTGGAAACATGAGATGAAATCGCTTGAAAACGATATAAAGAACGCCGGAATCGGAGTTACGGTTTGGAAATGGCAAGCGATTCAAAAATGACACTGGTCCACGATTTGCAGCAAGTAGCCATCTAAATGCAATGAGATGAACATGCTACAGCAACCAAACATGACAACAAAATACATGGCAGGTATGCATACAAGATGCTTAACAAAAGTCTAGCACTGAGCTACGGCCAATTCATCAATTAACAGGTTCAAACAAGCATGGCAAAAATGCATATGACAAACAGATTTCAGACTTAGTGAAATTAACACTTGTCTAGAATTTCAGATCAGGTAGCCCTCTTCGGAGCCACAAAACTACATGTTATGGGATCTGAACATGGCAAAGTAAAGCATGACATGGAGCTACTCAAAGAGCTTAACAAAAGTCCCTTAGTGACCTTGAGCCAAAAGGGATCAGAAAATACAATTGCAAGCATGTGAACATAGCAAAAACATAATCCGTTTTTAGACTTAGTGAAAACTGGCAAATGCTGAAACATAACTCAAGTAGGCATGTTTACAAGCTCGATGCACTCACTACAGTGCAAGTCATGGAAAGACAAGCACACACCCATAAAGAAGGCACAAAATTCAATCTAGACATGGCAAGAACAATAGCATAGCATGCACGGATCAACTACAACATCTCCGGCAAAATTGCAAACAAGTTGACAATCTGCCCAGATTCACAAAGTAGCAAAAGTAGAGCTCGATTG
Source organism: Triticum aestivum (assembly GCF_018294505.1). NCBI lineage: Eukaryota > Viridiplantae > Streptophyta > Magnoliopsida > Poales > Poaceae > Triticum > Triticum aestivum. The sequence continues at coordinate 491,499,923 of NC_057800.1, read as the reverse complement.
ACTCAAGCTAGGGTGCTCCATAATTGCAAACAAAGACATGGATGGATAGAGAACTACAATATTAACAAAACATCCTTACTGATCATCCTCAAAAGAGGCACGGATCACTAGGAAACAACACGAACATATGGCATCATGAGATAAACAGCTCCAGGACTTGGTGAAATTACTAAGTCCCTGAAAACAAAATTAGCAAGTGCACCACTTTGCAAGCTCGCACTAGGCACCACACACATCCTAAAAATACATGGGTTGCACCTCTGGATAGATGACAAAACCCTTAACAAAACATATGTAGAGCATCATGGCATATCATGCACACATTAATCATGGCAAAAATGACAAAAACCTAAACGGATTAGCAGATCTGACAATTAACTCAAGTAGCCCTCTTCTAACAGCATTTTGGGCATCAAGATGAGCTCAAATGAAAATTATGCAATGGAATGAAATGATGTACTCTCTGAGATGAACATTTTTATATGCTATATGCATGAATCGGAGCTATCGATGCAAAGTTACGAGGTCTCGAATAGGAGCACTTGGATCTGCAAATCTCCGGGACTTAGACGAATTTCACCTAGGGTTTGCATGGATTACGAGGACGGCGGCGCGCGCACTGTAGCTGGCCGGATCCGAGGTCGCCGGAGCCGGCGTTGAGGAGGGAGGAGGCGGCCGGCGAGGGCGCGGTCGCCGGTGGCCGGGGCGGCGGCGCAGGGCCCGCGGTGGCCGGAGCTGGGGCGACGCCGGCGAGCTCCTGCGGCGGCTCGGGGCGGCGACCCCGACGACGAGGCGGCGGCGGACCGGGACGGCGGCGCGAGGCGACGCGGGCAGGCGTGCGGGCGGGCGGCGGCGGCGTGTCCGGCCGGAACGGACACGTCCGGCGCGGCGCGAGGTGGATTTTTAGGGTTTGGACGGGGAGGATCCGGATTTCTCGAGAGGGGTCTATTTATAGCCATAGAGGGGGCTAGGAGAGTCCAAATAAGGTGCGGTTTTCGGCCACGCGATCGTCATCGAACGCTCTAGATGATAGAGCAGAGTTAGGTGGGTTTTGGGCCAAATTGGAGGGGTGTTAGGCTGCAACACACACGAGGCCTTTTCGGTCCCTCGGTTAACCGTTGGAGTATCAAATGAAGTCCAAATGGTACGAAACTTGACAGGCGGTCTACCGGTAGTAAACCAAGGCCGCTTGGTAAGTCTCGGTCCAATACGGAAATGTTTAATCCCCACACACGAAAGAAAGGTAGAAATGACCACCGGAGGAGAACGAAGCGCCGGAATGCAAAACGGACAACGGGGAAAATGCTCGAAGGCATGAGACGAACACGTACGCAGATGCAATGCACATGATGACATGATATGAGATGCATGACAATGATAACAACACACGGAGACAAAGACCCGAACCCGAGGAAATAAATATAGCTTAACGCCGGAAACGGCAAGAGTTGGAGTACAAATTGGGAAAGTTACATCCGGGGTGTTACAACTATGTTCTTTGATGGATCCAAAATGTTGAGTGGTTCCGGTGCTGGAGTTGTTCTGGTATCCCCGCGAGGCGACAAACTTAGTTATGTCCTTCAAATTCACTTTGATTCCTCCAACAATGAAGCTAAGTACGAAGCTCTTTTGTATGGGTTGCGAATGGCCATTTCACTCGGCGTTTGTCGCCTAATGGTTTTCAGTGACTCAGACCTGGTGGTTAATCAAGTGATGAAAGAGTGGGATGTCAGAAGCCCGGCTATGACTAGCTATTGAATGCAGTTAGAAAGTTAGAAAAGAAGTTTGAAGGGTTAGAACTTCACCATATTCTCGACTGAAGAACCAGGCAGCAAATGAACTGGCTAAGATAGGTTCTAAGCGAGAGCCCATTCCCAGCAATGTGTTCTTGGAGCATCTTCACACACCAATAGTCTAGGAAGATCCCTTCACGGAAGAGCCCCCGCAACCTAAGAGTTCCACTGATCCGACTCAAGTTGAAATCCCAGCTGTGGTCGACCTAGTCATGGAAGTTTTGGCCATCATTCCTGATTGGACTATACCGTACATCGCATATATTCTCAGGAAAGAGCTGCCAGAAGACGAAGATGCAGGGCGATAGATCGTCCGTCAATCCAAAGCCTTCATCGTGATAAGTGGTCGACTATACAGAGAAAGTGTGACTGGAGTTGCTCAGCGACGCATTACCCCAGAAGAAGGTCGAATGATTCTCAATGATATCCACTCGGGGACCTGTGGTCACCATGCGTCCTCACGGACAATAGTGGCCAGAGCATACCGAGCTGGTTTTTACTGGCCGCGAGCAAATGAAATGGCAGAGGAAATAGTCGACAAGTGTAAGGGTTGCCAGTTCTACTCCAACATGTCTCACAAGCCCACTTCAGCCCTGAAGACCATTCCACTCGTCTGGCCATTTACCGTTTGGGGGTTGGATATGGTTGGACCCTTGCGGACTGGCAGAAGTGGTTTCACTCACCTACTTGTTGCAGTCGACAAGTTCACTAAATGGATTGAAGCCAAGCCCATCAAAAGCCTCGATTCGAGCACTACCGTCAGCTTCATCAGGAGGCTAACATTCAGGTTTGGAGTCCCGCACAACATCATCACAGACAATGGTTCAAACTTTGATTCAAATGAGTTCAGAGCTTTCTATGCTTCCCAAGGCACTTGGGTCGATTATGCTTCAGTCGCTCACCCGTAGTTGAACCGACAAGCAGAAAGAGCAAATGGTTTGATCCTCCAAGGGTTGAAGCCTAGGTTAATGCGAGATCTCAAGCATGCGGCCGGCGTCCAGGTAGATGAGTTACCATCAGTACTGTGGGGCCTGAGGACAACGCCAAATTGGTCGACTGGCCGGAGGCCGTGCTACCGACTAATTTGCTTCATAATGCCCCGCGAGTGGAACTCTTCTTAGAAGCCGAAGCAGAACAAGCCCGTCAAGATGCTGCTAACCTTCTGGAAGAGGAAAGAGAGATGGCACTGATCCGGTCGACCATCTATCAACAAGAACTGCGGCGGTTTCACGCCAGAAACGTCAGGGGTCGAGCATTTCAGGAAGGCGACCTAGTTCTCCGAGTGGACCGGCAATGTCCACACAAGCTCGCTCCTGCTTGGGAAGGCCCCTTCATCATCACCAAAGTGCTCCACAACGGTTCATATCACCTGTACGATGTGGAACACAAGAAAGACGAGCCACGCGCCTGGAATGCGGAGCTTCTCCGCCACTTTAACACTTAATCATTTGGACTGACGAGATGTAATAAGAAGTACCTTTCAGTTTGTTTATCAAAGACAAGATTTTCCAGTCTCCTAAATGATTGTTATTTCTTATACACGTGTCCAAAATCCCTAGTGGGTGGCTTAGTCGCGAACCCGATTCGCCTAAGTTCCAAAAATTTAAATCCCACCAAGTGGAGAGCATGCCTCCCATTCGGGGGTTTAGCTGCGAACCTGATTCGCCTAAAGTTTAAAAAATCCTACCGAGTGGTGAGCAACCCTCCCACTCGGGGGCTTAGCTGCAGTCCAGTACTCGCCTAAGTTTAAAAAATCCTACCGAGTGGTGAGCAACCCTCCCACTCGCAGACTTAGCTGCAGTCCAGTACTCGCCTAAATTTAAAAAATCCTACCGAGTGGTGAGCAACCCTCCCACTCGGGGGCTTAGCTGTAGTCTAGTACTCGCCTAAGTTTAAAAAATCCTACCGAGGGGTGAGCAACCCTCTCACTCGAGGGCTTAGCTGTAGTCCAGTACTCGCCTAAGTTTAAAAAATCCTACCGAGTGGTGAGCAACCCTCCCACTCGGGGGCTTAGCTGCAGTCCAGTACTCGCCTAAGTTTAAAAAATCCTACCGAGTGGTGAGCAACCCACCCACTCGGGGGCTTAGCTGTAGTCCAGTACTCGCCTAAGTTTAAAAAATCATGCCGAGTGGTGAGAAACCCTCCCACTCGAGGGCTTAGCTGCAGTCCAGTGCACGCCTAAGTTTAAAAAATCCTACCGAGTAGTGAGCAACCCTCCCACTCGTGGGCTTAGCTGCAGTCCAGTACTCGCCTAAGTTTAAAAAATCCTACCGAGTGGTGAGCAACCCTCTCACTTGAGGGCTTAGCTGCAGTCTCGTACTCGCCTAAATTTTAAAACACGCTCCATCCTTATCTACAAGGACGACGAGGTGCAGGTCGACCATGATCTGTCCTTGGAGCTTTGACACAAATACAACATTCGCTCCATCCTTATCTGCAAGGACGACGAGGTGCAGGTCGACCACGACCTCATCCTCGGAGCTACGACACAAATACAACATCCGCTCCATCCCGATCCGCAAGGACGATGAGGTGCAGGCCATGGGCAACATTAAGTACCTTTGTCCATGGTTCACTCGACTGAGTTGCATCACAAAGTCAGTAGCAACTCAATCTGAAGAAACAAGTTCTACTCAAAGAGTCAAAAGATCCAAAAGCAACCAAGTTCAGATAAATCCTACAAGGTTCCCGATCGCAGTTTAAGGTACTCGGGCATCAGGCCCGAAGAAGTTTAAACGGTTACAAAAACCACTCGGAATACCGAGGCAAATTTAATCGGATCATAAAAAGTTTGTTTACTCCACGGGAGGGGGACTGGCAGGCTCGACGAATTTGTCCAGGTCGATCCCATCTGCAATTCGAGTGGCGACGACAATAAAGGTTTCCATGAAGGAATGGAAGTCGTGTTTTCTGGTATTGGCACCCTTGATCACTGCTAGCTTTTCCTCCTTGGCTTCCTTGTAGTGGACTCGAACTAGCGATAGAGCCACGTCAGCACCGCAGCGAGCAGATGACTTCTTCCACTCCTGCACTCAGCCAGGGATCTCATTGAGTCGAGTCATCAAAGACTCGAGGTCATTCTGGAGCGTCTCCCATGGCCAAAGCGTTGAGTTAATCCGCGACACCGCAACCTTCAGGCGAGCAAGGTAGTCCGTAACACTGGCAACACGAGATTCCATTCGGAGCACGTTCATGGCAGCCTCATCACCAACAGGGGAAAGGACGGGGTCCAGGCCTATCTCGATTCGTCCGGTTTCTTCCTCAAAGTTTTGGCAGAATTCTACAAACGCAAAGAAATAATGAGTCGGCGATTGCATGGTGAATCGACGATAGCTAAACAGTCAGACAAGGAAGAATACCTTCGAGCATAAGGAAAAGCTTCTTGGCGAGTGCCCCCAGATAAGCTTCTAGTTCATTTCTCTTACGAGAAATGCCTTCAATCTTCTCGTTCAAAGCCACTTTGTCTTTCTTCAGACAGGTCACTTCTCGGTTGGATTCATTAAGAGATGCCTTCAGCTTGGCGTTTTCTTCCTCCAGCGCCCCGACTGAGGCCAGCTTCTTGTCAGCAAGTGCAGTCTTCTCCTGAGCCTCCTTTCACGCAACAACAAGATTGAGGTCCTTTTTCGCTAGAGCTTGCTTCATTTTCTCTAAAAGATATGCACTCGGGTTAGACAGAAGAACGAGGAGATGACTTGTGGGTCAGCCAAGTTAAACAGTCGACCGGTTGTTACCTTCCATACCAGTTGTCTCGTCTTTGGCCTTCTGCAAGTTCTGCTTAGCCAGCTCCAAGTCAAGACTGAGTTGTCTCTGCTTCTTCTCGAATTCGGCAAATTTGGAGATGATCTCACAAGATTTCTGAAGTCAATAAATGTTACATCAGTGGACAGAATCAAAAGTTATTCATTCCTGAGTGAAAAGAATTCTCAGACTACCACAGAATCAAACATTCAACAGTAGTCCTGGGGACTACACCCAGTGGGTGCACTTAGCGTGCACCCACTGGTTCAAATTACACTCGACATGATCCGTTCAGACCGAGTGAGAAAGTTCTGATTCTTAGACCATAGCCGACTGCTCACAGTCAACTATGGTCTCAGGGACTACACCCAGTGGGTGCACTTAGCGTGCCCCCACTGGTTCAAAGACTTAATCGACACAACCTAGTCGACTCAAGAAGCAAAAATATTCAGCAGTACTATTCAGCAATAAATTAAACATCGAGTGGGTGTACAAATGCAAAATGCATACTGATGAAAAGATGCACAAGGAAAATTTTCGGGTAGCATATCCTAACAGAACAAGTGACAAGCTAAGGGATCAGTTGGCAATCAACCAACCTAGACATTACTTCGGAGAGCTCCCCGAACCACCTTCATCTGGTCCATCATGATGCTTGCCTGGCGTATAGCTTCCTTGGCAGCTCCCACTTGGTCCTCCGAGACGTGATGTGCAGTGAATAGTGAAGACGGCGTATCAGCTGGCATCTATGCAGTCAACGCCGAAGGCTGAGCACTCGACAATGGTACGGCAAAAGTCACAGAAGCCCAGTTGGCATCACCGATCTCCTGGATCACCAGCTCCGTCACTGTCGTCGACTGGAGCACCTTGCCAGTTGATGTATTCTTACTTCTCCCTCCCATGGGCCTCAACGTCACATCCTTATCATCGTCTGGAAGATCAATGACATTGGGAGGAGCTGCAAAAAGAATTAACCGCCAGAATTCAGTCGACCAACAAAATGGCTGAGAAAGCAAAGACAAGTTTGCAAAAGTCATACCCGGGTTAGAAGTGACCGTGTCTTCCACATCCTCGTCATCATCCCTGTAAGCAGAAGTCCCAGAAGTAGTAGCTCTGCAATTTTCAAGATTCACTCGGTCAAATGAGGAAGAGAGTCGACAGCACAAGTCCTTGATCAAAAAGTGAGGACAAGACACTTACGCAGAAGCGACAAGGACATTGATCTTGATCTTGGGCAGGGTCTTCCGAGACTTCGGTGCTGTAACTTTGGGCTGCTTTGGAGCCTTCTCAGTCGGCACAGGGGAAGAGGTCCAAGTGCGCTTGGAAGTCTGTCCAGTCGGCTTAGCCACTTTACCACGGATACTTGCTGGTCATGCTTATGCTTGGAACACTTTTCGTTGCGAGGTGGCGACTCGACTTATTCACCACTGCTCGAGTCCTTGCTTTCCTCCTCCTCTTCTCCTCCATCAGACTGCCAATCCATGCTTTCACCTCCGCTTTCTTCTCCTTCCCGGTACTGCTCTTGCTCCCCGTTCGGCATTGAGTACGTCTCCGTATAAATCTGTGACGCAAAAAAAGGTGACCAAAGGATGGTCGACTCAATAAACAACTACAAGTCAGAATGAAAAACACTCGGAAATAAAGAATAGACCTGGTCTGGTTGATTGTTGTTGTCGAATGGTAAAACTCTTCGGGACCCCCTGGGGTTATCCTTGTTTCCTGTGATGCCTTGCACCCACTGCGCCACGGTCTTCTCATCAACGTCCTCCGGGTGGATCCCAGTGGAATCTCCAATCCCCGAGTACATCCACATGGAGTGATCACGAGCCTGAAGAGGCTGGATACGTCGACTGAGGATAGATCCATACCAGTCACACCCTCATGGATCACCTGAACTACTCGCTCCATCAACATGGTCACCTCCACCTTCTCTGCTAGAGTCACTCTCAAGGAAGTAGGTTTCTAGACTCGCTCTAAGGAAAAGGGAGGGAGACCAGTCGAATGACCAGGGGTCGACTTGTCTTTACAATAAAACCAAGTCGACTGCCACCCTCTAACCGAGTCAGGGAGAGTCATCGCGGGAAAAGCGCTCTTCCCCCTCATCTGGATACCTAAGCCCCCACACATCTTGATCACTTGGGTTTTCTCGTCACTCGGGCTAGCTTTTTTCACAATCTACGAGTGGCATGTGAAGATGTGCTTAAACAGACCCCAGTGTGGTCGGTAGCCCAAGAAATTCTCACACAAGGAGACATAGGCAACAAGGTACGTGATAGTGTTGGGAGAGAAATGGTGGAGTTGAGCTCCGAAGAAGTTCTAAAATGCACGGAAAAAGGGATGTGGGGGAAATGAAAAACCGCGGTCGACGTGAGTGGCGAGTAAGACACAGTCACCCTCCCGAGGCTGCGGCTCAGTTTCATCCCCCGGGAGCCTCCAGGAACCATGCTCAATCAGCCCGCTCTCAGCCAGATCTTGCAAGTCATCCGGCTTGATTGTGGACAGGATCCAGTTGCCCTGAACCCAGCCGCGTGGCAAGGCGGATCTCGACGACGACCCGCTCCTGCCGGTCTTCTTTCCCTTCCCCTTCGCCACTCCCTTCTTTAAGCGCTCCAGCGCCGCCGTCTTGTCCTTCGCCATGGTAGCAAGAGGCGCATGTGCGGGAGGCGGCGTCGGAGCAGAAGCGGTAGCGGTGGAGAAGCAGAGGAGGAAGAAGGAGAAATTGGGGCGCACTGTGCAAAATTCCCCAACTCAATGCCTTATATGGATTCATTTCCGAGTTACTGACGACTAGGCCCGGGCAATCATGTCAAATCCCGCAACTGTCGCTCGCTTGGTACATGGTGAAAAAGGTGGCGTGGTGATCGAGGCGCCCCTGCCTAATATATCCCGATTACTGCGGCCACCTCCGTCCCGCGCGCTTCCCAAAATTTCAAATCCCACAAGATCCGGGAGCAGCAAAGCATCCTGTCAGGCTGAAGATTTCTTCCATATCAACACTCGAAGCTTATCAGCAAAAGTTCACTCGACTACTTTAGAATGGATCAAGGCGACTAAAAATGAAGTCAAAGTTGTCGCACGACTCATCAATCTAAGGAAAACGCTTTCGCGGCGTGTAACAGAGTTAGAACCAACTTCCACTCCTTTTTGCACTCGAACCCTGAACCATTCGGGGGCTAATGATGACGACATGTACCTAGGGTAGGGCCATAGGCCTGACCTAGACACCCTCCCCAAGGACATTGACATAAAGTCAGAAGCATTCGAGGGATATCATCATTCACTCGACCAGGGAGTACTCACTCAGCCGTAACAAGAATCACTCGACGGATAGAAGATCTAAAGTCACTCTATATGACAACGGTCAGGCGTTACCCTATATACTTAATAGTCATTCATGTATCTTTATTGCTGGCGTTATCAGTAACGCCCCATCTTTATGTACCTTAAACCCTGTGTAACTGAGGGCTAGAGGGGGTCCGGCGCACTCTATATAAGCCACCCCCTCCTCTGGCACAAGGGTTCGCACCCCCTATAACTTTACACATATTTCAGTCGACCGAGCCTCCGGGCACCGAGACGTAGGGATGTTACTTCCTCCGCGAAGGGCTGAACTCATACATCTTGCGTGCATAATCTCACCGCAGCTAGGATCTTGCCTCTACATTCTTACCCCCTATTCTACTGTTAGACTTAGTACCACGAGAACCGCTTCCACCGACAGACATGCAACTTGTTTTGCATAAAGGTGGCTGGCGGGTGTCTGTTTCTCTAACTTTAGTTGAATCAAATTTGACTGCGGCCAGTCCTTGTTGAAGGTTAAAACAGCAAACTTGACGAAACATCATTGTGGTTTTGATGCGTAGGTAAGAACGGTTCTTACTAGAAGCCCGTAGCAGCCACGTAAAACTTGCAACAACAAAGTAGAGGTCTTCTAACTTGTTTTTGTAGGGCATGTTGTGATGTGATATGGTCATGACATGATGTGATATACATTGTTGTATGAGATGATCATGTGTTGTAGAAGTTATCGGCAACTGGCAGGAGCCTTATGGTTGTCGCTTTATTGTATGAACTGCAATTGCCATGTAATTGCTTTACTTTATCACTATGCCTTAGCAATAGTTGTAGAAGCAATAGTTGGTGAGACGACAACGACACTACGATGGAGATCAAGGTGTCAAGCCGGTGACGATGGAGATCATGACGGTGCTTTGGAGCTGGAGATCAAAGGCACAAGATGATGATGGCCATATCATGTCACATATTTTGATTGCATGTGATGTTGATCTTTTATGCATCTTATTTTGCTTAGTATGGCAGTAGCATTATATAACACCCACAATGCGGCTATATCTCTGAAAGTGCGTTATATCGACTAGAGGGGAGGTGAATAGGCAATTTTTATGAAAGTCTTCAAAACGTGAAAGTTTCGAAGACAAATGATAGAAATAAACCTATTACCATGCAGCAGAAGGTAGGCTACACTAGGCAAACCATAGTCAAGTATTCAATGAAGTGAAAGCACAATGACTAATAGCAGCAATGTAGTAAGGATCAGGTAGGAAGATATTATGAAGCCAAACAGAACAATCAGTCACTCAGTGAAGACAAAAGATAGTGTAATCATACAATGACTTCACAAGGACAAACAGTAAGTAAAGGGAAGGGAAGGATGAAACCAATGACTCGTTGAAGACAATGATTTGTTGGACCAGTTCCAGTTGCTATGACAACTGTGCGTCTGGTTAGGGCGGCTGGGTATTTAAACCTTAGGACACACAGTCCCGGACACCCAGTCCTGAACACGCAGCTCAGGACACCCAGTCCTCACCGTATTCCCCTTCAGCTAAGGTCACACAGACCTCGCCCAATCACTCTGGTAAGTCTTCAAGGTAGACTCCCAAACCTTCACAGACTTCGTTCACCGACGATCCACAATGTCTCTTGGATGCTCAGAACGCGACGCCTAACCGGCTGGAGGATTCACAGTCCTCAAGTGTAATAAGTCTTCAGATCACACAGACAAGAAGACTTAAGTGATGCCTAACAATCTTTGGCTCTGGGTGGTTAGGGCTTTATCCTTGCAAGAAATTCTCTCTCAAAGGCTTCAAGGTGGGTTGCTCTCAAACGACAAAAGCCGTACTCTAACTCTGAGCAGCCAACCGTTTATGGTTGTAGGGGGTGGGCTATTTATAGCCACTAGGCAACCCGACCTGATTTGTCCGAAATGACCCCGGGTCACTAAGGAACTGACACGTGTTCCAACGGTCAGATTTCAAACTCACGCGGCAGCTTTACTTGGGCTACAAGCAAAGCTGACTTGTCCGACTCTGGACAAGTTTCGCTCTCATAGTCTTCACTCGAAGACATAGGTTCTGGTTAAGCATCACTTCAGTCATTCTGACTAGTTCACTTGGACCCCACTTAACAGTACGGTGGCTCCTATGACTCAACAAAGAAGAAACAGAACTACAAAAGATCTAAGTCTTCGAGCTCCATAGGCTTCATGCGATGTCTTCTCTTGTCACAGTCTTCAATGAGAATATCTTCATATACCACCTTTGACATCAATGTCTTCATACATTTTTAGGGGTCATCTCTGGTAGGAAAACCGAATCAATGAGGGACTTCTACCTGTGTTATCCTGCAATTCTCACAAACACATCAGTCCCTCAACTAGGTTTGTCGTCAATACTCCAAAACCAACTAGGGGTGGCACTAGATGCACTTACAATCTCCCACGTGTCGGGGCACGACTTAGAGGCATAACCGCATGGTAGGTTTGTCACAAGAGGGGTAATCTTCACACAATCCCATGTACTGAATAAAAAGGGATAAAGAGTTGGCTTACAATCGCCACTTCACACAATACATAAGTAAATCATACACCATCCAAAATACAATCAAGGTCCGACTGTGAAACCAAAATAAAAAGAAGACAACCCCAAATGCTAGATCCCCAATCGTCCCAACTGGGCTCCACTACTGATCAACCAAAAAAGACACAAAACAATGATCAAGATCTTCATCGAGCTCCCACTTGAGCTGGGTTGCGTAACCTGCACTATCATCGGCACCTGCAATTGTTTGGAAGTATCCGTGAGTCACGAGGACTCAGCAATCTCACACCCGTGAGGTCAAGACTATTTAAGCTTATGGGTAGGAAAGGGTAGTGAGGTGGAGCTGCAGCAAGCACTAAGCATATATGGTGACTAACATACACAAATAAGAGCGAGAAGAGAAGTAACGCAACGGTCGTGAACTAGAAGTGATCCTGAAACTACTTACGTTCAAACATAATTCCAAAGTCGTGTTCACTTCCCGGACTCCACCGAAAAGAGACCATCACGGCTACACACGCAGTTGATGCATTTTAATTAAGTTAAGTTTCAAGTTCTCTAGAACCAGATATTAACAAATTCCCATCGGCCACATAACCGTGGGCACGGCTTTCAAAAGTTCAAACCCTGCAGGGGTGTCCCAACTTAGCCCATCACAAGCTCTCACGGTCAACGAAGGATATTCCTTCTCCCGGGAAGACCCGATCAGTCTCGGAATCCCGGTTACAAGACATTTCGACAATGGTAAAACAAGACCAGCAAAGCCGCCCGATGCGTCGACATCCCGATAGGAGCTGCACATATCTCCTTCTCAGGGCAACACCGGATGAACACTACGTACAGCTAAAACTAGCCCTCAAGTTTCCCCGAGGTGGCGCCGCAAGTGGATCTGGTTCGGACCAACCCTTAGAGAATCACTGGCCCGGGGGAGGGGGGGGGGTAAAATAAAGATGACCCTCGAGAGCGTGACTCCCAAGGGAAAAGTATAGGTGGTGATGAGGCAAATGGTGAAACCAAGGTTGGGCCTTGCTGGAGGAGTTTTATTCAAAGTGAACTGTCAAGGGGTTCCCATAACACCCAACCGCGTAAGGAACGCAAAATCAAGGATCATAAAACTGGTATGACGAAAAGTAGGACAGCAAGAGTGGAACAAAACACCAGGCATAAGGCCGAGCCTTCCATCCTTTACCAAGTATATAGATGCATTAATTAAATAAGAGATATTGTGATATCCCAACAATAACCATGTTCCAACATGGAACAAACTTCGTCTTCACCTACAACTAGAAACGCTATAAGAGGGGCTGAGCAAAAGCGGTAACATAGCCAAACAACAGTTTGCTAGGAAAGGTGGGTTAGAGGCTTGACATGGCAATATGGGAGGCATGATATAGCAAGTGGTAGGTAGCGTGACATAGCAATAGAGCGAGCAACTAGCAAGCAAAGATAGAAGTGTTTTTGAGGGTATGGTCATCTTTCCTGAGATCCCGCAAGGAAGAAGAACGAGTCCATGAAGAAGACAAGCAGACGTAGTCGAACGGATCCTCACAAACGCGATGTTACCGGAACTAACAAGAAGAAGCAACACCGGAAAGGAGCAAACATCATGGTGAACAACCATCACATAAACATGGCATGATGCACAATCAAGTATGATGCATGTCCGGTTTAATAAGGCATGGCATGGCAAAGTGCACAACCAACACTACAAATTAAGTGGAGCTCAATATGCAACGAGTTGCATATTGATGAAACACCACATCAATTATTTAGTTCTCTCCCGTTTATGTACCCAACAATATTAAATGTTGTTAAGCATGGCAAGACGTGAAGCATAATTAAATTAACGGTTTAGGCAAGTTTAAATGAGGCCGGAACAACAAACAACAATTCTGGTAAATCCCCATATGCATTAGCAATTTAATGCAACAACAATCTTTAACATTTTAAATGTTATTATCATGATGCGGATGACATGTTCAAGTTTATGCATTTTTTATGAATATGTCGATATGAGCATGAAGAAGCATTTTTCATCGTGGCAGAAACGAAGGGGTGCCACGACAACGATAACGAAAACGGTTCCACGGCAACGTTCCGGTTCTGGTAGCTCGATTTGAGATGCCGGTGCAAAAGAAGATGTGATAGGAGCGTGTCATGCGACGAACGGTGGGGTGCTCCCGGTAACCGGATTCCCACAGGTTTGTGGCATGGAAATGAGTGACAAAACGGACACGGTGCAGACAAGGGGTGCATCTCATACAACACAAGCATTCGTTCTCGGACGGTCGTCTTGGTGGTTATACCTTTGAAGCGTGCGTTTTCGAGGCAGTTCGAGTTCAGAGTGGAAGTAGACGTTCTCGCGATGTAGTGGAAGTAGTCGTACACGGTAGTCATGGGAGCAGTGGAACACGTTCGTTTTAGAGAGGTACTTGACGCATCCGAGGTTTCCGGAGGCAACGGTTGTGATATATGTCATCGGTAGTCGAATTTGACGATCCGGAGAGGGTACTTGCCGGATACAAAACACTATAACCGTTCGTGGCAGAGAACTTGATGTTCATGGGTCTTCCAAAGACGGCGTGGTACTTGGCTAAGTGCACCTCAACGGTTGTTGAACTTGACGTTTTTGGTTCATGGGTCTTCGACGTCGGTAGTTGTTCTTGGCGTCGGGCGTCGAGGTACTTGGCGTTCATGGGATTCCGAAGACGGCGGTAGAGGTACTTGACGCAAAACTTTGTAGTCGTTTGGGCGCTTGCAGTCTTGGCGGTCTTGACAGTCCAACACGAAGCCACGGAGAAGCACGGGTCATAGGCGGCTTGAACAGGGGCCACCCGAACTCGGCGGGAGGCAGAGGCAGGGGCTCGTCCTTGTGCAGAAGCGAAGCAGAGGAGGCGAGAAGGGACTCGGCGCGGTGGCAAGAGCTTGCAGGGGAGGTCCAGAACGACCAGAACGCGGATGAGGAGGCAAAATGGCGCTGCAGTGGCCTGCTGGTCTTGGACGGCGATGGCGCACGGGAGAAGGAGTAGGGCAGTAGCAGGCAACGGCGGCCATGGGAGGTGCCCTTGGTGCGCCCGTGGCGTCGAGCACGAGAGGAAGTGATGCGGGTCGTCCTCCTCGCCCTAGACAAGTCGAGGCAGGGGAGGTCTTGGCGCGGGGCTCCGGCGACGCAGTGTCGGGCAGGGCCCCGTCGGCAGCCTCCGGCGAAGGAGCCGAATGGTGGCGAGGCGACGGCGGCACTGGAGGGACGGGGAAAGGGAGCGAGACGACGGAGTGGGAGGTGCTGGTGTGGGGAGCTCCTCTCCCTGTGCGATGCGTGCGGCGACGCTAGGAGAACGAGAGGGAGAGGGTCGAGGGAATCGGGCAGGAGAGACGGGGGATCGAGCGGATGAGGCGCTGCTAGGAGATGGGGGCGTTGCGGGAAGGAGAGAGTGAGATCGTGAGGAGGGGGATCGGCTCCTGGCGGCTAGGGTTAGAGAAAGGGTGCAGCTGGCCTTGGTGGTCGGGTCGGCCTGGTTGGAGGCCCAAGTGGCCAGCTGGGCTGCAAGGCTGAACTCCTCTCTCTCACACATTTCTCTTTATTTGCCAAAACAGCAAATAGCAAAGAAAGAAAATGAGAGAAATAAAAGGTTGGGGAAGGAATTTGGGAATGGGTCTAATTTCCCCGGACTCACAAAAATGTGCATGGTCCATGAAAAATAGAAGTGGACATGATTGCAAGAATTTAATTCATAGTCATTTGAATTTAATTAAAAAGGTTTGAACAAGGACTAGGAATTAGAAGTGTCCAAAAATGTTAAGATTTTTGGAGGAGCCTCAATAAATGGAGAAGGAATTGTCGGCAAGGTTTGGGGATCAACTCGAAGCAGAAAAGGCATGGGGTTATTTTTTGCAAGTGTGTTGTGATAGATTCCAAATTAAAGGAATATTTAATATAGCTCCCTAATATCAGGAGGATATGTTATAAAGAGAATCACCATGTGAATTCTCTCGGTTTAAATAGATCCAAAGATCTATGCAATTTATTTAGTTGAGTTTTAAAACGGGTTGCATGATGACATGATGCAATGGTGAATGCAACGGACCAAACAAAACACACGAGGAAACCCGGAAATCATGGAAGGCATCTCAAGCTCCGGTTTTGGGGCGTTACAACACTCCACCACTACAAAAGGATCTCGTCCCGAGATCTAGGATGGCACCGGGGAAAACGGGAGAGGAAAGGGAAGAGGTAAAACTAAGTTGCTTCTTTTGACAAACGAGTGATACCAAAGAACATTGAGAGGTTGAACAACTGGAAAGAAAGAAAACAATGAAGATGAACAAAGTTGAAAACACTCTATTGGAAAAGAGGAAACATGGAACATTACTAGAACCTTGTAGATTGAAAGACATAAGAAAAAGGTTACAATGGACAAGAAGTACAAGCAAGCACTCCGGTTGAAAAACAAGATAGAGAAGGAACAAGAATGATATAATTTGGACAACACTCCGACTTAAAGGAGAAGAAAACTTGATAAGTTGCAAAGAACTTGAAAGGAGGGCATGATACCCCGGTTGAATGGATAAGCAAAGGAAAGAACATGATCTTAGACAAAAATGGGACGATGGATCGAAGTGAGAAACATCACAATGCCTCCGGAAGAACCAAAAGAAATGAAAAGAATGAAGAGGAGAAAACAACATGTTCTACCTGAAATGAATTTAAGAGAGCATCCTTAAAAAAGAAAGATTGAACGGAGTTGTTGGAAGATCAATACGAAAGGATATGATCCTCGTGGGTTTATGGAGACATCTCAAAATTATGAGGTGACATTCCACCACTAACGAAAACAATGATTGATTGAGATGAATGAAGATATGAACACTTCTTCACCGAGAGAATAGGAGGAAACTTGGATCATTGATAATCATCACAAAGAGCAACATTCACAATGGAAGGCTTTAGGTGAAATCTATACCAAGATAACTCCAAGGTAGAAAGTGATGGGTTTAAATATCTCATTCCTGACAACTTGTCAATCATGAAACATGAAGGAAACTGTCAAAATGACATAACACCACCTCAAAAGATAAGATAGAAAGAATTGCACTTCGGAATGCAAGATGAAGAATGCTTCAACTCCTCAAAACAAGACATGTGTTGAATACCATATTTATTTGAGAGTATATCTTGGAGGATCTTAACTTTGAGAGAAAACTTGAAGAACAATTGAAGAATGAAAAGAATCCTTAACGAACCACCATGTTGAGCCTCCATGAAGAACTCCGGATAGGAAAATATAACATAAAAGAACTGAAGGTTTGAAGCGAACAAGATTGAAGCCTTGCAATGATTAGATGGAGCTTCGCGAAGATATAATTGAGAGATCTTGGAACTCCGGAAAGAAAGATGAACAAATGAAATCAAGAATTTTGATGAACCTTCGAAATAAGGAATTAATCACTTGTATGAAACAAGAATAAGAATTATGTTATGCGTATCCTTCACCAATTTAAATTGATGACAAACAACGGATTTGGCATACTATTTATTCTCGTAGAAAGGATTTAAGATAGATATTGCGCAAACTTGGGAAGGTCTTCAACGAACCACTGGCAGGACTTGGAAAGAACAAATGAATTGATATGATAATGAAGGAAGAGAACTCTTGAACGAACCACCGTAAGAATTGAAAATGAATGAAGAAAAGATAAAGAAACACCGGGAAGAATTAGCAAATGAACGAAGATGCTTGAGAGAATTTAGATACAAGTGAACTAAGAGATCATGAACTGATTAGAGGATGTTTGAGCGATGCACCGGTAAGATTTGGAGAACGAGAGCTGAAAGCTGGAATGAATAAACCCGAAATGATGGCCTTGGGAGAATCAAACTAAAAAGACTCCTGAAATGCTCCGGATGGATGAAAAGAATTCTCACAATCGCAAACAATTATGAGAGGATGGCATGAAGCTTGAACTACGCATCTTCAAGAGGACGGAGCACGATTTAAGAGAAAAATCTTCTTCAGTCTTCAAATGCTGAGAATGACGATGAGAAGCACCACCATGAATTATTGAGGCACTCCGGAATGAAGAATAGAAAGGTTGAACCAACGATGAAAAGAATTTGAAAGATCTTGGAGAAAAACATTTGACTAATGATAACTCATTCTCACGTCAAACTTTGAAATGAATTTGAGAAGCTCCGGGGAAAATTAGAAGAGTCTGGTAAGATCCTGGGAAGAGACCCGTGGGTTAGGGCCCACTCAAAAGATACATTGTTGAACGATTTTGAAATGAGATTGCACTGGTAGAATTAAATGGCTTGAATGAGATAACAATCTCGAAATAACTTGAACAAGTCGAGAATGGAAACGTGAATCTTCTGAGATATCTTCGGCACACTAGAACCATTGAATAGCGAGAAGTGGATGATTAAGAGGTGCACCGGCATGAGAAGACATTTGAAATGAGGACAGGATATGATCGACAAAGCTTGACTTGGATCCACCGGAGAAGAAAGCGAACGAATAATGATGAACTTGAGGCTCCGTTAGTATCTTCCTGAGAATCACCGGATAAGTGTTGGAAATATGCCCTAGAGGCAATAATAAATTAGTTATTATTATTATATTTCATTGTTCATGATAATCGTTTATTATCCATGCTAGAATTGTATTGATAGGAAACTCAGATACATGTGTGGATACATAGACAACACCATGTCCCTAGTAAGCCTCTAGTTGACTAGCTCGTTGATCAATAGATGGTTACGGTTTCCTGACCATGGACATTGGATGTCATTGATAACGGGATCACATCATTAGGAGAATGATGTGATGGACAAGACCCAATCCTAAGCCTAGCACAAAGATCATGTAGTTCGTATGCTAAAGCTTTTCTAATGTCAAGTATCATTTCCTTAGACCATGAGATTGTGCAACTCCCGGATACTGTAGGAGTGCTTTGGGTGTGCCAAACGTCACAACGTAACTGGGTGGCTATAAAGGTACACTACTGGTATCTGCGAAAGTGTCTGTTGGGTCGGCACGAATCGAGACTAGGATTTGTCACTCCGTGTAAACGGAGAGGTATCTCTGGGCCCACTCGGTAGGACATCATCATAATATGCACAATGTGGCCAAGGAGTTGATCACGGGATGATGTGTTACGAAACGAGTAAAGAGACCTGCCGGTAACGAGATTGAACAAGGTATCGGGATACCGACGATCGAATCTCGGGCAAGTATCGTACCGCTAGACAAAGGGAATTGTATACGGGATTGATTAAGTCCTTGACATCGTGGTTCATCCGATGAGATCATCGTGGAGCATGTGGGAGCCAACAAGGGTATCCAGATCCCGCTGTTGGTTATTGACCGGAGAGTTGTCTCGGCCATGTTTGCATGACTCCCGAACCCGTAGGGTCTACACACTTAAGGTTCGATGACGCTAGGGTTATAGGGAAAGTATGTACGCGGTTACCAAATGTTGTTCGGAGTCCTGGATGAGATCCCGGACGTCACAAGGAGTTCCGGAATGGCCCGGAGGTAAATATTAATATATAGGAAGTATGGTTTTGGCCACCGGAAGTGTTTCGGGCATCACCGGTAGTGTACCGGGACCACCGGAGGGGTCCGGGGGTCCACCAGGTGGGGCCACCAGCCCCGGAGGCCTACATGGGCCAATAGTGGGAAGGGACCAGCCCCTAGGTGGGCTGGGGCGCCTCCCACCAAGGCCCAAGGCGCCTCCAAGAGGGGAAGGGGGCAAACCCTAGGGCAGATGGGCCCTAAGGCCCACCCCAGGTGCGCCTCCCCCTCTCCCCCTTGTGGCCGCCACCCAGATGGGATCTGGGGGCTGCCGCCACCCCTAGGGAGGGAACCCTAGGTGGGGGCGCAGCCCCTCCCCTCCCCCTATATATACTTGAGGTTTGGGGCTGCCCAACACGCGTGATTTGCTCTCCCTGTTGGTGCAGCCCTACCTCTCTCCCTCCTCGTCTCTCGTAGTGCTTGGCGAAGCCCTGCTGGAGTCCCGCACTCCTCCACCACCACCACGCCGTCGTGTTGCTGCTGGATGGAGTCTTCCCCAACCTCTCCTTCTCCCCTTGCTGGATCAAGGCTGTAACACCCCGGATGTAACTTTCGCAATTTGTACTCCAACTCTTGCCGTTTCCGGTGTTAAGTTATATTTATTTTCTCGGGTTCGGGTTTTTGTCTCCATGTGTTGTTGTCGTTGTCATGCATCTCATATCATGTCATCATGTGCATTGCACTTGCATACGTGTTCGTCTCATGCATTCGAGCTTTTTCCCCGTTGTCCGTTTTGCATTCCGGCGCTTCGTTCTCCTCCGGTGGTCATTTCTAGCTTTCTTTCGTGTGTGGGGATTAAACACTTCCGGATTGGACCGAGACTTGCCAAGAGGCCTTGATTTACTACCGGTAGACCGCCTGTCAAGTTCTGTATCATTTGGACTTCGTTTGATACTCCATCGGTTAACCGAGGGACTGAAAAGGCCTCGTGTGTGTTGCAGCCCAACACCCCTACTATTTGGCCCAAAACCCACCAAACTCTGCTCCATGTCCTAGAGCGTTCGATCACGATCGCGTGGCCGAAAACTGCACCTCATTTGGACTCTCCTACCTCCACTTATGCCTATAAATAGCCCCCCCCCCCCGTTTTCGGATCTCTCTCCCTCTCCGAAACCCTAAAAAAATAGATCTCCGCCGCCGCCGGACAACGTCCGCGCCGAGCCGGACATGTCCGGATCCACCGCCGCCTACCACCGCTTGCCACGTGGCGCTCGCCGCCCGCCGCCGCCGTGGGCCGGGAGGCCCGGATCCGGCCCCCGCGGCCCGTTCCTCCGCCGCCCAGCGCCCGCGCCTCCACCGTCGCTCGTCCCCGACGCCGGTGTCGGCCGCCTCCGCCGCGCAGCTCGCCGGCCGGAGCAAGCTCCGCCCCGCCGCCTCCTCCACCGCGGGCCACCGCCGCCGCCGACCCCGCGGGTCGTCTTCACCGTCGCCGGCCGCCACCACCAGCGCCGCCCGCGACCTCGCCGCCTCCTCCTCTCCCCGCGACGTGCTCCGGCCGCCTCGGCTTCCTCTCTGGCAAGATCTCCGGCCGTCAAACCTCGGGAGTCGCACCGGTGAACAGTGCCAGATCTGGATCTGAGGATCCCCGGTTGACTTTTCCTCTGAAAACCCTAATCTTTTATGCATACTTTGACCGGCTATATCTCTGCATCCGTAGCTCCGATTTGGACATATAGTATATCAAAATGTTCACCTCGACGAGTACATCATTTCATTCCATTGCATCATTTTCATTTGAGTGCATCTTGATGCCCGAAATGTTGCTAGAAGGAGGCTTCGTGAGTTAATTGTCAGATCTGCTAGTTCATCTTAGACTTTTGTCATTTTTGCCATGATTATTGTGTGCATGATATGCCCGTGAGTCCTTCATATGTTTTGTTAAGCATTTTGTTATCTTTCCAGAGGTGCAACCCATGCATTTTTAGGATGTGTGTGGTGACTTGTGCAAGCTTGCAAAGTGAGGCACCCGGTGAATCTGTTTTCAGGGACTTAGTAGTTTTCACTAAGTCTGGGATTATTTAGTTCATGATGCCATATGTTCAGCTTTTTTCCTTTCCCGATGATCAGTAGTGGTGCCAGTTGGGGGTGATTGGGACCGTGTCGCATGTTGGGTCCTCTTTCATTTTGGCGCCGTAGTCGGGCCATGAGTGTTTGAATGATGTAATGTTATTTATGGTCTTGATTGACGTGGCGAGTGTAAGCCAACTATGTTCTCCCCTTTATTATTCATATTACATGGGATGTTGTGAAGA
The DNA here is from genome assembly GCF_018294505.1 of Triticum aestivum. Lineage (NCBI taxonomy): Eukaryota > Viridiplantae > Streptophyta > Magnoliopsida > Poales > Poaceae > Triticum > Triticum aestivum. The sequence goes on along the minus strand of NC_057800.1, from coordinate 491,478,726 downwards.
TTGCCTAACTTGCGACAAATGCCTTCAATGCGATTATGTCTCTAAGTCGTGCCTCGACACGTGGGAGCTATAGTCGCATCGAGGGTGTTACAAGTTGGTATCAGAGCCTTCCCCGACCTTAGGAGCCCCATTGCTTGATCGTTTTAGCGGCCGAGTTGTGTCTAGAAAAAAAATGTTTTGAGTCTTTTAGAAATTATATATCGGAGAGTTTAGGAATTCTTTTTACTTCCCAGTCTCCTCATCGCTCTGGTAAGGCATCCTGACGTAGAGTTTTGACTCTTCTCTTCTGAAATTTCACTAAATTTTTTTTAGGATCATGCGAGTATCTTGGAATCGTTCCGATGGCTTATGATGAGAACATTGTCTTGGTGCCTCCTGTCAGGGGTTTAGTGGAAGTGTCTCGGGGAGTTGAGCTCTGAGGTGTTGTCATCATAATTTTATCGTTGCAATTCTGGAATACTTGAGATATGTTCGCCGACATCGAAAATCTCTTTTATGCAGTTCATTGGTGAGATAACCTCGACGCCACCCAGTACTGGGGTGGGAGTTCGGGAGTATTGCCATAACTTGTATAACAGATGCTTTTCGAAGGTTGAGGTAGATGGTTTCCGAAGGTTTCTTGGTTATGTGTTGAAGGATGGATACAGCTGGATGTAGGAATTGCTAGTTTGGGTGAGATATTATGCTTCCCCTGTATGCCCAACAACTGATTGCATAACCGGAAAGGTTCGGGAGTTTCATAGGTGGGAATTCTAGTAGCTCTAGTTCTTCTTCCACGGATATTGGTTTGAGATTGGGATTTCTTACCGATTATTCGTTCTTGATCCGTACCTTGTTGATTTATTTCTCTACCTTAATTCTACGTGGCTTCTCAATTTATGGATATGTGACCATTTCAAGAGGAATGCATTCGTTCATTTTGTTCGGATGTGAAGACTATATGTTGCAATTTTCATTCCGTTGGATTCAACTTCAATATTTTTTATCTGTCAATGTGCTAATGGTGGTCAACCTCTTCAGGATGGCTCCTCCAATGCGCACGACTCCGAATCCTGATCGGCCACCGCCTCCACCTCCTCCAGAGGCATGGCAAGCTGTGATGGCCGCAACCAATGCAAACACACAGCTGATCATGCAAATTCTTCAAGAGCGCAATCAAGGCAGTCAAGGGAATCAAGGCAGCAATCAGAGTCACTTTGCTACACTCAACCAGTTCCTTGCTAACGGGCCAAAGACTTTCAGCAATTGTGTTGAGGCAACCGATGCTGACGATTGGCTTGTGGATCTGTGTAAGCATTTCGAGTGCAGTAACGTCAGGCCTGAGGACTTTGTCAAGTTCGCTTCCTTCCAACTCAAAGATCAAGCTGCAGAATGGTTCCAGCAGTACAAGGACTCCAGAGGTGGACGTGTTATCACTTGGGATGATTTCCGTCGAGATTTCCGAGCTCATCATATTCCGCAGAGCGTGGTTGAAAGCAAGCGTGAGGAATTCCGCAATCTGAAGCAAGGCTCTTTGTCTGTCTATGACTACAACAAGTTGTTCCAGAAGCTTGCCCGCTTTGCCAAGCAGGACGTGCCTGATGAGAAGAGCATGATATATCAGTTCAGGGGTGGTCTCAGAGAAGATATTCAGCTCGCTCTTGTTCTCTTCGAGCCCTTGAGATACGATGAGTTCTACAACATGGCACTGAAGCAAGAGGCTGCTCAGTTGAGGTGTGATGCTTCCAGGAAGCGAGTCAGAGATGTTACTCCTTCTTCCTCTACTCAAGTGGCCAAGCAGCAGAAGTTTTGGCTTCCTCCTCCTCCGTTCCGTCAGCCGTATCAGCAGAAGAGCAAAGGTGGCAGTGGTTCTTCCCACCCACCCAACCCTGGATTTCAGAACAAGACTTCGTCTCAAGCTCCAAGATCGAGTGCTCCGTATCACCTTCCACTTTCAGAGGTCACATGCAACAAGTGCCAACAGAAGGGTCACTATGCCAACAAGTGTCTCAACCAGAGGCGTCTTCCTCCTCCTCCTGTCAGATCGGCAAGTACAGCTGTGGTCAAGCATAACCCCAAGCACGCCAAGGTCAATTTGATGAATGCAGCTCAGGCAGAGGACTCGTCAGATGTGATCATGGGTAACCTTCCTGTTAATGATATTCCTGCAAGAGTTCTTTTTGACACGGGTGCATCGCATTATTTCATGTCAAAGCCATTTTTTACCAAGCATGAGTTCGTTTCTTCTCATTTGGGTAAACAAATGGATATCGTTTCTCCTGGCAAACGTTTGAGTGCTAGTCTGGAGGTGCCAGATGTTACTATCACGTTGGGCGACTACAAGTTCCTTCTTCCCCAATGGTTCTTGGTAACTCGGATATTGATCTTATTCTCGGGATGGATTGGCTTTCTAAGCACAAGGCTCAGCTTGATTGTGCAGCCAGGCAGATTCAATTGACTCATTCGTCTGAGGATGTAATTGTCTTTGCCGATCGGGATAATATTATCCGTCTGTTTTCTCTCAATGAGAAGGGTGAATTGGATGCCATCTCGCAAATTCCAGTCGTTTGCGAATATCAAGACATCTTTCCAGAAGAGCTTCCAGGAATGCCTCCGCACCGCCAGTCGAATTCGTTATTGAACTTGAGCCTGGCACGGAACCTGTGTGCAAACGTCCTTACAAGCTCGGACCTGAAGAGTTGAAGGAGCTGAAGAAGCAAATCGATGAGCAAGAAAGAATGGGTCTTATCCGGCCTAGTTCTTCTCCGTGGGGTTGTGGTGTTCTTTTTGTGAAGAAGAAGGATGGAACGGACCGACTTTGTGTTGATTACCGTCCAGTGAACAAGAAGACCATCAAGAACAAATACCCACTTCCCAACATCAATGAGCTGTTCGAACAACTCAAAGGTGCCCAAGTATTCTCCAAGCTTGATCTCCGCATGGGTTATCACCAGATTCACATTCGTGAAGAAGATATTCCCAAGACAGCATTCAGAACAAGCTTTGGTTCATATGAATACACTGTCATGTCTTTTGGCCTCGCCAACGCTCCTCCGACGTTCTCTCGCATGATGAATTTCATTTTCAATGCCTACACCAATGACTTCATTTTGGTCTATCTCGACGACATTCTGGTTTTCTCCAAGAACAAGGAAGATCATGCCAAGCACTTGCGTTTGGGTCTTGATAAGCTCAGGGAACATCAGTTCTACGCCAAGTTCTCCAAGTGTGAATTTTCGCTCGATGAGGTTCTTTATCTTGGTCATATCATCTCTGCCAAGGGCATTGCCGTGAATCCTAAGAAGGTGTCTGCAATTGTGAATTGGGAACCTCCTCAGAATGTGAAGCAACTCCGCAGTTTTCTCGGTCTCGCAAGCTATTGCCGAAGATTCGTTGAAAACTTTTCTAAGATCGCGAAGCCTCTCTCTAACCTTCTCCAGAAGCACGTCAAGTACGTTTGGTCTCCGGAGTGTGATATTGCTTTCAACACTTTGAAAGAGAAATTGATCACTGCTCTAGTTCTGACTCCACCTGATGAATCCAAGCCGTACGAGGCCTTTTGTGATGCCTCTCTCCAAGGTCTTGGCGCAGTATTGATGCAAGAGAAGAAAGTTGTTGCTTATACATCTCGCCAGTTGAAGCCTAATGAGAAGAACTACCCCACTCATGATCTCGAGTTGGCGGCAGTTGTGCATGCTCTGTTGACTTGGAGACATCTTCTATTGGGAAGAAAAGTGGACATTTTCACTGATCACAAGAGTCTCAAGTACATCTTCACCCAGCCTAATCTCAACCTCAGGCAAACTCGATGGGTCGAAATGATTCAAGAGTATAATTCGAGTATTGAGTATACTCCAGGCAAGGCCAATGTGATTGCTGACGCTTTGAGCAGAAAGGCCTACTGCAACAGTTTGATTCTTAAGCCTTATCAACCCGAGCTTTGTGAAGCTTTCCGCAAACTTAATCTGCAAGTTGTTCCTCAAGGTTTCCTCGCCAACCTTCAAGTCTCTCCTACCTTAGAATACCATATTCGCCAAGCCCAGCTTCTTGATGCTATGGTGAAAAAGGTGAAGATTGGGATTGCCAAGAGTCAATCCAAGTACAAGTGCTACCGCCTTGATGACAAGGACACTCTCTTCTTCCAGGATCGTATTGTTGTACCCAAAGGTGACCTCCGTCAAGTGATCATGAACGAGGCTCACAATTCTCTCCTCTCCATCCACCCTGGGAGAACGAAGATGTATCAGGACCTCAAGCAAGCTTATTGGTGGACTCGAATGAAGCGCGAGATCGCTCAATTCGTGAAGGAATGTGATGTCTGCAGATGAGTGAAGGCAGAACACCAAAGGCCAGCAGGTCTCCTCCAACCTCTTGCCATTCCAGAATGGAAGTTTGACCACATTGAAATGGACTTCGTGACTGGGTTTCCAAAGTCCAAGCGTGGCAATGATGCTATATTTGTTGTCATCGACAAACTCACCAAAGTGGCTCACTTTCTGCCTATCAAAGAGTCGATCACTGCAGCTCAATTGGCGGAACTCTATACCTCTCGTATTGTCTCTCTGCATGGTATTCCTCAAGTGATATCTTCAGACCGTGGCAGCATCTTTACCTCCAAGTTTTGGGATTCTTTTCAGAAGGCCATGGGCACGAACATCCGCTTCAGCACTGCTTTCCATCCTCAAACAAGCGGTCAAGTCGAGCGTGTCAACCAGATTCTTGAAGATATGCTCAGGGCTTGTGTGATCTCCTTCGGTATGAAGTGGGAGGATTGTCTTCCTTATGCTGAATTCTCCTACAACAATAGTTTTCAAGCAAGTTCGGGCAAGGCCCCTTTTGAAATTCTGTATGGCAGGAAGTTCCGTACCCCTCTCAACTGGTCTGAAACCGGTGAACGTCAGCTGCTGGGTAATGACTTAATCACAGAGGCATAAGAAATATGCAAAGTCATTCGTGATAACCTCAAAGCGGCCCAATCCCGCCAGAAGAGCTACTATGACAGTAAGCACCGTGATTTGGCTTTCGAGATCGGAGATCATGTTTACCTCTGTGTCTCTCCTATGAAAGGTACTCGTCGCTTCGGTATCAAAGGGAAGCTTGCCCCTAGATACGTGGGACCTTTCAAGATTGTCAGCAAGAGAGGCGACCTCGCCTATCAACTCGAGCTTCCTTCAAACTTTGCAAATGTTCATGACGTGTTCCATGTCTCTCAGCTTCGAAAGTGCTTCAAGACTCCTGACCGCACCATCAACTTCGAGGACATTGAGCTCCAAGAAGATCTCTCTTATCGTGAGCACCCAGTTCCTATTCTTGAAGAGACTAAACGCAAGACTCCCAACAAGTCAATCAAATTCCTCAAAGTCAAGTGGTCGCACCATTCCAACCGTGAAGCTACCTGGGAACGCGAGGATCACCTCCGTTCTGAGTACTCGGAGTTCTTTCAGTCCTAGATCTCGGGACGAGATCTTTTCGTAGTGGTGGAGTGTTGTAACACCTCGGATGTAACTTTCCCAATTTGTACTCCAACTCTTGCCGTTTCCGGCGTTAAGTTATATTTATTTTCTCGGGTTCGGGTTTTTGTCTCTGTGTGTTGTTGTCATTGTCATGCATCTCATATCATGTCATCATGTGCATTGCACTTGCATATGTATTCATCTCATGCATTCGAGCTTTTTCCCCGTTGTCCGTTTTGCATTCCGGCGCTTCGTTCTCCTCCGGTGGTCATTTCTAGCTTTCTTTCGTGTGTGGGGATTAAACACTTCTGGATTGGACCGAGACTTGCCAAGCGGCCTTGGTTTACTACCGGTAGACCACCTGTCAAGTTTCGTATCATTTGGACTTCGTTTGATACTCCATTGGTTAACCGAGGGACCGAAAGGGCCTCGTGTGTGTTGCAGCCCAACACCCCTACTATTTGGCCCAAAACCCACCAAACTCTGCTCCATGTCCTAGAGCGTTCGATCACGATCGCGTGGCCGAAAACCTCACCTCATTTGGACTCTCCTAGCTCCACTTATGCCTATAAATAGCCCCCCCCCCCGTTTTTGGATCTCTCTCCCTCTCCGAAACCCTAAAAAAAATAGATCTCCGCCGCCGCCGGACAACGTCCGCGCCGAGCCGGACGTGTCCGGATCCGCCGCCGCCTACCGCTGCTTGCCACGTGGCGCTCGTCGCCCGCCGCCGCCGCAGGCCGGGAGGCCCGGATCCGGCCCCCGCGGCCCGTTCCTCCGCCGCCCAGCGCTCGCGCCTCCACCGTCCCTCGTCCCCGACGCCGGTGCCGGCCGCCTCCGCCGCGCAGCTCGCCAGCCGGAGCAAGCTCCGCCCCGCCGCCTCCTCCACCGCGGGCCACCGCCGCCGCCGACCCCGCGGGTCGTCTTCACCGTCGCCGGCCGCCACCACCAGCGCCGCCCGCGACCTCGCCGCCTCCTCCTCTCCCCGCGACGCGCTCCGGCCGCCTCGGCTTCCTCTCCGGCGAGATCTCCGGCCGTTGAACCTAGGGAGTCGCGCCGGTGAACAGTGCCAGATCTGGATTTGAGGATCCCCGGTTGACTTTTCCTCTGAAAACCCTAATTTTTTATGCATACTTTGACCGGCTATATCTCCGCATCCGTCGCTCCGGTTTGGACATATAGTATATCAAAATGTTCACCTCGACGAGTACATCATTTCATTCCATTGCATCATTTTCATTTGAGTGCATCTTGATGCCCGAAATGCTGCTAGAAGGAGGCTTCGTGAGTTAATTGTCAGATCTGCTAGTTCATCTTAGACTTTTGTCATTTTTGCCATGATTATTGTGTGCATGATATGCCTGTGAGTCCTTCATATGTTTTGTTAAGCATTTTGTTATCTTTCTAGAGGTGCAACCCATGCATTTTTAGGATGTGTGTGGTGACTTGTGCAAGCTTGCAAAGTGAGGCACCCGGTGAATATGTTTTCAGGGACTTAGTAGTTTTCACTAAGTCTGGGATTATTTAGTTCATGATGCCATATGTTCAGCTTGTTTCCTTTCCTGATGATCAGTAGTGGTGCCCAGTTGGCGGTGATTGGGACCGTGTCGCATGTTGGGTTCTCTTTCATTTTGGCGCCGTAGTCGGGCCATGAGTGTTTGAATGATGTAATGTTATTTATGTTCTTGATTGACGTGGCGAGTGTAAGCCAACTATGTTCTACCCTTTATTATTCATATTACATGGGATGTTGTGAAGATTGCCTAACTTGCGACAAATGCCTTCAATGCGATTATGTTTCTAAGTCGTGCCTCGACACGTGGGAGCTATAGTCGCATCGAGGGTGTTACAAAGGTGTAGGAGACGTCACCGGGCTGTACGTGTGTTGAACACGGAGGTGCCGTCCGTTCGGCACTAGGATCATCGGTGATTTGAATCACGACGAGTACGACTCCATCAACCCCGTTCACTTGAACACTTCCGCTTAGCGATCTACAAGGGTATGTAGATGCACTCTCCTTCCTCTCATTGCTAGATTACTCCATAGATTGATCTTGGTGATGCGTAGAAAATTTTGAATTTTTGCTACGTTCCCCAACAGTGGTATCAGAGCTAGGTCTATGCGTAGTTTCTTTGCACGAGTAGAACACAAAGCAGTTGTGGGCGTCGATTTTGTCAATTTGCTTGCCGTTACTAGTCTTATCTTGATTCGGTGGCATCATGGGATGAAGCGGCCCGGACCGACCTTACACGTACTCTTACGTGAGACTGGTTCCACCGACCGACATGCACTAGTTGCATAAGGTGGCTAGCGGGTGTCTGTCTCTCCCACTTTAGTTGGATCGGATTCGATGAAAAGGGTCCTTATGAAGGGTAAATAGAAATTGGCATATCACGTTGTGGTTTTCGCGTAGGTAAGAAACATTCTTGCTAGAAACCTATAGCAGCCACGTAAAAACTTGCAACAACAATTAGAGGACGTCTAACTTGTTTTTGCAGCATATGCCTTGTGATGTGATATGGCCAAAAGGATGTGATGAATGATATATGTGATGTATGAGATTGATCATGTTCTTGTAATAGGAATCACGACTTGCATGTCGATGAGTATGACAACCGGCAGGAGCCATAGGAGTTGTCTTAATTTATTTATGACCTGCGTGTCAACATAAACGTCATGTAATTACTTTACTTTATTGCTAAAGCGTTAGCCATAGTAGTAGAAGTAATAGATGATGAGAAAACTTCAAGAAGACACGATGATGGAGATCATGATGATGGAGATCATGGTGTCATGCCAGTGACAACGATGATCATGGAGCCCCGAAGATGGAGATCAAAAGGAGCAAAATGATATTGGCCATATCATGTCACTATTTGATTGCATGTGATGTTTATCATGTTTTTGCATCTTATTTGCTTAGAACGACGGTAGTAAATAAGATGATCCCTCATTAAAATTTCAAGAAAGTGTTCCCCCTAACTGTGCACCGTTGCGAAAGTTCGTCGTTTTGAAGCACCACGTGATGATCGGGTGTGATAGATTCTAACGTTCACATACAACGGGTGTAAGACAGATTTACACACGCGAAACACTTAGGTTGACTTGACGAGCCTAGCATGTACAGACATGGCCTCGGAACACAAGAGACCAAAAGGTCGAGCATGAGTCATATGGTAGATACGATCAACATGAAGATGTTCACCGATGATGACTAGTCCATCTCACATGATGATCGGACGCGGCCTAGTTGACTCGGATCATGTAATCACTTAGATGACTAGAGGGATGTCTATCTGAGTGGGAGTTCATAAGATGAACTTAATTATCCTGAACATAGTCTAAATTGTCTTCGCAAATATGTTGTAGATAAATAGCTCACGTTGTAGCTCCCTGTTTCAATACGTTCCTAGAGAAAGATTAAGTTGAAAGATATTGTAAGCAATGATGCGGACTAGGTCCGTAGTCCGAGGAGTGTCCTCACTGCTACACAGAAGGCTTACGTCTTTGATGCACCGCTCGATGTGTAAACCCCTACAACATCGTCTGTGGATGTTGTGAACACCTGACAGACACATCCTGATGACTACATGATAGTTTAGTGCACCATACTTTACGGCTTAGAATCGGGATTCCAATGACGTTTTGAACGCCATAGAACATATGAGATGTTCCAAGAGCTGAAATTGGGATTTCAGGCTCATGCCCGTGTTGAGAAGTGTGAGACCTCTGACAAGTTCTTTTGCCAACAAGATGGAGGAGAATAGCTCAGCTAGTGAGCATGTGCTCAGAATGTCTGGGTGGTACAATCACTTAAATCAAGTGGGAGTTAAACTTCCAGATAAGATAGTGATTGATAGAGTTCTCTAGCCACTATCACTAAGCTACTAGATCTTCGTGATGAACTATGACATGCAAGGGATGGAGTTGATCCCGGAGCTGTTCGCGGTGCTTAAGACCGCAAAAGGTAGAAATCAAGAAGGAGCATCAAGTGTTGATGGTTTAATAAGACCACTGGTTTCAAGAAGGGCAAGGGCTAGAAGGGAAACTTCATGGATGGCAAACTAGTTGCCGCTCCAGTAAAGGAACCCAAGGTTGAACCCAAACCCGAGACTAAGTGCTTCTATTTTAAAGGGGACGGTCACTGGTAGCGGAATTACCCCAAATGCATGGTAGATAAGAAGGCTGGCAACTTCAACAAAGTATATACGTGTTACTAATGTGTACCTCACTAGTACTCCTGGTAGCACCTGGGTATTGGATACCGGTTCAGTTGCTATTACTGGTGACTTGAAGCAAAAGCTACGGACTAAACAGAGACTGGCTGAGGGCGAGGTGACAATGTGTGTTGGAAGTGTTTCCAAAGTTGATGAGATCACCATCGCACGCTCCATCTGCCTTCAGCATTAGTATTGAACCTAGATAAATGTTATCAGGTGTCTACGTTGAGCATGAATATGATTAGATCATGTTCATTGCAATACAGTTATTCATTTAAGTTAGAGAATAATGGTTATTCTGTTTACATGAATAATACCTTTCATGGTCATGCACCCTATGTGAATGGTTCATTGAATCTCGATCGTGGTAATACACATGTTCACGCCAAAAGATGTAGAGTTAATAATGATAGTACCACTTTCTTGTGGCACTGCCGCTTAGGTCATATTGGCATAAAGATGCATGAAGAAACTCCATGTCGATGGATGTTTGGAGTCACTTGATTTTGAATCGATTGACACATGCGAGCCATGCCTCATGGGCAGGATGACTAAGACCCCGTTTTCAGGTACAATGAAACGGGCAAGTGACTTGTTGGAAATCATACATGCTGATGCGTGTGATCCAATGAGAATTGAAGAGTGTGGTGGATATTGCTATTTTCTCATCTTCACTGATGATTTGAGTAGATATAGGTATATTTACTTAATGAAGCACAAGTCTGAAATGTTTGAAAAGTTCAAGCGATTTCAGAGTGAAGTTAAGAATCATCATAACAAAAAGGATCATGTTCCTACGATCTGATCAAAAGGGGATTTTCTGAGTTATGAGTTTGGCAATCACTTAAGACATTGTGGAATTGTTTCACAGTTGAAGCCACCTGGAACACCACAAGGTAATGGTGTGTCCGGACGTCGTAATCGAACCCTATGAGATATGGTGCGATCTATGATGTCTCATACCAATCTACCATTTTTATTTTGAGGTTATGCGTTAGAGACAGCTGCATTCACTTTAGACAGGACACCATCTAAGTCCGTTGAGACGGCGTCGTATGAACATTGGTTTGGCAAGAAACCAAAGTTGTCGTTTCTTAATGTTTGGGGCTGTGATGCTTAAGGCTTCAGCCGGAGAAGCTCGAACCCAAGGCGGACAAACACATCTTCATAGGATACCCAAAGGTGACAGTTGGGTATACCTTCTATCTTAGATCCGAGGGCAAATTGTTTGTCGCTAAGAACGGGTCCTTTCTCGAGAAGGAGTTTCTCTCAAAAGAATTGAGTGGGAGTTAGATAGAACTTGATGAGGTTGTCGAACCTTTACTTCAACCAGAGAGTGATGCAACACAGAAAGATGTTCTCTGTGGCACCTACGTCTGTTGAATAGGAAGTTAATGATAGTGATCATGAAGCTTCGGATCAAGTTGCTATCGAACCTCGTAGGTTGACAAGGATATGTACTACTCTTGAGTGGTACAGTGATCCTGTCTTAGATGTCATGTTGTTGGACAACAATGAACCTACGAACTATGGAGAAGCGATGGTGGGCCTGTATTCCGATAAATGGTTAGAAGCCATGAAATCCGAGGTAGGATCCATGTATCAGAACAAAGTATGGACTTTGGTGGACTTGGCCGATGATCGGCAAGCCATCGAGATAAATGGATCTTTGAGAAGAAGACGGACGTGGGCGGTAATGTTACCTTCTATGAAGCTTGACCTGTGGGAAAGAGTCTTTTCACAAGTTCAAGGAGTTGACTACGATGAGAATTTCTCACCCGTAGCGATGCTTAAGTCCGTCGGAATCATGTTAGCATTAGCTGTGTTTTTCGATTATGAAATCTGACAAATGGATGTCAAAACAAGTTTTCTTACCAGTTTTCGTAAGAAAAAGTTGTATGCGATACAATAAAAGGTTTTGTCGATCCTAAGGATGCTAAAAGGCATGCTGGCTCCAGCGACCCTTCTATGGACTAGAGCAAGCATCTCGGAGTCGGAATATATGTTTTGATGGAGTGATCAAAGCTTTTAGGTTTATACAATGTTTGCTAGAAACTTGTATTTACAAGAAAGTGAGTGGGAGCACTACAATATTTCTGATAAGTATATGTGGATGACATATTGTTGATCTGAAATAATGTAGAATTTCTGGAAAGCATAAACGGTTGTTTGAAGAGTGATTTTCAAAGGAAGACCTGGATAAAGCTGCTTACATATTGGGCATCAAGATCTATAGAGATAGATTAAGACGCCTAATGGTACTTTCAAAGAACGCACACCTTGACATATTGTTGAAGGAGTTCAAAATAGATCAGTCAAAGAAGGGGTTCTTACCTGAGTTGTAAGGTGTGAAGTTGAGTAAGACTCAAAGCTTGACCACGGCATAAGAAAGAGAAAGGACGAAGGTCGTCCCCTATGCTTTTGTCATAGGCTCTATACGGTATGCCATGCTGAGGTACCGCACCTGATGTGTGCCTTGCCACATGTCTGGCAAGAGGGTGCAAAGGTGATCTAGGAGTAGATCACCAGATAGCGGTCAAAATTATCCTTAGAGGAATAAGGAAATGTTTCTCGGTTATGGAGGTGATAAAGAGTTTGACGTAAAGAGTTACGTCGATGCAAGCTTAACACCCATCCGGATAGCTCTGAGTAGAGATACCGGATACGTACAATGGAGCAATAATTTGGAATAGCTCCAAGTGGAACGTGGTAGCAGCATCTACGATATAAAGTTTTGCGAAGTACATAGGGATCTGAATATGGCAAGACCCGTTGACTACAACCTCTCTCACAAGCATAACATGATCAAACCCAGAACTCATTGAGTATTAATCACATAGTGATGTGAACTAGATTAGTGACTCTAGTAAACTCTTTGGATGTTGGTCACATGGCGATGTGACCTGTGAGTGTTAATCACATGGCGATGTGAACTAGATCATTGACTCTAGTGCAAGTGGGAGACTGTTGGAAATATGCACTAGAGGCAATAATAAATTAGTTATTATTATTATATTTCATTGTTCATGATAATCGTTTATTATCCATGCTAGAATTGTATTGATAGGAAACTCAGATACATGTGTGGATACATAGACAACACCATGTCCCTAGTAAGCCTCTAGTTGACTAGCTCGTTGATCAATAGATGGTTACAGTTTCCTGACCATGGACATTGGATGTCATTGATAACGGGATCACATCATTAGCAGAATGATGTGATGGACAAGACCCAATCCTAAGCATAGCACAAAGATCGTGTAGTTCGTATGCTAAAGATTTTTTAATGTCAAGTATCATTTCCTTAGACCATGAGATTGTGCAACTCCCGGACACCGTAGGAGTGCTTTGGGTGTGCCAAATGTCACAACGTAACTGGGTGGCTATAAAGGTACACTACAAGTATCTCCGAAAGTGTCTGTTGGGTTGGCACGAATCGAGACTGGGATTTGTCACTCCGTGTAAACGGAGAGGTATCTCTGGGCCCACTCGGTAGGACATCATCATAATGTGCACAATGTGACCAAGGAGTTGATCACGGGATGATGTGTTATGGAACGAGTAAAGAGACTTGCCGGTAACGAGATTGAACAAGGTATCGGGATACCGACGATCGAATCTCGGGCAAGTATCGTACCGCTAGACAAAGGGAATTGTATACGGGATTGATTAAGTCCTTGACATCGTGGTTCATCCGATGAGATCATCGTGGAGCATGTGGGATCCAACATGGGTATCCAGATCCCGCTGCTGGTTATTGACCGGAGAGTTGTCGCGGCCGTGTCTGCATGACTCCCGAACTCGTAGGGTCTACTCACTTAAGGTTCGATGACGCTAGGGTTATAGGGAAAGTATGTACGCGGTTACCGAATGTTGTTCGGAGTCCCGGATGAGATCCCAGACGTCACGAGGAGTTCCGGAATGGTCCGGAGGTAAAGATTAATATATAGGAAGTATGGTTTTGGCCACCGGAAGTGTTCCGGGCATCACCGGTAGTGTACCGAGACCACCGGAGGGGTCCGGGGGTCCACCAGGTGGGGCCACCAGCCCCGGAGGCCTACATGGGCCAATAGTGGGAAGGGACCAGCCCCTAGGTGGGCTGGGGCGCCTCCCACCAAGGCCCAAGGCGCCTCCAAGAGGGGAAGGGGGCAAACCCTAGGGCAGATGGGCCCTAAGGCCCATCCCAGGTGCGCCTCCCCCTCTCCCCCTTGTGGCCGCCACCCAGATGGGATATGGGGGCTGCCGCCACCCCTAGGGAGGGAACCCTAGGTGGGGGCGCAGCCCCTCCCCTCCCCCTATATATACTTGAGGTTTGGGGCTGCCCAACACGCGTGATTTGCTCTCCCTGTTGGCGCAGCCCTACCTCTCTCCCTCCTCGTCTCTCGTAGTGCTTGGCGAAGCCCTGCTGGAGTCCCGCGCTCCTCCACCACCACCACGCCGTCGTGCTGCTGCTGTATGGAGTCTTCCCCAACCTCTCCTTCTCCCCTTGCTGGATCAAGGCGTAGGAGACGTCACCGGGCTGTACGTGTGTTGAACACGAAGGTGACGTCCGTTCGGCACTAGGATCATCGGTGATTTGAATCACGACGAGTACGACTACATCAACCCCGTTCACTTGAACGCTTCCGCTTAGCGATCTACAAGGGTATGTAGACGCACTATCCTTCCCCTCGTTGCTAGATTACTCCATAGATTGATCTTGGTGATGCGTAGAAATTTTTGAATTTCTGCTACGTTCCCCAACAATAAGAACATTGACGGAAAATAATGGAGAGGCTTTCCACCAATAAAATGGATAGTTGATTAAGAAATCCGACTCCTTGAAGAAAAAGGGTGGGAGGGTGGGAAAAAGGAAACTTGGGGACGGATGAAACAAACAACGTTGGGAAAACCGAGAGGTGATCTTGCGGATGTTGAAAAGATCGGATCCATTTGAAGAGAAATACATCGGTTGAAAAGGATTGACATGACAATCTCGATTATCATGAAGGATTAATATTCCCATAGAAATATGAGAACACCATTTAGGAAAAGGTATGGATTCAACACTTGACATTGAAGCAACTCGAATACCACAAACCAAAACAAAACAAAGGATTAGCTTGCAGAATAAGCCGGAACAAACATATGATAGATCCCATATCGTATCATGTGTCTGTTGGAAGGATATCCTACATGATACTTGAATTCCCACTTATAAAATCCCAAAACATTCTAGTTATGCAATCAGGTGTTGGGGATACAGGGGAAGCATAATATCTCACCCAAACTAACAATTCCTACATCCAGCTGTATCCATCCTTCAACACATAACCAAGAAACCTTCGGAAATCGTTTACCTCAACCTTCAAAAAGCATCCGTTATACGAGTTATGGCAATACTCCCAAACTCCCACCCCAGTACTGGGTGGCGTCGAGGTTATCTCACCAACAACTGCATAAAAGAGATTTTCGATGTCGGTGATACTCAGGTATTCCAGAACTGCAATGATAAAATTGTGACGACAACACCTCGGAGCTCAACTCCCCGGGACACTGCCACAATCCCTAAATCTCAGGAGGCACCAAGAACAATGTTCTCGTCACAAGAATATTGGAACGATTCCAAGATACCCGCATGATCCTAAAAAAAATCGTGAAATTTGAGGAGAGAGAAGTCAAAACTTCTACATCAGGAGGCCTCACCAGAGCGACGAAGGGACTGAGGAGTAAAAACAATCCTACTCTCCGATATATATAATCCTAAGACTCAAAACATTTTGTTCTAGACTCAATAACATTAGCGATTCGATCAAGCAGGGGGCTCCTAAGTCGGGGATGGCTTTGATTACCAACTTGTAACACCCACAATGCGGCTATATCTCCCATGTGTCGGGGCACGACTTAGAGGCATAGCCGCATGGTAGGTTTGTCGCAAGAGGGGTAATCTTCACACAGTCCCATGTACTGAATAGAAAGGGATAAAGAGTTGGCTTACAATCGCCACTTCACACAATACATAAGTAAATCATAGATCATCCAAAATACAATCAAGGTCCGACTAAGGAACCAAAATAAAAGAAGACAACCCCAGATGCTAGATCCCCGATCGTCCCAACTGGGCTCCACTACTGATCAACCGAAAAAGACACAAAACAACGATCAAGATGTTCATCGAGCTCCCACTTGAGCTGGGTTGCGTCACCTGCACTATCAACGGCACCTGCAACTATTTGGAAGTATCCGTGAGTCATGAGGACTCAGCAATCTCACACCCGCGAGATCAAGACTATTTAAGCTTATGGGTAGGAAAGGGTAGTGAGGTGGAGCTGCAGCAATCACTAAGCATATATGGTGACTAACATACGCAAATAAGAGCGAGAAGAGAAGCAACGCAACAGTCGTGAACTAGAAGTGATCAAGAAGTGATCCTGAAACTACTTACATTCAAACATAACTCCAAAGCCGTGTTCACTTCCCGGACTCCGTCGGAAAGAGACCATCACAGCTACACATGCGGTTGATGCATTTTAATTAAGTTAAGTGTCAAGTTCTCAACAACCGGATATTAACAAATTCCCATCTGCCACATAACCGCGGGCACGGCTTTCGAAAGTTCAAACCCTGCAGGGGTGTCCCAACTTAGCCCATCACAAGCTCTCACGGTCAACGAAGGATATTCCTTCTCCTGGGAAGACCCAATCAGTCTCGGAATCCCGGTTACAAGACATTTCGACAATGGTAAAACAAGACCAGCAAAGCTGCCCGGTGCGTCGACATCCCGATAGGAGCTACACATATCTCGTTCTCAGGGCAACACCGGATGAACACTACGTACAGCTAAAACCAGCCCTTAAGTTTCACCGAGGTGGCACCGCAAGTGGATCTGGTTCGGACCAACACTTAGAGAAGCACTGGCCCGAGGGGGGGGGTTAAAATAAAGATGACCCTCGAGAGCATGACTCCCAAGGGAAAAGTATAGGTGGTGGTGAGGCAAATGGTAAAACCAAGGTTGGGCCTTGCTAGAGGAGTTTTATTCAAAGCGAACTGTCAAGGGGTTCCCATAACACCCAACCACGTAAGGAATGCAAAATCAAGGAACATAACACTGGTATGACGAAAACTAGGGCGGCAAGAGTGGAACAAAACACCAGGCATAAGGCCGAGCCTTCCACCCTTTACCAAGTATACAGATGCATTAATTAAATAAGAGATATTGTGATATCCCAACAATAACCATGTTCCAACATGGAACAAACTTCATCTTCACCTGCAACTAGCAACGCTATAAGAGGGGCTAAGCAAAAGCGGTAACATAGCCAAACAACAGTTTGCTAGGAAAGGTGGGTTAGAGGCTTGACATGGCAATATGGGGGGCATGATATAGCAAGTGGTAGGTAGCGCGACATAGCAATAGAGCGAGCAACTAGCAAGCAAAGATATAAGTGATTTCGAGGGTATGGTCATCTTGCCTGAGATCCCGCAAGGAAGAAGAACGAGTCCATGAAGAAGACAAGCGGACGTAGTCGAATGGATGCTCACAAACGCAACGTTACCAGAACTAACAAGAAGAAGCAACACCGGAAAGGAGCAAACATCATGGTGAACAACCATCACATAAACATGGCATGATGCACAATCAAGTATGATGCATGTCCAGTTTAATGAGGCATGACATGGCAAAGTGCACAACCAACACTACAAATTAAGTGGAGCTCAATATGCAACGAGTTCCATATTGACGAAACACCACATCAATTGAGTTCTCTCCCGTTTATGTACCCAACAATATTAAATGTTGTTAAGCATGGCAAGAGATGAAGCATAATTAAATTAACGGTTTAGGCAAGTTTAAATGAGGCCGGAACAACAAACAAAAATTCCGGTAAATCCCCATATGCATTAGCAATTTAATGCAACAACAATCTTTAACATTTTAAATGTTATTATCATGATGCGGATGACAAGTTCAAGTTTATGCAATTTTTATGAAAATGTTGATATGAGCATGAAGAAGCATTTGTCATCGTGGCGGAAATGAAAGGGGTGCCACGGCAACGATAACAAAAACGGTGCCACGTCAACGTTTCGGTTCTGGTAACTCGATTGAGATGCCGGTGCAAAAGAAGATGTGACAGGAGCGTGTCATGCGATGAACGGTGGGCTGCTCCCGGTAACCGGGTTCCCACGGGTTAGTGGCATGTAAACGAGTGACAAAACGGACATGGTGCAGACAAGGGGTGCATCTCATACAACACAAGCATTTGTTCTCGGACGGTCGTCTCGGTGGTTATACCTTTGAAGCGTGCGTTTTCGAGGCGGTTCGAGTTCAGAGTGGAAGTAGACGTTCTCCGATGTAGTGGAAGTAGTCGTACACAGTAGTCATGGGAGCAGTGGAACACGTTCGTTTTAGAGAGGTACTTGACGCATCCGAGGTTTCCGTAGGCGACAATTGTGATATATGTCATCGGTAGTCAAACTTGGCGATCTGGAGAGGGTACTTGCCGGATCCACAACACTATAACCGTTCGTGGAAGAGAACTTGATGTTCACGGGTCTTCCAAAGACAGCGTGGTACTTTGCGAAGTGCACGCCAATGGTCGTCAAACTTGACATTTTTGGTTCGTGGGTCTTCGGTGTTGGTAGTTGTTCTTGGCGTCGAGCGTCGAAGTACTTGGCGTTCATGGGATTCCGAAGACGGCGGTAGAGGTACTTGACGCAAAACTTTGTAGTCGTTTGGGCGCCTGCGGTCTTGACGGTCTTGACAGTCCAACACGAAGCCACGGAGAAGCACGGGTCATAGCCAGCTTGAACAGGGGCCACCCGAACTCGGCAGGAGGCAGGGGCTCGTCCTCGTGCAGAAGCGAAGTAGAGGAGGTGAGCAGGGACTCGGCGTGGCGGCAAGAGCTTGCAGGGGAGGTCCAGGATGAGCAGAACACGGATGAGGAGGCAAAATGGCGCTGCGGTGGCCTGCTGGTCTTGGACGGCGACGACGCACGGGAGAAGGAGGAGGGCAGTAGCGGGAAACGGCGGCCATGGGAGGCGCCCTTGGTGCGCCCGTGGTGTCGAGCATGAGATGAGGTGATGCGGGTCTTCCTCCTTGCCCTAGACAAGACAAGGCAGGGGAGGTCTTGGCGCGGGGCTCTGGCGACGCAGTGTCTGGCAGGGCCCTGTCGGCAGCCTCCGGCGAAGGAGCCGAATGGTGGCGAGGCGACGATGGCACTAGAGGGACGGGGAAAGGGAGCGAGGCGGCGGAGTGGGAGGTGCTGGCGTGGGGAGCTCCTCTCCTTGTGTGATGCGTGCGGCGGCGCTAGGAGAATGAGAGGGAGAGGATCAAGGGAATCGGGCAGGAGAGACGGGGGATCAAGCGGATGGTGCGCTGCGAAGGAGATGGGTGCGTTGCGGGAAGGAGAGAGTGAGATCATGGGAGGGGGGATTGGATCCTAGCGGCTAGGGTTAGAGAAGGGGTGCGGCTGGCCTTGGTGGTCTGCGCTGGAAGAATGGACCGGCCTGGTTGGAGGCCCAAGTGGCCAGCTGGGCTGCAAGGCTGAACTCCTCTCTCTCACACATTTCTCTTTATTTGCCAAAACACCAAATAACAAAGAAAGAAAATGAGAGAAATAAAAGGTTGGGGAAGGAATTTGGGAATGGGTTTACTTTCCCCGGACTCACAAAAATGTGCACGGTCCATGAAAAATAGGAGTGGACATAATTGCAAGTATTTAATTCAAAGTCATTTGAATTTAATTAAAAAGGTTTGAACAAGGACTAGGAATTAGAAGTGTCCAAAAATGTTAAGATTTTTGGAGGAGCCTCAATAAATGGAGAAGGAATTGTCGGCAAGGTTTGGGGATCAACTCGAAGTAGAAAAGGCATGGGGTTATTTTTTGCAAGTGTGTTGTGATATATTCCAAATTAAAGGAATATTTAATATAGCTCCCTAATATTGGGAGGATATGTTATAAAGATAATCACCATGTGATTTCCCTCGGTTTAAATAGATCAAAAGATCTATGCAAATTATTTAGTTGAGTTTTAAAACGGGTTGCATGATGACATGATGCAATGCACATGATGCAATGATGAATGCAACGAACCAAACAAAACACACGACGAAACCCGGAAATCATGGAAGGCATCTCAAGCTTTGGTCTTGGGGCATTACACATTATAAGATACTCCCTCACTAAAATTTCAAGGTATAAGTGTTCTCCCTGAGTATGCACCGTTGCGACAGTTCGTCATGCCGAGACACCATGTGATGATTGGGTGTGATAAGCTCTACGTTCACATACAACGGGTGCAAGACTATTTTGCACGTGCAGAATACTCAAGTTATACTTGATGAGCCTAGCGTGTACAGACATAGCCTTAGAACACTGAGACCGAAAGGTCGAACGTGAATCATATAATAGATATGATCAACATAGAGATGTTCACCATTGAAAACTACTCCATCTCACATGATGATCAGACATGGTTTAGTTGATATGGTTCACGTGATCATTTAGATGACTCGAGGGATGTCTATCTAAGTGGTAGTTCTTAAGTAATGTGATTAATTGAACTTAAATTTATCATGAACTTAGTCCTGATAGCTTTTGCATATCTATGTTGTAGATCAATGGCCCGTGCTACCGCTCTCTTGGATTTTAATGCGTTCCTAGAGAAAGCTAAGTTGAAAGATGATGGTAGCAACTACACGGACTGGGTCCGTAACTTGAGTATTATCCTCATTGCTGCACAGAAGAACTACGTCCTGGAAGCACCGCTAGGTGCAAGACCCGCTGCAGGAGGAACTCCAGACGTTATGAACGTCTGGCAAAGCAAAGCTGATGACTACTCGATAGTTCAGTGTGCCATGCTTTACGGCTTAGAATCGGGACTTCAAAGACGTTTTGAACGTCATGGAGCATATGAGATGTTCCAGGAGTTGAAGTTAATATTTCAAGCAAATGCCTGACTTGAGAGATATGAAGTCTCCAACAAGTTATATAGCTGCAAGATGGAGGAGAACAGTTCTGTCAATGAACACATACTCAGAATGTCTAGGTACCATAACCACTTGACTTAGCTGGGAGTTAATCTTCCGGATGATAGTGTCATTGACAGAGTTCTTCAATTACTTCCACCAAGCTATAAAGGCTTCGTGATGAGCTATAATATGCAAGGGATGAACAAGACGATTCCTGAGCTCTTTTCAATGCTCAAGGCTGCGGAGGTAGAAATCAAGAAGGAGCATCAAGTGTTGATGGTTAACAAGACCACTAGATTCAAGAAAAAGGGCAAAGGAAAGAAGGGGAACTTCAAGAAGAATAGCGAGCAAGTTGCTGCTCCCGGGAAGAAGCCCAAGTCTGGACCTAAGCCTGAAACTGAGTGCCTCTACTGCAAAGGGACTAGTCACTAGAAGTGGAACTGCCCCAAGTATTTCACGGATAAGAAGGATGGGAAAGTTAAATGTATGTTTGATATACATGTTATTGATGTGTACCTTACTAATGCTTTTAGTAGCGCCTTGGTATTTGATACTGGTTCCGTTGCTCATATTTGCAACTCGAAACAGGGGCTACAGATTAAACAAAGATTGGCTAAGGACAAGGAGACAATGCGCGTCGGAAATGGTTCCAAGGTCGATGTGATTGCCGTCGACACACTACCTCTACATCTACCTTCAGGATTAGTTTTAGACCTGAATAATTGTTATTTGGTGCCAGTGTTGAGCATGAACATTATATCTAGATCTTGTTTGATGCGAGATGGTTATTCATTTAAATCGTAGAATAATGGTTGTTCTATTTATATGAGTAATATATTTTATGGTCATGCACCCTTGATGAGTGGTTTATTTTTGTTGAATCTAGATTGTGGTGATACACATATTCATAATATTGATGCCAAAAGATGCAAAGTTAATAATGATACTACAACTTATTTGTGGCACTGCCGTTTAGGTCATATTGGTGTAAAGCACATGAAGAAACTCCATGCAGATGGGCTTTTCGAATCACTTGATTTTGAATCACTTGATGCTTGCTAACCATGCCTCATGGGCAAGATGACTAAGACTCCATTCTTTGGAACAATGGAGCGAGCCACTGACTTATTGGAAATAATACATACTGCTATATGCGGTCTGACGAGTGTTGAGGCTCGTGGTGGGTATCGTTATTTTCTGACCTTCATAGATGATTTGAGCAGATGTGGGTATATCTACTTAATGAAACATAAATCTGAAACATTTGAAAATTTCAAAGAATTTTAGAGTGAAGTGGAAAATCATCATACCAAGAAATAAAGTTTCTACGATCTGATCGCGGAGGTGAATATTTGAGTTACGAGTTTGGTCTTCATTTAAAACAATGTGGAATAGTTTCGCAACTCACGTCACCTAGAACACCATAGCGTAATGGTGTGTCCGAACGTCGTAACCGTACTTTATTAGATATGGTGCGATCTATGATGTCTCTTATTGATTTACCACTATCATTTTGGGGTTATGCATTAGAGACAGCTGCATTCACGTTAAATAGGGCACCATCTAAATCCATTGAGATGACACCGTATGAACTGTGGCTTGGCAAGAAACCTAAGTTGTCGTTTCTTAAAGTTTGGGGTTGCGATGCTTATGTGAAAAAGCTTCAGCCTGATAAGCTCGAACCCAAATCGGAGAAGTGCGCCTTCATAGGATACCTCAAGGAAACGGCTGGGTACACCTTCTATCACAGATCCGAAGGCAAGATATTTGTTGCTAAGAATGGATCCTTTCTAGAGAAGGAATTTCTCTCGAAAGAAGTGAGTGGGAGGAAAGTGGAACTTGATGAGGTAAATGTACCTTCTCTCGAATTAGAAAGTAGCTCATCACAAAAATCATTTCCAGTGATGCCTACACCAATTAACGAGGAAGCTAATGATGATGATCATGAAACTTCAGATCAAGTTACTACTGAACCTCGTAGGTCAACCAGAGTACGTTCCGCACCAGAGTGGTACGGTAATCCTGTTCTGGAAGTCATGTTACTAGACCATGACGAACCTACGACTATGAGGAAGTGATGATGAGCCTAGATTCCGCAAAATGGCTTGAGGCCATGAAATCTGAGATGGGATCCATGTATGAGAACAATGTATGGACTTTGGTTGACTTGCCCGATGATCGGCAAGCCATAGCGAATAAATGGATCTTCAAGAAGAAGACTGACGCTGACGGTAATGTTACTGTCTACAAAGCTCGACTTGTTGCGAAAGGTTTTCGACATGTTCAAGTAGTTGACAATAATGAGACCTTCTCACCCATAGCGATGGTTAAGTCTGTCCGAATCATGTTAGCAATTGCCGTATTTTATGATTATGAAATTTGGCAAATGGACGTCAAAACTGCTTTCCTTAATGGATTTCTTAAAGAAGAGTTGTATATGATGCAACCTAAAGGTTTTGTCGATGCTAAAGGTGCTAACAAAGTGTGCAAGCTCCAGCGGTCCATTTATGGACTGGTGCCAACATCTCGGAGTTTGAATATACGCTTTGCACTATAAAAATACACTTCTATGATGATATGTGTTTGTCACAGTAGGTCACATTTTCTTTCATGCATGTACATCCATGACAATTTTATGAAAGAGTCAAGATAGTCATACATGTGCTGTCGTAGAAGTGTTCCATGACATTACCAAAATTATCATCACAGAAGTGTCCACTTCCATGACGAAAAATGGCACGTCATGGAAGTTCTTTCGTCAAGGGTGACCAACACATGGCATCCATCGTAATGGTTCGCCGTTAAGCTATTGGGTCCGGTTTTGGATCCGATAACCCGCTAACAACCCGGACCAATAAGGATTTTCCACGTGTAAAATTCTCATTGGCCGGAGGAAACACGTGTTGGCTCACCGTTGGGACAGATGTCATCCATTCATTGGACAAGAGGCGCCAATGATACGTCAACACGTGGCACGACCCAACAGAGGCCCATTCCAGAGAAAAGGCTGGCCCATTTGACTTGGTAAAAAGGTAACGGGCCGACCCACAAAAATCCTGTTAACGACATGTACCTATATAGCCCATTTACGGCCCGCTAACTCACGACCCGTTACGGCCTATCAGAATTAAGCCCAGTAGCTTCATCTGGGCCGTCCAATATGATTCCAGCCCGTTGTAACTTCCGTCCCATGTATGGCCCATGATGTCTTTCGGCTCATACGAGGCCATTTGTAACTCTTGGCCCATTAACGGCCCGTGGTGAATCTGGCCCGCAATGAACAGTGTACCGCTTTATACCCATTAACGACCCATTATTCCATTGGGCCGTTTCCAACCCGTGTTATCTTTCAGCCTTCTCAAGGCCCATTTATTCTTGGGCTCATTTCCAGCATTCGGTTACTTACGGCCCGTTGCTGGCCTTTTCTACTTGTGGGCCAAATTCAGTCTGTGGTTACAATCAGTCCGTTTGCGGCCTGTTAATCCGTTGGGCCGTTTTCATAGCGTCATCAAATACGGTCGATTAAATACGACCTGTTATTGTCGGCCCATGAACGAACGATTCCAAATCTAGCCCGTTTACGACCCATAATGCGGTCTGTTATTGGCCCATGTTTGGCCGATCGATCATACGGCCCGTAGAAGGCCCATTGATGCTATGACCCATAGAAGGCCCATTGTTTCTACGGCCCGTAGAAGGCCCGTTGTTTCTACAGCCCGTAGGAGGCCCATGGTAACTACAGTAAATATGTAGCCCATGGTTATTGTGGCCTAGTTTTAAAAAATAGGTTATTCCGGCCACTAGCAAACCGCGGAAAAAGAACTGCATTGACTACAAGCAAACAAATAAACAAGACAACAAGGAAATAAATAAGCAAGCAACGTACGCTAGGCTATCACGGCTATTACACATAGTACATCCACTGGGCATCAAAGTTCGCCACCGGTGCAAATATAGGGAACAAAGCAGCATATCATATACATTGGTTGTCAAAGTTGGTGACCAGTGCAAATAAATGCCGCAGCAAAACAAGTGCAGAACTGAAACCACTTCAGAAGATCTCAAGAAACAATATCCTAGGTACCCATAATGCTGGAAAGATGCTTAGCAAGCTTATTAACTTTATCTTGTTTGGCGCTTAAATCCTCAAGCACTTGCTGTTGCACCAGAAAGTATGCATCTGAATTCTCCAGGGACTTCCTCAGTCCTTCGGCTTCCTATCGCATAACATCTGATCGATGTCTTTCAACTTGAAGTTGAGACTCAAGAAGCCAAACTGATTCAGGCAGCGAGTTCGAAGAGTTGGTGCCAGCAGTAGTAGCCAGTAACTCGAACACTACATCAAGACAGGACTTTGGGGTTGTCTCAGTGTCTTCAATATAGTTTTTATCAGCTTTCTTGGAGACCAACAGAGATGTCTCATTATCTTGAACCTTATCTGCATTACTTCCTTTACCATTGCATAATGAGGCACTCTTCTCCAATATTTGATCCGCATTCTGAAAGAGAAACAAACAAACACATCACAGGTTTACCATGTTGTATATGAAACTCATTTTGGTGAACCAGTTCAGTAGTAAGTTGGACAGGATAACATCATGAAACAAACATATATCTATGTAGTATGGTCACTGTATGGTCTATATCATTCTAGTTTATGTTGCCAAATCAAGATAGAGACAGTTCGAATCACATCTATTTAAGACAAAGCAACATAGACAGAATATAAGTCTGGGAAACTACATAGCAATATCAACACTTGTAATGTGCATGGAATGAGAACATTATTGTTTATTCAATTGAAACTTAAATCAACATAGAGCAAGTTACAACAGCAAACACGGTAAAGAAACATGTTTAAAACGTACCTGTTGTGCCATTGGAGTTTCAGTTGCATCCTTCAAATTTGAAATTAGTTGGTATGAGTAAATACAGTGATGCAAGAGCAAAGTAGTATGAACCATAGCCACGGAACCTGACCTAAGAACAATCCTTCTTCTGCTTTCAGCGTTGACTTGGGTTCGGAGTGGTGGTCCTCGTGCTTTGGGCACTGTAGTTGCCTTACTAACTGCTCTTGTTTGGGTGCTCTCTGGTGGAGACAGTGACGTGTCAACTGGAACTGGGTTACTATCTGCTGGGGTTGGGGTTAGAAGGGGTGTAGCTGGTTCTCTGTCCAACTGGGTAGGGGTACAATTTGCGTGAGTATGGGTTATATGTGGTGGGGCTGGTTCTTGGGCAAGTACAACCGTGGTTCCATCTGCATTGGCAGGTAGCACGATCTTTTCTGAAGACTGTGTTTTTACTCCCACAGATACTGCCGTCACCCCCTCCAATTGAAATGGCAGATAAACAAGAAAAGTAATTGAATGTACATATATTGTAAGATAGACAGGTGCAATGGATAGTAGGGAAGAAAACAGGGCATGAAATAATTCACATTTATGTTGCCTAACCAAAACAGAATAGCAGGACATAATTTCACATACATGATGGCTAATTAAACGGGATAGCATGACACAATTTCACATGTATGATGGCTAACTAAACAGGATAGAATGACATACTTCAAAATATGATGACTATGTAAACAGGATGACATGATATAACTATATGATGTGTCTATTAAAGTGGTTGGCATGCCATAAATCACAAACGTGTTGTCGATGGAAACATGATGGCATGATATAATTCATGGATAGAATGACATAATTCAAAATATGATGACTATGTAAACAGGATGAGATGATATAACTATATTATGTCTTTAGAAAATGGGTTGGCATGCCATAATTCAGATACATGTTGTCTATGTAAACATCATGGCATGATATAATTAAAATATATGATTTATATACTAAGCAAGTGAGCAGAGGGCAATCGCATATATGATGTGTCAACTAAGGAGATGGCATTCAATATTGTGTATATGATGTAAAACTAAGCATTGCAATACAACATATGCATGATATGAGTAATATAACCCTGCCAAGTTTGAGCATACACCTCAGGGGGATAATAGGACTGGTCATCTGCATCTGAATCCTCCTCTGAAGAGCTATATGTAACCAACAAGATATCTGCTTCAACAGGTAGCATTGTCGGCTCTAATGACCTTGTTTTCACTCCAGATTTCTCCATCACCAATTCAAATGGCTGATGCACAGGAAGAGCAGTTGAATATACAAACATTGTCGACAAATGCAATGAGAAATACAAAAAAAGGACGGCATGATATAATTCACATATATGACGCTTGGCTCAACAGCATGGCATTGCATAATTCATATATATAATGCCTTGCAACAAGATAGCATTGCATAATTCACGTATATAATGTCTTGCAACAAGATGGCATTGCATAATTCACATATATGGTAATTAGACACTAAATAGGTGGCATTCACACAAAGCATGTCTAAACTAAGCAAATGACATAGCAATGCAAGATGACATATGCACGATATGAGCAACATAACCCTGCCAAGTTAGAGCATGCACCTCGGGGGGGGGGGGGGGGGGGGGTAGGACTGGTCATCTGTCTCTCAATCCTCCTTTGAGGAGCTATCCGTAACCAGCAAGACATGCGCTTTGTCAGATAGCATTGTCTGCTCTGAAGACCGTGTTTCCACTCCAGATTTTTCCATGACCGTGCCGAATGGCTGATGCACAGGAAGAGTAATTGAATGCACTAAAATTGTTGAAAAATTTAACACATAATAAAAATGATTGGCATGATATAATTCACATATAAGATGACTGGCTCACCAGGGTGGCATTGCAAAATTCACATATATGATGCCTGGCTGAACAAGATGGCATTGCATGATTCACATATACGATAAAGAAACTAAACAGATGGCATTCACACAAAGCATGTCTAAACTAAGCAGATGACATATTTGATGTACAAAGTAAGCAATGCAAGGCACCATATGCATGATATTACCAACATCAGCATGCCAAGTTAGAGCGAAGACCTCAGGGGGTAAATAGGAGTGGTCTTCTCCTTCTTAATCCCCCTCAGAACAGTTATCTTCCTCTTGATTACAATCCGAAATGGGTGGAGGGGGGCCGCCTTTGCGCCCACCATGGAGCGACGTCTGCATGAAATTTTATTATCACGCAAGGCTCGTCTCTTTTGCTCTACATGTTCAGTTACATTGTGTACAATAACTGACATGCATAGGAATAAAACATAGTGAGATTATGTAAGGAGTGCATGCACAAATCCAGAGTGATGGTTGCAAACTGTGGATAGACCCAAAACCAATGATAGCAGGCAG
Organism: Triticum aestivum; assembly: GCF_018294505.1. Classification (NCBI taxonomy): domain Eukaryota; kingdom Viridiplantae; phylum Streptophyta; class Magnoliopsida; order Poales; family Poaceae; genus Triticum; species Triticum aestivum. The sequence goes on along the minus strand of NC_057800.1, from coordinate 491,450,839 downwards.
ATAATAGATTTAGTTAAAAAACACAGATAATGGCTCCTTTAATGTTTGTTTGCACCCAACATGAAACTCATAGTAGACACCCGAGATTAATTAGATAGTAGACAGATAGTACTGATTGCTGCCCCAATATGTACCCCACAACCATTTAAAAACTCAAGTTTCAGCATTAGTTTGGACCTGACTCGGAGTCTAATAGGTGAACACGACGATAAAGTAGCATGTCATCATATTAAGCCATGCATAACGTAAGCAAACACGGAAGAGTGCGACCTCTCTTGAGGACCCGTGTAGTCCTCAAGGTCATCTGCTCAGTTGATGATGGTAATGCAGTTGTCGTGGCTGCCGGCGACGGGGAAGAAGATATGAGGCGGCAAAAGACAGTTTGGAAAGCGGATCCCTGTTGTGGTGAACCCTTCCATCATTGGAGCAGCTGAGCTGGGGTAGAACACAGCGCAGCAGGAGCAGGACAAACCACACAACGTTTTCTTTGACATATATCTGTAACAGAAGTAATTGCGTAAGGGCTTGTTTGAATTTGAGGATTCTAACAATGCAGGGATAGGAAATAGACAGGAATAGGATCGGAATGCATGTGCAAAACAGAGAATTTAAAATCACAGGATTTCTTCCAATATGGGTGTTTGGTTCACAAGAATTGGAATATCACAGGATGCAAAGAAGCATGGTGAGATTAAATTAATCCACAAGAAAATGTATGGTTATAATGCTATTATGCTACTATCTCTTAGTCTTGTGCTTCATGAATAGGAATTTGAAAAGGAGGACAAGTGGAAATTAAAATTCCTACAGTTTTTCTTTCAAGGATACACTAAAGGAACAAATCCTACAATTTTCCTTTGCTCCATTCCTTTGAACCAAATGCATGAATAGTAGTACCATTGGAAACTTTCCAATTCCTATGTTTTCCTTCACTTTTCCTTTCAAGCACCAGCGATTCTAGTAGGCAGGCTTGAGCAAGGAAAAGCCTGCACTCAAAAATTGTTTTTGTGCTACTTCTATACTACTTTGGACCCAGGCCACTGCCCTACTAGCTCAACTCCGAGGCCCATCGACAAATCCATAGCTCAGACGCGTAGAGATAAATAATGATGGTGTTCAAGAGAGTCTATCACGGATAGCTAAGTTGCCTGGTACCTCACTGCTTGTCATATAGTAGGATAAAACAATCGTATTTCACGTTATTACGTGTGCTCAGTGGACAATATATATAACATGTAGAGTAAAAAAGAGACGCAACAAGTGTACAACCTCTTTGGCGAAGCCATGTCGATCTCAGCGTGATTGGGTTGGTCGGTGAGGATGCTCCGGCTGACTTAGCTACCGGAGGAGGGGAAGAAGATCTTAGGCGTCTTGAGATGGAGCCCGGGGGTACTGCTCCGCTGTGATGGAGGGTTTCGTCGTTGGAGCAGCTCCGATGAGTTGTACGACGCCGATGCTGAAGCAGGACAAGACAGACAATGTTAACCTGAGTGGAATTCTAATAGCATCTCCAATAGATGACGTAAAATACATAACCACAAAGTGCTAGATGTAAAATACATCAGTCGCTCATCTCTGAACTTAAATGTCAAAACTGAATTTAACTATCGAAACTGAACTTAACTGTCGAAACTGAATTTTGCTGTCAAAACTGAATTTTACTGTCGAAACTGAATGCACTAGTAGCAGAAAAGCAGTAGCAGCAGCGTGTGCGAGAGCCGGGGCACCTGGTCATGTAGCAGTTCATCTTCAACCTCCCACCCCCTGAGCCGCCAGCCACCACCGACCAAACCGCTGCCCCCCCCCCGCCACCCCGCCTGCCTCGAAACCACTCCCCACCGCCGGTCCGCCGCGCCCCGGCCATCCGTCTAGCCCCCCAGCCGTGCCAAGCTTTTTATCCGGTGATCCCCACGCCACCACCCCACCACCGTTGGCGACCATTGCCCCCACCCTGAACCCTAAGATAGATAGTGGGGTACCTCTACGGCGAGCCCCCCTCCCCGTTGCGGCTGGTTCTTCCTTAACTCCGGCGACCCCCCACCCCCTGAAAATCGACTGAACCAAAAGTCAATTCAGTCGACTTAAGTGTAGCCAAATCGGAGCAGCATCGCAAGCAAGAGCAAGAGCGAGAGCAACAGCGCGAGCAAGAGCAAGATCAAGAGGAAGAGCAATAGCAAGAGCAGACCAGGCAGGGGACCGAGAGCAAGAGTAGAGGACCAGCGCGAGTGCGAGCTAAAGCAATGATACGTCCATTTTGCATCATGTTTTCTTACTGTTACTTATAATGTTTTTATCCATAATAATGCTTTTTGGAGTAATTCTAATGCCTTGTCTCTCGTAATTTGCAAGGAACACACCAAGAAGGAGAATTCCGGCAGCTGGAAATCTAGACCTGAAAAAGCTACGCCAGGCCACCTATTCTGCACAACTCCAAATGAGTTGAAATTTTACTGAGATTTTTTATGGAATATATAAGAAATACTGGAGCCAATAAACACCAGAGGGGGCCACCAGGTAGGCACAACCCACCTGGGCGTGCCAGGCCCAGTCAGGCGCGCCCTGGTGGGTTGTGGCCTCCTCGGCCGACCTCCAGTGCCCATCTTCTAGTATATGTCATTTTGACCTAGAAAAAATAAGGGGAGGACTTTCAGGACAAAGCGCCGCCACCTCGAGGCGGAACTTGGGCAGGAGCACTTTTGCCCTTCGGCGGAGCGATTCCATTGGGCGAACTTCCCTCCCAGAGGGGGAAATCATCGTCATCATGATCACCAACAAATCTCCCATCTTGGGGAGGGCAATCTCCATCAACATCTTCAACAACACCATCTCCTCTCAAACCCTAGTTCATCTCTTGTGTTCAATCTTGTTACCGGAACTATAGATTGGTACTTGTAGGTGACTAGTAGTGTTGATTACACCTTGTCACTGGTACACGTCGGTGCTATACAAACGGTTTTTAACCCCTTTCCGCGACGGCATTTGGGACCGTCGCCAAGTGAGTGTGTGCGATAGGGTGTCCTTCCCACACGACCTAGAAACCGTCGGGGATATGGAGCAGTGATCCAGAGGCCTTCCAAAATGTAATCGTGTGTGATGCAGCACACACTAAATTCTTTCACACGTGTGGTATCGGTGATTAAGAATTTCTAATGACGAAGTGAAACCATACGGTCTGTCGTAATGAACTATTTGGGAAACAGTATGTAAGGCACACGGGCCAACATATGAACTGTGTGTGATTTGTGCCCCATCGCACACGAGTTTTCTGTGTAACCCGTCTGCCATGCTAGACTCCATCACACACGTTTGCCAACAATTACTGTCTGCGATAATGTTCTATCACTAACGGTTCAGTAGCGCCTTCGCACACATACAAGTGCTGCAGATCGTTTGTGATTTGTTGGGTATCACCGACGGTTACCACAAGAGTGACATGTGCTTTTCGTTTGGGATCCCACACGTTTCCTGAAAAATTATGACTGGGATTGTATTTTACATGGGCACGATTCATGATACGTCTCTGTCGTATCTATAATTTTTGATTGTTTCATGCCAATATTCTACAATTTCCATATACTTTTGGCAACTTTTTATACTATTTTTGGGACTAACATATTGATCCAGTGCCCAGTGCCAGTTCCTGTCTGTTGCATGTTTTTGGTTTCCCAGAATATCCATATCAAACGGAATCCAAACAGGATAAAAACGGACGGAGAATTATTTTGGAATATTTGTGATTTTTGGGAAGAAAATCAACACGAGACGGTACCTGAGGTGGCAATGAGGGTGGGGCCCACGACCACTACAGGCAGGCGCGCCCCCACCCTCGTGGGCCCCTTGTAAGGCGGTTGATCCTCTACTTTGGCCGCAAGAAAGCTAATTTTTGGAAAAAAGATCTGGGCGAAGGTTTCAACCCAATCGGAGTTACGGATCTCCGCATATAAAAGAAACGGTGAAAGGACAGCAGAACAGAACGCAGAAACAGAGAGAGACAGAGAGACAAATCTAATCTTGGAGGGGCTCTCGCCCCTCCCATGCCATGGAGGCCAAGGAGCAGAGGGGAAACCCTTCTCCCATATAGGGAGGAGGTCAAGGAAGAAGAAGAAGGAGGGGGCTCTCTCTCCCTCGCTTCCGGTGGCACCGGAGTGCCACCGGGGGCCATCATCATCACCGCAATCTTCACCAACAACTTCACTGCCATCATCACCAACTCTTCCCCCCTCTATGAAGCGGTGTAACCTCTCTCTTACCCGCTGTAATCTCTACTTAAACATGGTGCTCAACACTATATATTATTTCCCAATGATGTATGGCTATCCTATGATGTTTGAGTAGATCTGTTTTGTCCTATGGGCTATTTGATGATCAAGATTGGTTTGAGTTGCATGTTTTATTATTGGTGCTGTCCTATGGTGCTCTCCATGCCGCGCAAGTGTGAGGGTCCCCGCTGTAGGGTGTTGCAATACGTTCATGATTCACTTATAGTGGGTTGCGTGAGTGACTGAAACACAAACCCGAGTAAGGGGGTTGTTGCGTATGGGATAAAGAGGACTTGATGCTTTAATGCTATGGTTGGGTTTAACCTTAATGATCTTTAGTAGTTTCAGATGCTTGCTAGAGTTCCAATCATAAGTGCATATGATCCAAGTATGTAGCGACCCGACCTCAGACGGTCAAGCCTCTGTGTTACTGTGCCATCCCTGGATCAGTATGCTGGCACACACAGTACATCAGTGTATATATCAAAGTGCAATCACATGTATAAATAACGTAAAATGATATATACCTCATAATACTCAGCGGAAACAATCAAACGGGTGTGGAGTCCCATCAACGCCATCGGCAGGTTGAGTGTAGACCGTAACCCTGTATCGTAATTCTTACTCGTCGAGGAAATATCTGCAACATGATACGTTGCAGCCGTGTAGGTCAGTACATTGAATGTACCGGCAAGATCACAATAAAAAGAACAGATGATAAAACTATACTATATGCATTATGGCTTTGTGGCTCTGTATCTGAATTTTGTTTGCGTAAAAGCTGATTTGTTTTCCCTACATCAAAGGAATAAATGAAGTCTGTACTATGGAGTTTTCTATCATGACATGGTTCCGCCAACCGATGTCTCATAGCCCAAAATCATCATAAGTTGCCCACAATTAAGTTATCAGTCCGGTGTTGAGAGTTCCGAGATAGATCCAAGTCCAGAGGCTCAAATTGTCCGTAACCGGGGACACGGCTAATCGATTAGGTTTAAACCCTCTGCAGAGGTTTGTACACTTTACCCGCAAGATTCGATCCCTCTCTTTACGTTCTCGCACTTCAGGGTGTTTGAGAACAAGATGACCGAAACATGGTCTTCCGAAGAGTTCCTCTGACCACTGTCCGGTACTCATCCATCCTACCGTAGTTCTACATCTGCTAGTACCGTCCCAGCCAGAGTCACAACTAAGGTCAACCAAGCCAGAGCCCATAATGACTTGCGGTTGCACAGGTAAGCTTCCGGGCATGAAGTATTCTTCCGTCTCTTTGAGTCTGGGTGAAGCTTTCCGCAAGATGTCATGGCGCTTCTCCATGCATCCCGGCCAACCACTGGTTTCTCCAGGGTGCCCGTCAACCGTCCTTCACCCAGTAGTGTGTATTGAATTCTTGTCTCGAGTCTTGAAGTCTTGAGGCCTTGAAAATGCAGTCCTTGCAGATGCCATCATGGAGTTGTCGTCATTGACGTAGAGTCCTCCTTCTTCACACCACTCTCGAGCACTCATACCAAACCCCGTCTACTATAGCGTAGCATTAAAATAAATAACGTCCCGGGCTTGGTAACAGGGTGATGGGTTCCTACCTCATGCATACTAATCAACTACAAGAATTCAATATCACTACTGGAGGGATGGTTGCAATGATGCCACTAAATGCAATAAAACATAGGTATGAAAGCATGGTCAAAGTGAACTTGCCTGGTTGACGATCTTCGAAAAAAACTAGGGTTTCGTAGTAGCAATCTTCGCACTCCGGAAATTCTACCGAGGCAAACAATAACTATAATAAGCACATAGCAATAGGATCACATAACACAACATAACAAAAGTAACATAACACAACAAACAACCAAAACTCAAATCCAAAAGAAAAACTCAAATAAAGGCCACTCAAAGTTTTCCCTACTTCAAACAATAACAAAAATAGTTTTATATAATAAAAATTTCTTAATATAACCTAATCATGGTTTTAGGTTAACTTAACAGAAAAGGTTTCACTAAGCAACTAGGAGCAAAAAGAATTAATTAAAAAGCTATTATAAAACTCATTTTAGGCCTAATCCAATTTCTATTAAGAAAAAATAATTTAAAACTTTTATTAGTTATAAATAAAAGTTCATCTACTAGAATGACAGAAACTAACCTAGAATAACTAATCACAAGTTAAAAATAAATTAATTTACTAATTAATTAATTAGGAAAACAGGAACTAGTTAATTAATTAGGATTAATAGGATTCTGTCTAAAACTAATTATTTATTAATCCTAAAATACCCAAGTTAATTTCTAGGGTTTGGCAATGTCAAAATAAAGTGATGACAAAAAGAATCATGCAAAAATAATTTTTTTGTTAACTAAAGTTATAGCAGATTTACTATTCTGACTAAAACTAAAATAAAGCAATTTTAATTATTTTTGACATAGCTAAATATATATTTTACAGAAACTACATAAAATTTGCAATCCAACAAAAAAAGAATCACTCAAAAATATTAAACAGAATAAAAGATATACATTTTTGAAAACAGAAACTATTCGGCTAAAACAGAAAATCAAAATAAAAAGAAAAAGGCCTAATGGGCCTATACTGTGCCCTGTGCGTTAGATAGCCTAAACGGGCCCTAGGTTTAAACTAAACGAACCGGGCCTAAAATAAAAACCTAAACAAAAAAAACTAAACCGATCGGAACCGGCCGGTTTTCTAAATAAAACCTAACCCTTCGGGGTTCTAATCCTAGCCCTAGATCTAGGATCGGACGGTGGGGGGTGATGCCGGTGACTTACCGGACTCCGGCGACGGCGGCGGCGGCGGCGAAAGTGCGTCGGGGCGTCTGGGCGTCGGGGAGCTCCGGCGACTCGTCGGGAAGATGCGCACGAGGTCGGGGAGGGGTTCGGTGGTGTTGGGGGGGGTCGGGGTGGACCAGGGGGTCGACGGCGGCAACAATGGCGGCGGGGAGGGCTCGGGTCTCCGGCGACGTCGAGCGGGAGAAAGAGGGGGTGCGGCGAGCTCTCGGGGGGGGGGGGAATGGGGTGCGGGGGCTCGGCTCTTTATAGCCAGGGCCTCGGCTTCGCTTCGGAAGGGCATCGGGGGCGGTCGGGGGATCCCGGATCCTTCGGGATCCGGTCGATCTCCGGCGAGGTCGGTGGCGTGGGCGAGGGGGGAAGGAGAGGGGCGGGGCCCACGGGTCAGCGAGAGGGAGAGAGGGGCGAGGGGGTCGGGTGGCCGATGCCAACGGGTTTCGGCGAGCGGGCGAGGGGGAAAGGCGAGCTGGGCTGGCTTGGCTGGCGCTGGGCTGGCCAGTTGGGCCGGCTCGGCTGGGCCTGGCGCGGGGCTGAGGAGGGGCGGCGCGGGCTGGGCCTGGGGTGGCCTGGCTGGCGCCCCTGGGGGTTTTCTTTTATTTATTTATTTTTTATATAAAACTAAAACAAAAATAACACCAAATCTATAAATATTTTATATAGGGTATATATATACCCAAATGATCAGGGGAATATTCCCTTTCATTTGAACATTTTTCCAAAGGCAAAATCCAAACTTCATAAAAATCTATTTTTTTTCAAATTCAAATAAATTTCAGATTTGAATCCAAATCTTTTGGCATTGTTTCCTCTGATATTTTTGGAGTGTCATGTTTGCTCCTCTCATACTTTTGATCAAGTATTTATCAGGCATAGTTTTTTGAAATGTTTCCCACATGCCAAAGTTTGAAATTCAAATTCAAAACTCAAAATTTGAAAGAGGGTTTCAAAGCACTTTCAAATGATTTTCAACTTGATTCATTATAACTTCCAACTCCTATTTCACATAATTGAAGAAGTCATCTTATCTTCCCTCATGAATATCATTGAGTTGCATAAAGCTTTGAATTTGAAATCTTCCCAAATGAAATTCAAATCTTTTTCCAAAACCCTATTCATTTAAAAATGAAGGAAGTCATGTCATCCTCACTCTAGGCTTTGGTGTTGGTATGAATTTGAATCCATTGGGATCAAAAGGCAAAAGGGGAAAGTTTTGGGAAAGTCATTTCATTCCCTCTCATTCAACTTTCAAAAGTTTCAAATTTCACTCAGTTTCACTCAATCCATCAAACCAACAATCAGACAATCAAGCATAGTTATTTATTTAATATAACATTCCAAAATTTAGAATTTTGGGATGTTACAAACCTACCACACTTAAAATGAATCTCGTCCTCGAGATTCGAAGAGGCTAGCAAGAAAAGGGTAGGGGTTGGGGGTCTTCTAGCAAATGTTTGGTCAGAAAGGTCAGGGGTGCTACCACACTTAAAAACAAGGTCATGGTTCCAATAAACTCAGATATTTCCTCTGGAGTGCTGACAATGTATGTCTCTTCACATATCTTACAATAGCTCCTTCATTAAAGCTCTTCTGTCAGAAGCATAGAGTTTTCCTCAAAATCTTGGGTCGGTTCGTCAAAGTTGAAGTTCGTCCGAGACTGGATCTTCTTAGCTGATAGGTCTGCGTCCAATACTAAACAACTATCGAAATACTCATGGTGGTCTACAATTTATGGTTTCTCCTGCAGAAAACGGGTCTGGGTTGAACCTCACCGTATTACCTACGGTTGGCAAAAGCTGCCTTGTACAAGGGGAAAAATGCCTATACCATTCTAAGGTTCAACAAGGTTTTGATCGTCGTCTCTCTACTATAGGTAAGTCACTCAGGTTTACCATCCCATATAGCAAGGCGAATAATAAGAGTAAGTCGGCATGGTGATCAATCCATCCCGCACCCAAATCATTACCTTGTACATGGTTTAGCGAATCTCGCATTCTAACACTCGGTCATCCTCACAAGCATTGCAGAATTTCTCTTGTCGACGAACCAAGTTCGGAAAAATCCATTGATTCTGCAGGCCAAACAAACATCTATCGTTCCTTAACAACTCTCTGGTTTTGCGTAAACTCCTATAGAATCGTCGGTTGATCAAATCGTAGTCTATTCCCAAAATTTCTTTCTCCAGTGGGTACTTGATCCTTATTAATTCCTGGGCCTGTGGGTTATGAGCCCACTTCAACACTTGTACCACTTTCACTCATCCTTGGAGTTACAATTGCTCCATTTTCCAACATTACACCACTTTAAATCCAATAACATTTCATTTCTTAATACCATCATATCAAAGATAAAACTTCAACTCATTTTTTTTCCAAACTCCAACCTGTGGGACACATTTCCATTTCCATTGGTCTAGTGTTCTTCATAGGGTACTATCACCCTTAAAATGAAATTCACAAATCCATCCATAGACCATATTTCTCATATCCTCGAAAATGGTCAAAATCCGTGTTCATAGAGTAACAACTCATACAATTAAACATATGAAAACATGTCACCTTAACTTTATTGATTTCATGAATCCATTACAAACTCTGAGCACCCATTACATAACTCAACTTATTGTAATCATGAAAAGAAAAATTGGTTTCTACCACTCTTATTATCCATATCAAAATTCCAACTACTCAACTCCAGCTTCCTTCTTGTAGGAACATTTAGTAGCATAATGTCCTGCTTCCTTGCAATGAAAACACATAACTTTCGATAAGTCTTTGGGCTTCTTGGAGATGGTGCCTGCTCCTTGAGTTCCTTGCTTCCTTTCAAGACAATGATTGGCATAATGCCCGACGTCCTTACATTCAAAACAGGTAATATGACTCTTGTCCCTCTTTGCAAAAATTGGGTTGTTCTGAGGGTGTCTTTGTTTTTTTCTCTTCCGGGGTTTCTTCGTTCTGATCAAACCTTTTATTCCCTGTGGATCAAACTCTATTGCTTCCGTCGGGAAGTATCCCAGATACTCTTTTCTTTCCTTGGTGCAATACTGTGAAAAATGTCCTTCTTCTCCACATGAATAGCAGGCATTGGAGTAAAATCTGTTGAGGCCTTCTCCATCAGGGTCTTCAACACATTCCTTCATCACAGGTTCTTTCATAACTTCTCGGAGGGCTTCTTTCATTCCTTCTTCCTGCTCCTGAATAGTTTGTTGCACCATGGGGTAAATGTGACACTGAGTCGGGTAGTGGGTGGTTCCTTCACACAAGAAACAAGTCACCTGACTAGTTGGGCATTCCTCAGCTGGGTGTTTCTCCTCACAATGAGGGCATCCATCCTTGTGTTCCTCCTGGGTGTGTCCTATTTCTCCGCAAATCTTGCAGGCACAAGGTTTATTTCTTCGGTGTATCATGGTGCTTCCGGGTAAGACGTGATCTCAACAGGGTCTTCCTGAATTCCTCCCAAGTTCTTGCTCCATTAAATCCTTGTATGGCTTGATGCATTTTCCACCAGGTTGCAGCACTTTCTGTAAAGCACTGAAGAGCGTATTGAACCTCATACTTCCTTGGAATCAAATTGCTCCCGAAGTGATTTTCCATGTTCTGAATCCATAGCTCTGCCTCCGGCTGAGTCTTCGGTTCAGAGAATATCAGTCCAACTTCATTCATCATCTATGGGGTTCAAAAGTTTTGGGATGAGATATGAGAGAGGCGGGGAGGGATATACACACAATACAAACAATAGTTTTTTTGAAGAGACAAGTTTTACTTTGTGGCTGTCGGAAAACATCAAACAAATGACAGCTCACAAATCGTTGTATCTAACGTAAGTGTGTAACAGGGGTTTGGTCTTCTAAAGGTCAAATAATTCTTCAGGAACTTCAAATTCTTCAAGTCTTCGGAGTCTTCAATTGTTGCAGCTGCAATTCTTCCAACGCATGGCGAAATCCTGTTTACTCTGAAATGGCCATCAGTTGTCTGATATCTTTAATTCTTGGAGTGACTTCAGTTGATCTTCCGTGTGGTCAAAAGGGAAAGGTGTATATTCTAACTATTTGAGGTGAGAGTGTTTATTTGATAAAATCAGAAAAGATGAGAAGTAAGAGTCTTTTTGTAAATAGAGTTTTTGAGATATCCTGTCCTAGGGCTTTCCGATGTCTAGGGTCACGTCCTACAGTCAACATGTGCTCTGATACCATTTCTGTAGCGACCCGACCTCAGACGGTCAAGCCTCTGTGTTACTGTGCCATCCCTGGATCAGTATGCTGGCACACACAGTACATCAGTGTATATATCAAAGTGCAATCACATGTATAAATAACGTAAAATGATATATACCTCATAATACTCAGCGGAAACAATCAAACGGGTGTGGAGTCCCATCAACGCCATCGGCAGGTTGAGTGTAGACCGTAACCCTGTATCGTAATTCTTACTCGTCGAGGAAATATCTGCAACATGATACGTTGCAGCCGTGTAGGTCAGTACATTGAATGTACCGGCAAGATCACAATAAAAAGAACAGATGATAAAACTATACTATATGCATTATGGCTTTGTGGCTCTGTATCTGAATTTTGTTTGCGTAAAAGCTGATTTGTTTTCCCTACATCAAAGGAATAAATGAAGTCTGTACTATGGAGTTTTCTATCATGACATGGTTCCGCCAACCGATGTCTCATAGCCCAAAATCATCATAAGTTGCCCACAATTAAGTTATCAGTCCGGTGTTGAGAGTTCCGAGATAGATCCAAGTCCAGAGGCTCAAATTGTCCGTAACCGGGGACACGGCTAATCGATTAGGTTTAAACCCTCTGCAGAGGTTTGTACACTTTACCCGCAAGATTCGATCCCTCTCTTTACGTTCTCGCACTTCAGGGTGTTTGAGAACAAGATGACCGAAACATGGTCTTCCAAAGAGTTCCTCTGACCACTGTCCGGTACCCATCCATCCTACCGTAGTTCTACATCTGCTAGTACCGTCCCAGCCAGAGTCACAACTAAGGTCAACCAAGCCAGAGCCCATAATGACTTGCGGTTGCACAGGTAAGCTTCCGGGCGTGAAGTATTCTTCCGTCTCTTTGAGTCTGGGTGAAGCTTTCCGCAAGATGTCATGGCGCTTCTCCATGCATCCCGGCCAACCACTGGTTTCTCCAGGGTGCCCGTCAACCGTCCTTCACCCAGTAGTGTGTATTGAATCTTGTCTCGAGTCTTGAAGTCTTGAGGCCTTGAAAATGCAGTCCTTGCAGATGCCATCATGGAGTTGTCGTCATTGACGTAGAATCCTCCTTCTTCACACCACTCTCGAGCACTCATACCAAACCCCGTCTACTATAGCGTAGCATTAAAATAAATAACGTCCCGGGCTTGGTAACAGGGTGATGGGTTCCTACCTCATGCATACTACTCAACTACAAGAATTCAATATCACTACTGGAGGGATGGTTGCAATGGTGCCACTAAATGCAATAAAACATAGGTATGAAAAGCATGGTCAAAGTGAACTTGCCTGGTTGACGATCTTCGAAAAAAACTAGGGTTTCGTAGTAGCAATCTTCGCACTCCGGAAATTCTACCGAGGCAAACAATAACTATAATAAGCACATAGCAATAGGATCACATAACACAACATAACAAAAGTAACATAACACAACAAACAACCAAAACTCAAATCCAAAAGAAAAACTCAAATAAAGGCCACTCAAAGTTTTCCCTACTTCAAACAATAACAAAAATAGTTTTATATAATAAAAATTTCTTAATATAACCTAATCATGGTTTTAGGTTAACTTAACAGAAAAGGTTTCACTAAGCAACTAGGAGCAAAAAGAATTAATTAAAAAGCTATTATAAAACTCATTTTAGGCCTAATCCAATTTCTATTAAGAAAAAATAATTTAAAACTTTTATTAGTTATAAATAAAAGTTCATCTACTAGAATGACAGAAACTAACCTAGAATAACTAATCACAAGTTAAAAATAAATTAATTTACTAATTAATTAATTAGGAAAACAGGAACTAGTTAATTAATTAGGATTAATAGGATTCTGTCTAAAACTAATTATTTATTAATCCTAAAATACCCAAGTTAATTTCTAGGGTTTGGCAATGTCAAAATAAAGTGATGACAAAAAGAATCATGCAAAAATAATTTTTTTGTTAACTAAAGTTATAGCAGATTTACTATTCTGACTAAAACTAAAATAAAGCAATTTTAATTATTTTTGACATAGCTAAATATATATTTTACAGAAACTACATAAAATTTGCAATCCAACAAAAAAAGAATCACTCAAAAATATTAAACAGAATAAAAGATATACATTTTTGAAAACAGAAACTATTCGGCTAAAACAGAAAATCAAAATAAAAAGAAAAAAGGCCTAATGGGCCTATACTGTGCCCTGTGCGTTAGATAGCCTAAACGGGCCCTAGGTTTAAACTAAACGAACCGGGCCTAAAATAAAAACCTAAACAAAAAAACTAAACCGATCGGAACCGGCCGGTTTTCTAAATAAAACCTAACCCTTCGGGGTTCTAATCCTAGCCCTAGATCTAGGATCGGACGGTGGGGGGTGATGCCGGTGACTTACCGGACTCCGGCGACGGCGGCGGCGGCGGCGAAAGTGCGTCGGGGCGTCTGGGCGTCGGGGAGCTCCGGCGACTCGTCGGGAAGATGCGCACGAGGTCGGGGAGGGGTTCGGTGGTGTTGGGGGGGGGTCGGGGTGGACCAGGGGGTCGACGGCGGCAACAATGGCGGCGGGGAGGGCTCGGGTCTCCGGCGACGTCGAGCGGGAGAAAGAGGGGGTGCGGCGAGCTCTCGGGGGGGGGGGGAAATGGGGTGCGGGGGCTCGGCTCTTTATAGCCAGGGCCTCGGCTTCGCTTCGGAAGGGCATCGGGGGCGGTCGGGGGATCCCGGATCCTTCGGGATCCGGTCGATCTCCGGCGAGGTCGGTGGCGTGGGCGAGGGGGGAAGGAGAGGGGCGGGGCCCACGGGTCAGCGAGAGGGAGAGAGGGGCGAGGGGGTCGGGTGGCCGATGCCAACGGGTTTCGGCGAGCGGGCGAGGGGGAAAGGCGAGCTGGGCTGGCTCGGCTGGCGCTGGGCTGGCCAGTTGGGCCGGCTCGGCTGGGCCTGGCGCGGGGCTGAGGAGGGGGCGGCGCGGGCTGGGCCTGGGGTGGCCTGGCTGGCGCCCCTGGGGGTTTTCTTTTATTTATTTATTTTTATATAAAACTAAAACAAAAATAACACCAAATCTATAAATATTTTATATAGGGTATATATATACCCAAATGATCAGGGGAATATTCCCTTTCATTTGAACATTTTTCCAAAGGCAAAATCCAAACTTCATAAAAATCTATTTTTTTCAAATTCAAATAAATTTCAGATTTGAATCCAAATCTTTTGGCATTGTTTCCTCTGATATTTTTGGAGTGTCATGTTTGCTCCTCTCATACTTTTGATCAAGTATTTATCAGGCATAGTTTTTTGAAATGTTTCCCACATGCCAAAGTTTGAAATTCAAATTCAAAACTCAAAATTTGAAAGAGGGTTTCAAAGCACTTTCAAATGATTTTCAACTTGATTCATTATAACTTCCAACTCCTATTTCACATAATTGAAGAAGTCATCTTATCTTCCCTCATGAATATCATTGAGTTGCATAAAGCTTTGAATTTGAAATCTTCCCAAATGAAATTCAAATCTTTTTCCAAAACCCTATTCATTTAAAAATGAAGGAAGTCATGTCATCCTCACTCTAGGCTTTGGTGTTGGTATGAATTTGAATCCATTGGGATCAAAAGGCAAAAGGGGAAAGTTTTGGGAAAGTCATTTCATTCCCTCTCATTCAACTTTCAAAAGTTTAAAATTTCACTCAGTTTCACTCAATCCATCAAACCAACAATCAGACAATCAAGCATAGTTATTTATTTAATATAACATTCCAAAATTTAGAATTTTGGGATGTTACAAAGTAGAGAAAGTATGTTAGCTTATGCCTCTCGCTCAAATAAAATTGCAATAATGATTACCGGTCTAGTTATCAATTGCCTAGGGACAAATAACTTTCTCGTAACAAAAAGCTCTTTACTAAAACTAAATTAGTTGTGTCTTTACCTAAACAGCCCCTAATTTTTATTTACTTGCTCTTTATTATCTTGCAAACCTATCCAGCAACACCTACAAAGTACTTCTAGTTTCATACTTGTTCTAGGTAAAGCGAACGTCAAGCGTGCGTAGAGTTGTATCGGTGGTCGATAGAACTTGAGGGAATATTTGTTCTGCCTTTAGCTCCTCGTTGGGTTCGACACTCTTACTTATCGAAAACTGTTGCGATCCCCTATACTTGTGGGTTATCAAGACCTTTTTCTGGCGCCGTTGCCAGGGAGCAATAGCGTGGGGTGAATATTCTCGTGTGTGCTTGTTTGCTTTATCACTAAGTAATTTTTATTTGCTATTCTTAGTTGTTATTTATCTTTAGTTATGGATATGGAACACGAAATACCAAAAAAATAGGTGTACTTGCTACTCATGGAGATGGGGCACCTCCTAAAACCCTCGATGCTGGTTATGTGAAAGATATTATGTACTACTTTCATAATCCCGAGAAAACCCCATTCAATTATGTAATGGGAGTAATGTTGGATCAACGTGAATACTTTAGGGATTACCGCTTGACACAAAAAGGGAAACTATTATGGGATCAAATTGATATATTGAATTGGTATGCTAGGCAACTATGCTTGAGATATGATTATACTTGTTGCTCTAGGATGAAGGCTCCACACCTTCCCTTTTTATGCGAATTTAATGATAATAAAACCTTAGCTTCTTATGCTAATGGTATATATGATTAATATGATGTGGATCAAATAGAAGAATTTGTTGCTTTTATGCGTGCTTATGAATTGAATCTATGTTTAAAGAGTTTGAAGACTTTGATAATTCGGTTTATAGACCTGAAAATTTAGCTATCCTTAAATATTGTTATGAGAATTATGAATACAATTACGATAATGCACTTATTGAGAAAGTCTCCGCTGTCCAAGAAGAGACTAATATTTTGCAGGAGTCTATGGAAGAAGAAATTGATGAAACTGTGAGCTCATTGGATGAAAAAGATGAGGAGGAGAACGAAGAACAAAAGGAGGAAGAGCGGATTGATCACCCATGCTCACCTTCTAATGAGAGTAACTCTTCAACCCATACATTGTTTAATTTCCCTTCGTGCTTACCGAAGGATGATTGCTATGATGACTATTATGATCCCGTTGATTCTCTTGAAATATCCCTTTTTGATGATGCTTGCTATGCTTGTGGCCAAGATGCCAATAAGAATTATGCTTATGGAGATGAACTTGCTATAGTTCCATATGTTAAACATGAAATTGTTGCTATTGCACCCACGCATGATAGTCCTATTATCTTTTTGAATTCCCCCAACTACACTATATTGGAGAAGTTTACCCTTATTAAGGATTATATTGATGGGTTGCCTTATACCTCTGCACATGATGATTTTGATGAATATAATATGCATGTGCTTGCTGCTCCTACTTGCAATTATTATGAGAGAGGAACTATATCTCCACCTCTCTATGTTTCCAATATGATAAAATTGCAAGAAACTATTTATACTATGCATTGGCCTTTACTATGTGTGCATGAATCGTTCTTTTATGACATGCCGATACATAGGAAGAGAGTTAGACTTTGTTGCTACATGATATATGTTACTTTGTGCTCACTACTAAATTACAAATCATTGTTAATTAAAATTGGCTTTGATATACCTTGGGATCCGGGTGGATTCATTACTTGAGCACTATATGCCTAGCTTAATGGCTTTAAAGAAAGCGCTGCCAGAGAGACAACCCGGAAGTTTTAGAGAGTCATTTATTTCTGTAGAGTGCTTTTATATAGTTTAAAAACAAAATAAAATAAAGAGGGGAACCCAAATTTTTTTCAAAAAGGAAAGTGAAAGTGAGAAAGACAAGCATTGTTGAAGTGGGAGAGCTCCTTGAACTTTGTTCATGCTCACGGCAACTTTGTGAATCTTGATTACAGAAACTTTTCAAAAAAATAATAATTATCCCCTTGTACAATTCCATTGTATTATAAAAATAATGTGCCAAGGTTTGCCTTTAGGATGTTTACATTTGCTTGATGGTTTGTACGGTGCAGGACAGAAACTTTGGCTGTAGTGCACGATTTTAAATTTTTAATTGGAACGCCAAACGGTTCTGATTCTTTTTGCACTGTCTTACTATACAATTTTTTTACTTTTTCTAATTTTGGTAGAATTTTTCAAGTATCAGAAGTATGGTGAATGTTCAGATTGTTACAGACTGTTCTGTTTTAGACAGATTCTGTTTTTGATGCATAGTTTGCTTTTTTTATTGAAACTATCGATTAATATCAGTGGATTAAGCCATGAAGAATTTATATTACAGTATATATAATGCAAAAACAAAATATGAATTGGTTTGCGACAGTACTTAGAGTAGTGATTTTCTTTATTATACTAACGGATCTTACCGAGTTTTCTGTTGAAGTTTTGTGTGGATGAAGTGTTCGATGATCGAGAAGGTCTCGATGTGAGAAGAAGGAAGAGAGGAAAGAGCTCAAGCTTGGGGATGCCCGAGGCACCCCAAGTAGACATTCAAGGATACTCAAGCGTCTAAGCTTGGGGATGCCCCGGAAGGCATCCCCTCTTTCTTCAACAAGTATCAGTATGTTTTTGGATTCGTTTCGTTCATGCGATATGTGCAATCTTGGAGCGTCTTTTGCATTTAGTTTTCATTTTTCTTTTATGAACCATGCTGGTATGAGATAGTCCTTGGTTGATTTATAGAATTCTCTATGCACTTCACTTAAATTTTTTGAGTATGGCTTTATAGAATGCTTCATGTGCTTCACTTATATCATTTGAAGTTTGGATTGCCTGTTTCTCTTTACATAGAAAACCGCCATTTGTAGAATGCTCTTTTGCTTCACTTATATTTGTTAGAGCATGGGCATATCTTTTGTAGAAAGAATTAAACTCTCATGCTTCACTTATATCTATTTAGAGAGATGACAGGAATTGGTCATTCACATGGTTAGTCATAAAATCCTACATAAAACTTGTAGATCACTGAATATGATATGTTTAATTCCTTGCAATAGTTTTGCAATATGAAGATGGTGATATTAGTGTCATGCTAGTGGGTAGTTGGGGATTAGTAGAAATACTTGTGTTGAGGTTGGTGATTCCTGTAGCATGCACATATGGTGAACCGTTATGTAACGAAGTCGGAGCATGAGGTATTTATTGATTGTCTTCCTTATGAGTGGTGGCCGGGGATGAGCGATGGTCTTTTCCTACCAATCTATCCCCCTAGGAGCATGCGTGTAGTACTTTGTTTCGATAGCTAATAGACTTTTGCAATAAGTATGTGAGTTCTTTATGACTAATGTTGAGTCCATGGATTATACGCACTCTCACCCTTCCACCATTGCTAGCCTCTCTAGTACCGTGCAACTTTCGCCGGTACCATAAACCCACCATATACCTTCCTCAAAATAGCCACCATACCTACCTATCATGTCATTTCCATAGCCATTCCAAGATATATTGCCATGCAACTTCCATCATTATCATATACATGACTTGAGCATTCATTGTCATATTGCTTTGCATGATCGTAAGATAGCTAGCATGATATTTTCATGGCTTGTCCGTTTTTGATGTCATTGCTACACTGGATCATTGCACATCCCGGTACACCGCCGGAGGCATTCATATAGAGTCATATCTTTGTTCTAGATATCGAGTTGTAATATTGAGTTGTAAGTAAATAAAAGTGTGATGATCATCATTATTAGAGCATTGTCCCATGACAGGAAAGGATGATGGAAGCTATGATTCCCTCACAAGTTGGGATGAGTCTCCGGACTTTACAAAAATAAAATAAAAGAGGCCAAAGAAGCCCAAATAAAAAAGAGGCCAAAGAAGCCCACCAAAAAAACAAAAAAACAAAAAAACAAAAAAATGAGAGAAAAAGAGAGAAGGGGCAATGTTACTATCCTTTTACCACACTTGTGCTACAAAGTAGCACCATGTTATTCATATAGAGAGTCTCTTGAGTTATCACTTTCATATACTAGTGGGAATTTTCATTATAGAACTTGGCTTGTATATTCTGATGATGGGCTTCCTCAAATGCCCGAGGTCTTCATGAGCAAGAAAGTTGGATGCACACCCAGTTAGTTTCAGTTTGAGCTTTCATACACTTATAGCTCTAGTGCATCCATTGCATGGCAATCCCTACTCACTCACATTGATATCTATTAATGGGCATCTCCATAGCCCGTTGATACGCCTAGTTGATGTGAGACTATCTTCTCCTTTTTGTCTTCTCCACAACCACCATTCTATTCCACCTATAGTGCTATGTCCATGGCTCATGCTCATGTATTGCGTGAAAGTTGAAAAGGTTTGAGAACGACAAAACTATGAAACAATTGCTTGGCTTGTCATCGGGGTTGTGCATGATGTGAATATTTTGTGTGGTGAAGATGGAGCATAGCCAGACTATATGATTTTGTAGGGATAACTTTCTTTGGCCATGTTATTTTGAAAAGACATGATTGCTTTATTAGTAGGCTTGAATTATTATTTTTATGTCAAATGATAGACTATTGCTTTGAATCACTCGTGTCTTAATATTCATGCCCTGATTAGATATGTGATCAAGATTATGCTAGGTAGCATTCCACATCGAAAATTATCTTTTTATCATTTACCTACTCGAGGACGAGCAGGAATTGAGCTTGGGGATGATGATACGTCTCCATCGTATCTATAATTTTTGATTGTTCCATGCCAATATTCTACAATTTCCATATACTTTTTGGCAACTTTTTATACTATTTTTGGGACTAACATATTGATCCAGTGCCCAGTGCCAGTTCCTGTGTGTTGCATGTTTTTGGTTTCGCAGAATAGTCATATCAAACGGAATCCAAACGGGATAAAAACGGACGGGGAATTATTTTGGAATATTTGTGATTTTTGGGAAGAAAATCAACGCGAGACAGTGCCCGAGGTGGCGACGAGGGTGGGGCCCATGGCCACTACAGGCAGGCGTGCCCCCACCCTCGTGGGCCCCTCATAAGGCGGTTGATGCTCTACTTTGGCCGCAAGAAAGCTAATTTTTTGAAAAATATCTGGGCGAATGTTTCAACCCAATCAGAGTTACGGATCTCCGGATATAAAAGAAACGGTGAAAGGACAGCAGAACAGAACACAGAAATAGAGAGAGATAGAGAGACAGATCCAATCTCGGAGGGGCTCTCGCCCCTCCCACGCCATGGAGGCCAAGGACCAGAGGGGAAACCCTTCTCCCATCTAGGGAGGAGGTCAAGGAAGAAGAAGAAGGAGGGGGGCTCTCTCTCCCTCGCTTCCGGTGGCATCAGAGTGCCACCAGGGGCCATCATCATCACCGCAATCTTCACCAACAACTTCACTGCCATCATCACCAACTCTTCCCCCCTCTATGCAGTGGTGTAACCTCTCTCTTACCCGCTGTAATCTCTACTTAAACATGGTGCTCAACGCTATATATTATTTCCCAATGATGTATGGCTATCCTATGATGTTTGAGTAGATCCGTTTTGTCCTATGGGCTATTTGATGATTAAGATTGGTTTGAGTTGCATGTTTTATTATTGGTGCTGTCCTATGGTGCTCTCCGTGTCGCGCAAGCGTGAGGGATCCCCGCTGTATGGTGTTGCAATACGTTCATGATTCGCTTATAGTGGGTTGCGTGAGTGACTGAAACACAAACCCGAGTAAGGGGGTTGTTGCGTATGGGATAAGAGGACTTGATACTTTAATGCTATGGTTGGGTTTTACCTTAATGATATTTAGTAGTTGCGGATGCTTTCTAGAGTTCCAATCATATGTGCATATGATCCAAGTAGAGAAAGTATGTTAGCTTATGCCTCTCCCTCAAATAAAATTGCAATAATGATTACGGGTCTAGTTATCAATTACCTAGGGACAAATAACTTTCTCATAACAAAAAGCTCTTTACTAAAACTAACTTAGTTGTGTCTTTACTTAAACAGCCCCTACTTTTTATTTACTTGCTCTTTCTTATCTTGCAAACCTATCTAACAACACCTACAAAGTACTTCTAGTTTCATACTTGTTCTAGGTAAAGCGAACGTCAAGCGTGCGTAGAGTTGTATCGGTGGTCGATAGAACTTGAGGGAATATTTGTTCTGCCTTTAGCTCCTCGTTGGGTTCGACACTCTTACTTATCAAAAACTGTTGCGATCCCCTATACTTGTGGGTTATCAGTTCACTCCCAGTTCTCATGTGCGATAACGCGATATCACAAACGGTTCCGGAGACCCTATGCACACATAGTAGCGCAACACATCGTTTGCGATCTGTTGTGTATCACCGATGCCTCTGGTACGATTGACATATGCTTTCTCATGTGGATCATACGCACTCATTTAGTTGAACCCTGTGCGGATCAATTGCCAGGTTAATTTTTTTCCCATTTTGAATCGGCATGCAAAAAGCAAATTCACCACAATACTCAATTGAGCAAATAAACAAAAATATCATATTTTGAGTCGGCACGCAAAAAGAAAATTTGCCACAATATTCAATTGAACAAATAAACAAAAATATCCCATTTTGAATCAGCACGCAGAAAGTAAATTCGCCATAATATTCAATTGAACAAATAGTGTCCACATGAAGAACATTCATCAGATTTTGCAACAATTGCAATTGAACATATGGTAGCTAAATTCAATGATTTGTCCACACATATATGCATTACATAATTAATCATAGTGTACGAAATACAAAGACCTCATCAGATGGAAAACAATGGATCCATGCGTTATATGTTTAGCGGCTAACTTTTACTCAATGTTTCAGGAGAACGCATGCTGAAATCTTCATTATCACCAGTGGGATTGATGTAATGATCCAGGAAGAAGTCGCTGATAAATCTCCGAACCATCAGCAATTCACCAGCCGGGCGCGGTTCAGGGGTCCTCAGTTTTAAGATGAGTTGCAGTATTTTTAAGATCAGAATGTGCCATATGAGTGGAGTAGAATATATTAATTAAGATAGACTTACTAGTACTAATTCGCGAGGATCGTCACAACCATCAGCAGATTTGCAGATGGAGATCATGTGTCTGCAAACATAGTATCCACAAAGGTTGGTCCCTGCTTCTTGCTGAGGACACTGAATTTTTTTGTACAGAATTAGTCATGTATTTTTCCTGTTAGGAACAACCTAACCGGTGTTAGATGTATTATTTTTTATTTGAAAAAATATAAAGAGGTTTATTTAGAAGCTTGAACATTTGGCTAGCGTAAGGAAAGGTATTTGCAGACTGTTGGAGTAACACCCCGAAAATAACGGATTTCGGTGTGTTACCGAAGAAACAATCTCGTGCTACAGAGGTAGTTCCCTCTATAATAGGTTCCCTGGTTTAGTTTCCACAATGCGAGCACACTGCAAATGATGATGAATTTTGACAACATCAATTATTAAACCAGATATGAATGCAAATTAATTTCATCATCATAGTATTCAATACCTATCCATGAATTGCTGAAGATGCGTCAGATCCTGAGTGTTTGTTGACTCTCTGAGAGAATTGATGTAGTAAACCGTGTTCTTGTTTGGAACAATGAATACCAATATCCAATGATCGCTACATATTAAGAAAGCCATGAACATACGAATTATGTCAAAATCTAAAAGACAATCAGTGTGTGTGTGGTTGTTTACTTGACTTACCGTTCATGATATGGCCAGAGAAATGATTCTGCATGGGACGTGTTTTGGAAGAGACGGATGACCATATTAACGGCCCAGTCCTGTAGGTCCTTACCATGTATTGTTGTGCCATTTGCTAATTCAGGATCTATGAAATATATAGCCTCCCTTTTTCTTCTCTGTGCATTCAATCCCCCGAGAGGAATAAAACGCAGTTACCTCTTTATCATTTACAACCTCATATGGAGAAGTTGATCAGAGTTTGTTAAGTACTTACAAAATCAGGCATCTAACAAGAGTGGCGTCGAGCATGTTGAAGTTGAAGAAGAGATGTAAGTCCTCGAAACTCACATTGATGGAACCAGCATCGTGTCTGAAATGATCTCTATTGTAGTGGACTACCAAAGCATGACGACCTGCTGACATTTGATCCATGCAAAATTCATGTAACTCGCGGTAACTGGAGCTGCACTCATCAAAGTATTCTCCAACAAGAAATGGCTGGCCATGGACGTAATTGCGTGCGTCAAGTACGCCTGCTTTACTTTTAGAAAGCATAAATGTACTTCTTCGTCATCCATGGCGTCAGAAATAATATTACTCCTTGATTCGAACAAGCTGCTGTTAATTTGGTTCTGGGTGATGGGTGCTTTAAGTAAGAGGCAATCATTCTCTTTCCTCTTCAATCTCCCACTGCGCTTCCTCATGGTCGTGGGAGTAGCCTTTTTGGCCACTTCCTTCTTGGTATTTGAAGCATTTCTGGCAGAACGTCTAGTTGCCTGCAAGGTAGACTGCCGAGCAGACGGTGAAGCTTGGATGAACTGCTTAGCAGACGGTTTATCTATGCCGGACCGCTGAGCTGGCAGTGCTGCTGTGACGGACTGTTGGGCTGTAGGAGCAGAGGCATAGGACTGCTGGGCTATAGGAGTAGAGGCATCAGACTGCTGACCATGCATTGAAGGTATGTCGGGTTTCTGCGCAGGCGGTGCCAACTTGTCGGTGTGCTGAGGAGGTCGTGCCAACGCGTTGGTTTGCTGAGCAGGAAGTACTGACTCATTGGTATGCTGATCACGTGACTGCGGACCAACAGCCTGATGAGCAGACGGTTCTGGACCTAAAGACTGCTTAGCAGGCGGTTTCAAAGCATCAGACTGCTTAGCAGTCTGTTCCGCCAGGTTGGTCTGTTGAGCATGTGCTGCAACTGGGTCTCCCCCCGCTGCTTCAGCGATCGGCATCTGAACTGGTGGTCCGTCTTCAGTAGTTGTAGGCCTTGCCACTGGCTGCTTTTGGGCAGAGGATGACATGGCCTATACGCCACAAAGTCGGGCCGGCTGATCACAGGTTGATGCATCAGCCCGTGAGAGTTGATGTGGCAAGGAGAGCATCACCAGTTGAGGGGCGACAGTGGTTGCTCTTGGCGGGGCTTCAGGGATCTCATCGATGAACTCTATTTCCTTTCGTGGCCACTAGATGTGATGTAACAGTGTTTCTCCCAAGGTCCTTTGCTCATCAAAGTCTCCTAGGACATTCTTCAGGGCAAATTCATTGAATCCAGGCTTTACTTCAGTCATGTAGCACTTTACACAGCCCGACTTCAATGGCACATTGTCCAAGAAGAGGCCATCTTCTAAGAAGGGTGGGCAAACCTAGGCTGTTGCACATTTTAATGTACCTTCATAATGTGTAAGCATGCCCTTCAGTATGTCTTTCATTCCAGATAGATTAGATATAGCATCATCATGAGCAGCTGCAGTCTCAGTGTCGCTAGGGTCAGCTGATGCATGGCTACTCTTGTGTAGTGTTGTCGTGCAATAAGAAGCATCCTCCATGCCCGCCTCCCCTCCCATCTGCTGGCTATCTGTCAGTGTTAGAGTCTTCTACATCATTATTGACTCCTCAACATCCTCTCGAAGAGCCGGATAAATCTCCTTCCTCAACCTTTCATACAATGCATTCTGCTTCATTTCACTCCTTGCTTTTTTCATGTTGAACCTCTCTTCTTTGCTGAGTGTGAAAGCCCTCTTGTGCAGGACATTAACACCTATACCCCTTGCACGGCCAGGGGGATCTTTTGTTTCCAAAGCAATGGACAGAATGTCACATGGCCCTGAGTTCCTGTAGAACCTTCCAGGGATCTGGGAAGCCTCTAACATAACTTCATACAGTTTGGCGTCACGTGCATTTTCAAAGTAATAAATTCCGTCATCACGCCTCTTTGCACATGCCCGCAAGTAGTCTCTGGTGCGTTCGCCCCTGATTTCACTAAAGGCTGGACTCCCACCCACCGCTACTGCTTCTTTGTCCTCCTGTTCCCATATTAGTTTCATGCCGTAGTATCCTGCCACACCCATATAGTGGTGATGTATGTTCTTCTTCTGAAGTTCCGATTTCTTGAAACTCTTCTCAGCAAACTCTTTAGTTGCCTTGACCCTTTTGAATTCTGCCCAGTCTGCCTTTGTAATTTGGGGGTATGCGGGGATTGGGTCCTTGCCTTCACTCAAGTACTTCTTGTACAACTCGTGCTTTCAGTTTCTCCAAGCATCCCTAGCCTTCTTCAGTGCAGCATGTTCCACCTGCATTCTCCAGTGCTCTGGAACGTTGAAGTGATCCATGATCTCCCGGACTATCTTTCGCCATGTTTATGTGTCATCCTTCCGAAATCACGGCATGATACTAGTATATATGATACTCCCCACTATGAGTAGCCTAAGGCTGGTTGTAATGGGGAGTATCATATACTAGTATCATGCATATGATATATACTAGTGTATGATACTACTTCCGTAATGCATAGTATCATAATTAAGTTAGTATCTTAGGTTGCCTTATTAATTTTCATGCATCACATAAAGTAGTACAACATTTAATATGACACGGTATCATGATATGATATCACATCCTCTCTTAAGTCATTTAATTGTGTGCCACATTATCCAGAAAGTCTAGTTGGCATGCATGATTCCTCTTATGATACTACCATTACAACCAGCCTAAACCGGAAAGGAGGGAGTAATACTAGCTAGTCTATGATATACTAGCTACCTCACTATGAGCATGGTTAATAATACAGCCAAGGGTCGGCTATAAGATGTTGCCATGTCATATACAACCAACCTCTTAGCGGGCATGTACAATAATAAATTTTAAATACGTACTAGTTTATCAATAGTTGGCCCACCTTACATCCTCACAAATTGTCTTGGGTCTCGTGTTGCAGCTGGCTCTACTAACCAAGAGCCCGCTTCTCTTCTCTCACCTCTTCTCTTTCCTCCAACTAAAGCACATATATATTATTCTATTCCTTATAGCCTGCTTAGACTACCCACAGTGGGAGTAACATATATAGGTAGTAACATTACACGTATCTAGATAAAACAGGTGATGTGGCAAGCAATAAATGAAGAAAGAGAGGAAAGTGGTAACATAGCTAGTTACTAGTAGTATGAGTAACATCACACATCTCAAGACAAGATGAGTCTATAGCCTAATAAATGAAGTGTTGCATGTTACTACACATATGTTACTCCCCACTATAGAGGTGGTAACATAGACTAGTAACATTCTATGTTACTACCCATTGTGGCTAGTCTTATGTCACTCTATTGTACTTGCTCTAATGCATAGTATCATAGAGTAGCTAGTATCATATGTAGTACTTTATTTATATTGTCATGCATGACACATAGTAGCATAGCATTTATTATGATACAGTTTCATGATATGATACTTAACCCTCTCTTTCTTTATTTACTTAATTCTATGACAACTCATCAAAATTTCCTAGTTGGCATGCATAATACTAGCTATGATACCCCCTTACTATCAGCCTAGCAAAGAAGGTGTACAAATCATTTGTGCGTCGCTTTGTGAGTTTTCATCCATTTGTTCGAGAAGCGGGGAGAAGTTTCATACATTTCAGCCACGAGGTGCGGCCACTGGCGTAGGCCTAGTTGGTATTTTAATTACAGGAAATTCAGATGGAGTTCGTACATCACCAAAATCGACGTGCGTGCTCTCACAACCCCGTGGAAAAAAATTGGTAAACTTTGGCACAAGTTTTGATGACCGCTCCTTCCAAACCAGAGCATCTCACATGAAGGATCATGGTTTCCCAAAAGGAGACGTGTCAATTCAAACTCCTGTGGCCGGTGACTTCATCGTTTGGCCTCATAAAAATTTCCAAGGTATGCAATCACCATTATACCACGGGTTTGATTTTGTGTCGAATTTCAGGTACGTTAGCTATATTTAAGACTGTTGAGATCAACGTGCATTTTGTGCATAAAAATAAAATTACAACAGGAACTGTATGTGCTGTCGAAAGGGATGAGGATCGCCATTCGATCTGGGAGCATCGAACAATGCAGACGTATGAGCCGTGGGGTTTGGGTTCTGGCCAATCAGAAAGCACGACTCAGATCGTGGGTGGGGTGGCGGGGTTTGGTCGGCACACAGCTTTCATCAACGAACCATGTGCTATTCGCAAACAAGATTGCATATTTTTGTTCACACATACTGTAGTGAGATCAATTGTGTGTGCTACCTCTATGATATAATAATAATAACAAAAAATAGTTCATATTCATTGCCTGAGCTGACAACATATCAAGGTCAACATATTAACGGTTCTTACATCAACAAAAAACCAGGCATAACTCACAAATTCAGTACACGCGATAGTTCTAAATTGAACGAGTTAAGTTGCAGGGTAGGCATAAAGACTATCCTTACGACTTAATTCCCATGTACATGGGAGAACTGGGATCATTAAGTTGAACCCGAATGAACTTGGGTTTTTTGATGATTTTACGCTGCTCTGTTACATGGGTGCGTGATCCCTTGGCTGGCAACTCATCATATTCATCGTACTCGTCCTCATCGGCAACATTGTCCACACCCAATACCCTTATCTTCCCATGCATCGCTAAATGGCAGTTCATATGCAAGGTTCTTCCACAAAGAAAATCTGGGTAGCATCGTTGGCAAGAATGAATGGGTCCGCATGATATGCCATCGTTGTCCTGTTAACACAGGTCTTCCTGTGCTCATCAATCCATACCTGACCAAGAGGGATCCATGCGCACCTGAATAATGCCACCTTAACTTCCACATAGTCAAGCTCCCAAATCTGTTTGATGGTTCCATAGTATACCTTTTTATAAACTTCATTTACAGTCATGCATTGTATTCAAACAGAGCTGCTCTGATACGAGGTCTTCTGATCATGTTCCTTAGTGTAGAACATGTATCCATTTATGTCATATGCTTGGTACGTCAACATCGTAGGTGATGGCTTTTGTGCCAACCACGTAGCAATGTCATCGATGGATCCTTATGCCAAACGATTCTTCAACCATTCGGCATAGTTCTTAGTGTGCTCCTTCATCTCCACATCTGATGAAGGCACCATTGGTAAGAAGCTTTGGCCCATCTCCGCCAAGTGTTCTTCGTCATAAGAGATGAGAACTGGGCTGCTAAGCAGTACCGTCAAATGGGCTTTCTCTACCAATACTTCGGGTGCAGCAATTTGCGTGCCAGCAAGGACCGGCTTACCTTTCAGCCTTCCCTCGTGGCGAGAGAGGGGCAAACCTATAGGTCTTTGTTTCATGTATTTGGTGTAAAACTCAACCACCTCCTCCGTGGTATAACCTTGTAGGATGCTTGCATCTGGATGGTTTCGGTTCTGACAAAAGCACTTCTGTATTCCCATGAACCGCTCGAAGGGATACATGTTGCAAAGAAACACAGGACCACAATACTTTATCTCTTCGTGCACAGTGAGATGGACCATGACATCAAAGAATGACGGTGGGAAAACATCTCTAGGTTGGACAATATTCTTGCAATATCATCTTGCATATGATCCAACTCTTTAAGATTTATAACTTTCCGCCATAGTTGGTTGAAGAAATCACAGAGGTCAATGAGTGTGTTTCTTATATCTTTGTCCATCAGATTCCTGATGGCCATCGGGAGGATTTGTGTCCACATTACGTGGCAATCATGTGACTTCATGTGTCCCAACTTCATTTTACCTGAGCTCACATCCACGAGACTTCTGATGTTTGTGCAGTAGGAAGAGGGTGTCTTAACTGACAACAAATAGGGGAAGAACTGTGTTGCTTCTTTTGTACTGAAATTGTAACTCTGGCGAGCTTTGATGAATTTTTCATCATCTTCTACTTCACTCTTGCGTTTTGATTGATCAGCAAACATATCAAGCCGTGAACCGTCACCATCCGTTCTTTTACGTTTAATCTTGAGCAGAGTACCAAGGATGCTTTCACATATGTTCTTCTCTACATGCATGACATCGATGCAGTGACGTACACGTAGAATCTCCCAGTAAGGTAATTTCTAGAACACCGATTTCTTCTTAAAGACTTGATCCTTTGAAAGTGCAACTATCCCTAGGTGGTTTTGGTAATTCCTAACAACATATAGCTCATTGAGCTAATGCTATTCCAAGATTAATATTTCAGGAAAAGCTCAATGAATGGCATGGCATGGATGAGGAAAGTGGACCCCTCAAAATACTAAGGACAAAAAGATTGGCTCAAGCTCAAAGCTCAAGACTCTACATTTTATATTTTAGTGATCCAAGATCACATTGAG
Organism: Triticum aestivum; assembly: GCF_018294505.1. NCBI lineage: Eukaryota > Viridiplantae > Streptophyta > Magnoliopsida > Poales > Poaceae > Triticum > Triticum aestivum. The sequence continues at coordinate 491,421,367 of NC_057800.1, read as the reverse complement.
TCTATAGGAAAAGCCAATACTATCAAGGAGGGATGAGGTGTTGTTTAATGAGGTTCTAGCTTCATAGTGCTTAGTGATATGCTCCAAAACCCTCAACTACCTTCCCACATACACATATGACCTAAACCAAAAGTCAAACTCGGCCCTACCGATTCTTTCTATCCGGCGCCATCGAGTTTCAAATGTCATAGCCATTGCCACAAACCCTAGGCAAATCGGTCTCACCGATAGGGATTTCGTTCACACCGAGATGGGGTTGTAATCTCTCTGTTTCTCTTTCGTAACGTTTCAGTCCTACCAAAATGAGCGATCGGTCCCACCGAGATCGCAATGTAAACTCTCTGTTTCTCTTTCGTAACATTTCGGTCCCACCGAAATGAGTGATCGGTCCCACTGAGTTTACCTGACCAACTCTCTGGTTAGCTTATTACCAAAACCGGTCCCACCGAGTTTGTGTAATCGGTCACACCGAGATTACGTTATGCCCTAACCCTAACCATATCGGTCCTACCGAGTTGCATCTCAGTCCCACCGAAAGTCCTAACGGTCACTAGGTTTGCTGAATCGGTCTGACCGAGTTTATCCATTCGGTCTCACCGAGATTGGTAAATTATGTGTAACGGTTAGTTTTTGCGTGGAGGCTATATATACCCCTCCACCCACTCTTCATTTGTGAAGAGAGCAATCAGGACATACCTACACTTCCAATACACATGTTCTGAGAAAGAACCACCTACACTTGTGTTGAGACCAAGATATTCCATTCCTACCATATGAATCTTGATCTCTAGCCTTCCCCAAGTTGCTTTCCACTCAAATCTTCTTTCCACCAAATCCATATCCTGTGAGAGAGAGTTGAGTGTTGGGGAGACTATCATTTGAAGCACAATAGCAAGGAGTTCATCATCAGCACACCATTTGTTACTTCTTGGAGAGTGGTGTCTCCTAGATTGGCTAGGTGTCACTTGGGAGCCTCCGACAAAGATTGTGGAGTTGAACCAAGGAGTTTGTAAGGGCAAGGAGATCGCCTACTTCGTGAAGATCTACCGCTAGTGAGGCAAGTCCTTCGTGGGCGATGGCCATGATGGGATAGACAAGGTTGCTTCTTCGTGGACCCTTCGTGGGTGGAGCCCTCCATGGACTCGCGCAACCGTTACCCTCCGTGGGTTGAAGTCTCCATCAACGTGGATGTACGATAGCACCACCTATCGGAACCGCGACAAAAACATACATGTCTCCAATTGCGTTTGAATTCTCCAAACCCTTCCCTTTACATTCTTGCAAGTTGCATGCTTTATTTTCCGCTGCTCATAGACTCTTTGCATGCTTGCTTGAATTGTGTTATGATTGCTTGACTTGTGCTAAGATAGCTAAAATCTGCCAAAGACTAAAATTGGGAAAAGGATAGATTTTTATTTGGTCAAGTAGTCTAATCACCCCCCTCTAGACATACTTTCGATCCTACAAGTGGTATCAGAGCCTTGGTCTCCATTTGCTTTGATTTCCATAGCTTTTGGTGGTCATAGCCTTGGTTTCACAACCTAGGAGAGTATGGCGTCTAGCGAGGGAAATTATCACCGTAGAGGTCCTTACTTTGATGGTACTAATTTTGCTAGTTGGAAGCATAAGATGAAAATGCATATTCTTGGACATAACCCCGCCGTTTGGGCTATTGTGTGTGTTGGCTTGCAAGGTGAATTCTTTGATGGGAGAGAACCGAATCGTGAAGCTACCGCGGATGAGTTGAAGATGCTACAGTACAATGCTCAAGCTTGTGATATCCTCTTCAACGGATTGTGCCCCGAAGAATTCAACAAAATCAGCCGTCTTGAGAATGCAAAGGAAATTTGGGATACTTTGATTGATATGCACGAAGGTACCGACTCCCTCAAGGAATCCAAGTTGGATGTGCTTCAAAGTCAACTTGACAAGTTCAAAATGAAGGATGGTGAAGGTGTCGCTGAAATGTACTCTAGGCTTGCTCTTATCACAAATGAGATTGCCGGCTTAGGAAGTGAAGAGATGACCGACAAATTCATCATCAAGAAGATCCTAAGAGCCTTGGATGGAAAATACGATACCGTATGCACATTGATCCAAATGATGCCAAATTACAAAGATCTCAAGCCAACGGAAGTCATTGGAAGAATTGTTGCTCATGAGATGTCACTCAAGGATAAGGAGGAGCTCCATAACAAGTCAAGTGGTGCTTACAAAGCCTCATGTGAAGCTCCCACATCATCAAGTGAGAAACAAACCTTCAATGAAGAATTGAGCCTAATGGTGAAGAACTTCAACAAGTTCTACAAGAGTAGAAGCAAGGAAAGAAGTTCCAAGTCAAGGTCCTACAATGACAAAAGATCTTCTAGTCGAGAGCGAAACTGCTACAATTGTGGAAGACCCGGACACTACTCCAATGAGTGTACGGCTCCCCACAAGAGAAGAGAAGATTCTCCCAAAAGAAGAAGTAGAAGAGAAGAATCACCATCAAGGGAGAGAAGGAGTAGGGATGATCGATATGAACGAAGACACCCTCGGAGAAGCAAGGATTCGGAAAGGAAGGACAAGTCATCAAGGAGCTACACAAAACGAAGACATCAAGCTCATGTTGGTGAATGGGTATCCGGCTCCGACTCCGACAATGACTCCGAGAGAAGCTATCACTCCGACTCCGAATATACTCAAGATGAAGGTGTTGCCGGACTAGCACTTGTGTCAACCAACTCCTACGACATATTTGATTCACCAAATGAAGGAATTGGAAGATGCTTCATGGCCAAAGGTCCAAAGGTATCACACCCCGAGTATGTTGATTTCAATAGTGATGAAGATGACTTGTTAGGTGATGATGAGTTACTTGTTGACAACTATAGTGATGAATACTATGATGAAACGAATGACAATGATAAGGAGAAGATTGAGTCTCTAACTAAAGAACTAAACACTCTTAAGTTAGCTCATGAAACTATCTTAGGAGATCATCGAGAACTTTTAAGGACTCATGAGAAATTACATTTTGAAAAGCTCAACCTTGAGCAAGAGCATGAGTTCTTAAAGGCAATCAATGATGATCTTCGCAAGAAAAGTTCTTCTTACATTGCCAAGCGTTTACTCTTATCCACTTACATGCCTCAAGTCAAGTCTAGTAACAAGAACAAGAAAGATTCTTCCTCTAGTAGTAACAATAATCATGCTAAATCCAATGTTGTTGCTTCTAGTAGTTCTCTTGATTCCACTAATGATTCTCTTAGCCAAGTTACACTTGAGCAAGAAAATAGCTTATTGAAGGGAATTATAGAGAAAGGTGTTTACAAGAGCCTTGCCGGGAGTAAGCAATTCGAGGAAATTGTACGCAAGCAAGGAAGGCACCGGAAGAATCAAGGTATTGGTTTTGAACGAAAGTTCAATGCCAATGGAGTTGAGTGGGAAGAAGATCAATACCCCAAGACGAAGTTTGTTCCTCAACAAGAGAAGTATGATCCTACTTCATCCAAAGGGACACAAGCTCAAGATGATCTTCCACCACAAGACCACAAGCAAAAAGGCAAGGACAAGCTTCAAGAGGAAATTGATGCATTTGAAGAAGCTCCTAAGGCCTTGGTCAAGTGGGTTCCCAAGACTACATCAAGTTCCACTTCATCAAGTACAACTACAACTCCGAGGATTCCCATCAAGATGGTGTGGATCCCGAAGAAGAAGAACTAGAGAGTTCTTGAGGGTGACTCCGCCAATATACTTCACTCTTATCATTTTGGCAAGAACAAGTGCAATCAACTTCCACATCTTGCACTAGTTCAAGGAGTCACAAACCCTCTTGTTGGTAAGACAAGGGACAAGGTAACCTAAAGCTTTCATAGACATCATCTTGTGTGTGCATCACTCTATGTCTATGGATATCCTTGTTTGTTCCTTGTGGGACTAACCCGTGTAGGTATTGAAAGTGCAACTCACTCCAAAGGATAGCTCCAAATGATCTACATCAACATAGAGCATCCACATCTTCAACACCTACATGAAGTCATCATCGACAAAACCCAAGGTTAGTTCATCCCTCTTAGGGGGATCTCACATCTAGGGGGAGCTTTACTCTAACAATTGAGTTAAAGCAACTCTAATGGTGTGAACACAACAACACTTTATGTAAAAGTGGTAACCCCACTTGTGCTTAAACGATGAGTATGACCTATGATCAAATGTTCTCATTTGACTCCTAAGTCAATATACTCATATATAGATGACCTAGTCATCGCCAATTGCTTGATAGATGCTAGAATTGTTTGTGCATGCTTTGCCACATATTTCATTTGCCATTTTATTGTGTGAGCATGTTGGTTGAATAATTTACTCATTCGAGGACATCCACTTGTTGTTTTGATTGATTGGTTTCCTTTTCTTTTGACCAAGTGGATGGACAAGAATGCCTAAGAACCTTCTCTAGCTATCTATGCTTTTCTCGTCTCAAACTCTATTCATGCTGCATCACAAAATTTGATCAAGTCAGATTCGAACCACTCTGTCTGAGGAGCACTCGGAGTCCCCGATTCGTCATAGACTTAAACTTCCAAAACTTTTTTGTGCGTTTCGGTCTGACCGATCCACCCATTTCGGTCATACCGAGATCACTAAGTCGATCTAGGTTTTCTACCTCGGTGTAACCGATTCGAACCTTTTGGTCACACCGAGTTTTAGTAACTGCTTGTAGTAATGAATCTCGGTGCCACCGAGTTGTTCCACTTGGTCACACCGACAGGGTCGAGCTATATATACCCACAGGTCAAATTTTGGAAAACTTTCCGAACCTCCTCGACCCGCGCTTAGCCCGCTCTGCCTCCCGGGTCTCCGGATCGTCTTCCTCGTCGCCAGCCGCCTCCTGCCGCTGGTCTCCGCCGCTGTCAACGGGAATCAACCCCGCCGTTGCCGCCGTAGCGAGTTCTCCGCCGAACTAGGGTATGAACTCGATCACTATTCTATCCCTATCTGATTCCTAGCACATTGTGTTCGCCATGTATCTTGCCATGATTGAGATCACTCTTATCCAGTCAAAACACTCCGTAGTTTAGTCGTGAATTAAGAATTTAGGGTTACGTTTCCGCCGAAACCATCTCGGACCGATTGAGTTGTGGAACTCGGTACCACCGATTCGGCTTAGGCCATTGCACATGTGGTTCTCGGTCTGACCGAGAATTGCAAATCGGTGTGACTGAGTTCAGGACTTTGTGAAACCCTAGCAGTGTCGGTGCCACCGAACTGTGAATCGGTCTGACCGAGTTCACTAGTTTAGGTTCCAATAGCTGCTTCAGTATCACCGAGTTTACAAATCGGTTGATCCGAAATGCTTTCTGTGGAAAACTAAAACTAAGTTTTTGACTCATTATTTTGCAAAAACCTCTGCATTTTGTGATGCTTATCCACTCTATCTCATCTATATCTATTCACAGGGTCTGATGTCAGTGTTTGCATTATGTCTGATCAGAGTGACAGCCAGAACAGGTCAGAGGAGCAGGTTAACATGAGTGAGGGCACTAGTCCCTCTAGCAGCTCAGATGATGGCAGCAGGAGCACCCCAAGCAACTTACCCAAAGCTGCCACCAGGGCTAGCAAGAAAAGAACTTCAGAGTCAGAGGATGAGGACTATGTGGCTGAGGAAGAAGAAACCACCTCAAATAGAAAAGTCCTAAAGAAGGAATATGGCACAACTGCTGCCACCAAGCCAGGCATGAAGCAAAAGGTTCCTGCCAAGAGAGCTCCAATGTCTAAGGCCAGAGCATCCACTCAAGAGACTTTGGGATCTGCACCCAAAGAGCAGGTTGTGGCAGAGAAGAAGAGGAAAGAAAGGGTCAAGAAGACCATTGCCAGAGTGCTTGGGAGATCCTCAATCATGAGAGATTCTGAAGAGGAAGAGGAGGAAGATGTTGCACCAGCACCCAAAGCTCAGAAGCTTATGGGTGATACCATCAGGGCAGGGGCTGTTCCATCTAAGCCTAAAACTGCTCCAAAGGCTGCAGCTCCAGCTCCAAAGCCAAAACCGAAGAGGAGCACCAAGAACATCCCTGCTGAGGAAAAAACAAGGCCCAGTGGCTGATGCTGAAATGGAAGAAGAAGATGATGAGTCACATGTCTTGAGGAAGCTGAAGCCAAAAATCCCAGATCACAATGATGCTCATCCAGTTGCTGAGAACATGAAGATCAGAAAGGACTCACGTCTGAGGCTATGGAGAGAGTCTGATCCATATGCCACCAGGAGGAGGACTGCTGTGGACTACAGGTTCCATATAAAGGAACAACAGGACTTCTATGAGACCATTTTGCTTGACAGGAAGCCCATAGTGTGTGACATGAGATGGGTCGACTGGGACTACATCAAGGAGAATGAGGATCACTATCCAGGTGTACATGACAGTTTCAAGGCTTGTGGAGTTGATGAGTTTGTGGCTCAGAAGCTCACAAAATGGAATGATGAGCTCATCATGCAGTTCTACTCCACAGCTCATTTCTACCCAGATGGGAGGATTCTCTAGATGTCTGAAGGTACGAGGTACCAGTCCACGGTTGCTGAATGGGCGAAGTTGATCAATGCCCCAAAAGAGAGTGAAGATAACTTGGATGTCTATGCCAACAGGAAGAAGGATCACAACACAATGGCACACATGTACAAGGAGATCCCAGATGCTACTCTTGAGACACATAAGTTTGGATCTGTACATTACCTTCTGTAAGGCTTGCCAACCATCAACTGGATCCTCAGGCACACTCTGTTGCCTAAGTCAGGTGATCACAAGATGATCAGAGGCCATGCAATAAACTTGCTTCATATCTTTGATGTCCCACAGAAGTTCAAAGTCATGAGCCTTATAGTTGAAACTATCAAGAGGACAGCTGCAGATCAGAAGAGGAGTTGTGGGTATGCCCCACAGATCCAGGAGCTGATCAACTCCAAGATGGGCACTGGTACATATCTGCTGGACAAGGAGCACATGCCTATCTATCCATACTTCGAGGACAACACTGTGGTTATGAATGAGGATGACCAATCTTCTGTGCACGCACAAGCCAAGAAGGAGAAGGCAAAAGCTGAAAAGGCTGCAAGGATGCCAACTACTGAAGAAGCATCTCAATATCTTCTGAAGAGCAAGCAAGATCAGCTTGGCTACCTGATTGCATCCACTCTGAGGATTGAGAAGGGACTGGCCACCCTGACTCAAAACCAGGAGAGCTTGGAAAGAATCGTGGAGCAAAAGTTCTATGACTTGGATGTGAAGGTAACTGAGATCCAGTCTGTTGTGGAGCAACTTCAAGATGATATGCAGGAGAGGAAGGGCAAGACAACCACTGATGCATTTGCCAGAGTGCCTAGAGCTCAAAGGTCTGCTGCAGTGCCTGTTCCAGACACCAGAGCCACTTCATCTGCACCAGCTACAGCTTCAGTGCCACCAGCTCCAGCACCTACTCCATCAGCTCCATCTACTTCGACTGAAGCCTTCGTTCTTGGAGTTATCCGGACACCACCACCTGAAGACCAAGCCTGAGAGACGATTTAGTGCTATGCATTTTCTAGGAACTTTTTGGCAACTTGTTGCCAAAGGGGGAGAAAAATGTATAGATCATAGGCTTCGAGAGAGAGCGTTGCTTTTTATTCTCTCTTGCTTTGGTGGTTGAACTTTATTTGCTTTGCTTGTTTGAGATACTTTTGTCTGTGTGATACTTGGATGATCATGTGTTTGATCATATGCTACCTTAATGCTTGTTGGATGATATTATCATTTTATCCCTATATGATCATTCACTTTGCTTGGTGATGAGTGCATGTATTTAATTATTATCATTTTGAGCGCTCCACCAAGATGTATGTGACATGGAAGAGTAACCTATGAGCCTAATCTCTGTGCATTTGCAGTCCAAAGCAAATCATAAACTATGCACAAATTTAGGGGGAGCTCTTGCTTTTCACATACTTCTGAAAGCGACAATGTTTTTCACTCTTATTATCATTTGTCGAAGCTTTGATCTATATGTTGTCATCAATTACCAAAAAGGGGGAGATTGAAAGTGCAACTATCCCTAGGTGGTTTTGGTAATTCCTAACAACATATAGCTCATTGAGCTAATGCTATTCCAAGATTAATATTTCAGGAAAAGCTCAATGAATGGCATGGCATGGATGAGGAAAGTGGACCCTTCAAAATACTAAGGACAAAAAGATTGGCTCAAGCTCAAAGCTCAAGACTCTACATTTTATATTTTAGTGATCCAAGATCACATTGAGTCTATAGGAAAAGCCAATACTATCAAGGAGGGATGAGGTGTTGTTTAATGAGGTTCTTGCTTCATAGTGCTTAGTGATATGCTCCAAAACCCTCAACTACCTTCCCACATCCACATTTGACCTAAACCAAAAGTCAAACTCGGCCCTACCGATTCTTTCTATCCGGCGCCACCGAGTTTCAAATGTCATAGCCATTGCCACAAACCCTAGGCAAATCGGTCTCACCGATAGGGATTTCGGTCACACCGAGATGGGGTTGTAATCTCTCTGTTTCCCTTCGTAACGTTTCGGTCCTACCGAGATGAGCGATCGGTCCCACCGAGATTGCAATGTAAACTCTCTGTTTCTCTTTCGTAACATTTCGGTCCCACCGAAATGAGCGATCGGTCCCACCGAGTTTACCTGACCAACTCTCTGGTTAGCTTATTACCAAAATCGGTCCCACCGAGTTTGTGTAATCGGTCACACCGAGATTACGTTATGCCCTAACCCTAACCATATCGGTCCTACCGAGTTGCATCTCAGTCCCACCGAAAATCCTAACGGTCACTAGGTTTGCTAAATCGGTCCGACCGAGTTTTCACTTCGGTCTCACCGAGATTGGTAAATTGTGTGTAACGGTTAGTTTTTGTGTGGAGGCTATATATACCCCTCCACCCACTCTTCATTCGTGGAGAGAGCCATCAGAACATACCTACACTTCCAATACACATTTTCTGAGAGAGAACCACCTACTCATGTGTTGAGGCCAAGATATTCCATTCCTACCATATGAATCTTGATCTCTAGCCTTCCCAAGTTGCTTTCCACTCAAATCTTCTTTCCACCAAATCCATATCCTGTGAGAGAGAGTTGAGTGTTGGGGAGACTATCATTTGAAGCACAAGAGCAAGGAGTTCATCATCAGCACACCATTTGTTACTTCTTGGAGAGTGGTGTCTCCTAGATTGGCTAGGTGTCACTTGGGAGCCTCCGACAAAGATTGTGGAGTTGAACCAAGGAGTTTGTAAGGGCAAGGAGATCGCCTACTTCGTGAAGATCTACCGCTAGTGAGGCAAGTCCTTCGTGGGCGATGGCCATGATGGGATAGACAAGGTTGCTTCTTCGTGGACCCTTCGTGGGTGGAGCCCTCCATGGACTCGCGCAACCGTTACCCTCCGTGGGTTGAAGTCTCCATCAACGTGGATGTACGATAGAACCACCTATCGGAACCACGACAAAAACATACGTGTCTCTAATTGCGTTTGAATTCTCCAAACCCTTCCCTTTACATTCTTGCAAGTTGCATGCTTTATTTTCCGCTTCTCATAGACTCTTTGCATGCTTGCTTGAATTGTGTTATGATTGCTTGACTTGTGCTAAGATAGCTAAAATCTGCCAAAGACTAAAATTGGGAAAAGGATAGATTTTTATTTGGTCAAGTAGTCTAATCACCCCCCCTCTAGACATAATTTCGATCCTACATCCTTGGGTGTTTGTTTCACCGTCAAAGGGTGGTTCTTGCCAAGCACAACATTAATTTTTTAGCCATGTTGTGGACCACATCCCCATCATAGGGTCTTGCGCCCGCACCTGCCTCTGCCGTACCATCGAATTCAGCTTTCATCTTTCGGTATGGGTGATTTTTTTCGTTAGAACCTACGATGACGCAAATACACTATTTTGCGCGAGTTGCGAAGTCTTCTGCTAGCTTTCCTATCCATGCATGTGACACACCCTACATCTCCCTTTGTTTTCTGCCCCGATGTATTGCCTGATGCCGGCATGTCTTGAATGGTGTGCACCAATGTCGCATGTAGATCGAAAATCTCCTTTCTGTAAGCATCATAACATTGTACAGCAGGCGCATATATCCACATTGTCAGCAGTTCTTCTACTAGTAGCTGAAAGTAAATGTCGATGTCATTTCTAGGTTGCTTCGGGCATTGGATAATCATTGACATCATAATGTATTTTTTCTTCATACATAACCAAGGAGCTAGGTTGTATGTGCACAGAAGCACCGGCCATGTGCGGTGATTGGTGCTCATATCGCCAAAAGGATTCATCCCATTAGTACACTCCCCGAGCATTATACTTCTAGGATCCTTGGCAAAAAATTTAAAGTTTTTGTCAATTAATTCCCACTGAGCCCCATCTTTCGGGTGCCTCATAAACCTATCCAGAATTCGCTAATCGTGATGCCACCGCAACCTCTTTGCCTCTCTAGGGTTTGCAAACAAATGCCTTGACCTTGGAATTGAAGGAAATTATCAAACAACCTTGAACGGGATTCCTGTCTTCATCTTGTCATCCAATTTGTACTTGTCCTTTGCTCTCTTGCGCTTGTATTGTGCATTGCATGTGGGACATGCATGCAAATCTTTGTACTCGCCACAGAACAATATACAATCATTCACACAAGCGTGTATCTTCTGTACTTCAAGTTCCAATGGGAAAACAATTTTCTTCGCTTCATTCGTGCTTCTGGGGAGCACATTATCTTTCGGAAGAATTTCTTTGAAAAGACCTAAAATCTCTGTGAATCCCTTGTTTGATAGACCGTTTGTTGCTTTAAATCTGAGAAGCTCCAGGGTGGCACTCAACCTAGAATATTTCTTTTTGCAACCTGGATACAAGTCTTTCTTGGAGTCTGCATCAATGGTTGGCAGATCCTTGTACCCAATCATATCCTTTTTTGGGCCCTTGAAATCTGCAACCATAGCAGCAAAATCTGGCATATCAAGATCGTCGTTATCTGCATCGACGTCTTGGTTTTCTAGTGGGCATTTTGGCATTCCGGTGTTCCATTGGTAGCTTGACGCCTCTGCCTTGATGTTAGATTCAACATCCATGTGACATTGATTGGGGTTTGGCATCTCACTGCCCTAGGTATCTTCATCCATGACCTCCTCTTCACCGTGTCTGGTCCAACGTGTATATCCATCCATGAATCCCCTAGAGACTAAGTGCATCTCGACATCTGCAACTTCATGTGACTCTGTATCGGCACATTCAGTACATGGACACAGGATGTAATCCGCATCACCAATTCTCCTCTTTCTACTTTCAGCTAAATTCATGAACTCTGTCACGCCACTGATGTGGCACCCCGGCTCAGAGCGACCGGTTTACCGTGTATTGCCAGCCCAGAGACCACGTCTTCTGGCAACACACAATATCTTGGTACAGAAAGCAACCGCTTTATTGATGCTAGCGGATCATAGTTTATATTACAACATGTGTCGAGGCCAAGCGGCACACACGGTGCGGATGCACAATATGTACATTATTTAGTGAACATAAAGGGGGCCTCGATCATAAGAACTGCGCGGCAGCAGAACAACGTCATAGCGGAGACTCCATAGCACAAGGACACCGATGTGGACACGATCTAGACTCGAGCAGCACTCCTTTCCAACGAGACTTTCCTGAAAGCTGGCATGACACGCCATGTCAATACATTGAATGTACTTGCAAGCTCACAACAGACATAATCATAATGACAAACAATATCATGATAATTAACCAAATAATAATGCAATAATACTTCAACATGATGTGACCATGCTTTTGTGATAAAAGTCCCTCGGGACTAGCTTACCAACCGTGTTCATTCTTGGATCACAACCATACCACCATCGTGGTCTTGACTAGAAGTATCTCGTGATCCTTACGGCGATCACAACCACGACCCATACTTGGTCTCGAACATCTCGATGGCTTGCCACCATCATCAACAGTGCAAAGTTCATAACTTGGTGTGCTAAATTTATTAAACGTTGACCCATGGTGTGACCTACTACAAGCGTGTCCGTAACCGTGGACTCGGCTATCGATAGATTATTACACTCTGCAGAGGTAGCACATTATACCCACACCACGGAACCCATGGCCTCGTACTCCCATTCGGGTGGACCAACGACATTCCAACGAAACCCCTCCATTGCCATGACACTCTCCCGGCCACTCCGACACAATCCCCACTAGGCTAGTCCTGGGTGGCCCCGTGTCTACCAAAGACACAATGACCACCGTCGTGGCCAAAATGATCCCACACGGGGACCCGATACCATAATCTCAACAAGGGCACACAAGGTTACGTCTGCTCACCGGGCAAGGGTGAGCATGCCAATAACCTTCCCTAGTTGGAGGCACCGACCAGAGGCATGGCAACGGACCGAATCAAGGCCTCGCACTGGGAAAAACTCGATTCAGTGGCACCATGACCCGGCCAACGATATGTTCAAGTTGAGTTATATTCAGGTTCAACTTAAAGTAAAAATAACCAGTGTCATAGTATGTCATGAAATGCAACACTAACATATGCATCACATATTAATGGAAATGACTGAGTCAACTATATTCACACTAAGCATAAACATCAACAACTCATGCCATTTTTCTGGTTAACATAATCCTCACTTTAAACAAAATATTTGCTAGAAAATTTTTATTATTCTACTCATGCAAGAAAATAGCTTCAAGTAATTACTCATATGCATAATAAAATTATTCTTTTATCATCACAAATAAATCATATTTTCTTTACCAACTAAGTTAGTTTCAAACATTTTGTAAATCAAGCATATAACTAACACAAGTACTTAATAGAATATCAATAACATAATAGTTATTTAAATGCATAGTTTAACTCTTTTATTCAAGTAAGAAAATCATAAATATTGAAATGGCACCATGAAAAAGTTGATGTGGCTTGCCTTAGTGCAGATGAGGTTCACAAGCCTTTCGGTGATCCTCAAGACAAGCCTCACAATCTGAAAATAATTTTAAACACAAGAAGAAAATATCAAGAACCCTTCTGGAAATCACCAGAAATTCTAGATAGCTCAGAAAAATCTCATTTTTGGTGAGATGTTAGATTTCTTTGCAAAGAACACAATGCAAATAGAATCAATTCATTTGGACTTATGGTTGAAGAGTTATAGCCGTTTGAAGCTCTCTGAAAATTAATTGATTTTGAATTTAGATAAAACAAACTAGGGGGTGACGTCGAAGGCGTAAAGCCTCGGGGCGCCACCACTCATACCGCTTCGCGCGCGTACAGAGTGGCTGACTAGCGGCCCCCGCTAGTCAGGTGAGGTGGAGGGGAAGAAGGAAACAGAGAGGATCGCTTGTGCTCGTTGTCACCAAACAAAGTTGGTGGTCGTTGTTAGCAGGCCTATTATCTGATACAAGCTTGTGCTCCCTTTCAGCAATGAAAGCTTTGTTCACCAGAGTTTGGAAATCTGGAAAATCAAACATAATGAGAGTACACCAGAGTTGCGGATTTAATCCACCAAGAAATCTGTCAATCTTTCTTTCTTCGGTGGCTACGTCATAAAGGGAGTAACGGGCCATATGATTGAATTTTTTGCAAATATTCACTCATAGAATGATTTCCTTGGATGAGCGCGGGGAATTCTTGCTGCTTAGTCTTCATAATTCCCGTAGGGATATGATATTTCCGGAACTGCTCCTTGAATTTTGACCAGGTGATTTCTTCATCAGCAAGCCACATGGCTTTAGCATTTTCCCACCATATGGCTGCAGCGCCTTCAAGATAATGAGTTGCAATTGGAACTTTATCATTTCCTTCAGTACGAGCAATCTCAAACTTTTTCTCAATAGTGCGCAACCAATCATCTGCATCCAAGGGATCAACAACCTGACTGAAACTAGGAGGCTTGGTCCTCTAAAAATCTGACAACTTGGAGTGGTGACCATATTGATTTCCATTCTGACCAACCATAGCTTGCGCACTTTTTAATATTTCAATCAGATCATTATTTCCTCTTTCCTCAAACATTCGTAGAACTTACTCGGTGGAGGGCAGATTTGGCAGTGGAGGCGCTGGCGGAACGTACGGCTCGGGACAGTGTCCTGCCTGTCGTGCGGAACGACAAACAGGAGTTCCCTCACGAACGTTGCTACTACTTCCTCCCCGTGTCATCCTATTATGATTTTTCCCAATACAACGCAACCGAGATGAGAAACATTCAAAATAAATTGGGGAAAAGCCAGCAACTAAAGCCCAAGAAAAACCCGAAATGACAAAGGAAACACGACGAATAAAGTAGAGTTCCAACATAATTATACATAGACTCATACATGAAAGATAACCAACATGCTAGGTTCAACAACTCTCATACAGACAACGAAACATCATGACTAGTACTACTACATCCGGACATCATCCCAACAACTGCGGATACTTAGGGGCTCTACTACTCTGCTGGTGCTGCGGTGTCCTCTCCTGAAGCGGACTCGGATCCTGAACTGACGAGGTTAACGGAAACCTCTGGGTTAAAGGTAACATGATGACGCTGCCTAGAGGGATCTCCCTCAGGGGCAGGTGGAGGATGAATCATCGGGGCTACAGGTGTAGTGAGAAGTGTAACCCACTTAGTAGGGGCATTGAGGGGGTTCACCGTCGAGGCGCCCGAGCTACTCGGGGGAGTAACCGGTGAAACAGGGGAACTAGAACTGGCTGGAATATAAGGAGTAAACCCCAGAAAGGAGGGAGTAGTGGCAGATCCAGTAGTGACTAAAGCAGCGGCTAAAGCAGTGCGAGCACGAGTCAGCTCTCGAGCCAGCTCGTGGATCATAAGATAGCTAGCAGTGATATAACGAGCAAGATGGCTAGCAACACTATCAGACTCTGGATCAATGATAGAGAAATGGACACGACCATTGTCATGCAGAGAAGGATAGTAGTAGAAACCTGGGTGATTCTGCATTCGGACCTCGTTGTAACGAAGCTCGACAAGGACCTCAAATGCAGCAAACTGGACAGCCTGAGAAGTGGTAGAAGCGAAACCGCTCTGAGAAGTATGAGTGTAAGTGCTGGAATCTGGACTGGTGCACAGTGTAACCACTGCGTGATACTCATACACTGAGTCAGCTAGACGCTCCCGGTACACACGATACACTGGGTCGTCACCGAGGGGGTACACCGACGCCACACGTTACGAAGAAGATGCGTCAACGTGTACGACATCATCTGCAACTGGCACGGATACAGCACCGGAGCCATCTACACTCACAACCATTAGCAGGTTAGCATAAAAATAAAACAAGTGCATGCAATGCAACAACTAGATACAGATGCTACCGGCACTCAACTAGACTCGTATCTATTGTCCAGGTAACATGTTGAAGTCTAGCATGGCCTACAGTTAGCGCGGCTCTGATACCAAGCGTTGTGGCACCCCGGCTCAGAGCGACCGGTTTACCCTGTATTGCTAGCCCACAGACCACGTCTTCTGGCAACACACAACATCTTGGTACAAAAAGAAACCGCTTTATTGATGCTAGCGGATCATAGTTTATATTACAACATGTGTCGAGGCCAAGCGGCACACACGGTGCGGATGCACAATATGTACATTATTTAGTGAACATAAAGGAGGCCTAGATCATAAGAACTACGCGGCAGCGGAACAACGTCGTAGCAGAGACTCATTAGCACAGGGACACCGATGTGGACACGATCTAGACTCAAGCAGCACTCCTTTCCAACAAGATTTTCCTGAAAGCTGGCATGACACGCCATGTCAATACATTGAATGTACTTGCAAGCTCACAACAGACATAATCATAATGACAAACAATATCATGATAATTAACCAAATAATAATGCAATAATACTTCAACATGATGTGACCATGCTTTTGTGATAAAAGTCCCTCGGGACTGGCTTACCAACCGTGTTCATTCTTGGATCACAACCATACCACCATCGTGGTCTTGACTAGAAGTATCTCGTGATCCTTACGACGATCACAACCACGACCCATACTTGGTCTCGAACATCTTGATGGCTTGCCACCATCATCAACAGTGCAAAGTTCATAACTTGGTGTGCTAAATTTATTAAACGTTGACCCATGGTGTGACCTACTACAAGCGTGTCCGTAACCGTGGACTCGGCTATCGATAGATTATTACACTCTGCAGAGGTAGCACATTATACCCACACCACGGAACCCATGGCCTCGTACTCCCATTCGGGTGGACCAACGACATTCCAACGAAACCCCTCCATTGCCATGACACTCTCCCGGCCACTCCGACACAATCCCCACTAGGCTAGTCCTGGGTGGCCCCGTGTCTACCAAAGACACAATGACCACCGTCGTGGCCAAAATGATCCCACACGGGGACCCGATACCATAATCTCAACAAGGGCACACAAGGTTACGTCTACTCACCGGGCAAGGGTGAGCATGCCAATAACCTTCCCTAGTTGGAGGCACCGACCAGAGGCATGGCAACGGACCGAATCAAGGCCTCGCACTGGGAAAAACTCGATTCAGTGGCACCATGACCTAGCCAACGATATGTTCAAGTTGAGTTATATTCAGGTTCAACTTAAAGTAAAAATAACCAGTGTCATAGTATGCCATGAAATGAAACACTAGCATATGCATCACATATTAACGGAAATGACCGAGTCAACTATATTCACACTAAGCATAAACATCAACAACTCATGCCATTTTTCTGGTTAACAGAATCCTCACTTTAAACAAAATATTTGCTAGCAAATTTTTATTATTCTACTCATGCAAGAAAATAGCTTCAAGTAATTACTCATATGCATAATAAAATTATTATTTTATCATCACAAATAAATCATATTTTCTTTACCAACTAAGTTAGTTTCAAACATTCTGTAAATCAAGCATATAACTAACACAAGTACTTAATAGAATATCAATAACATAATAGTTATTTAAATGCATAGTTTAACTCTTTTATTCAAGTAAGAAAATCATAAATATTGAAATGGCACCATGAAAAAGTTGATGTGGCTTGCCTTAGTGCAGATGAGGTTCACAAGCCTTCCGGTGATCCTCAAGACAAGCCTCACCCTCTGAAAATAATTTTAAACACAAGAAGAAAAATATCAAGAACCCTTCTGAAAATCACCAGAAATTCTAGACAGCTCAGAAAAATCTCATTTCTTTGCAAAGAACACAATGCAAAAAGAATCAATTCATTTGGACTTATGGTTGAAGAGTTATAGCTGTTTGAAGCTCTCTTGAAATTAATTGAATTTGAATTTAGATAAAACAAACTAGGGGGTGACATCGAAGGCATAAAGCCTCGGGGCGCCACCACTCATACTGCTTTGCGCGCGTACAAAGTGGCTAACTAGCGGGCCCTGCTAGTCAGGTAAGGTGGAGGGGAAGAAGAAAATAGAGAGGGTCGCGGCCTCGCCGGAGCTCACGCCGGCGACGAGGGCTCCTTGGCCAAAACGAGAGGGAGGGATCGAGAGAGGGGATCGAGGCGCACCTGCCCGTACCCGTAGCGTAGTTAGGAGTGGACGGACGGTGTCGGATTCGACCTCGCAAGCGGAGGCAGAAAGCGGGGGTTGCCGGAGACGAAGACGACGGCGAACTGCGGCGACTCCAGGGGCTCCAAGTGGACGGAACGGCTTCACCGAAGAGCGGCAGAGGCTCTGGAAGGGTCGCCCCGGCCTGGGAGAGGTTGGAGCTACTGTGGCGACCCGAGAGGATCACCAGCGGGCTCGAGCTCGGGGACGGTGGCTCGCGGCCTGCCCGGCCGGGCTACGGCTATCTACACGTTTGTGGAGTGTGTGGGAGTGGAGGATGGTGCTCGACGAGGCTGGGGGTGGCTCCATTTATAGGCGAGCAGTGAGGAGTTGATCGGGCTCCGCCGGCGACACCTGGACACTGCGCCTGGCGACGAGCGGCGTTAGTGAGAGAAGAAGAAGGCGACGAAGCTCACGCGGAGACTATGGGCGAACGGATAGGAGCACAGGATCAAAAAGAAGGCGATGAGCACAGTGCGCACCGCACTGTTACGTTGGCCGGACCACGCCCGTGCTCACTGCGGCAAGCTCCAGCATCGGCGAGTGCCAGGGGGATTTAAGGGAGTTGAGATGAGGATGATGGCGCAGTTTGGCACTCCATGGCAGTCGGGGAAGCGAGCACGCGCTAAACAGAGCGCTCGGCGGAACTCAAAACGCGTCGACACGCAGGCTGGCATCGTGGACATGCGTGGTCACCGTGTGAACTCTGCCCTTAGGCCGACCAACGTCCAAAGATCATGCCTGGCTTGTTGTTCGTGGTAGTTTTGAAGATTCCCACGCTTTGGTTTGACTCCAGATGCAGTAGAAAAGATTTCACACGTTTGGTAAGTTTCTGATCAGTAACTTTGAGAGGTTACTGAGGTAAAATGGCTAGGAATTAGAGCATGTGCTTTTGAGGCTAGCAATCATCTACTAAGGTGATGATGCACAAGAAAAACCAGGCACAATGGAGCAAGTAAAATGGTAGTTCCTGTAGAAACCACCATTTCTGTCCAGAACAGAAAATATTTTCTAGAGCAAAAGTATTCCAAAAAGTGGTACAATATTTTTGCTCACGAAGGTGCCCAAGGGTTCAAAGAATATATGTGAATTTCTCAGATTTTTGTGGGCAAGAAAAATTGGGGTTGCTTTGGGGCTCATTGAACTAGCTAGGGTTTTGGAGAGGAAAAATGAATATTTTTCATTAAAGAAAAATATTCCAAATATTATTTTGGGTAGAATCAGAGAGTGAATGATGATTAGATGGGGAATGAGGCACTTGGGTGAAAGCCAAGGGTACCCAAGTGTTTAAGTCCATATGAAAATATTCAACAAAATCTCCAAATTTCAAAATCAAACGAAATAAAAAAATTAGTCAAATAAAGGTGGGCAAAAACCAGGCTGTCACAACTGATAAAATCTACGGTTTTCCGATTCTTCACCCATCGAGATCGTTCCATCTGCAGCACACGAATGGTAATTAAAAACAAAACAACAACATTAATACACGGATTAACTGCTCCCAAAGATGCATGCATAAATCACAAGGTTTTATTTTAAGGGACATTTACATTTGTGCTTCTAACTCGAACCCACTACTCAGATTTTCCCCTAATTTTGAAGCATGCTCAAATTTGCCCCTCCGCCGTTAAGTCACTACTCAGAAATGCCCTTCCGTACAGTACTGTAGCACTTTCCGTCTGCTACAGTACACATGGGCCTTTGATGGTCAAAGGCCTTTGACTGGACGGAAGGGCATTTCTGACTAGTGACTTAATGGCAGAGGGGAAAATTTGAGCATGCTTTGAAATTAGGGGCAAATCTGAGTAGGTGGTTCGAGTTAGGGGCAGAAATGCCCCTTATTTTAATAATTACCGAGGGCGCTCCATGTTGTTATCCAGCCATGCAATGACAAAAATTAATTGCCAGTCAATTTACACGCAGAGTACTGGTACAACACTACACTTCAGAATTGAATACCTTAATTAAGCTACTCATGAAAATAATACCTTAATTAATTAGTCGCGCGGCGACCTCCACCCAGCAGATAGACAAGCGCGATGCGGCGACACGCCAAGAGCCCAAGACAGCAGGGTCGTGGAGCAAAGCTTAGGGCGGGTGCCGCCTGAACTTCGACCTCCACCATCCCGCCATCGACCGCAATGGATGTGCTCGAATCACGCTGCCGCCAACCTCGATGGTTGAGCTCCTCCTATCTCCCACCGCAGACTGAGGATTGACCTCCTATGACGCCGCCACCGCCCACTGACCGAGGATTGACCTCTTCTCCAGTAGCGCTACCTAGGCCGCCGCCGCCATCTCTATATGCAGAGTGGCTGTTTTTTTATGGATATCCGCAGAGCGGCTGTTTACACGGTATCTCACCGTAACTCAATTATATGGACAGTGTAGTACACCACATCCGGTTATGTAACGACAACCGTGTCTAACCTACATTGTCTTCTCACATAGTTTGGTGCGGAAGTTGTGTGTGACGTTGTAATACCTAACACAAACGACATGTATAAACAGTGTGCCATATACAACATATAGTGCCATAAATAGTTCGCGACCGTTAGCTTATCTCCACAGTTTCCCCATTTCCCCCAAATCCCTACATAGCCTCCAAATCCCCTCGTGTGGCGCTGACATTGGGGGAATGCGAATGAGTGGTGCTGATGGTTTTGGTGCGGCTACTCCTGCTCATATTGCCGCCACGACGGCGATCGCTGCCGAGCACTTGCCTAAGGTCATCAGAAGGCAGGTGTACTATGGATCCGAATCGTCCTGTCAGGTTCCAATCTATCCCGATCATTTTTAGCATGTCCAAAGTATAGCTCTTTGCTGAATCAGTCCTGAATGACCCCCCGGAAAGCGATCTGCCGCCGGATCCAGAGCATGACTCCAGACTCCCGCAACACGAGTTCGACTCCGAGTTTTGCGCCACCGAGAAGTACCAAAAGCTGAGTTGTGTGCACGGGCACACTCCCGCTCGACGTGTATGCACAGAGGGATTCGAAATTGGCAGGTGGTTTCTCAGTTGCCCCTTAGAGGTTAGTGCTAATTAAGTTCATCATTTTACTTCAGTTAATGCCACTGCTCATCCAGAATACTATTTAACATTGGCAGGGATATGAGGCTTGTGCCTTTGTTAAATGGTTGGATGAAGAATGGCATGGCATGGCTCGGAGTGTTATCACCAAGCTTGCAGAAGATAACGTAAAGCTGAAGAAGAAACTGGTTGATCTGGAATGTACAATCAGTACAATGAAGCAAGAAAGAATCAATCACACGCAACAGATGAAAGCAAGAGACAAGAAGGAACTAGCATGTGTAGTTGTGGTTGTCACATTAGCCATGTTCTGTGCGCTATTTGCAATGATGATTAGGGGTTTTGTTTGACAGTATTGCTAAAGCACATCTAGATGTGCTCTAGGTCCTATGCCATTGATGTTACGCAAAGATTCATGCATATATTTTTTTTGTCTTTTTTCTTTTCCTTTCTAGTTTGATTATTACTCGCTTTATCAATAAGAAGAGCTCAATGTATTGCTTGCCAACTGTCCTACTCCGTTCGTACCGGTACCGTTGCATAATCCCAAAAGTCATTCCTTGTTTTTGTCCTGAAAAAGGAAACCATCCAAATAGGCAATAGGAGTCATGCACAACCCTGGGAATTTGGAGCGACTGGGTACAAATAATTGCGGTTGATTATATCAGCGGTTAGATAATACGTCAACCCGCCTTCAATTGACAGTTCCTCTTCTCTGCATACCCCGCTTAAGTGTCCACCATCTTCATCGTCCCCGACAAGCCGCGCTACACACCGGCACACACTCTGCAGCCATCTCGAGAGACATTAAGGACGACAGTTCGGCCAGCAGTCTGGCGCCCGATGATAGGTCAACATCGAAATCATCCAACTCGTCTTCCATGAGTCCAGCGTCGAGCCCAGACCTCGATTATATCCGGTTCATGGAAGGGACGCCGCCTCCGAAGTCGTCAGACGACAACCAGATAGATGAGGAGCCGTCGGAGGATGAAGAGGAGGACGACGATGATGAGGAGGAGGAATGGTCGAATGAGGAGGAGGAGGACGACGACAACAACAACGACGATGGCGGTGGCGGCGGCGATGAAAAGCCAACGGTCAGCGGCAAGAAGCGTCCTCGCCAAGACGATGTCGCGGGGCCATCCAACAACAACAAGAAGAAGAAGGACTAAATTAAGCAGACTGTATATATCTCTGTTTATCCTGTCAATCTCATCGTAGACGGTTAGTAATATGTATTTTACAGAGATCTTCTACATTATCACCAATAGGTTGGTTTGTTGAACTGTGTGCCCTGACGAGCACACAATTCACAAAAATGACCGTATGGGCTGTCTATAATGATCGCACACAATTCTGATTACCAACCTGTTTGTCGGGTATCACACACATCTTGTTACGCCGAATCATTTGTGTTCACCTCAATCATCACAAACAGTTCATAGGAGTGAATTGTATGCCGTATACCGCACACACGTTGATCTGGCTGCCCATTTCTGTTGTTCTGTCTCATCGCAAACAGTTCGTACAGATCAACCGTATGCCCCTCATCGCACACACAACTAAAATCTGAACCGTGTCTGATGTATCATTCATCGCAAATGTTTTGCATCTTTTTGACAGTTTTTTACATCACCGTTTGCGATTAATGCATTACACACAATTTTGTCAAAGGGTCTCTGATCATAGTGTCGTGTTAGCAGCATCCTGTAGTAGTGTGTAGTTGATTACTATATGGTTTATTTGGTGGAAGATTATATGTTCAGATCCATTATGCTATTTAATACTCCTCTGATCATGAACATGTTTATCATTTGTGAGTAGTTACTTTCGTTCTTGAGGTGACTGGAGAAATCATGTTGCAAGTAATCATGTGAACTGATATGTGTTTGATATTTTGATAGTATGTATGTTGTTATTCCCTTAGTGGTGTCGTGTTGTAACGCCCTGGATACAACTTTCCATATTTGTACTTCGACTCTTGCCTTTTCCGGAGATGCGATGCGATATTTCTTTAGTGGTTGGGTTTTGTCTTCGTTTTGCATTTTTTTCATATCATGCATTTCATATAATGTCATCATGTGCATCGCATTTGCATACGTGTTCGTCTCAGGCATCCGAGCTTTTTCCCCGTTGTCCGTTTTGCAATCCGACACTCCTACGTCCTACGGCGTCCCCCTTTTGTCTCTTCGTGAGTGGGTGTTAAACATTCTTGGAATGGACCGAGATTTGCCAAACGGCTTTGGTACACCACTGGTAGACCGCCTGTCAAATTTCGTGTCATTTGGAGTCCGTTTGATGCTCCAACGGTTAACCGGGGAACCGTAAAGGCCTCATATGTGTTGCAGCCCAACACCCCTCCAAAATGGCCCAATAACCCATCCAAACCACTCCCATGTCCTCCGTAGTCGGATCACGATCGTGTGGGTGAAAACTACACCTCATTTGGAAACTCCCACCTCCTTCTACCTATAAATATGTGTCCTTCTCCAAAAAATTCGCGGTCTAACCCTAGCAGTCTTCCTCCTCGCGCCGCCGGACACGTCCACCGTGTGCCGGACATGTCCGCCATCGCCCCTCATCCAATCGGACTGTGCCACCTATCCCCGCGTCGCCTCCCACCGCCGCGGCCCGCCGGGACCACAGCCGACCCGTCCCGGGCGCGACCGGGCCCGCGCGCCGCCCGTCCCTTGCCGCGTCGCCCGTCCCCGCCGCCAGCGCTGCCGCGCCGCCGCGCGCCTCACCGGCGCCGCCCCGCTCGCCTTCGCCGGCCGCGTCTCCGCCGCCCTAGCGCCGCCGCCACCACACGCCCGCGTCCCAGCCGCCTAGCGCTGCCCAGTCTCACCGCCCGCCTATGGCCGCCGCCGCATGGCTCGCCGGCCGGCCTCACCCGTCGTCGCCCCGGCCTCCTCCGTCATCCCGCGCCGCCTCCCCATCGTCTCCTTCGCCGCCGGAGCTCGCGGGAGCTCGCCGGAGCTCCACTCCGGCCGGATCCGATCGCCGGGATCAGATCCACAAACCCCGCGAACCAAACGCCCCGGATCCGTCCCGATCCACTCCATCCCGGGATCTCTCCATCCCGCATTGACTTTCTCGGAGGTTGATTTTTCTCCAAGTCCCTGAATCCATATATTTTCATGCTCTGTTCAACCCATCATAACTCCATCACCGTAGCTCCGTTTCATGGATATGATATATCAAAATGTTCATTATGAGATGCTCTTGATTTCATTCCATTGTGGCATGCTTGTTTGAGTCCATATTTATGCCCAAATCATTGATGCAAGAGTGCTATAAAATGTTTACTACTGCTACTTATCGGTTTAGGGTGATTTGTCATTTTTGTCACATTTGATGTTTGCTTCATATGGGCATGTGCTCTACATGTGTTTTGAACTTTGCCATGCGATCTTTACAGGGGTGCTTGCCATGTATTTTTGTGATCTATGTGGTGACTAGCACAAGCATACAAAGTAGCCTTCGTGATATTGCGGATTTCAGGGACTTTGGATTTTACTAAGTCATTTCCCTGCTGTTATTTTTATGCCATTTAAACATGATGCTACAGTGAGATCCATCCTTGTTTTGGGTATCTTCAGTCAGGGTTTTTTGGACATATGGTTATGCTCTATCCATCCATGCCCATGTTTGCATTTATGGAGTGCCCTGGCATGTCTTAATCTTGCTCTACTTTTGCTATAAAATGTTCCCGGGAGATTGTTTACGTGTTAATCAATTTTGTCATGGTTGTTGTAGTTGATCCATGCACGCTTGGAACTTGATCTTGCCATGGTTAGCTTCATGAACATGCCATCTTGCAGTAGGTATGCTTGTCTTGTCATGCAATGCCTTGTGATGAGTGATTTGAGCTCACAAAGATGCCTTCATAATTCTGAAACTGTTAATTAGACTTGATATGTTTACATGGGTGCCATCATATCTTCTGTGCCTTTTTGGCTCATGATCAGTAAGGGGCTTTTGTTCTATGCATTTAGTAGATTCATGCCATCCCTTGTTTTGCTATGATATGTTCATGTAGAATGTTGTTTTCTTTCTCTAAACATTGCATCCTGATGTTATTCCCGGCATGTTAGTATTTTCACTAAGTCTGTGAAGCTGATATCTTTTGCACTTTTGCCATGCTTGTTTGAACCTGTTCTAGTGTGTTTTAGACGTAGCTCAGTGTTCATGTTTTGTCAAGCATCTTGAGTAGATCATTGCCATATGCGTAGTTGCTATGTTGGAGTGCAGTACTTAGTTTCTTGTTGCATTCTAGATGGCATCATGCTGTTAATCGCAGAATTGTGCCATTCTTGTTTTGCTTGCCATTTGCAAACCGTGCATCCGATTCCGGTGATCTTTATATCGATTTCGACCGAAATCATCTCATCTTTCCAGCGGAACACTTGGTTGGCCAATTTGATGCCTTGTTCAGCCTTTTCCTTCCAGAGCATGCATATGCATTGCATATCACATCTCGCATAACATGCCATGTTTTGCATCATGTTGCTTGTGCATTGCACTGTGATTGATTGTTGGCCCTTTTGCTTGTGTTCTTGCTTTGGGTAGAGCTGGGAGACGAGTACGTGATCGAGGAACCTGTTGAGTATGCTTTCGAGGATCAAGCTTTCGTCAACTCTGAGAACTTTGCAGGCAAGATGACAATACCCTCGAAATCACTTCTATCTTTGCTTGCTAGTTGTTCGCTCTATTGCTATGCCGCGATACCTACCACTTGCTATATCATGCCTCCATATTGCCATGTCAAGCCTCTAACCCACCTTTCCTAGCAAACCGTTGTTTGGCTATGTTACCGCTTTTGCTCAGCCCCTCTTATAGCGTTGCTAGTTGTAGGTGAAGATGAAGTTTGTTCCATATTGGAACATGAATATTGTTGGGATATCATTCCTATATCTTATTTACTTTAATGCACCAATATACTTGGTAAAGGGTAGAAGGCTCAGCCTTATGCTTAGTGTTTTGTTCCACTCTTGCCGCCCTAGTTTCCGTCATACCGGTGTTATGTTCCTTGATTTTGCGTCCCTTACGCGGTTGGGTGTTATGGGAACCCCTTGACAGTTCACTTTGAATAAAACTCCTCCAGCAAGTCCCAACCTTGGTTTTACATTTTCCTAACAACCTATCACCTTCCCTTGGGTTTTGCAGACTCAAGGGTCATCTTTATTTTATCCCCCCGGGCCAATGCTTCTCTAAGTGTTGGTCCGAACCAGAGCCACTTGCGGCGCCACCTCGGGTAAACTTGAGGGCTGGTTTTAGCTGTAGGTAGTGTTCATGCGGTGTTGCCCTGAGAACGAGATATGTGCAGCTCCTATCGGGATGTCGGTGCATCGGGCGGTCTTGCTGGTCTTGTTTTACCATTGTCGAAATGTCTTGTAACCGGGATTTCGAGACTGATCGGGTCTTCCCAGGAGAAGGAATACCCTTCATTGACCATGAGAGCTTGTGATGGGCTAAGTTGGGACACCCCTGCAGGGTTTTGAACTTTCGAAAGTCGTGCCTGCGGTTATGGGTAGATGGGAATTTGTTAATGTCCGATTGTAGAGAACTTGACACTTAACTTAATTAAAATGCATCAACCGCATGTGTAGCCGTGATGGTCTCTTCTCGGCGGAGTCCGGGAAGTGAACACAGTTCTTGTGTTATGATTGTGCGTAAGTAGTTTCAGGGTCACTTCTTGATCACTTCTAGCTTACGACCGTTGCGTTGCTTCTCTTCTCGCTCTTATTTGCGTATGTTAGCCACCATATATGCTTAGTGCTGCAGCTCCACCTCACTACCCTTTCCTACCCTTAAGCTTAAATAGTCTTGATCTCGCGGGTGTGAGATTGCTGAGTCCTCATGACTCACAGATACTCCAAACAGATGCAGGTGCCGATGATGCCAGTGCAGGTGACGCAACCCAGCTCAAGTGGGAGCTCGATGAAGATCTTGATCGTTGTTTTGTGTCTTTTCCGATTAATCAGTAGTGGAGCCTAGTTAGGACGATCGGGGATCTAGCATTTGGGGTTTTCTTCTTTATTTTGGTTCCGTAGTCGGACCTTGATTGTACTCTGGATGATGTATGTTTAACTTGTATTTGTGTGAAGTGGCGATTGTAAGCCAACTCGTTATCCCTTTCTTATTCAAAACATGGGATTGTGTGAAGATTACCCCTCTTGTGACAAACCTACCATGCGGCTATGCCTCTAAGTCGTACCCCGACACGTGGGAGATATAGCCGCATTGTGGGTGTTACACATGTGAACGTGGACTACATGACACTTCACCATATTTGGGCCTAAGGGGATGCATTGTGGAGTAGCAATTAGATGGTGGGTTGCGAGAGTGACAGAAGCTTAAACCCTAGTTTATGCGCTATTTCATAAGGGACCGATTGGATCCAAAAGTTTGATGCTATGGTTAGAATTAATTCTTAATACTTTTCTCGTAGTTGCGGATGCTTGCGGGAGGTTTAATCATAAGTAGGAGGTTTGTTCTAGTAAGAACATCACCTAAGCACCGGTCCACCCACATATCAAATTATCAAAGTAGCGAACACAAATCAAACCAACATGATGAAAGTGACTAGATGAAATTCCCGTGTACCCTCAAGAACGCTTTGCTTATCATAAGAGACCTTTTGGCCTTGCCTCAAAAGGATTGGGCTACCTTGCTGCACCTTGGTTACTATTATCGTTACTTGCTCGTTACAAATTATCTTGCTATCAAACTACTCGCTACTTACAATTTCAGCACTTGCAGACAATACCTTACCAGAAACTACTTGTCATTTCCTTCTGCTCCTTGTTGGGTTCGACACTCTTACTTATCGAAAATAGCTACAATTGATCCCCTATACTTGTGGTTCATCAAGGTTATTTTCTGGCGCCATTGCCGGGGAGTGAAGCGCCTTTGGTAATTGGAATTTGGTAAGGAAACATTTATATAGTGTGCTGAAATTTATTGTCACTTGTTACTATGGA
The DNA here is from genome assembly GCF_018294505.1 of Triticum aestivum. Lineage (NCBI taxonomy): Eukaryota > Viridiplantae > Streptophyta > Magnoliopsida > Poales > Poaceae > Triticum > Triticum aestivum. Next base: position 491,393,771 of record NC_057800.1, on the reverse strand, counting down.
AAACAATCCTTTGAGGAGTTTGTTCAGGGTATCTTCACCTCGGAACCACAATTATCTACCTCTCAACCTACTGCACCTACTGAAAATATTTAATATGAAATTCCTTCAGGTATGATAGAACAACTGCGAGCTAATCCTTATGTAGGAGATGGAACTGAACATCCTGATATGCACTTGATATATGTGGAACAAATTTGTGGATTGTTTAAGCTTGCAGGTTTACCCGGAGATGAAGTTATGAGAAAGGTTTTCCCTTTATCTTTGAAGGGAAAAGCATTGTCATGGTATAGGCTATGTGATGATATTGGATCATGGAATTGGAATCGTTTGAAATTGGAGTTCCACCAAAAAATTTATCCTATGCATCTAGTTCATCGTGATCGGAATTATATATATAATTTTTGGCCTCGTGAAGGAGAAAGTATCTCTCTAGCTAGGGGGGAGGCTTAAGTCAATGTTATATTCATTCCCCGGTCATGAGCTCTCAAAAGAAATTATTATCCAGAATTTTTATGCTTGGCTTTCTTGTAGTGATCAAACCATGCTTGATACTTCTTGTGCTGGTTCATTTATGAAGAAGACTATTGAATTCCGGTGGGATCTTTCAGAAAGAATTAAACGCAACTTTGAATATTGGGAACTCTATGAAGGTAAAGAGTCGGGTATTAAACTTAAGTATGATTATGTTAAATCTTTTATTGATACCGATGCTTTTCAAAAGTTTAGCACTAAATATGGACCTGACTCTGAGATAGTAGCCTCCTTTTGTGAATCATTTGCTACTCATGTTGAAATCCCTAAGGAGAAGTGTTTTAAATTTCACCCACCTATTAAAGAAGAAATTAAAGAACCAATTCCAGTTAAAGAGGAAACTATACTTTATATTGTTGATCCAGTTGTTCCTTCTGCTTATATTGAGAAACCACCTTTCCCTGTTAGGATCAAGGAACATGCTAAAGTTTCAACTATGGTTAACAAAAGCTATATTAGAACACCTAAACCTGATGAACAAACTAAAGTTGAACCTAGTATTGCTATGGTTAAAGATCTCTTAGAAGAAGATATGGATGGGCATCTTATTTACTTCTGTGAAGAAGCTGCTAGAATTGCTAAACCTGGTAAAAGAGATAAACATAGACTTGTTGTTGACATGCCTGTTATTTCAGTTAAAATAGGAGATCATTGTTATAATGGTTTATGTGACATGGGTGCTAGTGTGAGTGCTATTCCTTACACTTTATATGAAGAATCATGAAAGAAATAGCACCTACTAAGATAGAAGAAATTGATGTTACTATTAAACTTGCTAATAGAGACACCAAATCACCATTTGGGATTGTTAGAGATGTTGAAGTATTGTGTGGGAGAATTAAATACCCTACTGATTTTCTTGTTCTTGGTTCCCCACAAGATGACTTTTGTCCCATTATCTTTGGTAGACCTTTCTTGAATACAGTTAATGCTAAGATAGATGTAAGAAACAAACTATTGGTGTTAGCTTTGGTGACGAGTTTCATGAGTTTAATATTTCCAAGTTTAGTAGAAATCATCATGAAAAAGATTTGCCTAGTAAGGATGAATTAATTGGTCTTGCTTCTATTGTTGTACCACCTACTGATCCTTTAGAACAATATTTGCTAGACCATGAGAATGATTTACAAATGCATGAAAGAAATGAAATGGGTAAAGTTTTCTTTGAACAACATCCTCTGCTTAAACACAATTTGCCTATTGAAACTCTTGGAGATCCTCCTCCACCTAAAGGTGATCCTGTGTTTGAATTAAAATAATTGCCAAACACTTTGAAATACGCTTATCTTGATGAAAATAAAATATATCCTGTTATTATTAGTGCTAACCTTTCAAAACATGAAGAAGAAAGATTATTGGAAGTTCTAAGGAAGCACCGAGGTTCTATTGGATATAATCTCGATGATTTAAAGGGCATTAGTCCCACTCTATGTCAGCACAAAATTAATATGGAACCTGATGCTAAACTAGTTGTTGATCACCAATGTCGGTTAAATCCGAAGATGAAAGAAGTGGTAAGAACGGAAATATTAAAACTTTTGGAAGCAGGTATTATCTATCCCATAGCTGATAGTAGATGGGTAAGTTTTGTTCATTGTGTTCCTAAGAAAGGAGGTATCACTATTGTTCTTAATGATAAGAATGAACTTATTCCACAAAGAATTGTTACAGGCTATAGAATGGTAATTGATTTTAGAACATTAAATAAAGCAACTAGAAAAGATCATTACCCTCTCCTTTTATTGATCAAATGATTAAAAGATTATATAAGCACACACACTTTTGCTTCCTTGATGGATATTCTGGCTTTTCACAAATACCTGTTTCTCAACCTGATCAAGAAAAGAGCACTTTTACTTTTCCTTTTGGAACCTATGCTTATAGACATATGCCTTTTGGTTTATGTAATGCACCTTCTACCTTTTAAAGATGCATGATGGCTATATTCTTTGATTTTGGTGAAAATATTGTTGAAGTTTTCATGGATGACTTCTCTGTTTATGGGCAGTATTTTGATGATTGTTTAAGCAATCTTGATCGAGTTTTACAGAGATGTGAACAAACAAATCTTGTCTTGAATTGGGAGAAGTGCCACTTTATGGTTAATGAAGGCATTGTCTTGGGTCATAAAATTTCTGAAAAAAGATGTATTGAAGTGGACCAAGCTAAGGTTGATGCAATTGAGAAAATGTCATGTCCTAAGGACATCAAAGGTATTCATAGTTTCCTAGGTCATGTTGGTTTCTATAGGAGATTTATCAAAGACTTTTCTAAAATTTCTAGGCCTCTTACTAATCTCTTGCAAAAGTATATCCCTTTTGTTTTTTATGATGATTGTCTTGAAGCCTTTGAAACACTTAAAAAAGCCTTAATTACTGCACCTATTGTTCAACCACCTGATTGGAAGTTGCCTTTTCAAATTATGTGTGATGCTAGTGATTATGCTGTTGGTGATGTTCTAGGACAATGAGTTGATAAGAAACTAAATGTTATTCACTATGCTAGTAAAACTCTAGACAGTGCACAAAGAAATTATGCTACTACTGAAAGAGAATTCTTAGTAGTAGCGTTTGCTTGTGATAAATTTAGAACTTATATTGTTGATTCCAAAGTAACTATTCACACAGACCATGCTGCTATTAAATATCTTATGGAAAATAAAAATGCTAAACCTAGACTTGTTTGTTGGGTTCTCTTGTTACAAGAATTTGATTTACATATCATTGATAGAAAAGGAGTTGAGAACCCCGTTGCTGATAATTTGTCTAGGCTTGAAAATGTGCTTGATGACCCACTACCTATTGATGATAGTTTTCCTGATGAGCAGTTAGCTGCAATAAATGTTGCTAATGGTACTCCTTGGTATGTTGACTATGCTAATTACATTGTTGCTAAATATCTACCACCTAGCTTTACATACTAGCAAAAGAAAAAATTCTTCTATGATTTAAGACATTACTTTTGGGATGACCCACATCTTCATAAAGAAGGAGTAGATGGTATTATTAGGCGTTGTGTACCTGAGCATGAATTGGGACAAATCCTACGGAAATGTCACTCTGAGGCTTACGGAGGGCATCATGCTGGAGATAGAACTGCTCATAAGGTATTGCAATCTAGATTTTATTGGCCTACTCTCTTCAAGGATGCCCGTAAGTTTGTCTCTTCTTGTAATGAATGTCAAAGAATAGGTAATATCGGTAAGCATCAAGAAATGCCTATGAATTATTCACTTGCTGTTGAACCATTTGATGTTTGGGGATTTGATTACATGGGACCTTTTCCTTCCTCTAATGGGTATACACATATTTTGGTTGTTGTTGACTATGTTACTAATAGAAGCTATTCCAACCAGCAGTGCTGATCACAACACCTCTAATAAAATGCTTAAGGAAGTTATTTTCCCAAGGTTTGGAGTCCATAGATATTTAATGACTGATGGTGGTTCACACTTTATTCATGGTGCTTTCTATAAGATGCTTGCTAAATATGGTGTTAACCATAGAATTGCGTCACCCTATCATCCTCAGTCTAGTGGTCAAGCTGAACTTAGCAATAGAGAAATAAAATTAATTTTGCAAAAGACTGTTAATAGGTCCAGGAAGAATTGGTCTAAGAAATTAGATGACGCACTTTGGGCTGACAAAACAGTTTATAAAAATCCTACGGGTATGTCTCCTTATAAAATGGCTTATGGAAAAGATTGTCATTTTCCTCTTGAGTTAGAACATAAAGCATATTGGGCAGTTAAAGAACTCAACTATGATTTCAAACTTGCTGGTGAAAAGAGGTTATTTGATATAAGCTCCCTAGATGAACGGAGAACCCAAGCATATGAAAATGCAAAGTTATTCAAAGAAAAAGTTAAAAGATGGCATGACAAAAGAATTCAAAAGCATGAGTTTAAAGTTGGAGAATATGTTCTTTTGTACAACTCTCATTTTAGATTTTTTTGCAGGGAAGCTCCTCTCGAAATGGGAAGGCCCATATGTCATCGAGGAGGTTTACTGGTCTGGTGCCATCAAAATAAATAATTCCAAAGGTACTAACCCAAAGGTTTTCAATGGGCAACGAATAAAGCATTATATCTTAGGTACGCCTATCAATTTTGAAAGTAATATTACCCAAACTTTGACACCGGAAGAACACATAAAAGAGTCCTTCCGGAACACTCCAGAATCATGAAAATAAAGAGGTACGTGATACGGTAAGTAAACGGACTCCAAAAAATCTGCAAAAATATTTTTTATCAGTTTTGGAATATTTAAAAATTTTGGAAATAAAGAAACTTCCAAGAAGCGTCCCCTGGTGGGCACAAGACACCAGGGCGCGCCAGGCCTGGCGCGCCCACGTGGGTTGTGCCCACCTAGGACACCTTCCGTACTCCGTTTTTCTTCCATATACTTGTCCTCCATGAAAATAAATCTATATATACTTCCCAAACCTGTTGATCACCGTATCACAAAGAAATCCTCTGTTCTCTTTCCTTGTTGTTTTCTTCTTAAATCTGACATTATGTCATCCCAAGACTCCGATGGTGAGAACTATGTCTCACATCTCATTGCTGACCCAAAGACCTATGCAGACCTATCTCCTTGTGGTCGAAGTACGGATGATGAGGAGGATGTTCACTTGATGATCATTGATGATTCAAGCTCGGAGGAGGAGGATGTTTCTCTACCTCAACCTAGGGATATGCACATAAAATTCAAGAAGTCCAGTCTTCCTCAAAGAGCTAACAGGTCTAATAACCGATCGATTCCTTCTTGTTTTCGGCAGAAAAGCAAAGGAGATTTATGTGACAAGACCTTGAAGCTGGAGTTGGAGGTGGATGATTCAAAAGAGGAAACTGCTCTCCTCAACTACACTATGAAAAAGTTGACGGCACAGTTATCACCACCACCATCATCTTCTTCACCACCAAAATAAAATTGAGTATTGGGTATGGGCACTCCCCTTGGCTTCCGCCAAGCTTGAGGGAGGTGCCCCGGTATCGTATCATCACACTACCTTTTTTCTTTTACTTATTTTAGTCCGGTCCTTTTGCTTTATATGAATAAAAGTTTAGTTTGATACTTTCTTCTTTGAGAGTTTGCTTAGTGATCTATCCTTGTAATCGTGTGCAAGTTATATAATAAAGTTTGTTTGAGTTATTACTTTCTTTGTTTTCATGTTGCAAATAAAGAGAAGAAATAATGAAGAAAAAAAGAAATGAAATAAATGAATAAAGGAAATAAATAATGAAAAGATTATATACTAATCCTATGGTAGGTGATAGAACCACATAAGGAAAAGTATGAGTAGAAAATTTTATTAGAGATTGACAAACATAGCATTAGTCAATGATGCAACTCATGAAAGAATTAATAACGGAAGAGAAGATTCACATATAGATATACTATCCTATAAATCTTTTGTGATTGTGAGCCCTCATCAAAAAATTATATGCCAAAATTGTTGATGTTGGACAAGGAAGATAACTTAATGGTTTATGTTTGTTTATATTCACATATAAGTCATATTGTCATAGATCCTTTAACATGTGGTGCTTTCCCCCGATCGTTGCTAGCCAAACATTTCTTACTAAGTAGAGATACTACTTGTGCATCCAAAAACCCTTAAACCCAAAAAAAATTCAAGCGTCCACCATACCTACCTAGGGATTGAGCAAGATCCCTCAAGTAAGTTGTCATCGGTGCAAAAAGGCAATAAAAATTGCTTCTAAAAGTGTGAGATCATTTAGTGTAAGAGAAAATTGAGAGTTGTACGAACTTGGATGACAAAGAATAAAAGCGACAGACTGCATAACAAAGGTTGTCATCATAAGGGGCAATACAACATGACATTCTCTTGCACTAAGGGATTGAGCATACAAAGAAATAAACGCATGGCAACCTCTACTTCCCTCTGCGAAGGGCCTATCTTTTACTTTTATGCAAAGAGTCGAAATTTTTCTCTCTATTCCTTTTATTTTTATCCTTTGGCAAGCATCGTGTGGTGAGGAAATATCTAGGCACATATGTCCAGTTGAATATAGATAGCATGAGTTATCATTGTTGACATCACCCTTGAGGTGAGTATGTTGGGAGGCAAAATTATAAGCCCCTATCTTTCTATGTGTCCGGTTGAAACGTTTTGTTCATGGGTACAAGATGAGTGTTAGCAATCATAGAATACTATATGGTGGTTGAGTATGTGGACTTGCCTAAAGGCTCCGACACGTGACCCTTCCTGAAAAGATGATGAAATGTAGTTGCAAAGTTGACTGAGAACATAGTTTGTTGGTTTCTAACAGAGTTTTTGCTTTATACTTCAATTGTGTGATGAACTATTACTTATTCATGAGAAGTATATGATAAAAGTTCTATGATAAAAGTCCTATGTTTAATTTTGTTGATGTTATAATAATCAACATGATGCTTCTATGCCCGTATTTTGTTTTTATCGACACCTCTCTCTCAAAGCATGTGCACATTTTTTTTGATTTTAGTTTCGCTTGAGGACAAGCGAGGTCTAAGCTTGGGGGAGTTGAAACATCCATTTTTGCATCATGTTTTCTTATTGTTATTTATAATTTTTTATCCATGATAATGCTTTTTGGAGTAATTCTAATGCCTTTTCTATCATAATTTGCAAGGAACACACCAAGAGGGAGAATTCAAGCAGCTGGAAATCTAGACCTGAAAAAGCTACGTCAGGCCACCTATTTTGCACAACTCCAAATGAGCTGAAACTTTACGGAGATTTTATATGGAATATATAAGAAATACTGGAGCCATTAAACACCAGAGGGGCCACTAGGTGGGCACAACCCACCTGGGCGTGCCAGGCCCCCCAGGGATTGTGCATTTAATATTATGAGAAGTTTGATTCCTTATGATTGTTTTGAGATATGAAGATGGTGATATTAGAGTCATGCTAGTTGAGTAGTTGTGAATTTGAGAGATACTTGTGTTAAAGTTTGTGATTCCCATAGCATTCACGTATGGTGAACCGTTATGTTATGAAGTCGGAACATGATTTATTTATTGATTGTCTTCCTTATGAGTGGCAGTCGGGGACGAGCGATGGTCTTTTCCTACCAATCTATCCCCCTAGGAGCATGCGCATAGTATTTTGTTTTGATAACTAATAGATTTTCGCAATAAGTATGTGAGTTCTTTATGACTAATGTTGAGTCCATGGATTATACGCACTCTCACCCTTCCACCATTGCTAGCCTCTCTAATACCACGCACCTTTCACCAGTATCATACACCCACCATATACCTTCCTCAAAACAGCCACCATACCAACCTATTATGGCATTTCCATAGCCATTCCAAGATATATTGCCATGCAACTTTCCACCATTCTATTTATTATGACACGCTCCATCATTGTCATATTGCTTTGCATGATCATGTAGTTAACATCGTATTTGTGGCAAAGCCACCGTTCATAATTCTTTCATACATGTCACTCTTGATTCATTGCATATCCCGGTACACCGCCGGAGGCATTCACATAGTCATATTTGTTCTAAGTATCGAGTTGTAATTCTTGAGTTGTAAGTAAATAAAAGTGTGATGATCTTCATTGTTAGAGCATTGTCCCATGTGAGGAAAGGATGATGGAGACTATGATTCCCCCATAAGTCGGGATGAGACTCCAAACGAAAAAAAGAGACCAAAGAAGCCCACCCAAAAAATGAGAGAAAAAGAGAATGGACAATGTTACTATCCTTTTCCACACTTGCAAAGTAGCACCGTGATCTTCATGATAGAGAGTCTCTTATTTTGTCACTTTCATATAATAGTGTGAATTTTCATTGTAGAACTTGTCTTATAAATTCCATGATGGGCTTCCTCAAAATGCCCTAGGTCTTTGTGAGCAAGCAAGTTGGATGCACACCCACTTAGTTTCTTTTGTTGAGCTTTCATACACTTATAGCTCTAGTGCATCCATTGCATGGCAATCCCTACTCACTCACATTGATATCTATTGATGGGCATCTCCATAGCCCGTTGATACTCCTAGTTGATGTGAGACTATCTTCTCCTTTTTGTCTTCTCCGCAACCACCATTCTATTCCACCTATAGTGATATGTCCATGGCTCGCGCTCATGTATTGCGTGAAAATTGAAAAGGTTTGAGAACATCAAAGTATGTAGCAATTGCTTGGCTTGTCATCGGGGTTGTGAATGATTAAATACTTTGTGTGATGAAGATAGAGCATAGCCAGACTATATGATTTTGTATGGATAACTTTCTTTGGCCATGTTATTTTGAGGAGACATAATTGCTTAGTTAGTATGCTTGAAGTATTATTATTTTTATGTCAATATTGAACTTTTGTCTTGAATCTTTCGGATCTGAATATTCATACCACCATTAAGAAGAAATTACATTAAAAATATGCCAAGTAGCATTCCACATCAAAAAAAATTTTGTTTTTATCATTTACCTACTCGAGGACGAGCAGGAATTTAGCTTGGGGATGCTGATACGTCTCCAACGTATCTATAATTTTTTATCGTTCCATGTTGTTATATTATCTGTTTTGAATGTTTAATGGGCTTTAATATGCTCTTTTACATTATTTTTGGGACTAACCTATTAACCGGAGGCCCAGTGCCAGTTGCTATTTTTTTTTGCCTATTTCAGTGTTTCGCAGAAAAAGAATATCAAACGGAATCCAAACGGAATGAAACCTTCATGAGGATCTTTCTTGGAACAAACGCAATCTCGGAGACTTGGAGTGGAAGTCAGAGATGCAACGAGGCGGCCATGAGGCAGGAGGGTGCGCCTAGGGGGGTAGGTGCGCCCCCACCCTCGTGGGCCCCTCGTAGCTCCACCGACCTACTTCTTTCGCCTATATATACTCTTATACCCTGAAAACATCCAGGAGAGCCACGAAACCACTTTTCCACCGCCGCAACCTTCTATACCCGTGAGATCCCATCTTGGGGCCTTTTCCGGCGATCTGCAGGAGGGGGGTTCGATCACAGAGGCTTCTACATCAACACCATAGCCTCTCCGATGAAGCGTGAGTAATTTACCACAGACCTTCGGGTCCATAGTTATTAGCTAGATGGATTCTTCTCTCTTTGGTTCTCAATACAAAGTTCTCCTTGATGTTCTTGGAGATCCATTCGATGTAATACTTTTTGCGGTGTGTTTGCCGAGATCTGATGAATTGTGGGTTTATGATCAAGATTATCTATGAACAATATTTGATTCTTCTCTGAATTATTATATGCATGATTTGATATCTTTACAAGTCTCTTCGAATTGTCAGTTTGGTTTGGCCTACTAGATTGATCTTTCTTGCAATGGGAGAAGTGCTTAGCTTTGGGTTCAATCTTGCGGTGCTCGATCCCAGTGATAGAAAGGGAACCGACACGTATTGTATTGTTGCCATCGAGGATAAAAAGATGGGGTTTATATCATATTTCTTGAGTTTATCCCTCTACATCATGTCATCTTGCTTAATGCGTTACTCTGTTCTTATGAACTTAATACTCTAGATGCATGCTGGATAGCGGTTGATGTGTGGAGTAATAGTAGTAGATGTAGAATCATTTCGGTCTACTTGACACAGACGTGATGCCTATGTTCATGATCACGCCTAGATATCTTGAGAGAAGCCACTAGTGAAACCTATGCCCCCCGGGTCTACTTTACATCATATAAGTTTCTGATCTATAATTCTAGTTTACTATTTATTTATTTTGCAATCTTTATTTTTCAATCTATACAACAAAAATACCAAAAATATTTATCTTATTATCTTTATCAGATCTCACTTTTGCAAGTGGCCGTGAATGGATTGACAACCCCTTTATCGCGTTGGTTGCAAGGTTCTTGATTGTTTGTGCGGGTACTAGGCGATTTGCGTGTAGTCTGCTACTGGATTGATACCTTGGTTCTCAAAAACTGAGGGAAATACTTACGCTACTTTGCTGCATCACCCTTTCCTCTTCAAGGGAAAACCAATGCAAGTGCTCAAGAGGTAGCAAGGACTAATGCGGCCGAACCTCCGTGACGGATACTGGTCGGATGGTCCCTGCGATTGAAGGTGGTCGGCCTGTCCGGTCACCTTCAATAGCAGGGACCATCCGACCAGTATCCGTCACGGAGGTTCGGCCGCATTAGTCCTTGCTACCTCTTGAGCACTTGCATTGGTTTTCCCATGAAGAGGAAAGGGTGGTGCAGCAAAGTAGCGTAAGTATTTCCCTAAGTTTTTGAGAACCAAGGTATCAATCCAGTAGGAGGCTACGCGCGAGTCCCTCGCACCTACACAAAACAAATAAATCCTCGCAACCAACACGATAGGGGGTAGTCAATCCATTCACGGTCACTTACGAGAGTGAGATCTGATAGATATGATAAGATAATATTTTTGGTATTTTCATGATAAAGATGCAAAGTAAAATAAAATCAATGAAAATAGCTAAGTATTCGAAGATTAATATGATGAAGATAGACCCGGGGGCATAGGTTTCACTAGTGGCTTCTCTCAAGAGCATAAGTATTCTACGGTGGGTGAACAAATTAGTGCTGAGAAATTGACAGAATTGAGCATAGTTATGAGAATATCTAGGTACGATCATGTATATAGGCATCACGTCCGAGACAAGTAGACCGACTCCTGCCTGCATCTATTACTATTACTCCACACATCGACCGCTATCCAGCATGCATCTAGAGTATTAAGTTCAAGATAACAGAGTAACGCTTTAAGCAAGATGACATGATGTAGAGGGATAAATTCATGCAATATGATAAAAAAAACCATCTTGTTATCCTCGATGGCAACAATACAATACGTGCCTTGTTGCCCCTGCTGTCACTTGGAAAGGACAACGCAAGATTGAACCCAAAGCTAAGCACTTCTCCCATTGCAAGAAAGATCAATCTACTAGGCCAAACCAAACTGATAATTCGAAGAGACTTGCAAAGATAACCAATCATACATAAAAGAATTCAGAGAAGATTCAAATATTGTTCATAGGTAAACTTGATCATAAACCCATAATTCGTCGGTCTCAACAAACACACCACAAAAGAAGATTACATCGAATAGATCTCCACAGGAGAGGGGGAGAACTTTGTATTGATATCCAAAAAGAGAGAAGAAGCCATCTTGCCAATAACTATCGACCCGAAGGTCTGAAGTAAACTACTCACACTTCATCGGAGAGGCTATGGTGTTGATGTAGAAGCCCTTCGTGATCGATGCCCCCTCCGGCGGAGCTCCGGAACAGGCCCCAAGATGGGATCTCATGGATAGAGAAAGTTACAGCGGTGGAATTAGGGTTTTGGCTCCGTATCTGATCGTTTGGGGGTACGTAGGTATATATAGGAGGAAGAAGTACGTCGGTGGAGCAACAGGGGGCCCACGAGGGTGGAGGGCGCGCCTGGGGGGTAGGCGCGCCCCCTACCTCGTGGCCTCCCTGTTAGTTGCTTGACGTAGGGTCCAAGTCTCCTGGATCATGTTCGGTGAGAAAATCACGTTCCCGAAGGTTTCATTCCGTTTGGACTCCGTTTGATATTCCTTTTCTTTGAAACCCTAAAATAGGCAAAAAAACAGCAATTCTGGGCTGGGCCTCCGGTTAATAGGTTAGTCCAAAAAATAATATAAAAGTGGATAATAAAGCCCAATAATGTCCAAAACAGTAGATAATATAGCATGGAGCAATCAAAAATTATAGATACGTTGGAGACGTATCAAGCATCCCCAAGCTTAATTCCTGCTCGTCCTCGAGTAGGCAAATGATAAAAACAGAATTTTTTTGATGTGGAATGCTACTTGGCATATTTTTAATGTAATTCTTCTTAATTGTGGTATGAATATTCAGATCCGAAAGATTCAAGACAAAAGTTCAATATTGACATAAAAATAATAATACTTCAAGCATACTAACTAAGCAATTATGTCTCCTCAAAATAACATGGCCAAAGAAAGTTATCCCTACAAAATCATATAGTCTGGCTATGCTATATCTTCACCACACAAATTATTTAAATCATGCACAACCCCGATGACAAGCCAAGCAATTGTTTCATACTTTTGACATTCTCAAAACTTTTTCAATCTTCACGCAATACATGAGCATGAGCCATGGACATAGCACTTTAGGTGGAATAGAATAGTGGTTGTGGAGGAGACAAAAAGGGAGAATATAGTCTCACATTGACTAGGCGTATCAACGGGCTATGGAGATTGCCATCAATAGATATCAATGTGAGTGAGTAGGGATTGCCATGCAACGGATGCACTAGAGCTATAAGTATATGAAAGCTCAAAAAGAAACTAAGTGGGTGTACATCCAACTTGCTTGCTCATGAAGACCTAAGGCATTTTGAAGAAGCCCGTCATTGGAATATACAAGCCAAGTTCTATAATGAAAAAATCCCACTAGTATATGAAGGTGATAACAAAGGAGACTCTCTACTATGAAGATCATGGTGCTACTTTGAAGCACAAGTGTGGTAAAAGGATAGTAGCATTGTCCCTTCTCTCTTTTTCTATCATTTTTTTATTTGGTTTTTTTCCGGAGTCTCATCCCGACCTGTGGGGAACTCATAGTCTCCATCATCCTTTCCTCACTTGGGACAATGCTCTAATAATGATGATCATCACACTTTTATTTTCTTACAACTCAAGAATTACAACTCGATACTTAGAACAACATATGAGTCTATATGAATGCCTCCGGCGCTGTACAAGGATATGCAATGACTCATGAGTGACATGTATGAAAGGATTATGGACGGTGGCTTTGCCACAAATACAATGTCAACTACATGATCATGCAAAGCAATATGACAATGATGGAGCGTGTCATAATAAACGGAACGGTGGAAAGTTGCATGGCAATATATCTGAGAATGGCTATGGAAATGCCATGATAGGTAGGTATGGTGGCTATTTTGAGGAAGGTATATGGTGGGTGTATGATACCGGCGAAAGGTGCACGGTATTAGAGAGGCTAGCAATGGTGGAAGGGTGAGAGTGTGTATAATCCATGGACTCAACATTAGTCATAAAGAACTCATATAATTATTGCAAAAAATTACAAGTTATCAAAGCAAAGTATTACGTGCATACTCCTAGGGGGATAAATTGGTAGGAAAAGACCATAGCTCGTCCCCGACCGCCACTCATAAGGAAGACACTCAATAAATAAATCATGCTCCGACTTCATCACATAATGGTTCACCATACGTGCATGCTACGGGAATCACAAACTTTAACACAAGTATTTCTCAAATTCACAACTACTCAACTAGCATGACTCTAATATCACCATCTCCATATCTCAAAACAATTATCAAGTATCAAACTTCTCATAGTATTCAACACACTCATAAGAGAATTTTATTATTAATCTTGTATACCTAGCATATTACGATTATTTAAGAAAATTACCATGCTATTTAAGACTCTCAAAATAATCTAAGTGAAGCATGAGAGATCAATAGTTTCTATAAAACAAATCCACCACCGTGCTCTAAAAGATATAAGTGAAGTACTAGAGCAAAACTATATAACTCAAAAGATATAAGTGAAGCACATAGAGTATTCTAATAATTTCCGAATCATGTGTGCCTCTCTCAAAAGGTGTGTACAGCAAAGATGATTGTGGTAAACTAAAAAATGAAGACTCAAATCATACAAGACGCTCCAAGCAAACACATATAATGTGGTGAATAAAAATATAGCTCCAAGTAAAGTTACCGATAGAAGTAGACGAAAGAGGGGATGCCATCCGGGGCATCCCCAAGCTTTGGCTTTTAGGTGTCCTTAGATTATCTTGGGGTGCCATGGGCATCCCCAAGCTTAGGCTCTTGCCACTCCTTGTTCCATAATCCATCAAATCAGTACGTTTCGACGTATCAATCAGACTATAATGGAAGCAGTTTTTAGCCCAAACCTACGTGGCGTTGGCTTATCTCTTAACATATGTTTCCCTGTTTTTGTCTGATTATCATGTACACCTTGGTATGACCTAAATTGCCAGGGGCTTTATTAAGCCGTACATCTTTTAAATACTAAAACAAAGTCCGAACACTTTAATAGCGCAATTTGGCGTCCCGAATATAGCATTATATGCATTGGCTCCGAATCATGTCTTTGGTCAATATTTGGGTTGCCCGGCTCCTGTGCTTGCTACCTTACGTTCTGTATGATCGGCTAGGGTAGTAAAGGGAGAACTACTGCGATTGTGTTTCTTGTTTACCCGGACAAACATCTCAGTAGAGAAAGCCGAAAACTAACTGTCATGATGCGGTGAGAGCTGGTCAGCTATTCAATAACTAAGTATAAATCTCTAGCGATTTTTTCCACATTGTGCGATAGGCTGGCCTCCACCCGGTCGGGCATTCACAGCACCCAAGTTCGGATAATCGAACAATACTAGGGGCTGCATCGGCACTCCCATTATAAAAATACTATGGCTAAGTGAGGGTGATAAATACGCATAGTCCGATTGCCTGGTTCGCCGCACTAACACCTCCTTCACGGACCAGTACGTTGGGTCAAGTGTGTTTAAGTGTTATCCCAAAGACCCCCGTACTACCTACGTGGGGGCTGAAGCTGAAGACTGGCCAACTCTCAGATGTCATAAACAGCCGCACAGGAGGACATATTTTAAAGTAAAATAAGCAACATATCATACATAAGCCTTGTTTCATGATACAGGATTGGACAACATAGATACATTCATTCAAAAATGATGTCCTTCGAACATTGGCCCTCTACAATGCGGGATCCTTTCAGGACATCATCAAAGTACCGCTCCAGTGTGCAGTGCTCTTTGCCAGTGGGCGGTCCCTCGGTTGCAAGCTTGACGACGTCCATCTTCGCCCACTGCACCTTGACACGGGCAAAGGCCATCCGTGCACCTTCAATACAGACAGACCACTTCACGGCATCAAGCCGAGGGCTGGCACTGACCAGCCGCTTCACGAGACCGAAGTAGCTACTGGGCATGGCTTCGGTGGGCCAAAGACGGATTATCAAATCCCTCATGGCCAACTCAGCCACCCTATGTAGTTCGGTACATTGCTTCAGCTGATCGCTGAGGGGCACAGGATGCTCTGGCGCAAGGTACTGTGACTAGAAAAGTTTCTTCGTTGAGCTCCCCTCTTCAGCACGGAAGAACTCCGCGGCATCAGCAACACTCCGGGGCAGGTCCGCAAACTCTCCTGGAGAACTCCAAATCCAGGTTAGAAAGATATACCTTTTCTTCACAAATTTGCTCTGCATGTTATTAAAGGCCTTACCCGCCGCAATTTGCTTTGCCTCTTGGATCTCCTGGACAGTGCTTTGGGCTTCGGACCGGTCTTCCTGTGTGCTTTGGAGTGCCTTAGCAAGGTCAGAATTTTGCTCCAAACTCTCGCGCTCTAAAGACTCGCATTTGCCTATGGCATCTTTGAGCTCTGGCTGGACTTCCTCCACCCGCGATTCATGTCTAAGGCAGGAGGCTTGTTCCTCCTCCTCCTCCTTCTTGGCCTTGGCTAGCGCACTCTTGAGGGCCTCGACCTCAGACATGTCAGCTGCAAACATAATTATGAAACTCATTGAGATACCACATCATAGCTGACATCGTTTCATACATGTTTCGGTATTACATAACTTGATTTTCTTCTAACTTCTACCTTAGTTCGGAAGCTTTGGCAGCATGCATAGCTGACACCTATTTCACATCCTGTTTCTTCAAACAAATATGTACGTTAATCTCCTGCGTGAGTTATTAGATCCTCTGTTCGGTTTTTCTTTCCGAACACCGAACAGAGTCTCAGGGATTACTATCTATACACAAGCATTCTTTTTATATAGCTAAAAAACACTATAAAGCACATACCTCAAAGCCTCTTAAAAGGCTAGTGTAGGCTTCTCTCACTCCACTTTTCGTGGACTGAACCTTTTCAATCACCATACCCATAAGGGTACGATGTTCTTCCACAATGGTAGCACTCTGAAGCGCTCTCACCAAAGTGTCTGGCGCCTCCGCATTGACAGAGGTCGCTGATGTAGTAGGCGCGCCCCCTTCTCCCAAAGAGGGTTGCTCATCTATTTACGGAACCGTGTGGGTTTCCGGAATGACATTTGGTTGGGGACCAAACTGGACATGGCCCCCGTCTTCAGTCTCCATGGGGGCGGTTCCCCCATGGTCTCGGCAGCCGAGGTGTCACCCTTCGACACCGTCTTGGCAGCCTCCGGCACCTCTCCCTATTCTGAAAGGGTCCTTTGGGACGACACCTCCGTGTTATCCGCGGCAGTGGGGGAGGAAGCTACCGGAGGCGATTCGCTCTCCATCATGTTCGGACCCAGCGAATTCCCAGAAGAGGAGGATCGATGGGGGAGGTCCTTAACCGGACTACAACAACAACAACAACAACAACAACAACAAAGCCTTTAGTCCCAAGCAAGTTGGGGTAGGCTAGAGGTGAAACCCATAAGATCTCGCAACCAACTCATGGCTCTGGCACATGGATAGCAAGCTTCCATGCACCCCTGTCCATAGCTAGCTCTTCGGTGATACCCCAATCCTTCAGGTCTCTCTTAACGGACTCCTCCCATGTCAAATTCGGTCTACCCCGCCCTCTCCGGACTGCAGCATAGAATTTAAATGCATTACAACTATAAGCCAGAAAAGCCGGACATATATATACCTCTGAGTACTTATGATCCTGCCAGGGGCTTCGGCCTGGGGCGCCATTCATCAGCGTCCGACTCGAAGTCATCCGTAAGGGAGTTTATCCCCTTCTTGTATGCCTCTGCCTCTAGATCAGCGGAGGCTACCCTTTGGTTCTTCTCCCCCTTAGGCGGGGAGTTGCTCTCTTCCTCCTCCTCTTCCTCTTCATCAGGAGAGGAGAGGGTTCCGGTATCCTCGGACGCTACGTCCTAAGCACCCTTACGGTGGAGGCCACTCCTGGATTCCTTGCCCTTCTCCTTGGCTTTCTTTTTCGGCACCGGGACCAGCATCCTCATCAACAGGGGAATAGCTGAGTCTTCGGGTAGCGGAGCCGAACAGTGAATTCGTTCTGCTTTCTTTGTCCATTCCTACAAAATAAAATAGATAGTTTAGTGTGCTCGTTGGACTCGCAAAGTAAGGTTATCAAATAACTTACGGGGGTCACAGTGTGGGTACTATCGTAGCCGAGGTCTTCCGTTGTCTTCGGCCATGACTTCTGGGTCTTGAAGAGCAGCTTCCACATGTCTTCATGCTTCGTGCCGAAGAACCGCTGCAGGGTCCGGGGACCGGCCGGGTTGAACTTCCACATGGGCTCTTGACGCTCCTGACAGGGGAGAATCCGGCGGAAGAGCATCACCTGGATCACGCTCGCGAGGCTGGTATTTTTATCTACCATGCTATTGATTCACTTTTGCAGTACCGTTACCTCATCAGACGACTGCCAGTCCAGGACCTTGTTGAGCCAGGATGCCAGCCGCATTGGGGGTCCGAACTTGAGCTCCGCAGGAGCAGCCCATGTGGAGTCACGGGGCTCTTTGACATAGAACCACCCCTACTGACATCCCTTCATAGTCTACGAAGGTGCCCTGGGGCCAAGTGACGTTGGGCAGTTTGCTCACCATAGCGCCACCGCAATCTGCGTGCTGGCCCTCCACCACTTTCGGCTTCACATTGAAAACCTTGAGCCATAGGCTGAAGTGGGGGGAAATGCGGAGGAATGCCTCGCATACGATGATAAACGTCAAAATGTTGAGGATGGAATTTGGGGCTAGATCATGGAAATCTAGCCCATAGTAAAACATGAGGCCGCGGACGAAAGGATGAAGGGGAAACCCCAGTCCGCAAAGGAAATGATGGATAAACAGTACCATCTCGCCAGGCTTTGGAGTGGGGATGATCTTCTTTTTGGCTGGAAGCCGGTGGGCGATCTCCTTGGCCAGGTACCCCACTTCCCGGAGTTCCTTGATGTTTTTCTCCGTGACGGAGGAAGCCATCCACTTGCCCTGCGCTCCGGATCCGGACATGGCTGGAGTACTTTCTAGGAAATGAGAGGATTGAAGCTTGGGCACTGGAGCCTGAGGGTGGATGGGCTGAGGAAGGGGAAGGCGTGGGGTAAAAAGGGGGAATCTTATCTCCTTACAAAGGCAGTGAATATCATGCGTCCCCCACGAGCCTTAAAGCTTGCCTATTTCCAAGGGGTCATGCGAAACGGCACGGTTGGGTTTCCCAAACCCGTATTAATGAGAATCATGTAATAAGGGGACACGATCTCTGCTTTGACAAGACGTGTCATCGGTGGTTGTGTCTTGAAACACGAAATGGGAGGCCTAAAAATGGTTTGAAATAATAAAATGGTCGGACGTAACGTCTCACCAGTGAAATCTTCAGAAACAGAACTTATCTGTACTTCGCCCTTGTGATTTAGGGGTATGACTGTTGTACCGAGCCGGGTATAGTACTGGCGATCAACTACTTTGAAGTGTTTGGAGGAGGAACCCGCCTTGCAATGTCGAAGACAATCTGCGCGCTGGACACATCGTCATTGAAGACTGGTTCAGGGGCTACTGAGGGAGTCCAGGATTATGGAGTCCTCGGGCGTCCGAGCTATGTGATATGCATCAGACTAATGGGCCGTGGAGATTCAAGATAGAAGACTTTCCCCCGTGTCCGGATGGGACTCTCCTTGGCGTGGAAGGCAAGCTTGGCGTACGGATATGAAGATTCATTTTCTGTAAACCGACTCCGCACAAACCCTAGTCCCCTCCGGTGTATATATAAACCGGAGGGCTTAGTCCGTAAAGGCAATCAAAATCATAATCATACAGGCTAGACAATTAGGGTTTAGCCATTACACTCTCGTGGTAGATCAACTCTTGTAACCCCTATACTCATCACAGTCAATTAAGCAGGACGTAGACTATTCAACCCAAATTTATTGATTTGACACAAGGGGAGCCAAAGAATATTCTCAAGTATTAATAGTTGAGTTGTCAATTCAACCGCACCTGAAAGACTTAATATCTACAGCAAAGTATTTAGTAACAAAGTAGTATGGAGGTAACGGTAACGGTGGCAAAAGTAACAGTAGCAGTTTTGTAGCAATTGTAACAGTGGCAACGGAAAAGTAACTAAGCAAAGATCAATATGTGAAAAGCTCATAGGCAATGGATCAATGATGGATAATTATGTTGGATGTGATTCCTCATGCAACAGTTATAACATAGGGTGACACAGAACTAGCTCCAGTTCATCAATGTAATGTAGGCATGTATTTCGAATATAGTCATACGTGCTTATGGAAAAGAACTTGCATGACATCTTTTGTCCTACCCTCCCGTGGAAGCGGGGTCCTATTGGAAACTAAGGTATCTTAAGGCTTCCTTTTAATAGAGTACCGGACCAAAGCATTAACACTTAGTGAATACATGAACTCCTCAAACTACGGTCATCACCGGGAGTGGTACCGATTATTGTCACTTCGGGGTTACCGGATCATAACACATAGTAGGTGACTATTGACTTGCAAGATAGGATCAAGAACTCACATATATTCATGAAAACATAATAGGTTCAGATCAGAAAACATGGCACTCGGGCCCTAGTGACAAGCATTAAGCATAGCAAAGACATAGCAACATCAATCTTAGAACATAATGGATACTAGGGATCAAACCCTAACAAAACTAACTCGATTACATGATAAATCTCATCCAACCCATCACCGTCCAGCAAGACTACAATGGAATTACTCACGTATGGCGGTGAGCATCATGAAATTGGTGATGGAGGAAGGTTGATGATGACGATGGCGATGGATTCCCCTCTCTGGAGCCCCGAACGGACTCCAGATCAGCCCTCCCGATGAAGATTAGGGCTTGGCGGCGGCTCCGTATTGTAAAATGTGATGAATCCTTCTCTCTGATTTTTTTCTCCCCGAACATGAATATATAGAGTTTGAGTTGACGTTGGTGGAGCCTCAGGGGGCCCACAAGGCAGGGGGCGCGCCCTAGGGGGGCGTGCCCTGCACCCTCGTGGACAGGGTGTGGGCCCCCTTACACTGATTCTTTCGCCAGTATTTTTTATAAATTCCAACACGTGTCTCCGTGAATTTTTAGGTCATTCCGAGAACTTTTATTTCTGCACAAAAATAACACCATGGCAATTCTGCTGAAAATAGCATCAGTCCAGGTTAGGTCCATTCAGATCATGCAAGTTAGAGTCCAAAACAAGGGCAAAAGTGTTTGGAAAAGTATATACGTTGGAGACGTATCAACTCCCCCAAGCTTAAACCTTTGCTTGTCCTCAAGCAATTCAGTTGACAAACTGAAAGTGGTAAAGAAAACTTTTACAAACTCTGTTTGATCTTGTTGTTGCAAATATGTAAAGCCAGCATTCAAGTTTTCGGCAAAGATTATGAACTAACCATATTCATAATAACATTTAGGTCTCATGTTTACTCATGTCAATGGCATAATGTGGCACCCCGGCTCAGAGCAACCGGTTTACCATGCATTGCCAGCCCAGAGACCATGTCTTCTGGCAACACACAACATCTTGGTACAGAAAACAACCGCTTTATTGATGCTAGCAGATCAAAGTTTATATTACAACAGGTAGCGAGGCCAAGCGGCACACATGGTACGGCTGAACAAAATGTACATTATTTAGTGAACATAAGGGCCTCGATCATAACAACTACGCGGCAGCGGAACAACGTCGTAGCGGAACTCCATAGCATAGGGACACCGATGTGGACATGATCTAGACTCGGACAACGCTCCTTTCCAACAAGGCTTTCCTGAAATCTGGCATGACACGCCAGGTCAGTACATTGAATGTACTTGCAAGATCACAACAGACATAAACATAATGACAAACAATATCATGATAATTAACCAATTATTAATAATGCAACAATACAACGAACATGCCGTGATCATGCTCTTGTGAGAAAAATCCCTCGGACTGGCTTACCAATGGTGATCACTCTTGGATCACAAACGTACCAACCTCAAAATCTTAACTATGAATATCTCGTGATCTTTCTGGCGATCACAACCACGACCCATATGTGGTCTAAAACGATGATCGTTCTGGCGATCACAACCACGACCAACACTTGGCCTTAACCAACCCGATGACCTTCCCGCCATCATCAACAGTGCAGATTTCATAACTTAGTGTGCAAGATTTATTAAATGTTGACCCATGGTGTGACCTACTTTCGAGCGTGTCCGTAACCGTGGACTCGGCTATCGATGGATTAATACGCTCTGCAGAGGTAGCGCACTGTACCGACACCACGGAACCCATGGCCTCGCACTCCCATTCGGGTGGACCAACGGCATTCCGATGAAACCCCTCCATTGCCATGACAATCTCCCGGCCACTCCGACTCACTCCCCACTGGGCTATTCCTGGGTGGCCCCATGTCTACCAAAGACACAACGACCACCGTCGTGGCCAAAACATAAACTTCCCACACGGGGACACGGTACCAAAAATCTCAACAACGGGCACATAAGGTTATGTCTGCTTACCGGGCCAGGGTACCGCACGCCCATAACCTTCCCTCGTTGGAGGCACCGGCCAGAGGCATGACAACGGACCGAATAAAGGCCTTCCCATAAAGGAAAATGTGGTTGCACTAGGAAAAACTTGATTCAGTGGCACCATGACCCGGTCAACGATATATTCAAGTTGAGTTATTATCAAGTTCAACTTAAAGTGAAAATAATCGGTGTCATAATATGCCATGAAATGCAAAACTATAATATGCATCACATATCAACGGAAATGACTGAGTCAACTATCTCCACACCAAGCATAAACGTCAACAACTCATGACACTTCTCTGATTAGGATTAAACCTTACTTTAAACAGAATCTTTTCTAGCATATTTATCATTTTTCTCATGCAATAAAATAACTCCATATGATTACTTATATCCATAACTATATTACTCTTTCATAACAAAATTTAATTCTAATTTCTTTACCAACTTAGTTAGCTTTAAACTTTCTATAAATCAAGCATATTAACTTAAACAAGCAACTAACAGAATATAAATAACATAATAGTGATCCAAATGCGTGGATTAAATCATTCATTCAAGTAGGAAAATCACAAATATTGTAATGGCACCATGAAAATGTTGTTGTGGCTTGCCTTAGTGCAGATGAGGTTCACAAGCCTCCTGGTGATCCTCAATACAAGCCTCACCCTCTGAAAATAATTATAAACACAAAAAGAAAACATCAAGAACCCTCCTAAAATTCACCAGAAAATCTAGATAGCAGGGAAAAATTCCATTTTTGGTGAGATGCTAGATTTCTTTACAAAGAACACACTGCAAAAAGAATCAATTCATTTGGACGTATGATTAAAGAGTTTTGGCTGTTTGAAGCTCTCTGGAAAAATATGAAATTTGAATTTAATTAAAAATAGATTGGGGGTGACGTCGAAGGCGTAAAGCCTCAGCGCGCCACCACTCATACCGCTTCACGTGCGTACTGAGTGGCTGACTAGAGGGCCCCGCTAGTCAGGTGAGGGGGAGAGGGGGAAAGAAACATAGGACGGCACGGCTTCGCCGGAGCACACGCCGGCGATGAGGGCTTCTTGCCAAAACGAGAGGGATGGATCGAGAGAGGAGACGGAGGCGCACCTGCCCGTACCCGTAGTGTAGCTAGGGGTGTTCAGACGGTGTCGGAATCAACCTCTCTAGCGGAGGCAGAGAGCGGAGGTCACCGGAGACGAAGACGACGGCAAATAGAGGCGACGCCAGGGGCTCCAACCAGGCAGAACAGCACCACCGGAGAGCGGAGGAGGCCCTGGAAGGGTTGCCTAGGCCTGGGAGGGGCCGGAGCTACGGAGACGACCCGAGGGGATCGCCGGCGAGCTCGAGCTCGGGGACGGCGGCTCGCGGCCTGCCCGGTCGGTCTACGGCTATCTATGAGGTTTTGGAGTGTGCGAGAGTCATGGATGGTGCTCGAGGAGGCTGGGGAGGGCTCCATTTATAGCCGAGCGTAGAGTGGGGGTCGGGCTCCGCCGGTGGACACCTAGACACGGCGCCCGGTGATGAACGACGTCAGTGAGAGGGGGAGAAGGCGAGCAGCTCACGCGGGGACTGTGGGCGAACGGGGACGAGCACAGGGGCACTATGGTGACGACGAGCATAGTGCGCACCGCACTGTTACATTGGCCAGACCGTGCCCGTGCTCGCTGCGGTGAGCTCTGGCGTCGGCGAGCGCCAGGAGGGAGTTAAGAGAGCTTGGACGAAGATTGTGGCGAAGTTTGGCAAGGCTAGGCAGTCGGGGAAGCGAGCACGCGAGAAACAGAGGCTCAGGCGCGACCCAGAGCGCGCCGGCATGCAGGTTGGCATCATGTACATGCGTGGTCACCACGTGAACTTTGCCCTAAGGCCGACCTAAGTCCAAATTTCATGTCTGGCTTGTTGTTCGTGGTAGTTTTGAAGATTACCATGCTTTGGTTTGGACCCAGACGCAGTAGGATAGATTTCAACCGCCTAGTAAGTTTCAGATTAGTAACTTTGAGAGCTTACTATGGTCAAACGGCTAGGAGTTGAGGGCTGGGCTTTGGAGGTTAGCAATCATCTACTAAGGTGATGATGCACAAGAAAAATCACCCACAATGGAGCAAGTAAAATGGTAGTTGCTGTAGAAACCACCATTTCTGTCCAGAACAGAAAATATTTTCTGTAGCAAAAGTATTCCAAAAAGTTATGCAATATTTTTGCTCAGGAAGGTGCCCTATGGTTCAAAGAATATTTGTGAAGTTTCTCAAATTTTTGTGACCAAGAAAAATTGGGATTGCTTTGGAGCACATTGAGCTGACTAGGGTTTAAGAGAGGGAAATGAATATTTTTCATTTAAGAAAAATATTCCAATTATTATTTTGAGGTGAACCAGAGTGGGAATGATGGTTAGAGAGGGAAATGGGACACTTGGGTGAAAGCCAAGGGGTACCCAAGTGTTTATGTCCATATGAAAAGATTCAAAACTCCAAATTTCAAATTCAAACCAACTAAAAATCAGGCAAAGAAAAGAAGGCAAAAACCCGGCTGTCACACATAATCAACTAGCAAGCAATAATAATAAATCTCGGATGACAACACTTTCTAAAAACAATCATAATATGATATAACAAGATGGTATCTCGCTAGCCCTTTCTGAGGCCGCAAAACATAAATGCAGAGCACCCCTGAAGATCAAGGACTGACTAGACACTGTGATTCATGGTAAAAGAGATCTAGTCAGAGTCATACTCAATGTAAATTAATAGCAATGCATGCAAATGACAATGGTGCTCTCCAACTGGTGCTTTTTAATAAGAGGATGGTGACTCAACATAAAAGTAAATAGATAGGCCCTTCACAGAGGGAAGGAGGGATTTGCAGAGCTGCCAGATCTCAAGTTTTGAAATAGAGATAAATAATATTTTGAGTGATATACTTTCATTGTCAACATAACAACCAAGAGATCCCGATATCTTCCATGCTACACATATTATAGGCAGTTCCCAAACAGAATGGTAAAGTTTATACTCCCCCACGACCAACAAACATCAATCCATGGCTTGTCCGAAACAACGGGTGCCTCCAACTAACAACAATCCTGGGGGAGTTTTGTTTGTAATTATTTTGATTTGAGCATGGGACTGGGCATCCCAGTTACCAGCCATTTTCTCTTGAATAATGAGTGGAGTCCACTCATCTTGAGAATAACCCACCTAGCATGGAATATATAGACAACCCTAGTTGATCCATGAGCTATTCGAGCATACGAAACAAAATTTCAGTTGAAGGTTTAGAGTTTGGCACATACAAATTTACTTGGAAAGGCAGGTAGATACCGCATATAGGAAGGTATGGTGGACTCATGTGGAATAACTTTGGGGTTTATGGAAGTGGATGCACAAACAATATTCCCGCTTAGTACAAGTGAAAACTAGAAAGAGACTGGGAAGCAACCAACCAGAGAGCGACAACGGTCATGAACATGCAGTAAGATTAATCAACAATGATTGCAAGCATGAGTAGGATATAGATCACCATGAACATAAGTATCGTGGAGGCTATGTTGATTTTGTTTCAACTACATGTGTGAACATGTGCCAAGTCAAGCCACTCAAATCATTGAAACGAGAATACCACCCTATCATACCACATCACAACCACTTTAATAACATGTTGGCACACAAGGTAAACCATTATAAACTCCTAGCTAATTAAGCATGGCATGGGCAACTATAACCTCTAATTGTCATTGCAAACATGTTTCATTCATAATAGGCTGAATCAGGAATGATGAACTAATCATATTTACAAAAACAAGATAGGTCGAGTTCATACTAGCTTCTCTCATCTCAATCAGTCCATCATATATCGTTATTATTGCCTTTCACTTGCACGACCGAATGGTGTGGATAATAATAATAATGCACGTGCATTGGACTAAGATGGAATCTGCAAATATTTAATACAAGGAAGAAGACAAAGTAACATGGGCTCTTAGTTAAATCAACAATAATGCATATGAGAGCCACTCAACATTTTCATCATGGTCTTCTCCTCTCGACCCCCAAAGATAAAAGAAAAGAAATAAAACTATTTACATGGGAAAGCTCCCAACAAGCAAAAGAAGAACGAGAAATCTTTTTGGGTTTTCTTTTAATTACTACTATTGTAGTTATGGAAAATAAACTAGCTACAACTATTTTCTTTTGTTTTACTTAAGGTTTGAAAACACACAAAAAGAAGGCTAAGAAAAGAAAATAAACTAGCATGGATAGTACAATGAAAAAGTATGAGCACTGACAACTGGCATGAGTGTGTGAACATGAATGTAATGTCGGTGAGAAATACATACTCCCCCAAGCTTAGGATTTTTGCCTAAGTTGGTCTATGGCCACTGCTGGCCTGTTGGATATCCAAAGTTGTAGCTGGGGTCGTACTAAGATGCAGCAGTTATTGCCTGAAGAGCTGCAGCTTGGAGGCGAGCTGCCTCCGTCCTCCTCTCGTACTCATTCGCCTCCTCCCTGGTTATAACATATCTCCTTTTTACCTGAAAGTTAAAGAAAGTAGGGGCAGGAAGGGCAACATGGACAGTGCGTTGTGTGTCGAAGATTAGTCGATACTGGAGGAACTGTTCGTTCCTCTCAAGAAACTGATGGTGAACCATAGCATTATAATCTAGGTAAGCAGGATGTAGCTCTATATCATTTCCATGTATAGGAACATTAAGATAATTAGCTACATGAGTTGCATAAATTCCACCAAACAAATCTCCACTTATACTGTTAAGATGCAACCTTCGTGCAATAATGGCCCCCAAGTTATACTGTTTATCACCTAATACCGCACTTTTGAGGACACTAAGATCTAGAACACACATGTGACAAGCCTCATTCTTATCGTTAATGCATCTACCAATAAAGAGAGCAAAATAATGTATGGAAGGGAAACGAATGCTCCCTATGGTAGCTTGTGTGATTTCCCTAGATTCCCCCACAGTGATACTAGCAAGAAAGTCTTTATATTCAGATTTGCGAGGTTCACTAACATTGCCCCAGTGTGGGAATTTACAAGCAGTATTAAAATCATCTAGGTCCATGGTATATGATTTATCATAAAGATCAAATAAAACAGTGTGAGAATTGCACGATGATGTAAATTTAAACCTCCTCACAAAGGAATCAGTTGGGTAGTGGTATTGCCGGCACTTATCTGACACGAAGTCCTCAAGATCAGCATTACACATATACGCGTCAAATTCATCCTTGATGCTTGCCTGGACCATAAACTCCTCTGACGGCCATTCACAAGGCCGCACTTGAGCTTCCCTTGGTGGTTCATCGTCCGGCTCACGTATCGCGAGCCTTGGTTCTTGCTTCCTTGAGGAACCACCTTGGTACATTTTCCTAAACATTTTCTTTCTCTGAAAAATTTCTGAAATTTTTAGTGACTCAAAATAAAAGTGAACCAAACTCAACAAGATTGATAACAACTACTCCTACAAGTGCCTAGAGGCTATATCATGCATTAAAACTACTTTTGACCACATAAATTTGACATGCAAGCTCAAGAGCAGGGTCACCTAAGCAGCAAAAAATTGCAATAAATGAAGCACTAGAACAAAAACTAATTGGACCATTGGAGGAGTCACATACCAAAGAACAATCCTCCAAAGCAGTTTCGTGAATGGAGCTTTGAGCAAGGAGATCGAAAATGGCAGCAAGATGATCTAGAACACGAGTTTGAGCTACGGGATGATTTTTTCTGGAGGAAGATGAAGTGTGTGGGTGCTGTAATAAGTGGAGGGGGTCCACGTGGGATCCATGAGGTAGGGGGTGCGCCCCAGGGGGGTGCGCATTGCACCCTTGTGGCCAAGTGGTGGGGGCCCCTAGTGTGTTCTCAGTGCCATTAATTCTAAAATATTGTACAAAAAATCATATATCATTTTTAGGACATTTGGAGAACTTCTATTTTCAGGGTATTTTTATTGCATGGATAATTCAGAAAATAGACAGAAAATACTATTTTTTGCTTTATTTAATCTAAGTAACATAAAGTGAAAGGAGGGTATAGAGAGTTGTGCTTTCTAACTTCATCCATCTCATGCTCATCAAAAGGAATCCACTAACAAGGTTGATCAAGTCTTGTTAACAAACTCTTTCCAGATAACATGAAACCAGAGAATTTTCGAATAACACTAGGTTACCTCAACAGGGATGTGTATGTCCCCAACAATAAGAATATCATATTTCTTCTTGACGGTAGGGAGAGGGAATTCAAAACCTCCAATAGTGATCGTTGAAATTTTTCCAATAGAATTGATACTATGGACTTGAGGTTGTTTCCTCGGAAAGTGTACCATATGCTCATCACCGTTAACATGAAAAGTGACATTACCATTGTTGCAATCAATAACAGCCCTTGCAGTATTCAAAAAGGGTCTACCAAGAATAATAGACATACTATCGTCCTCGGGAATATCAAGAATAACAAAGTCCGTTAAAATAGTAACGTTGGCAACCACAACAGGCACATCCTCACAAATACCGATAGGTATAGCAGCTGATTTATCAGCCATTTGCAAAGATATTTCAATAGGTGTCAACTTATTCAAATCAAGTCTATGATATAAAGAGAGAGGCATAACACTAACACCGGCTCCAAGATCACATAAAGTAGTTTTAACATAGTTTCTTTTAATGGAGAATGGTATAGTTGGTACTCCGGGATCTCCTAGTTTCTTAGGTATTCCACCTTTAAAAGTATAATTGGCAAGCATGGTGGAAATTTCAGCTTCCGGTATCTTTCTTTTATTTGTAACAATATCTTTCATATACTTAGCATAAGAATTCATTTTAGCATATCAGTCAAACGCATATGTAAAAAGATAGGTCTAATCATTTCAGCAAAGCGCTCAAAATCCTCATCATCCTTTTTCTTGGATGTTTTAGGAGGAAAAGGCATGGGTTTCTGAACCCATGGTTCTCTTTCCTTACCGTGCTTCCTAGCAACGAAGTCTCTCTTATCACAATGTTGATTCTTTGATTGTGGGTTATCAAGATCAACAGTAGGTTCAATCTCTACATCATTGTTATTGCTAGGTTGAGCATCATCATGAACATCCTCATTAACATTATCACTAGGTTTATGTTCATTACCAGATTGTGTTTTAGCATCAGAAATAGAAATATCATTGGGATTCTCGGGTGTGTCAACAACAGGTTCACTAGAAGCATGCAAAGTCCTATCATTTTTATTTTTCTTCTTCTTAGAACGACTAGGTGCATCAACATTAGTTCATTGAGAATCTTGCTCAACTCTCTTAGGGTGGCTCTCGGGATACAAAGGTTCCTGGGTCATTTTACCACCTCTAGTCACAACTGTAACGGCATTTTCATTTTCCTTATTATTCAATTCATTGATCAAATCATCCTGTGCTTTGAGCACTTGTTCTACTTGAGTGGTAACCATAGAAGCATGTTTACTAATAAGTTTAAGGTCACCTTTAACTCTAGACATATAATCACTCAAGTGTTCAACCATATAAGCATTACGTTTCAATTGTCTACCAACATAAGCATTGAAGTTTTCTTGTTTAACAATGAAATTATCAAACTCATCCAAGCATTGGCTAGCAAACTTATTACAAGGAATATCACCTTCATCAAATCTATAGGGAGAATTTACCTTTACTACCTGTGTCGGGTTATCAAGACCATGTATTTCTTCAATAGGTGGTAAATTCTTAACATCTTCAGCTTTAATACCCTTTTCTTTCATAGATTTCTTTGCCTCTTGCATATCTTCGGGGCTAAGAAATAGAATACCCCTTTTCTTTGGAGTTGTCTTAGGAGTTGGTTCAGGAAGTGTCCAATCATTATCATTACTCAACATATTATTCAATAGCAATTTAGCTTACTCAATAGTTCTTTCCCTGAAAACACAACCAACACAACTATCCAGGTGGTCTCCAGAAGCATCGGTTAGTCCATTATAAAAGATATCAAGTATTTCATTTTTCTTGAGAGGATGATCAGGCAAAGCATTTAGTAATCGGAGAAGCCTCCCCCAAGCTTGTGGGAGATTCTCTTCTTCAATTTGCACAAAATTATATACTTCCCTTAAGGCAGCTTGTTTCTTATGAGCGGGGAAATATTTAGTAGAGAAGTTATAAATCATATCCTGGGGACTATGCACACAACCAGGAGCAAGAGAATTAAACCATGTTTTAGCATCACCCTTTAATAAGAATGGAAATAACTTAAGGATATAGTAGTAACGAATTTTTTCCTCATGAGTGAATAGGGTGGCTATATCATTCAATTTAGTAAGATGTGCCACAACAGTTTCACATTCATAGCCATAAAAAGGACCAGATTCAACCAAAGTAATTAACTCAGGATCGATAGAGAAATCATAATCCTTATCAAAAATACATATAGGCGAAGTAGCAAAAGCAGGGTCATATTTCAGTCTAGCATTAAAAGACTTTTCTTTCAGCTTAGCTAACAGTTTCTTAAGATCATATCTATCTTTGCAAGCTAAAAGATCTCTAGTAGTTTCTTCATCCATAACATAACCCTCAGGCACATCAGGCAATTCATATCTAGGGGGAGAATCTTCATCATCACTTCCATCAATATTATCAGTTTCAATAATTTCATTCTCTCTAACCCTAGCAAGTTGTTCATCAAGAAATTTACCTAATGGCACAGTATTATCAAGCATAGAAGTAGTTTCATCATAAGCATAATGCATAGCAGAAGTGGCATCATCAATAACATGCAACATATCAGAATCAATAGCAGGAGTAGGTGTCGTAAGTCTACTCAAAACAGAAGGTGAATCAAGTGCAGAGCTAGATGGCAGTTCCTTACCTCCCCTCGTAGTTGAGGGAAAAATCTTGGTTCTTTCATCTTTCAAGTTTCTCATAGTGATCAACAGATATAAATCCCAAGTGACTCAAAGAATAGAGCTATGCTCCCCGAAAATAGCGCCAGAAAATAGTCTTGATAACCCACAAGTATAGGGGATCGCAACAGTTTTCGAGGGTAGAGTATTCAACCCAAATTTATTGATTCGACACAAGGGGAGCCAAACAATATTCTCAAGTATTAACAGTTGAGTTGTCAATTCAACCGCACCTGAAAGACTTAATATCTGCAGCAAAGTATTTAGTAACAAAGTAGTATGGAGGTAACGGTAACGATGGCAAAAGTAACAGTAGCAGTTTCGTAGCAATTGTAATAGTGGCAACGGAAAAGTAACTAAACAAAGATCAATATGTGAAAAGCTCGTAGGCTATGGATCAATGATGGATAATTATGTCGAATGCGATTCCTCATGCAACAGTTATAACATAGGGTGACACAGAACTAGCTCTAGTTCATCAATGTAATGTAGGCATGTATTCCGAATATAGTCATACGTGCTTATGGAAAAGAACTTGCATGACATCTTTTGTCCTACCCTCCCGTGGCAGCGGGGTCCTATTGGAAACTAAGGGATATTAAGGCCTCCTTTTAATAGAGTACCGGACCAAAGCATTAACACTTAGTGAATAAATGAACTCCTCAAACTACGATCATCACCGGGAGTGGTCCCAATTACTGTCACTTCGGGGTTACCGGATCATAACACATAGTAGGTGACTATTGACTTTCAAGATAGGATCAAGAACTCACATATATTCATGAAAACATAATAGGTTCAGATCCGAAATCATGGCCCTCGGGCCCTGGTGACAAGCATTAAGCATAACAAAGTCATAGCAACATCAATCTTAAAACATAATGGATACTAGGGATCAAACCCTAACAAAACTAACTCGATTGCATGATAAATCTCATCCAACCCATCACCGTCCAACAAGCCTACGATGGAATTACTCCTGCACGGCGGTGAGCATCATGAAATTGGTGATGGAGGAAGGTTGATGATGACAATGGCGACGGATTCCCCACTCCGGAGGCCCGAACGGACTCCAGATCAGCCCTCCCGATAAAGATTAGGGCTTGGCCGCGGCTCCGTGTCATAAAACATGATGAATCCTTCTCTCTGATTTTTTTCTCCCCGAACGTGAATTTATAGAGTTGGAGTTGACGTCAGTGGAGCCTCAGGGGGCCCACGAGGCATGGGGCGTGCCCCAGTGGGAGGGACACTCTGCACCCTCGTGGATAGGGTGTGGGCCCCCTTATGCTGATTCTTTTGCCAGTATTTTTATAAATTCCAAAGCGTGTCTTCGTGAATTTTCAGGTCATTCCGAGAACTTTTATTTCTGCACAAAAATAACACCATGGCAATTCCGCTAAAAATAGCGTTAGTCCGGTTAGTTCCATTCAAATCATGCAAGTTAGAGTCCAAAACAAGGGCAAATGTGTTTGGAAAAGTAGATACGTTGGAGACGTATCAGCGGACAGAGGAGAGTGTGGGGCTTCGCGGGTTTTCGCGGCCTTGTTGTATGAATGGGTGGGCGGATGGGATGGGAGTGGGGAACCATGGCTTAGGAACGCGCTTGTTCGAAATGTGGGGTAAGTTATGAAAGTACCCCCCATGGCGGTTCTTTCGGTTCAGGGGTATCACGGGCATTTCGCGTGTCGGGATTTTGCAGGAGGTGGGAGTTTCCGCGCGCGTTATAATTTGGGGATAACAAGGCGCGGGTTGAGATGGATGGAGTTTTTGGAGCACAACAAGACAAAGATATATCTTAAATATTTTGGGGTAACAAGGCGCGGGTTGAAGAGGCAGGAGTCTCGCAACACGATGGACAGAGATGCTAGCTTGAAATTTCAGCATAACAAGGCGCGGCTTGAAATTTTGGGAGAACAAGTTTAACATGTACCAAAAAAGACAATTCGCACCTCATCACTAGAGAGAGCCATGTCCCGTTTTACTATATTACTAGAAATGCATTGAAAACAACAACAAAAACTAAAAAAATCGGGACAACAAACATAACGTGTACAGTACCAAAATAATTTGCACTTCCCTCAACAATAAAAAAACAATGTGTGTTGTCTAGCATATGGACTAAATTTGAGTACATTTTCCCTGTTTGAATGGGATTGTACTCGGGTTAGTTATACAACCATCTAAATATTATCTTCACAACACATGACATGAATATAGGAGAAGTAAATTCCTATATAAATACGAACTACATGTACATACAATCTCAAATTCAAATATATGTATCCATTTTTTGTTGAATTCAAATCATAGTACATGTATGCTCTAGCTAGATGTTCGGAATCTAAACCATGTATGATACTACGTACAATGTGTTTAACACGCACAACACACACACACACACACACACACACACACAAACACCATTAAGACTAGTAAGGTACACGTGCATTGCATGCATGAGATTTGGCAACCAGATTATGAATAAATACCACATTATAGCTTGTAAGCTTTGAGTCATATATGCATGATGTAGATGTTCGTTTGATTCTTATAGTTCATTTCATTTGAAGTCATCTAGTTTTTATAAGAAAGCTAATCTATTTTAAGATTTATGGAATTGTGTGTTGTAAAGCATAAAGTAAAAACAAATAATGGCAAACCATGTAGAAAAACATTTGAGCAATTCTGATACGTAAGATTCTAGAACAAATAAGAAGTGCTTGTGTTTTGAGGTTTGTGCATTATGCTTAAGTTCAACCATGGAGTCTTCTAGATTGTACATGTGGCAAAATCTGGTGGAATCTAAATGATATCCAATGGCCAGTAGTGCTCAAATTTGCCATCTTTGCACCATCGGATTGGCTTCATCCAACGACCATCTTTCAAACTTAAAGTTATCCGCACACTTGATACGTCCATTTTGCATCATGCTTTTATATCGATATTTATTGCATTATGGGCTGTTATTACACATTATGTCACAATACTTATGCCTATTCTCTCTTATTTTACAAGGTTCACATGAAGAGGGAGAATGCCGGCAGTTGGGATTCTGGGCTGGAAAAGGAGCAAATATTGGATACATATTCAGCACAGCTCCAAAAGTCCTGAAACTTCATGGAAGTTATTTCTAGAATATGTAAAAAATATTGGGCGAAAGAAGTTCCAAAGGGGGCCCACACCCTGGCCACGAGGGTGGGGGCGCACCCTACTCCCTGGGTGCGCCCCCTGCCTCGTGGGCTCCCTGGTGGCCCTCCGATGCCCATCTTCTGCTATATGAGGTCTTTCGTGCGAGAAAAAATAACAAGCAAGCTTTTGGGAAGAAACTCCACCGCCACGAGGCGAAACCTTGGCGGAACCAATCTAGGGCTTCGGCAGAGCTGTTCTGCTGGGGAAACTTCCCCCCGGGAGGGGGAAATCATCACCATCGTCATCACCAATGATCCTCTCATCAGGAAGGGGTCAATATCCATCAACATCTTCACCAGCACCATCTCATCTCAAACCCTAGTTCATCTCTTGTATCCAATCTTTGTATCCAAACCTCAGATTGGTACATGTGGGTTGCTAGTAGTGTTCATTACTCCTTGTAGTTGATGCTACTTGGTTTACTTGGTGGAAGATCATATGTTCAGATCCATTATGCATATTAATACCCCCTTTGATTATGAACATGAATATGCTTTTTGAGTAGCTACATTTGTTCCTCAGGACATGGGAGAAGTCTTGCTATAAGTAGTCATGTGAATTTTTTGTATTCGTTCGATATTTTGATGAGATGTATGTTGTCATCCCTCTAGTGGTGTCATGTGAACCTCGACTACATGACACTTCACCATCGTTTGGGCCTAGAGGGAGGCATTGGGAAGTAATAAGTAGATGATGGGTTGCTAGAGTGACAGAAGCTTAAACCCTAGTTTATGCGTTGCTTTGAAAGGGGCTGATTTGGATCCATATGTTTCATGCTATGGTTAGGTTTACCTTAATACTTCTGTTGTAGTTGTGGGTGCTTGCAATGGGGGTTAATCATAAGTGGAATGCTTGTCCAAGTAAGGACAGTACCCAAGCACCGGTCCACCCACATATCAAATTATCAAAGTATCGAACGCGAATCATATGAACGTGATGAAAACTAGCTTGACGATAATTCCCATGTGTCCTCGGGAACGCTTTCCTTCATATAATAGTTTGTCCAGGCTTGTCCTTTGCTACAAAAAGGATTGGGCCATCTTGCTGCACCTTATTTACTTTTATTACTTGCTACTCGTTACAAATTACCTTATCAAAAAACTATCCGTTACTGATAATTTCAGTGCTTGCAGAGAATACCTTACTGAAAACTGCTTACCATTTCCTTCTGCTCCTCGTTGGGTTCGACACTCTTACTTATCGAAAATCTACGATATATCCCCTACACTTGTGGTTCATCAAGACTCTTTTCTGGCGCCGTTGCCGGGGAGTGAAGTGCCTTTGGTAGGTGGAATTTGGTAAGGAAAATTTATATAGTGTGCTGAAATTTACTGTCACTTGTTACTATGGAACATAATCCTTTAAGGGGCTTGTTCGGGGTATCTTCACCCCGACCAGTAGAGCAAAGAGTTGCTCCTCAACCTACTGAACCTACTGAAAATGTTTACTTTGAAATTCCTTCGGGTATGATAGAGAAACTGCTAGCTAATCCTTTTGCAGGAGATGCAACATTGCATCCCGATTTACACTTAATCTATGTGGATGAAGTTTGTGGATTATTTAAGCTTCCAGGTATGCCCGATGATGTTATCAAGAAGAAGGCCTTCCCTTTATCTTTAAAGGGAGAGGCATTGACATGGTATATGCTATGTGATGATATGGGACCATGGTACTACAAGCGATTGAAATTGGAATTTCATCAGAAGTTTTATCCTATGCATCTTGTTCATCGTGATCATAATTATATATATAATTTTTGGCCTCGCGAAGGAGAAAGCATCGCTCAAGCTTGGGGGAGGCTTAAGTCAATGTTATATTCATGCCCCAATCATGAGCTCTCAAGAAAAATGATTATTCAAAAAATTTATGCTCGGCTTTCTCTCAGTAATCGCTCCATGCTCGATACTTCTTGTACTAGATCTTTTATGATGAAGAGTATTGAATTCAAATGGGATTTATTGGAAAGAATTAAATGCAACTCTGAAGATTGGGACCTCAACGAAGGTAAGGAGTCAGGTATAACACCTAAGTTTGATTGTGTTAAATCTTTTATGGATACTGATGCTTTTCGTGAATTTAGCACTAAATATGGACTTGACTCTGAGATAGTAGCTTCTTTCTGTGAATCCTTTACTACTCATGTTGATCTCCCTAAGGAGAAGTGGTTTAAATATAATCCTACCATTTAAGTAAAAGTAGTTGCACCTATTAAAGTTGAAGAAAAGACTATCACTTATGATGATCATGTTGTTCCTGCTGCTTATATTGAGAAACCACCTTTCCCTGTTAGAATAATGAATCATTCTAAAGCTTCAACTGTGGTTAACAAGAGTAATATTAAGACACCTAAACCCCCTGAGCAAATTAAAGTTGAACCTAAGATTGCTATGGTTAAAGATCTATTGGTCGATAATATTGATGGGCATGTTATTTACTTCTCCAATGAAGCTGCTAGAATAGCTAGACCTGATGCTAAAAATAAACATAGACCTGTTGTGGGCATGCCTATTATTTCTATTAAAATAGGAGATCATTGCTATCATGGCTTATGTGATATGGGTGCTAGTGCAAGTGCAATAACTCATTCCTTATATGAAGAAATTATGCATGATATTGCACCCGCTAAGATAGAAGATATCGATGTTACCATTAAACTTGCCAATAGAGATACTATTTCACCGATTGGGATTGTTAGAGATGTTGAAGTCCTATGTGGGAAACTTAAATACCCTGCTGATTTTCTTGTTCTCGGTTCCCCAGAAGATGACTTTTGTCCCATTATATTTGGTAGACCCTTCTTGAATACTGTTAATGCTAAGATAGACTGCAATAAGGATATTATTTTTGTTGGTTTAGGGGATATGTCATGAGTTTAATTTTGCTAAATTTCATAGACAACCCCATGATAAAGAATTGCCTAGTAAAGATGAAATTATTGGTCTTGCTTCTATTGTCGTGCCTCCTACTGATCCTTTAGAACAATATTTGCTATACCATGAAAATAATATGTTTATGAATGAAAGAAGGGAAATAGATGAAGTATTCTTTAAATAGGGACCTATTCTGAAACACAACTTGCCTGTTGAAATCCTAGGGGATCCTCCTCCACCCAAGGGTGATCACGTGTTTGAGCTTAAACCAATGCCTGATACTCTTAAATATGCTTATCTTGATGAAAAGAAGATATATCCTGTTATTATTAGTGCTAACATTTCAAAGCATGAAGAAGAGAGATTATTGAAAACTCTGAAGAAGCACCGTGCTACTATTGGATGTACTCTTGATGATCTTAAGGGCATTAGTCCCACTCTATGTCAACACAAAATAAATTTGGAGAAAGACGCCAAACCAGTTATTGATCACCAACGACGGCTAAATCCTAAGATGAAAGAAGTGGTAAGAAAGGAAATATTAAAACTTGTGGAGGCAGGTATAATTTATCACGTTGCTGATAGTCAGTGGGTAAGTCCTGTCCATTGTGTCCCTAAGAAGGGAGGTATTACTGGAATTCCTAATGATAAAGATGAATTGATTCCACAAAGAATTATTACAGGTTATAGGATGGTAATTGATTTTCGCAAATTAAATAAAGCTACTAAAAAAGATCATTACCCTTTGCCTTTCATTGATCAAATGCTAGAAAGATTATCCAAACATACACATTTTTGCTTTCTAGATGGTTACTCTGGCTTCTCTCAAATACCTGTGTCAGCTGACGATCAAGCAAAGACCACTTTTACTTGCCCTTTCGGTAATTTTGCTTATAGATGTATGCCTTTTGGTTTATGTAATGCACCCGCTACCTTTCAAAGATGCATGATGGCTATATTCTCTGACTTTTATGAAAAGATTTGTGAGGTTTTCATGGATGATTTCTCTGTTTATGGATCCTCTTTTGATGATTGCTTGAGCAACCTTGATCGAGTTTTGCAGAGATGTGAAGAAACTAATCTTGTCTTGAACTGGGAGAAGTGCCACTTTATGGTTAATGTAGGTATTGTATTGGGGCATAAAATTTCTGAAAGAGGTATTGAAGTTGATAAAGCTAAAGTTGATGCTATTGAAAAGATGTCGTGTCCCAAGGACATCAGAGGTATAAGAAGTTTCCTTGGTCATGCCGGTTTTTATAGGAGGTTCATTAAGGACTTCTCAAAAATTTCTCGGCCTCTGACTAACCTACTACAAAAGATATTCCTTTTGTCTGTGGTGATGATTGTGTCTAAGCATTTGAAATACTTAAGAAAGCTTTGATTTATGCACCTATTGTTCAGCCACCTGATTGGAATTTACCCTTTGAAATTATGTGTGATGCTAGCGATTATGTTGTA
This sequence comes from Triticum aestivum, assembly GCF_018294505.1. Classification (NCBI taxonomy): domain Eukaryota; kingdom Viridiplantae; phylum Streptophyta; class Magnoliopsida; order Poales; family Poaceae; genus Triticum; species Triticum aestivum. Next base: position 491,355,311 of record NC_057800.1, on the reverse strand, counting down.
GGTGTTGTTCTAGGACAAAGAGTTGATAAGAAGCTGAATGTTATCCAATATGCTAGTGAAACTCTAGATAGTGCCCAGAGAAATTATGCTACTACTGAAAAAGAATTTTTAGCAGTTGTTTTTGCTTGTGATAAGTTCAGAACTTATATTGTTGATTCTAAAGTAACTATTCACACTGATCATGCTGCTATTAAATACCTTATGGAAAATAAAGATGCTAAACCTAAACTTATTAGATGGGTTCTCTTGCTACAAGAATTTGGTTTGCATATTATTGACAGAAAGGGAGCTGAGAACCCCGTTGCAGACAACTTGTCTGGGTTAGAGAATGTTCTTGATGACCCACTACCTATTGATGATAGCTTTCCTGATGAACAATTAGCTATCATAAATGCTTCTCGTACTGCTCCATGGTATGCAGATTATGCTAATTACATTGTTGCTAAATTCATACCACCCAGTTTCACATACCAGCAAAAGAAAAAGGTTTTCTATGATTTGAGACATTACTTTTGGGATGACCAACATCTTTATAAAGAAGGAGTAGATGGTATTATTAGACGTTGTGTACCTGAGCATGAACAAGAACAGATCCTATGCAAGTGTCACTCTGAGGCTTATGGAGGGCACCACGCTGGAGATAGAACTGCACATAAGGTATTGCAATCCGGTTTTTATTAGCCTACTCTCTTCAAGGATGCCCGTAAGTTTGTCTTATCTTGTGATGAATGTCAAAGAATCGGTAATATTAGTAGACGTCAAGAAATGCCTCTGAATTATTCACTTGTTATTGAACCATTTGATGTTTGGGGCTTTGATTATATGGGACATTTTCCTTCCTCTAATGGCTATACACATATTTTAGTTGCTGTTGATTATGTTACTAAGTGGGTAGAAGCTATTCCAACTAGTAGTGCTGATCATAACACCTCTATTAAGATGCTTAAAGAAGTTATTTTTCCGAGGTTTGGAGTCCCTAGATACTTAATGACTGATAGTGGTTCACATTTTATTCATGGTGCCTTTTGTAAAATGCTTGCCAAGTATGATGTTAATCATAGAATTGCATCTCCTTATCACCCATAGTCTAGTGGTCAAGTGGAACTTAGCAATAGAGAGCTTAAATTAATTTTGCAAAAGACCATTAATAGATCTAGAAAGAATTGGTCCAAGAAACTTGATGATGCATTATGGGCTTATAGAACTGCATATAAAAATCCTATGGGTATGTCTCCATATAAAATGGTTTATGGTAAAGCTTGTCACTTACCTCTTGAATTAGAACATAAGGCATATTGGGCTATTAAAGAGCTCAACTATGACTTTAAACTTGCCGGTGAGAAGAGGTTATTTGACATTAGCTCACTTGATGAATGGAGAACCCAGGCCTATGAGAATGACAAACTATTTAAAGAAAAGGTTAAAAGATGGCATGACGAAAGGATACAAAAGCGTGAGTTTAATATAGGTGATTATGTATTGCTGTACAACTCTCATTTAAGAGTTTCGCAGGCAAGCTTCTCTCTAAATGGGAAGGTCCTTACGTTATCGAGGAGGTCTATCGTTCCGGTGCCATACAAATCAACAACTTCGAAGGCACAAATCCAAAGGTGGTGAACGGTCAAAGAATCAAACATTATATCTCAGGTAATCCCATAAATGTTGAAACTAATATTATTGAAACCGTAACCCCGGAGGAATACATAAGAGACGCTTTCTGGAATGTTTCAGACCCTGAAAAGGAATAGGTACGTGGTATGGTAAGTAAACTGACTCCAAAACAGTCCTAATGGCAATTTTTCTCCATTTTGGAATATTTAAGAAAATCGGAAAATAAGAAGCAGACCGGAAAGGACACGAGGCTTCCACGAGGGTGGAGGGCGTGCCCTACCCCCTGGGCGCGCCTGCCTGCCTCGTGGGCACCTCCTGTGCTCTCCGGACTCCGTTTTCTTGCACGATACTCCTTTTTGTCAGTAAAAATTCATTATATAGTCTCCCGAAGGTTTGGACCACTGTATCACGCAAATATATCATGTCTTTGTTTCGAGTTGTTTTTCTGACAGATCTAGATCGCCATGGCGTCTTCAAGTGCCCCAAGGACAAGTTCTTCGAGAAGGTCATCAACCCCTACCTCGCAGAAGTGCTGCAACACCCTCAAACCATTGAGATGCGTGAGGGGTTGTTGCACATCTGCGATGTGGAGAGACCGAGGAGGACCGAAAGCGTGGAGACAAGGCTCGAGGCGATGGAACAACAAGTTTTCAAGTGTCAGGAGATGGTGGAGCGTGGACTCGACTCCAATCACATAATGATCACGGAGTTCACCAACAACCACAAGCTGGACGCCAAGGACATTGGGGAGGCCATCTTCAAGATTCACAAGAAAATCGAGCGCCTCCAAGCCCAGATCTATGACCTGCAAAATCAAAACTGTGAGTATGAATATAGATTCAAGAGGATGAGTTTGGCTGTAGATTTGAGGATTCCGGAGACTCAAACATCCTTCTATGATGGTGAGCCTATGCCTTAGAAGAGGGAAGACAAGCCTACATCATCAACAACTCCATCTCCTTCACCGGCAAAAGAGATATAATCACATCGGGTATGGGCACTCCACTTGGCAACTTCCAAGCTTGGGGGAGTGCCCCGGTATCGTATCACCATCACTTTTATCTTTACCATTTTTCTTAGTTCGATCCTTTTGATAATATCTTGATCTAGTAGAATAAAGTTTTAGTATGATCTAGTTGTGAGTTTTGATTTATGATCTTCTTATGTAATCGAGTCCGTGAGATATATATAATAAAGATTAGTCTTGAGTCAAGGGCTTGATTATTTTTCTATGATCTTGAGGGAATAAAATAAAAGAGAAGAAATAAAAAGAAATAAAGAGACCATATGGATCTTACGGAGAGTAATGAGCTTACATATAAAGAGTATGATGAATAAAAGTTGTGGAGAGTTGACAAACATAGTTTTGGTCATCGTTGCAATTAATAGGAAGTAATAAAGAAAGAGAGGTTCACATATAAATATACTATCTTGGACATCTTTTATGATTGTGAGCACTCATTAAAATATGACATGCTAAAGAGTTGATGTTGGACAAGGAAGACAACGTAATGGGTTATGTTTTCTTACATCTGAGATAAATTATATTGTCATGGATCATCCAACATGTTGAGCTTGCCTTTCTCTCTCATGCTAGCCAATTTCTTTGCACCAAGTAGAGATACTACTTGTGCTTCCAAATATCCCTAAACCTGTTTTTGCCATGAGAGTCCACCATATCTACCTATGGATTGAGTAAGATCAATCAAGTAAGTTATCATCGGTGCAAGCAATAAAAATTGCTCTCTAAATATGTATGCCTTATTAGTGTGGAAAAAATCGATAATTCATCCTGGAGCTCGGGCTCAGCTGCTCCCGGTCAGCAAAAAATTCAAAAAAAATTACTAGGAAAAATCAAAAAAAAATTCAAAAAAATTGTGTGGTAGATAATTTGATACGTGAGGTCCGCTCCAAATTTCAACTCATTTGGATATCTGAGTAGGTCTCGGCAAATAAGACAAATCGGGTCAAAACAGTTCGTGAACAGTAAACTTTTTTACAGACCCTGATTTTGTCTTTTTTGCATAGACTTTCTCAAATGTCCAAACGAGTTGAATTTTGCAGTGAACTTCACGCATCTAATTATCTACCACAAAAAAATTGGAATTTTTTGAATTTTATTTTGTATTTGTTTTGATTTTTTCCGCGAGCGTAGGTGCAGCTGAGCCCGGGTGCAGATTCGCCGCACTCGGAGAAAATAAGCTTTATATGATCTTGTGATATGGAAGAAATAAAAGCGACGGACTACATAATAAAGGTCCATATCACAAGTGGCAATATAAAGTGACGTTCTTTTGCAATAAAATTTCGTGCATCCAACTATAAAAGCGCATGACAACCTCTGCTTCCCTCTGCGAAGGGCCTATCTTTTATTCTTGTCTTATACTTCATGCAAAGAGTCATGGTGATATTCACCTTTCCTTTTTATATTTTATCCTTTGGCAAGCACAATGTGTTGGAAAGATCTTGATATATATAGCTAATTGGATGTGAGTTTCCATGAACTATTATTGTTGACATTACCCTTGAGGTAAAACGTTGGGAGGCAACATTATAAGCCCCTATCTTTCTCTGTGTCCGGTTAAAACTTCATACCCATAAATATTGCATGAGTGTTAGCAATTGTGAAAGACTAAAACATGGTTGAGTATGCGGACTTGCTGAAAAGCTCTTATATTGAATCTTTCCTATGTTATGATAAATTGCAATTGCCTCAATGACTGAGATTAGAGTTTGTTGGTTCTCAATGAAGTTTATGATTCATACTTGAAATTGTGATTGAATTGTTACTTTAGCATAAGAGATCATATGACAATATATATATATATATATGTTGCTATGCTAAGAATGATCATGATGTCCTCATGTCCGTACTTCATTTTTATGGACACCTCTATCTCTAAACATGTGGACATATTTTTCGATATCGGCTTTCGCTTGAGGACAAGTGAGGTCTAAGCTTGGGGGAGTTGATACGTCCATTTTGCATCATGCTTTTATATCGATATTTATTGCATTATGGGCTGTTATTACACATTATGTCACAATACTTATGCATATTCTCTCTTATTTTAAGAGGTTCACATGAAGAGGGAGAATGCCGGCAGCTGGGATTCTGGGCTGGAAAAGGAGCAAATATTAGAGACCTAGTCTGCACAGCTCCAAAAGTCCTAAAACTTCATGGAAGTTATTTCCAGAATATATAAAAAATATTGGGTGAAAGAAGTTCCATAGGGGGCCCACACCCTGGCCACAAGGGTGGGGGCGCGCCCTACCCCCTGGGCGCGCCCCCTGCCTCATGGGATCCCTGGTGGCCCTCCAATGCCCATCTTATGCTATATGAGGTCTTTCGTCCGAGAAAAAATAACAAGCAAGCTTTTGGGAAGAAACTCCGCCGCCACGAGGCGGATCCTTGGTGGAACCAATCTAGGGCTCCGGCAGAGCTGTTCTGCCGGGGAAACTTCCCTCCGGGAGGGGGAAATCATCACCATCGTCATCACCAACGATCCTCTCATCAGAAGGGGGTCAATCTCCATCAACATCTTCACCAGCACCATCTCATATCAAACCCTAGTTCATCTCCTGTATCCAATCTTTGTGTCCAAACCTCGGATTGGTACCTGCGGGTTGCTAGTAGTGTTGATTACTCCTTGTAATTGATGCTAGTTGGTTTACTTGGTGGAAGATCATATGTTCAGATCCATTATGCATATTAATAGCCCTTTGATTATGAACATGAATATGCTTTGTGAGTAGTTATGTTTCTTCCTGAGGACATGGGAGAAGTCTTGCTATAAGTAGTCATGTGAATTTGGTATTCGTTCGATATTTTGATGAGATGTATGTTGTCATCCCTCTAGTGGTGTCATGTGAACATCGACTACATGACACTTCACCATTGTTTGGGCCTAGAGGGAGGCATTGGGAAGTAATAACTAGATGATGGGTTGCTAGAGTGACAGAAGCTTAAACCCTAGTTTATGCATTGCTTCGTAAGGGGCTGATTTGGATACATATGTTTCATGCTATGGTTAGGTTTACCTTAATACTTTTGTTGTAGTTGCGGATGCTTGCAATGGGGATTAATCATAAGTGGAATGCTTGTCCAAGTAAGGACAGTACCCAAGCACCGGTCCACCCACATATCAAATTATCAAAGTACCGAACGCGAATCATATGAACGTGATGAAAACTAACTTGACGATAATTCCCATGTGTCCTCGGGAGCGCTTTCCTTCATATAATAGTATGTCCAGGCTTGTCCTTTGCTACAAAAATGATTGGGCCATCTTGCTGCACCTTATTTACTTTTATTACTTGCTACTCGTTACAAATTACCTTATCACAAAGCTATTTGTTACCGATAATTTCAGTGCTTGCAGAAAATACCTTACTGAAAACTACTTATAATTTCCTTCTGCTCCTCGTTGGGTTCGACAGTCTTACTTATCGAAAAGCTACGATAGATCCCCTACCCTTATGGGTCATCAGCACTATATAAAAAATAAATAAATAATAATATATAGGTGTATAGATATAGATATGTGATGCGAAAGCCACCGATCATCTCCAATTAGAATAGTGTGTCCATGCACGGATGCAATGTGGCCAAACGATGTCTGCCATCGGTATCTCAAATTCAAATCAGTCTGACCTTGTTCAATGTGTATACAGTACAACATGCTCGTTTCCAAACCACACCACGCATATCTCAGTTATATTCATGCATGCATGGGTTTCAAACATCATGATCTCTTATTCAAATACTTGAATTCAACTTTACATTGATTATGACCTCACCTAGTCTTTTACACCCACACAGTCGTCTTCTCTTTATAATTGTACCACTAACTTTCTCTCGTGCATGCATGCACACACACACACTACAGTCTGCATTATCCATCGCACACATGCAATCTATTTCTTCAGGTCGGTCTCCCATGCATGCACACAAACACCTCCCCCTCTCCATCAAATCGGGCATTCTTTATATCTCACGTGCATGCGCAATGATCGATGTTCCTCTATGTGTGTGTATATATAGCTAGGTCTTTCACAGTTTTCCACACAAACCAATCAATCTATATATCTTGTGAGGTCTCACCCTCTTTCCCACGTCCACATCGATCAATCTATACCTCTCTATATAGGATTACATAGCTAATACACCCACATTAATTATATATCCAACGTCCCCCTCTCATCATCCATGCCTTCCGCTTCATCTCTCAGACCCGCACAGAGTGGCGAAGACAAGGGAAGCAAGGGCCCTGCCCCCCTAACATCACTATATATCAAGGCTAATATGAATTGATCATTAGACAATTGTTGGTAAAATGGTTTAAGTTGATGAATTGGCCCTCCTCGTAAAGGATTAGCAATGATTGGCCCCCTAGCTCATTTATTTTTCATGGCTCCGCCACTGCGTGCAACAGCGCATGTTCTCGCCCCCTCTCTTTAAATATCGATCTCGCACTTGTGCACTCCCTCATAGTCTCCCTCCTCTTGGCCCCTCGCACCATCTTCTAGCCCCCACCAGATTTTGCCACATGTACAATCTAGCAGACTCCATGGTTGAACTTAAGCATAATGCACAAACCTCAAAACACAAGTGCTTCTCCTTTGTTCTAGAATCTTCCGTATCATAACTGCCCAAACTTTTTTTCTAGTTGAATTGCCATTATTTGTTTTTAATTTATGCTTTACAATGCACAGTTCCATGAATCAAAGAATAGATTAAGGGCTTCTTTGATTCAAAGGATTCTCAAAGGAATTTTGGAGGATTCTAATCCTTAGGAATTTTTCCTATCTTGGTTGTTTGATTCGTAGGATTGTACACCATAGGAAGTTTTCCATCGGATTCATTTGCACTAGATTTCATAGGAAACATCCCATCCACTCAAACCTCTTTGAAAGAATCCTACGTTTATGCACAATCAAACACTCGTACAATCCTGTAGCTTTCAAGACGACATTCCACTCTAATCCAATGTTTTTCCTATTCCCGTGTTTTGGAAATCCTACGAATCCAAGAGGCCCTAGCTTTTTTATAAAAACTAATTGATTTTGAATGAGGTGAACTATAAGAATTAAACGAACGGCTACATCATGCAAATATGACTCAAAGCTTACATGCTATAGTGTGGTATTTATTCATAATTTGGTTGCCAAATCTTATGCGTGCAATGCACGTGTACCTTACTAGTACTTAGAGTATGTGCAAAACACGTAAATTATAATTCCAATGGCATGTTACACAGTGTCTCTCTTACAGTTCATGAAACCACATGGCACATGTGGAGGCATTGTCGCGACCTCTTTGTGTGGATTGATCACAGTGACATGCTGCTAGTTCCAGAAGAATGTACTCGTCCTCTGTGAGGCACACTGGCGGTACATGCACGAAGTGAAAATGTGCACGCACACCACGCACGCACTCATTCCCTCGCACGCACATGCGGGTACACGGGGGGTGCATTTTTGTACGAAGGTCCACCCCATGTGATAATTTGACGCGTGTAAAGTCCTTCACTTCATTGATGGTCAATTAATATAGCGCATGCAAATTGAGTGGACGTGAGGGAGGAAGAAAGACATTACTACTCCACTGCATGCATGCGAGTAGTTAAATCATGGGTTGCTACTTGCATTGGTCTCCTTCGTATTTTGTGCCAATTTTTTACCATATTTTTAAGTAGCATAATATTTATGCATGTCATAAAAAGTGGCACAAAAAAGGGGGCCAATAAACCAGGATGCAGGCAGCATGAACAATTTTTGCCAGGGCTACTGTTGGTGGCCTTTGTATTTAAATATGGACGGAGTGGAGTAGTACTATCTTTATCTTAGCCTCTAGGACTCTCCCAGCGCCTAGGCTTGCCTCCTTGCCTCACCCACCGGATACCGCCATGGATAATCCCTAAGATCTCAGGATCTCGCGGGCTGCCCTCTCGCTTCGACCCGCAGCACTGCCGCCTTTAAGCGAAACCCACATGTGTTTTAGAGGGAATCCATTGCTCTGGAATCACAGATCGGTGGCGCCGGAGGACATTTGTAAGATCGAAAGTATGTCTAGAGGGGGGTGATTAGACTACTTGACCAAATAAAAATCTAGCCTTTTCCCAAATTTAGTTCTTGGCAGATTTTAGCTATCTTAGCACAAGTCAAGCAATCTCCACACAATTCAAGCAAGCATGCAAAAGAGTATATGAGCAGCGGAAAGTAAAGCATGCAACTTGCAAGAATGTAAAGGGAAGGGTTTGGAGGATTCAAACACAATTGGAGACACGGATGTTTTTGTCATGGTTCCGATAGGTGGTGCTATCGTACACCACGTTGGTGGAGACTTCAACCCACAAAGAGTAACGGTTGCGCGAGTCCACGGAGGGCTCCACCCACGAAGGGTCCATGAAGAAGCAACCTTGTCTATTCCATCACGGCCGTCGCCCACGAAGGACTTGCCTCACTAGCGGTAGATCTTCACAAAGTAGGCGATCTCCTTGCCATTACAAACTCCTTGGTTCAACTCCACAATCTTGTCGGAGGCTCCCAAGTGACACCTAGCCAATCTAGGAGACACCACTCTCCAAGAAGTAACAAATGGTGTGTTGATGATGAACTCCTTGCTCTTGTGCTTCAAATGATAGTCTCCCCAACACTCAACTCTCTCTCACAGGATCTGGATTTGGTGGAAAGAAGATTTGAGTGGAAAGCAACTTGGGGAAGGCTAGAGATCAAGATTCATATGGTTGGAAAGATATTGTCGCTTTGAGAAGTATGTGAAAAGCAAGAGCTCCCCCTAAATTTGTGCATATCTTAAGATTTGCTTTGGACTGCAAATGCACAATGAGTTAGGATCATGGGTTACTCTTCCATGTCACATACATCTTGGTGGAGCGCTCAAAATAATAAAGATTGAATACATGCACTCATCACCAAGCAAAGTGAATGATCATATAAGGATAGGTAAGATAATATCATCTAGCAAGCATAAGTGTAGCTTATGATCAACCACATGATCATCAATGTCTCACAGATAATAGCATAGTATCTCAAGCAATCAAAAGACAAACAAAGTTCAACCACCAAAGCAAGAGAGAATAAAAAGCAACGCTCTCTCTCGAAGCCTATGATCTATACATGTTTCTCCCCCTTTGGCAACAAGTTACCAAAAAGTTCCTAGAAAATGCATAGTACTATGTCGTCTCTGAGGCTTGGTCTTCAGTTGGTGGTGTCCGGATAACTCCAAGAATGAAGGCTTCAGTCGAAGTAGATGGAGCTGCTGGGGTAGGTGCTGGAGCTGGTGGCACTGAAGCTGTAGCTGGTGCAGATGAAGTCGCTCTAGTGTCTGGTACTGGTACTGCAGTTGATCTCCGAGCTCGAGGCACTCTGGCAAATGCATCAGTGGTTGTTCTGCCCTTCCTCTCCTGCATGTCATCCTGTAGCTGCTCCACAACAGACTGGATCTCAGTTACCTTCACATCCATGTCATAGAACTTCTGCTCCATGATTCTTTCCAAGCTCTCCAGGTTTCGAGTCAGGGTGGCCAGTCCCTTCTCAATCCTTAGAGTGGATGCAATCAAGTAGCCAAGCTGATCTTGCTTGCTTTTTAGAAGATACTGAGATGCCTCCTCCTGGGTTGGCATCTTTGCAGCTTTTTCTGTTTTTGCCTTCTCTCTCTTGGCTTGTGCTTGTACTGAGGATGGTTCATTTTCATCCATAATCACTTGGTTGTCCTCAAAATCTGGATAGATAACAAAGTGTTCCTTATCCAATAGATATTTTCCTGTGCCCATATTTGAGTTAATCAACTCCTGAATTTGTGGGGCATATCCACAACTTCTCTTTTGGTCTGCTGATGTCCTCTTGATAGTCTCAACCATGAGGCTCATGACCTTGAATTTCTGTGGCACATCAAATATGTGTAGCAAATTAATTGCATGCCCTCTGATCATGTTGTGGTCACCTGACTTGGGCAAAAGAGTGTGCCTTAGGATCCAGTTGATCGTTGGTAGTCCTGACAGAAGAAAATGGACTGACCCAAACTTGAAAGTCCCAAGAGCTTTGTCTGGGATCTCCTTGTACATGTGTGACATAGAATTGTGATCCATCTTTTTCTTGGCATAAACATCCAAGTCATCTTCACTTTCCTTTGGGGCATTGATCAGATTGGCCCATTCCTCAATAGTAGATTGGTATCTCGTTCCTTCAGACATCCAAACTATTCTGCCATCTGGATAGAAATGTGCTGTGGAGTAGAATTGCATAATGAGCTCATCATTCCAGTTTGTGAGCTTCTGCCCAACAAAGTCTGCAAGTCCACACGCACTGGAGCTCTCATACACTCCAGGATAGTGTTCTTCATTCTCCTTCATGTAGGTCCAGTCGACCCACCTCATATCACACACTATAGGCTTCTTGTCCAACAAGATTGTCTCATAGAAATCCTGATGTTCCTTTGTGTGGAACCTGTAATCAACAGCAGTCCTTCTCCTGGTGGCATATGGATCTGACTCTCTCCATAGCCTCAACCCTGAGTCTCTCCTGACCTTCATGTTCTCAGCCACAGGATGAGCATCATTGTGGTCTGGAATCTTGGGTTTGAGCTTCCTCAGGACTTGTCCTTCATCATCTTCATCAGCAGCAACTTCAGGCACTGGGGCCTTATTCTTCTCAGCAACTGGTATACTCCTGGTATTCCTCTTAGGTGCACTCTTGGGCTTGGAGGCTTCTTTGGGTGCTTCTTTGGGCTTTGATGTTGCAGCCCCTGACTTTATAGCATCACCCATCAGCTTTTGTGCCTTGGGTGCTGGTGCAGCAACCTCTTCTTCCTTCCTCTTCCTCTTCAGAATCTCTCATGATTGAGGATCTCCCAAGCACTCTAGCAGTGGTCTTTTTTATCCTCTCCTTCCTCTTCTTCCCTTCTGCAGCAGCCTCTTTGGGTTCAGATCCCAAAGGGACTTTAGTAGATGCTCTGGCCTTAGACACTGGAATTCTCTTTGCAGGAACCTTTTGCTTCATGACTGGATTGGTGGCAGCAGCAGTGCTATATTCCTTCTTAACCACTTTCTTCTTGGAAGTGGCCTCATCCTCAACTGCCACATAGTCTTCATCCTCAGATTCAGAGGTCTTCTTCTTTCTGGCCCTGGTGGCAGCTTTGGGTAAGTTGCTTGGGGTGCTCCTGCTACCATCATCTGAACTGCTAGAGGGACTAGTGCCCTCACTCAGGTGAACCTGCTCCTCTGACCTGTTCTGGCTGTCACTCTGATCAGACATATTGCAAACACTGACAGCAGACCCTGTGAATAGATATAGATGAGATAGAGTGGATGAGCATCACAAAATGCAGAGGTTTTTGCAAAAGAATGGGTCAAAAACTTAGTTTTAGTTTTCCACAGAAAGCATTGCGGATCAACCGATTTGTAAACTCGGTGATACCGATGCAGCTGTTGGAACCTAAACTAGTGAACTCGGTCAGACCGAGTCACAGTTTGGTGGCACCGAGACTGCTAGGGTTTCACAAAGTCCTGAACTCGGTCACACTGATTTGCAATTCTCGGTCAGACCGAAAATTACATGTGCAATGGCCTAAGCCGAATCAGTGGTACCGAGTTCCACAACTCGGTGGGTCCGAGATGGTTTCGGCGGAAACCTAACCCTAAATTTTCAATTCATGACTAAACTACCGAGTGTTTTGATTGGATAAGAATGATCTCAATCGTGGCAAGATACATGGCGAACACAATGTGCTAGGAATCAGATAGGGATAGCACAGAGATCGAGTTCATACCCTAGTTCGGCGATGAACTCGCTATGGCGGCAACGGCGGGGATGATACCCGTTGACGGTGGTAGAGACCAGCGGCAGGAGGCGGCTGGCGACGAGGAAGACGATCCGGAGACCCTGGAGGCAGAGCGGGCTAAGCGCGGGCGAAAAGACTTTGGAGAAATTTCCAAAAGTTTTGCCCGTGGATATATATAGCTCGACCATGTCGGTGTGACCGAGTGGAACAACTTGGTGGCACCAAGATTCATAACTGCAAGCAGTTACTGAAACTCGGTGTGACTGAAAGGTTCAAATCGGTTGCACCGAGATTGAAAACCTAGATCGACTTAGTGATCTCGGTATGACCGAAATGGATGAATCGGTCAGACCGAAACGCACAAAGAAGTTTTGGAAGTTTAAGTCTATGACGAATCGGGGACTCGAGTGCTCCTCACACGGAGTGGTTCGAATCTGACTTTATCAAATTTTGTGGTGTAGCATGAATAGAGTTTGAGACGAGAAAAGCATAGATAGCTAGAGAGGGTTCTTAGGCATTCTTTTCCATCCACTTGGCAAAAGAAAAGAAAACCAATCAATCAAAACAACAAGTGGATGTCCTTGAATGAGTAAAATATGCAATCAACATGCTCACACAATAAAATGGCAATTGAAATATGTGGCAAAGCATGCACAACCAATTCTAGCATCTATCAAACAATTTGCGATGACTAGGTCATCTATATATGAGTATATTGACTTAGGAGTCAAATGAGAACATTTGATCATAGGTCATACTCATCGTTTAAGCACAAGTGGGGTTACCACTTTTACATAAAGCATTGTTGTGTTCACACCATTAGAGTTGCTTTAGCTCAATTCTTAGTAAAGCTCCCCCTAGATGTGAGATCCCCCTAAGAGGGATGAACTAACCTTGGGTTTTGTCGATGATGACTTCATGTAGATGTTGAAGATGTGGATGCTCAATGTTGATGTAGATCATTTGAAGCTATCCATTGGAGTGAGTTGCACTTTCAATACCTACACGGGTTAGTCCCACAAGGAACAAACAAGGATATCCATAGACATAAAGTGATGCACACACAAGATGATGTCTATGAAAGCTTTTAGGTTACCTTGTCCCTTGTCTTACCAACAAGAGGGTTTGTGACTCCTTGAACTAGTGCAAGATGTGGAAGTTGATTGCACTTGTTCTTGCCAAGATGATAAGAGTGAAGTATGTTGGCGGAGTCACCCTCAAGAACTCTCTAGTTCTTCTTCTTCGGGATCCACACCATCTTGATGGGAATCCTCGGTGTTGTAGTTGTACTTGATGAAGTGGAACTTGAAGTAGTCTTGGGAACCCACTTGACCAAGGCCTTAGGAGCTTCTTCAAATGCATCAATTTCCTCTTGAAGCTTGTCCTTGCCTTTTTGCTTGTGGTCTTGTGGTGGAAGATCATCTTGAGCTTGTGTCCCTTTGGAAGAAGTAGGATCATACTTCTCTTGTTGAGGAACAAACTTCGTCTTGGGGTATTGATCTTCTTCCCACTCAACTCCATTGGCATTGAACTTTCGTTCAAAACCAACACCTTGATTCTTCCGATGCCTTCCTTGCTTGCATACAATTTCCTCGAATTGCTTACTTTCGGCAAGGCTCTTGTAAACACCTTTCTCTATAATTCCCTTCAATAAGCTATTTTCTTGCTCAAGTGTAACTTGGCTAAGAGAATCATTAGTGGAATCAAGAGAACTACTAGAAGCAACAATATTGGATTTAGCATGATTATTGTTACTACTAGAGGAAGAATCTTTCTTGTTCTTGTTACTAGACTTGACTTGAGGGATGTAAGTGGATAAGAGTAAACGCTTGGCAATGTAAGAAGAACTTTTCTTACGAAGATCATCATCGATTGCTTTTAAGAACTCATGCTCTTGCTCAAGGTTGAGCTTTTCAAAGCGTAATTTCTCATGAGTCCTTAAAAATTCCCCATGATCTCCTAAGATAGTTTCATGAGCTAACTTAAGAGTGTTTAGTTCTTTAGTTAGAGACTCAATCTTCTCCTTATCATTGTAATTCGTTTTATCTTGATTAGCATGATTAATTGACGTTTCATCACAATATTCATCACTAGAGTTGTCAACAAGTAAATCATCATCACCTAACAAGTCATCTTCATCACTATTGAAATCAACATACTCGGGGTGTGATACCTTTGGGCCTTTAGCCATGAAGCATGTTCCAACTCCTTCATTTGGTGAGTCAAATATGTCGTAGGAGTTGGTTGTCAGAAGTGCTAGACCGGCAACACCTTCATCTTGAGTATATTCGGAGTCGGAATGATAGCTTCTCTCGGAGTGGTTATCGGAGTCGGAGTCGGAACCGGATACCCATTCACCAACATGAGCTTGATGTCTTCGTTTTGTGTAGCTCCTTGATGACTTGTCCTTTCTTTTTGAATCCTTGCTTCTCCGTGAGGGTCTTCGTTCATAACTATCATCTCTACTCCTTCTTTCTCTAGATGGTGATTCTTCTCTTCTACTTCTTCTCTTGGGAGAATCTTCTCTTCTCTTGTAGGGGGTCGTACACTCATTGGAATAGTGTCCGGGCCTTCCACAATTGTAGCAGTTTCGCTCTCGACTAGAAGATCTTTTGTCATTGTAGGACCTTGACTTGGAGCTTCTCTCTTTGCTTCTACTCTTGTAGAACTTGTTGAAGTTCTTCACCATTAAGCTCAATTCTTCATTGAAGGTTCATTTCTCACTCGATGATGTGGGGGCTTCACATGAGGCTTTGTAAGCACCACTTGATTTGTTGTGAAGTTCCTCTTTATCCTTGAGTGACATCTCATGAGCAACAATTCTTTCGATGACTTCCGTTGGCTTGAGATCTTTGTAATTTGGCATCATTTGGATCAATGTGCACACGGTATCATATTTTCCATCCAAGGCTCTTAGGATCTTCTTGATGATGAATCTATCGGTCATCTCTTCACTCCCTAAGCCACCAATCTCATTTGTGATAAGAGCAAGCCTAGAGTACATTTCAGCAACACCTTCACCATCCTTCATTTTGAACTTGTCAAGTTGACTTTGAAGCACATCCAATTTGGATTCCTTGACGGAGTCGGTACCTTCGTGCATATCTATCAAAGTATCCCAAATTTCCTTTGCATTCTCAAGACGGGTGATTTTGTTGAATTCTTCGGGGCACAATCCGTTGAAGAGGATATCACAAGCTTGAGCGTTGTATTGCAGCATTTTCAACTCTTCCGCGGTGGCTTCACGGTTCGGTTCTTTCCCGTCAAAGAATTCACCTTGCAAGCCAATACACACAATAGCCCAAATGGCGGGGTTATGTCCAAGAATATGCATTTTCATCTTATGCTTCCAACTAGCAAAATTAGTGCCATCAAAGTAAGGACCTCTACGGTGATAATTTCCCTCGCTAGACGCCATACTCTCCTAGGTTGTGAAACCAAGGCTATGACCGCCAAAAGCTATGGAAATCAAAGCAAATGGAGACCAAAGCTCTGATACCACTTGTAGGATCGAAAGTATGTCTAGAGGGGGGTGATTAGACTACTTGACCAAATAAAAATCTATCCTTTTCCCAATTTTAGTTCTTGGCAGATTTTAGCTATCTTAGCACAAGTCAAGCAATCTCCACACAATTCAAGCAAGCATGCAAAAGAGTATATGAGCAGCGGAAAGTAAAGCATGCAACTTGAAAGAATGTAAAGGGAGGGGTTTGGAGGATTCAAACGCAATTGGAGACACGGATGTTTTTGTCGTGGTTCTGATAGGTGGTGCTATGGTACATCCACGTTGATGGAGACTTCAACCCACGGAGGGTAACGGTTGCGCGAGTCCACGGAGGGCTCCACCCATAAAGGGTCCATGAAGAAGCAACCTTGTCTATTCCATCACGGCCGTCGCCCACGAAGGACTTGCCTCACTAGTGGTAGATCTTCATGAAGTAGGGATCTCCTTGCCCTTACAAACTCCTTGGTTCAACTCCACAATCTTGTCGGAGGCTCCCAAGTGACACCTAGCCAATCTAGGAGACACCACTCTCCAAGAAGTAACAAATGGTGTGTTGATGATGAACTCCTTGCTCTTTTGCTTCAAATGATAGTCTCCCCAACACTCAACTCTCTCTCACAGGATTTGGATTTGACACAATTTGCCAAACTCGATGGGACCGAATGGTTAAACTCGGTCGGACCGATTCAGCAAACCTAGTGACCGTTAGGATTTTTGGTGGGACTGAGATGCAACTCGGTAGGACTGATATGGTTAGGGTTAGGGCATAACGTAATCTCGGTGTGACCGATTACACAAACTCAGTGGGACCGATTTTGGTAATAAGCTAACCAGAGAGTTGGTCAGGTAAACTCGATGGGACCGATTCGCTCATCTTGGTGAGACCAAAATGTTACAAAAGGGAAACAGGGAGTTTACATTGCAATCTCGGTGGGACTGATTTCTCATCTCGGTAAGACCGAAACGTTACAAAGGGAAACAGAGAGATTACAATCCCATCTCGGTGACACCGAGATCCCTATCGGTGAGACCGATTTTCCTAGGGTTTGTGGCAGTGGCTATGACATTTGAAACTCGGTGGCGCCGGATAGAAAGAATCGGTGGGGCCGAGTTTGACTTTTGGTTTAGGTCATATGTGGATGTGGGAAGGTAGTTGAGGATTTTGGAGCATATCACTAAGCATTTTGAGCAAGCAAGCCATTAAGCAACACCTCATCCCTCCTTGATAGTATTGGCTTTTCCTATAGACTCAATGTGATCTTGGATCACTAAAATATAAAATGTAGAGTCTTGAGCTTCAAGCTTGAGCCAAACTTTTTGTCCTTAGAATTTTGAGGGACCCGCTTTCCTCATCCATGCCATGCCATTCATTGAGCTTTTCCTGAAATATTAATCTTGGAATAATGTTAGCTCAATGAGATATATGTTGTCAGGAATTTCCAAAACCACCCAGGGATAGTTGCACTTTCAACATGCCAAGGCTGCGTTTCAGGTGGTGGGCAGCAAGGGCAAATCGGATCGAGGAAGCATCGCATCGATTGGAAAGAAGTTCCAAGGAGCTGCGCCTGGTGCAGCACAAGGCGGAGGCGCAAGTCGATCTCAGGGGAGAGATGCTGAGGGATATCAGCACCTGGCAGTGTCACATTGATTTTGAGCTAGGGCTAATGGAAGAGATCATATTCACGGAGTCGACTGCGGAGGAAAGAACGCGCATGCTTGCGCAATGGCATGAGCAGCTAGTGCAACTGTTCAAATGGGCGGCAGGAGAAGCCAAATCCCGAGACCAGTTGTGGCAGCACCGCTGGGCATGCATCGTAGGCGAGGTGAGCTGCCCTCCTTCCCTGCCAGCAATGCAGTGACCTAGTAGTCGGTTGCTGCTACGTCTTGAGCTTGTGTTGGTTTTCCCCGAAGAGGAAGGGATGATGCAGCAGAGTAGCGTAAGTATTTCCCTCAGTTTTTGAGAACCAAGGTATCAATCCAGTAGGAGGCCACGCTCAAGTCCCTCGTACCTGCACAAAACGATAGCTACTCGCAACCAACGCGATTAGGGGTTGTCAAGCCCTTCATGGTCACTTACGATAGTGAGATCTCATAGATAGAATATTTTTGGTATTTTTGGTATAAAGATGCAAAGTAAAAAGTAAAAGCAAAGTAAATAGCAAAACAATATTAAAGTGATGGAGATTGATATGATGAGAATAGACCCGGGGGCCATAGGTTTCACTAGTGGCTTTTCTCAAGAGCATAAGTATTCTATGGTGGGTGAACAAATTACTGTTGAGCAATTGACAGAATTGAGCATAATTATGAGAATATCTAGGCATGATCATGTATATAGGCATCACGTCCATGACAAGTAGACCGAAACGATTCTGCATCTACTACTATTACTCCACTCATCGACCGCTATCCAGCATGCATCTAGAGTATTAAGTTAAAAACAGAGTAACGCATTAAGCAAGATGACATGATGTAGAGAGATAAATTCATGCAATATGAAATAAACCCCATCTTGTTATCCTCGATGGCAACGATACAATACGTTCCTTGCTGCCCCTTCCGTCACTGGGTAAGGACACTGCAAGATCGAACCCAAAGCTAAGCACTTCTCCCATGGCAAGAACTACCAATCTAGTTGGCCAAACCAAATGGATAATTCGAAGAGACTTGCAAAGATAACCAATCATGCATAAAAGAATTCAGAGAAGATTCAAATATTATTGATAGATAGACTTGATCATAAACCCACAATTCATCGGTATCAACAAACACACCGCAAAAAGAAGATTACATCGAATAGATCTCCACGAGAGAGGGGGAGAACTTTGTATTGAGATTCAAAGAGAGAGAAGAAGCCATCCAGCTACTAACTATGGACCCGAAGGTCTGAGGTAAACTACTCACACTTCATCGGAGAGGCTATGGTGATGTAGAAGCCCTCCGAGATGACGGCCCTCTTCCGGCGGAGCTCCGGAATAGGCCCCGAGATGGGATCTCGTGGATACAGAAAGTTGCGGCGGTGGAATTAGGTTTTTGGCTCCTGTTCTGATCGTTTGGGGGTACGTGTGTATATATAGGAGGAATAAGTACGCTGAAGGAGCAATGAAGGGCCCACGAGGCAGGGGGCACGCCTTGGGGGGTGCGCCCCCACCCTCGTGACCGCCTCTTTTGTTCCTTGGAGCAGGGTCCAAGTCTCCTGGATCACGTTCGGTGAGAAAATCACGTTCCCGAAGATTTTATTCCGTTTGGACTCCGTTTGATATTCCGTTTCTTCGAAACACTGAAATAGGCAAAAAAACAGCAATTCTAGGCTGGGCCTCCGGTTAATAGGTTAGTCCCAAAAATAATATAAAAGTGGAAAATAAAGCCCAATATAGTCCAAAACAGTAGATAATATAGCATGGAGCAATCAAAAATTATAGATACGTTGGAGACGTATCAGGCATCCCGAAGCTTAATTCCTGCTCGTCCTCGAGTAGATAAATGATAAAAAGAGAATTTTTGATGCGGAGTGCTACTTGGCATAATTTCAATGCGAATCTTCTTAATTGTGGTATGAATATTCAGATTAGAAAGATTCAAGACAAAGGTTTATATTGACATATGAAATAATAACACTTCAAGCATACTAACAAAGAAATTATGTCTTCTCAAAATAACATGGCGAAAGAAAGTTATCCCTACAAAATCATATAGTCTGGCTATGCTCCATCTTCCCCACACAAAGTATTTAAATCATGCACAACCCCGATGATAAGCCAAGCAATTGTTTCATACTCTAACTTTTTCAAAACTTTTTCAATCTTCATGCAATACATGAGCGTGAGCCATGGATATAGCACTATGGGTGGAATAGAATGGCGGTTGTGGAGAAGACAAAAAGGGAGAAGATAGTCTCACATCAACTAGGCGTATCAATGGGCTATGGAGATGCCCATCAATAGATATCAATGTGAGTGAGTAGGGATTGCCATGCAACGGATGCACTAGAGCTATAAGTATATGAAAGCTCAAAAATAAACTAAGTGGGTGTGCATCCAACTTGCTTGCTCATGAAGACCTAGGGCAATTTGAGGAAGCCCATCATTGGAATATACAAGCCAAGTTCTACAATGAAAGATTCCCACTCGTATATGAAAGTGATAACATGAGAGACTCTCTACTATGAAGATCATGGTGCTACTTTGAAGCACAAGTGTGGTAAAAGGATAGTAACATTGTCCCTTCTCTCTTTTTCTCTCATTTTTTATATTTTTGTATGGCCTTTCTCTTTTTTTAATTGGGGCTTCTTTGGCCTCCTTTTTTTCGTCCGGAGTCTCATCCCGACTTGTGGGGGAATCATAGTCTCCATCATTCTTTCCTCACTAGGACAATGCTCTAATAATTATGATCATCACACTTTTATTTTTCTTACAACTCAACAATTACAACTCGATACTTAGAACAAAATATGACTCTATGTGAATGCCGCCGCTAGTGTACCGGGATATGCAATGAATCAAGAGTGACAAGTATGAAAATTATGAACGGTGGCTTTGCCACAAATACTATGTCAACTACATGATCATGCTAAGCAATATGACAATGATGGATGTGTTATGATGAACTAGATGATGGAAAGTTGCATGGCAATATATCTCGGAATGGCTATGGAAATGCCATAATAGGTAGGTATGGTGGCTGTTTTAAGGAAGGTATATGGTAGGTGTATGATACCAGCGAAAGGTGCGCGGTATTAGAGAGGCTAGCAAGGGTGGAAGGGTGAGAGTGCGTATGATCCATGGACTCAACATTAGTCATAAAGAACTCATATACTTATTGCAAAAATCTAGAAGTTATCAAAGCAAAGTACTACGTGCATGCTCCTAGGGGGATAGATTGGTAGGAAAAGACCATCGCTCGTCCCCGACCACCACTCATAAGGAAGACAATCAATAAATAAATCATGCTCCGACTTCATCACATAACGGTTCACCATACGTGCATGCTACGGGAATCACAAACTTCTACACAAATATTCTTTAAATTCACAACTACTCAACTAGCATGACTTTAATATTATCACCTCCATATCTCAAAACAATTATCATGCTTCAATCTTTTCTTAGTATTCAACACACTCAAAAGAAAGTTTCACAAATCTTGAATACCAAGCATATTATTATTAAGCAAATTACCATGCTATTAAGAGACTCTCAAAATAATTTAAGTGAACCATGAGAGATCAATAGTTTCTTTAAAACAAATCCACCACCATGCTCTAAAAGATCTAAGTGAAGCACATAGAGCAAAATTATAATGCTCAAAAGATATAAGTGAAGCACATAGAGCAAAACTATTTAGCTCAAAAGATATAAGTGAAGCACATAGAGTATTCTATAAATTTTGATTCATGTATGGCTCTCTCAAAAGGTGTGTACAGCAAGGATGATTGTGGTATACTAACAAACAAAGACACAAATAATACAAGACGCTCCAAGCAAAACACATATCATGTTGGTGAATAAAAATATAGCTCCAAGTAAAGTTACCGATGGAAGTGGACGAAAAGAGGGGATGCCTTTCGGGGCATCCCCAAGCTTTGACTTTTTGGTGTCCTTGGATTATCTTGGGGGTGCCATGGGCATCCCCAAGCTTAGGCTCTTGCCACTCCTTGTTCCATAATCCATCAAATTCTTACCCAAAACTTGAAAACTTCACAACACAAAACTCAAAATAGAAAACTCATGAGCTCCGTTAGCGAAAGAAAACAAAAGACCACTTCAAGGTACTGTAATTAACTCATTCTTTATTTATATTGGTGTTAAACCTACTGTATTCCAACTTCCCTATGGATTATAAACTATTTTACTAGCCATAGATTCATCAAAATAAGCAAACAACACATGAAAAACAGAATCTGTCAAAAACAGAACAGTCTGTAGTAATCTGTAGCTAGCGCAAGATCTGAAACCCCAAAAATTCTAAAATAAATTTCTGGACGTGAGGAATTTATCTATTAATCATCTTCAAAAAGAATTAACTAAATATCACTCTTAAAATAAAAATGACAGCAGTTCTCGTGAGTGCTAAAGTTTCTGTTTGTTTTACAGCAAGTTCAACAAGACTTTCCCCAAGTCTTCCCAACGGTTCTACTTGGCACAAACACTAATTAAACACAAAAAACACAACCAAAACAGAGGCTAGATAATTTATTTATTACTAAACAGGAGCAAATAGCAAGGAATAAAAATAAAATTGAGTTGCCTCCCAACAAGCGCCATCGTTTAACGCCCCTAGCTAGGCATAACGAGCAAGAATAGATCTAGGTATTGCCATCTTTGGTAGGCAATCCATAAGCGGCTCTCATGATAGTTTCATATGGTAATTTTATTTTCTTTCTTGGAAAG
This sequence comes from Triticum aestivum, assembly GCF_018294505.1. NCBI lineage: Eukaryota > Viridiplantae > Streptophyta > Magnoliopsida > Poales > Poaceae > Triticum > Triticum aestivum. Next base: position 491,333,005 of record NC_057800.1, on the reverse strand, counting down.
TTTTCCATGCCCTTTTTTAATGGAAATTTAAATCTAATATTCCCTTCCTTCATATCAATAATCGCACCAACCGTTCTAAGGAAAGGTCTACCAAGAATAATAGGACAAGAAGGATTGCAATCTATATCAAGAACAATGAAATCTACGGGCACGTAATTCCTATTTGCAACAAAAAGAACATCATTAATTCTTCCCATAGGTTTCTTAATAGTGGAATCCGCAAGATGCAAGTTTAGAGAGCAATCATCAAAATTACGGAAATCTAGTAAATCACACAAAGTCTTGGGAATAGTAGAGACACTAGAACCCAAATCACACAAATCATAAAACTCATGATCTTTAATTTTAATTTTAATAGTTGGTTCCCACTCATCAAAATTTTTCTTTATAAGATTGCATCAAGGCATCAACAATATGTTCGGTGAAGGCTTTATTTCGACTATAAGCATGTGGAGAATTTAGCACGGATTGCAACAAGGAAATACAATCAATTAAAGAGCAACTTTCATTATTAAATTCCTTGAAATCCAATATAGTGGGTTTAGCAACATCTAGATTTTTATTTCTTTCAATCCCACTTTCATCAATTTCATCATTAAGATCTAAATACTCCTAATTTTTAGAACGCCTTCTAGGTAAAGGAAGATCATATTCAGTTTCACCAAGATTCATATTGCAAAATAAAGATTTAATTGGAGACACATCAATAACTTTTATATCTTCATCATTATTGTCATATAAATTGGAAGAGCACGCTTTAATAAAGGCATCTTTGGAAGCACGCATCCTAGCGGTTCTTTCTTTACACTCATCAATTGAAATTCTCATGGCTTTGAGAGACTCATTGATATCATGCTTAGGTGGAATAGATCTAAGTTTTAAAGCATCAACATCAAGAGCAATTCTATCAACGTTCCTAGCCAAATCATCAATCTTAAGCAATTTTTCTTCAATCATAGCATTAAAATTCTTTTGCAAAGAAATAAACTCTTTAATATTAGATTCAAAATCAGAGGGCATCTTATTATAATTTCCATAAGAGTTGTTGTAGGAATTCCCATAATTATTAGAAGGATTACTAGGATATGGCCTAGGATTAAAATTCCCTCTATAAGCATTGTTACCAAAATTATTCCTACCAACAAAATTCACATCCATAGATTCATTGTTATTCTCAATCAAAGTAGACAAAGGCATATCATTAGGATCAGAAGAAACACTCTTAGTAGCAAATAATTTCATAAGTTCATCATCTTTCCACTCAACACATTAATTTCTTCTATCGCATGCACTTTTTTATTAGATGATCTTTCAGTGTGCCATTGAGAATAATTAACCATAATATTATCTAGGAGTTTAGTAGCATCTCCTAAACTGATTTCCATAAAAGTGCCTCCCACGGCCGGATCTAAAAGATTTCTAGAAGCAAAATTCAATCCGGCATAAAAATTCTGTATAATCATCCATAAATTCAGACCATGAGTAGGGCAATTACGTATCATTAATTTCATTCTCTCCCAAGCTTGTGCAACATGTTCATGATCAAGTTGTTTAAAGTTCATAATATCGTTTCTAAGAGAGATGATCTTAGCGGGAGGAAAATACTTAGAGATAAAAGCATCTTTGCACTTGTTCCATGAATCAATACTATTCTTAGGCAAAGACGAAAACCAAGCTTTAGCACGATCTCTAAGCGAAAAAGGAAATAGCTTCAATTTAACGACATCGTTATTGACATCTTTTTTCTTTTGCATATCACATAAATCAACAAAGCTATTCAGATGAGTAGCGGCATCTTCACTAGGAAGGCCGGCGAATTGATCTTTCATAACAAGATTCAACAAAGCAGTATTAATTTCACAAGATTTAGCATCGGTAAGAGGAGAAAACGGAGTGCTAAGGAAATCATTATTATTGGTATTGGTGAAGTCACACAATTTAGTAGTATCTTGAGCCATCGCGACAAACATGCAATCTAACACATGAGCAAACAAGAGAAAACGGGCAAAAGAGGCAAATAGAGAGGGAGGATAGAGTGAGAGAGGGCGAATAAAACGGCAAGGCTGAATTGGGGGGAGAGGAAAACGAGAGGCAAATGGCAAATAATGTAATGCGAGAGATAGGGATTGTGATGGGTACTTGGTATGTTGACTTTTGCGCAGACTCCCCGGCAACGGTGCCAGAAATCCTTCTTGCTACGTCTTGAGCTTGCGTTGGTTTTCCCCGAAGAGGAAGGGATGATGCAGTAGAGTAGCGTAAGTATTTCCCTCAGTTTTTGAGAACCAAGGTATCAATCCAGTAGGAGGCCACGCTCAAGTCCCTCGTACCTGCACAAAACGATAGCTACTCGCAACCAACGCGATTAGGGGTTGTCAAGCCCTTCATGGTCACTTACGAGAGTGAGATCTGATAGATAGAATATTTTTGGTATTTTTGGTATAAAGATGCAAAGTAAAAAGTAAAAGCAAAGTAAATAGCAAAACAATATTAAAGTGATGGAGATTGATATGATGAGAATAGACCCGAGGGCCATAGGTTTCACTAGTGGCTTCTCTCAAGAGCATAAGTATTCTATGGTGGGTGAACAAATTACTGTTGAGCAATTGATAGAATTGAGCATAATTATGAGAATATCTAGGCATGATCATGTATATAGGCATCACGTCCATGACAAGTAGACCGAAACGATTCTGCATCTACTATTATTACTCCACTCATCGACCGCTATCCAGCATGCATCTAGAGTACTAAGTTAAAAACAGAGTAACGCCTTAAGCAAGATGACATGATGTAGAGAAATAAATTAATGCAATATGAAATAAACCCCATCTTGTTATCCTCGATGGCAACGATACAATATGTGCCTTGCTGCCCCTTCTGTCACTGGGTAAGGACACCGCAAGATTGAACCCAAAGCTAAGCACTTCTCCCATGGCAAGAACTACCAATCTAGTTGGCCAAACCCAACGGATAATTCGAAAAGACTTGCAAAGATAACCAATCATGCATAAAAGAATTCAGAGAAGATTCAAATATTATTGATAGATAGACTTGATCATAAACCCACAATTCATCGATCTCAACAAACACACCGCAAAAAGAAGATTACATCGAATAGATCTCCACAAGAGAGGGCGGACTTTGTATTGAGATTCAAAGAGAGAGAAGAAGAGATCCAGCTACTAAATATGGACCCGAAGATCTGAGGTAAACTACTCACACTACATCGGAGAGGCTATGGTGATGTAGAAGCCCTCCGTGCTGACGACCCTCTTCCAGCGGAGCTCCGGAACAGGCCCCGAGATGGGATCTCGTGGATACAGAAAGTTGCAGCGGTGGAATTAGGTTTTTGGCTCCTGTTCTGATCGTTTGGGGGTACGTGTGTATATATGGGAGGAAGAAGTACGCCGGAGGAGCAACGAGGGGCCCACGAGGCAGGGGGGCGCGCCCCCCACCCTCGTGACCGCCTCTTTTGTTCCTTGGAGCAGGGTCCAAGTCTCCTGGATCACGTTCGGTGAGAAAATCACATTCCCGAAGATTTTATTCCGTTTGGACTCCGTTTGATATTCCGTTTCTTCGAAACACTGAAATAGGCAAAAAAACAACAATTCTGGGCTGGGCCTCCGGTTAATAGTTTATTCCCAAAATAATATAAAAGTGGAAAATAAAGCCCAATATAGTCCAAAACAGTAGATAATATAGCATGGAGCAATCAAAAATTATAGATACGTTGGAGACGTATCAGTTGCTGCTGCAGTGAACTTGCAACGCCATGTCGGTTTGCAACCTTGACAATCACTCCATCTATATGTATTGTATTCCTGTGAAAATACTTGGTCGTTTGGAAAAAGATGGTAATTGATTTATCACTAGTTTTAGAATGCTTGGTCATGACAATCAACCGAAGCCAGAACCAGAAGTCTCCATCGCGTAATACTTTACGGTCGGTTGCACCAACAGATGGTCGGTCGGACCCGCGTCTCACCAAAGGGACACGCATCGGCCTGGTCTGACATGTACGACCAGTTACATCACTGACTTGTGCGACCGCATTTGAGCAGTGTAGTACTCCCTCTATCTCAGTTTACAAGTCTTGCACGTGTACCTAGGTCTTTAATTTGACCAACTTAATAAGAGGCATACATTACGAAAAATATATCATTACAAACTTCAAATATTCTATTTTTTAATGATATATTTTTATGTTAAACAATTTATTTTATATAAGTTACATTGACGACCTAGATACACGTGCAAGCCTTGTAAACTGATATGGAGGGAGTACTTGAAATTTATGTTCCACTAAACTCATCGGGAGCCGCTTCGGGCCTCGAAATCAAAACCATCAATTAATCTTTACCTTGTTCCAATCACATTCCAAAGTACTGGTGCTACAATTAAGTGCAAGCCTGCTCACACCTACTAGTACATACCAAACCTGAACATGTTCCCACTATGCAGGTTTTAGTACTAGTGCTAGTACTTAGGTTATAAAAAGGGGAACTACATAACCAAAAATTACTCTACCTTCCTCCTCATAAGTCCTTCTTCTTCGTCTGTCCTTGCCATGGCTGGTGTGCAGAGCTCTAGGTCGAGAACTACTCGTAACAAGGGAGCGGCAACCAAGGCTGCAGAAAAAAAAGAGGGCTCGCTGCCTCGCAGAGACCTCGAAAGATCTCTCATGGGCAGGCGATGGCTCCCAGGAGCTCCCTAGCCGTGAAGGCGAACATGCCGAGCTGGCGGCGCTGGAGTCATTATCCCTCGACGGCATGCCCGATCAGCTCAATAAGCACCTCAATAAGCAAAAGGAGTTCATCCATGGCTTGGTGGAGCTACTGAAGGAGAGCCTCGATGACATGCCCGCTGAGCTCAATGAGCAGGGGGAGTTGACCGCCGACTTGGTGATGCTTATAAAGAATAGCATTTCCTCGGAGAAGAAGACGACCGGCGAAATCTTGCAACTTTAGGAGGACAAGGTGAAGCTCTGCCATGAGCTTGACCTCCTGGAGGAGGAGAACACCGGCTGGAAGAAGCTGCATGAGAATAGTAGTTCCTCGATGAAGATGTTGCAGGCCCTCGTCATGGAAGAAAAGGAGGAGTTGGCGAAGCTCCGCATCAAGCACTCGGCTGCTCTCAAGGTACGTAATGCGACCGTGGAGCAGATGATGAAGGCTCGCATCGAGAAATCCCGTGTCATGGACAGAATGAAGAAGATGGCGGAGGAGACGCGCAAGGAGATGGAGGTCATGGAGGCGATGAAGAAGCAGTTACGACTCTGCGGTCAGCAACCCTTCATGTAGTAGAGAGCAGCGCCCTAGACTTGTGTGTGCGTCTTCCTTCTTTTTTGGGGGTGATAATCTTCCTTCTTCTTTTGCTCCTGTGTTTCTTCTTTTGCTTCGGGTGTTTCACCGCACGTGTCACGTTCTTTGTGAGGCATGAATAGAACAATGCTAACAATGAGATGACTAGCAAATTAGATCACTTTTTATCGCCATATGGCACTGTGCTGCCGTGTTTCGTGCTCCTCCGTCGTACTCTAGTGGAAAACTTGAGTATACCGCACGGTTCTTTGCTCCTCCTCAGGTCGTTGGCACATTTATACAAGCTATCAAATCACAAGGCCCCGCCTTCCAGCAGTAATGAGCCATCAAATCACAAAGGCCCTCGCCTCTCTTGAAACCGACCAAGCTAGAATGCCCCGCCCTCTAGCCTTTTAAAAAATGTATACTTTTGTACAATAGTAGTATCGATGGATTGCGCCATGGAGCAAAACTAACAAGATGAAATTAAAGAAAAAATGTGGTACATATAGAGAGCGCTCATCGCCAAATTATGCATACAGTACTATTAAAAAAAGCTATACGTGCTTAAATGGGGTGCTAAATTCTATTAAAGAAATTAGCATACCTATTTAATTCTTGGGTTCTTATTATTTCTGCCAGTAGTTGTGTATCACTACTCAATTTTGCCATTAGAAGTTACAAGTACTCAAAAATGTCATCGATCCGTGAGATGCCTGCTCAAAAATGCCATCGTTAAGCTAGATGTTTGCTCAAAATGCCATTAGACATTGTTATTTTCATGTCAAACCCGTTGACCATGTTATATGAAAAAATAGGCCGATTCTCACAATGCGAAGTGTGGCCCCGCTTGTCACGAGTAACCAAGTGAATAATTTTATAGGAAAATATGAACGCTGTTGGGATCAAGTAGGCCCCACACTTTATTTAACTGTAGTGAGATAGAGGAACAGCTAGCATGTTGGTCCATTGGTATTTATGTCATTATAACATGGCCAAAGAGTTTGAGTCACAATAATGGTGTCCAACACAATACACCCCTCAGATAAAACTAAGCACTCTAAAATTCTTTAACAAAACTAAGCACCCTAAAATTCTTTGACAACTAAACTGGTGGCTATATGATGTTGGCCATATATATTGTATGTATATAATCTGAAGAAACGAGTGGTACTACTATACCAACTAAAATATGAACTGTAAGAAATACTAGTATGTACGTACTGAAGAGTTAAAGTAACGAGAAGAAACATAACATAGTTCTGCTAGGGGCTCAGCACAACACACCCCTCAAATAAAACTAAGCACACCTGAAATTAAACTAAGCAACTAATCCGGTAGACACTGCATTAGAACCACCATGAGCAATGACACTACCACCTTACTCGGAGTCCTCGTCCACGTCCTCGACTTTGTCCTTGTCCCTCTTCCTCTTGGCTGATACTTCTTTGCTTGAACCGCACACTTGGCTCTTGCTCTTCATCCAACCCTTGTAGATATTGAAACAAAGGTAGCCATCCATTGCAACATAGTGGATGTGGTCTATATCTAGTACATTCCACTTCCATGCACGATGAAACTTGTGCAGAGGTTTCTTCGGTTTACCATACGAAGGATGAACCATGGCTCCTGCCAGGGTCAGCATTGAAGGTTGGTCAGGGGAGGGCACCAACCCATTCTTCTGGAGGTCGAAGGGGTTGCCTACAATGAGGCCTATCCGATCCAGGACTCTTCTGTCGTTCGTAAAGTCTACAATAACGAATTTGACTTGGCCACCCTTGAGGAAGTTCTTAAATTCCTCGCACTCAACGTCGGCATGGCATATGTGGTAGATGAAGCATAAGTCATGCATGCAAACCTGGATCACGGCGGGCTTCATCTTCTCTTCCTCCTTTAGATTCTTCTCTTTGTCCAGGGTTGTGGTATACTCAACATCTAGCCCAGCGACCCACTCGTCATTTGAGTTTTCGAACATGTGCCTGAAGCGAGCAAGGCATCCTTTCACCGACGCGGAAGAACGGGTGTAGATGACATTGAACTCATCGCCGGTGATGGTTCTAACCTTGTACTCACTGCTGCTCATGGAGATTTGGGACGCCATGGATTTGGGAGGAGGGTTAGGATTAGCGGAACTCCCGTAATGTGAAAGGATGGGACGACTAGCAGTGAACTGTCGTAATGTTAAAGGACATTCGGAGACGAGTAGGAGTGAACTGCCAGTGGTTTTTTGCTTGTAAAAATTCTGAGTGGGGTGTGCGAACGGCAGGGTAGTGGCTTTCCTGGTGGATAAATGGATTCATGCACAGTACTATGGGGGCCCAATTAGATGTCATGTCTACTCGACGCCCAATTAAATGGCTTTAGATGTCATGTTAAGCGTCGGGAAAATTACAGGTGATACGAAGCTTTCCATTCTCCCATGATACAGGCTTCCGAGAGCCCTTGGATCTGAGATCGAACGGTTGCATGGCGTGATTCTAGACCTATGGGTGGATATCCTATCCTGGAGGGTTATTCTGTAAATTTTTAGCAACTTAGCATGCGATCGTTCGATCTCAGATCCAAGGGCTGCCAGCAGCCCGTATCATGGTCGTGCCTACCACGAACGTCGCCTCGGTCGCGCCCTTGGAGATTTAACACAGTGCATTAGGCTATCTGATGTTGGCATGTCATACATATTCATCACTTAGTCACTCATACAACAAGGTTAGCTATAAGGTTGGCTATAAGAGTATTTTTTTACTTCTCTCTATCTCTTTCTTCGTAGTATTTATTGCATTTTCCAAGGAGTGACCTCTTCCAATGAAATGGTGCTTAGATGATGTGCTAAGGGAATTAAACAGCTTAGCAACTCAAGTCCCCAATGCATAGGTGCTTAGTTTTTTGTTGCTAAGTTTGCTTCATTTAATTAGCTATAGACTCAAAATTGTCTTTTCACCTAGGTACACGTGCTTAGCATCATTTCTTCCTGGGGTCACGAAACTAGTCTCTCTCTTCTTAATTTACTTGTCACATCAGACTTTATGCCTATGTGGCAGGCTTAGCACTTGTACGAGCAAGTACAATAGTGGGCTATAAGCCCGCTTACATGGCATTTTTGCATATGTGGAGGAAAGAGGCAAGGAAAAAGTGGAGGAGTGGGATCTCATGCAAGAGCCAGCCTCTACATGGTGGAGCATTGGGAGAGGCACCTGTATACCATGGAGGTGGTCAGGAATCGGGAGACTCACGCTGGTCGTTGCGCCGCAGTTAAAATGATAATGGCAAGTCAAATCACTGGGACCCACCTGTCCAGCAGTAACTCGCTGTCAAATCACACAGCGCTACATTTGCAACAGCCTACTCCCTCATCTTCTCTGTCGAACCGACTAGGCGGAACTGCCCCGCCTACCATGCGGGAAAAGCCCTGCCCTCGACTTTTAAATAGTATAGTATACTAATTTTGTATCCATGGATTGCGCCATGGAGCAAAGCCTCAAGAAAACGGCGGTACATATGTATGGAGTATATATACAACACGATTGTTCGCATTCGCGTCGCACCCTAGACGGTCGGTCGGTCGGTCTGGCACGCCACTCTCTGAATGGAACGTGCATCATATTGCGTTTGCACACACATGTGGGACCGTAACTGAGAACCGACCATAGGCACACTCCCCGGCCCCGCAAGTCGGGTGAGTTAATAGAAGAGAGAGACGAGCGATAGTACTAGAGAAGTGTTGTACAGACATTGGTGCCTGGACGATCCCTGCATGACATGGAAGATCAGTTCGTCCATGCATGTGAACAGACTCCAGCAGACACGCCTGGATTGGCTATCGTCTACATATCATGCAGGCTGTGTTGTACAGGGTTGTAGTTCTGATGAGAAATCTAAAAAAAGGTTTCTTGTCATCTTGCAATATTAGGTGTCATGTGCTTCGGATCACTGCCAGGGTTAAACATCGACAACTAAGTTCCTCCAAGGCGCTGGTCATTGGGGGCACATGCACGAAGACTACTCGGCTGCCATCTAGGTCAAGCCGGCTATGTTAATTAGGACATCTATAGATGGACCCCTTTTCTAGGAGTTTATCTTTAATTTGAGCTTTGGTCCTCGTCTAGTTTGTCCGTCAGCATTCATGTTGTCTCCTTTGGGCAGTGAGGTTATGGTTTCTTGTCATGTGGCATTTTTTGTGTTATATGTTATAATCTGGTGCTTCAGATCAAAATGACAACAACTGCGCCTCCGGGGCACATGCATGAAGACTTCTCAACAATCATTGATGAGGTCAAGCCGGCTCCGGTAGACAAAAGAAAACTAGTAGTACTCCACTATATAGGCAGGAGCCTCCACGCTTGCTTGCTAGTGTTGCTCTCTTCACACTGTCTCGTCCTCTCCAGATCTAAACACGACAGCGGTGGCCACACTCTCTCTCTCTCTCTGCTCACCGCTGGTCACAGATCCAGCTGGATCCTCTCCACCCGGGAAGGTGAGAAGGTACAACGTTCACGCGGTCGTCCTCGGCGACGGCTCTTAGCCACTGCCAGCACGTCCTGATTAGTGTGCCTTCCCATTCTCTCCCAAGCACCGCTGGCTAGGGAGGGCCTCCACCCTTCTTCCTCGATGTCGTAGTGTGGGCATATCCGGCCTCCCGCCGCCCACCTAGCGACATCCCGGTGACCCTCGGGTATAACTTCCTTTGAAACCGGCCTTGATCTACTTCCCGAGCTCCTGACGTTGCTGCATTTATATCTTTTACTATTTCTCAGGCCCCCTCGTAGATAGGATCGATCGGATGTTTGAAAGCCACCTAAATTTTTACTGTTAAGAGGTAAAACTAGTAATCTAGTACTACTTGGTTCAAACAAGGAAGAAAGGGGGTGGGGTGGGGGAAGATTTGTTTCCTGAATCTAGGACTTGGTCGAAAGAGGAAATAATGGGGGCGAAAAGTAGCAGAGACTGGCTATCCAATTGGTCTCTTGGTCTAATAGGGAAATAAAGGAAAACACAGTACAAACTGAATATAAACCCGATCTATTGGTTGAAAAAGGAAAGAAAGTGGGGACTCGGGGACAAGTCAACAGAGTAAGTCCAGCACTAGATTTGCTAGCCTCACACAGTATAAGGTGGCTATACCGAACAAAAATGGGACCAACCCAGATATCATGTTCTGATGTTTGTTTCCTTGATCCACTCTTATGTAATGACACTGGTAAAATGTAGCAGGTGCACTGTTAAAAGTAAGGACACGTTAAACCAATGTTGTTTTCAATGTAGTGCCTCCAGTAATATGAATCAATGGCACTTTTTCATGTCCTACTAAATTTCCCATTAAGATAAGTTGCTTCTTTTTGTTAGATATGCAACTGTCCTGGTCCGCCTACTCTCACGTGCCCAAATACCAACTCTGTAGCATCTATTAATGTAATGTTGCTGGTAAAATGAAGCAATGGCACCATTAAAGTAATGTCATATTTAACGGTTTTCATAGTTAATCCTAATGCCCACACTAATATCTAGCAATGTTGCTGCTTTAGAAATTGCTACTGTCCTTGTAGGATTGCCATTCAGATAAGGAACATGCTTATTTTCATTTGATGTATGTTTCATCACTTGTTAGTCACCCTCCTTTCCACCTTTTTTGTGCAAACAGAGATATACATTTCACGCTTGATCTTAGTTGAACTGCACAAATGATATCCAAATTATAGTTGAACATTCTAGGAGCTTCACAACCAACCTTGATGTTGCTCAATTTTACTACAACTAATAAAGAAGAAGCTCTATGGGTTTCATTTTCTGATGGAAATGGAACCGGGGCTGGAGCCCTTTTCTTAAAAAATAAATGAAGAAGAAGCTGCTAGCTCATGGGGCATTGCTTCATTTTAGGTGAACTGCACCAAAAGGTCCCATGAATTGAATCATCCATGTTGGTGACTGGTGTCATCCCTTCTACGATGGCGTTGACTGCAGATATGGTTCCCATCACAAGGTATATTCCTTTTTGGTCTGACCATTTTCCAAAGATCTTGCATGTTGAGTCTGCTCTTGTGCTACTGTTTTGGCACTACCATGATAAAGCAGTAATGTTATTATTTTGCACCTTAATCTAGTGGCACTATTAATTTGAGGCAATGTTTTGGCACCTCTAGTGCCACTGATTTATATATATATATGTATATATGTATATATGTATCGAAAGAGGGGGTTTCCTCCGATTTCATTAAAGAAACCCAACCATAGAGAACCATTATCCGACAACATCTCAATGTAAACGGGCAGTTATGCAACTACTACTAGAACGGACTGAGTACTAGCAGGAGACAAGTTCGCCACATAAGCTAGGAAGGTAGGTGGACACAGCACCAGCTCGACCAAATTTGGATTACAACCCAAATGCTACCACATAAACATCAGGGGGGAGATAGGGACTGAAAGAGCCAGCTTCAGCATCCCAGTCTAAGCACCCCCGGCCTCCATCATTGCGATGCACGGTACACCATGTTTGCCACCTGCTCGACCCTAGTGCCACTAATAAAATGAAGTAATAATACAGTTAAAATAGAGCGAGTGTCCTCTCTATCATTTCATTTCCAATGTAGATAAAGAAAGTGCTTCTCTTTGTTAGTATATGTTTCGCGAACGAGTCCCATTGTTAATGTTTAAGCATTTCTTCAAACTGGGGTGCTTAATTTTAGTTGATCTGCACAAAAATAGAGATTGGAATGTCTCATGGCCCCTCCTTGTACTATCGATGTACACTGATGTTCATCACTAGCAAAAGGTGTATCGGGGAGACTTGGGTCGATTTCCAGTATGAGGTGTCGCAGGGCCCATCTCGCCCTTGCAGCATGGCATACTATGATACTAGCGCAATATTTTCTTCTATTTATTAGTGTATGTTTCATCTACTAGTGCCACTATAATGTAATCACGCTTTTTCATTATCTGCACAAACAGGGTTATTCAGCTGCATTTTGGTGGAACTGCACAAATGTATGGATGGAACCGGCATATATGCAGAGTGTGAGGTGTGCCAAGTAAAAATTACTGACACCAACCATGATCCATGCACGCATTGGCATCCACCACCACCAGTGGGATGTGTGGTGCTCTCTGTGAACAGATCTTTCTCGGCAGCAAATCCTCTAACCAAATACTAGTAGCTTATATTGACAGTTTTCTAGGGAATACTCTTTTTCTGAAAGAAGCACCAATCTATTTTTCTTTATTTGTACACAGTGTCACAACTTTGACCCAAAGGTCCAGAGCTATTTTACGGTGATTGGCGTGGTACTCGGAGACTAATTGTAAGCATGATTTTCATTAGTTGTCACACTGATTGTAAGCACGAGCAGATGGAAGATTAGGTTAGTGCGAAGCTTACCTTAAACCCTACCGTCGATGTTGAAACGAGGCAGGCATCGAGGGAACCGTGGAGAACAGTGGGGAAGCGATGTCGCACCATCCGGCCTCCTCTTGCGGTGGGAGAACGAATGCTCCTGTGACTCCGGCTGGCTCTGCACCCTCACGAACGGCACACCGTACTCGATCGATTCGTTATCCTCTAGGTGCTCGACCTTCGACCTGTACACCCACCACCTCTGCCTGACTTTCACCTCGGGTGAATCTGTCTGCTCCATCACCCAGAGGAGATACTTAATGAACTCGAAGGACTGCAGCATGACTGCCATCGAGGAGTAGATTACCGCCCTCATCGCCGCTGTCTCGCTCTTTCGCATACATTGACACATGTCCCTCACCGTCCTCGAAATCTCCCACTCATTTTCAAACCAAGTAAGGATCTCCTTCAACCTGGCTAACTTTGCCTGGTCGCCGCCAGCGATCTGCCTGATTCGCTGCTGCATCCTCTCCATAGATGTCCTTCTGAGTGGTCCGGTGCTATCTTTGGAAGATTGGAGGAGAGACGGTGGTCTTGCAATAGAGAAGAGCGAGAGGCGAGATGGTGGTTTTGGAATGGAGATGAGAGGGGTGGTTTTGCAATGGAGAAGAGGGAGAGGCGAGACAATGGTTTTGGAATGGATATGATGGAGAGGAGAGGAGGTGGTTTTCCAATGGTGAAGAGGGAGAGGCGAGACGGTGGTTTTGGAATGGAGATTATGGAGAAGAGAGGAGGTGGTTTCGCAATGGATAAGAGGGAGAGGAGCGTGCGGCAGCGATTTAGGATTGGACGTGAGGGCCGGCGCGTTGTGACTGGTTCAAAATCAAAATCAATTTACCCTTCAATTAAGAAAGTAACCCCAGATTAACTAGTCTCCCTTTTATTCTGGGTCATAATTGACCATGATTTTCACAAATAAAATATATGTTATACGTTGCAAAAATAATATAATTTGAAAGTACATTCAGATACGAACCAAACGATACAATTTTTGGTAACATGCATTCACATTTTGCTTGTCAAATACAGTACGTGGTCAAATTTTGACCCAAAATACGCAAAACAAAAAAATACTTCCAAGACCAGCGTCGCTCCTCTCCTCTCCACCGCCACTCCTCTCCTATTCCAATCTAAATCCAGCGCCGCTCCTCTCCTCTTCCATTTCAAAACCACCGCCCCTCCTCTCCTGTTCCAATCCAAAACCAGCGTCGCTCCTCTCCCGTTCTAATCCAAAACCAGCGCTGCTCCGCTCCTCTTCCATTCAAAAACCACCACCGGTGAGTGAAGGTGCTGTGGAGAAGTAGATAGATGGAGGAGTACAACTGATACATGAGGATCGCAGACGGCGACCCTGTGAAGCTAGTTAGGATGTTGGAGATATAGTCTTTGTTTGACAACAAGGACCAACTAGCGGCGACAGCGACATCCATGGTCAAATATCTACAACTGAGCGAAAAGGCAGCGATACTATGGAAGGGAGTTGCGCAGGAGTACATAGAGCTGCTCCTCTAGGCCATGGAGCAAATAGATTCACCGAATCCGATCGTGAGGGAGCGGTGGTGGGAGTATCGATCCCAGATGGAGCATCCACCAGAGATTGAAGGATCGAGCATCTACAGGGTGTCGTCTGTGAGGGTGTCGTGCCAGAGCGAGCCGGTGGAGTCTTCATCCACCGAACCCAACTGCAAGAGGAGAAAAGCAGTTGGTCCGACGACGCTTCCCCACCATCCTCTCCCTCGCTGTTCACATCGTCTCACGGGGCGGCTGTCTGCCGCTGAGGAATAGGAGGGGATTGCCCCCAGCCCAATAGTCGGGCAGGTTGTGAATTGTCAAGAGGAGCTTAGGGTTGTCAGTATTGGCAAGTTGTGAATTGTGTTTTGTGTTGTGTATTTTGAGAGTACTTTCAGATATGAATTTCTTTTGAATTTCATATTTGCAGTATTGAGCATATGAGGTATTTTATGAATTCTAGAGATCTATTTTAGCACTTTAAATGTAGTTTCATAGGAGTATAATAGTGCAGACAATGTGATTCTTAGAGAAGAAACTACAAGTTTCAGTTTCAGATTAGAAACTGCAAGTTCAGGTTCACATAAGAAACTGCAACTTTCAGAGGCAGAGCATTTATATTAACATGGCCTTTTCAAACAGGAATAACATCATGTTGGAAGTTTTATTCGTGGTCGAAAATAGAACTACCATCCAGTTAACATCACGTTGATCAACATTCATGCATAGCACATCTTCATATGATGCACAGTCAAAAAGATATGTTATTTTCAAAATACCCACACAATGTCGAGTGTGTGAAAAACAGAGAAAACATGGGACGAAGTTTTGGCAAGTGTTGGACGTGGTGTGCATAGACGACAATGGGGACCCACATGTCAATAATGGTAGAGGCAAAAAATTAGAGGTATTTTCCCTGCATCAGGTGGAATCGAACACATGCGGAACAACTATCGGGTAGTGTCACTTGGCCACTAGGCTAGTTCAGCACTTTCGTAACAAATAAGGCACTGCGTCAGGTGGTCCGATCTCCTCCTATGCCTTTGTGTGCTCGCCGCGGTGCCGCTGTCTGCCGTTGTGAACATGCTAAACAAACAAGAGGAATCTGGAGAGGACTGTACGTGGAGAGACGGACAGTCGGGACCCACCAGGTCCATGGCCGTACGCAAGCAAGTGTCTCATTGAAAAAAATACTTCCTCGTAATGCTATACTGACATTGGGGCCCATGGGTTTGTCAACATAGTTACATTTTTTAGGTGCTTCAACGTAGTTACTAAAGGAGATAAATTCACAACGAAGTCGGGGAGCTAGCAGGTATCATTTATTATCACTGGGGCAGCAAGTATCAGCTGGGTTGTGGGTTGTACCGTCTAGGATTTCTTTTTTAACATGCGCAACCCACGATATGTCGGTTTTGTATTTTCTTGAGGGTCGTCATGTATCGACCGACCTATGGACTTCCCATCTGAGATTTTATTTTTCCTAAAATATCGGCAGCCCAATTTATGTATTTTTTTGAAGAAAACGCAGAGGTCTGTTCTATTTTTCTATATAAAAATAAGAATGCCTGGTCCAACTTATGTTTCCCTTCTAACTATATTATATATATTTAAATTATTTTATATGTTATTATATATTATTATTGTCATCGTATATTTAACAGATACTTACATATGTAAGAAAACAATATCCCACATCTTATTAACTTATAAAAATAATTTTTTAACAATAAAATCATGGATATTTTTGCAACGAAAATCCTAGTGATTGTGTACGAACGCTTGGTAAGATTTAAGGACCAATGTAATAATAAATCACTTATTATTTAAATATATTTATAACAAAATGCCCAGCCCTTGTTTATTTTTTGATAACATTGATGCGCCCAACCCAACATTATAATTAGAATCAGCCCAGCAAAATCATGTACTCCCTCCGATCCTTTTTACCTTGCGCATAAATCTTGACCCGCATACCAAGGAGAGAACTCGGTGGACAATTTTTGACCAATTTACACCTTGGTTCGCATGGAAAGAGCTACAACATTTTAATTGCTTTAAATACTGCATGCAACGGATTGGCTAATCCCTCGTCAGTGTCGCATGCGCGCAGCCTGCGTTCCTTGCATGGCGGCCGTGATTGGCTTAACTGTAGCGGGAAGGTAGGGGCAGAGAAGAAAAGCATCCCTTAAGAAGTGGATCGCGCAGAGCAATTAGGAAAAAAAGAGAAAAAGTTATGCGCAAAGAAAATAGAAACGAAGGGAGTACTTAAAGAAAGTGCAAATGGCCTGTAATTTTTTAGGAAACAATAAATGGGTCGCATGGACGCTACATTATTTATTCACCCAACCCAACAAATGGACTATAATTCTAAAAAATGATCAAATTGACTGTAAATTGTGAAAAAATGGGTTGAATATGTGCCACATTTTTTGAGGCTGAAATATGGGCCAATAGGTCGAAGCCAACGCAAGTTGTTGTCAACTTAGTCAACAAATGATACTCACATCGTTAGCCATTGGATTTAAATCCAACGACTAGCATCCATCTTCAATCTCTCGTCTTCTTCCTCCAGCGCTGTCGGGACCACCTGCTCCCGCCTTCTGCTACTAGCAGCTCTACTTAGCACGCTTCGCTGTGAAGCGCTACCCCACCCCCGGCCAGGCCATCCCTCCACCCCTCCATACATCATGTTCTTCTCCATCGACTCCCAAACCACATCGCACCAGAACCAGTTAACCCTTGTACACCTCTCCGTCTGTGACTCCACTCCCGCGTCTTCCCATCTCCGGCTCATTGCTGTCCGGCGCCTCGCCGTCGTCCACCACCTTAGATGCGCTCGACGCGGAGTGGTCAACGAACGACATCCATCGAAAGTGGACTGTACGTGGAGAGGCTGACAGCTGGGTCCACAGCCGCATGCAAGGAAATGCCTCCTTTTTACCCACAAGATAATGATTTCTCCCGACAGTTGGGACCCACCGGAAGGGCCTTTGTCTTTCGCAAAAAAAACGTTTCCCCTGCTGACAGGTTGGACCCACCAGCTATATCTTCGCACACAAGGAAGTGCCCCCTTATTACGCACAAAAAATGAATACCCCCTGCTAGCTGGGACCCACTTCTACCTCTTTTAGCACTGCGTTGGTTTTCCCCGAAGAGGAAGGGATGATGCAGCAAAGTAGCGTAAGTATTTCCCTCAGTTTTTGAGAACCAAGGTATCAATCCAGTAGGAGGCTACACGCAAGTCCCTCGTACCTACACAAAACAAATAAATCCTCGCAGCCAACGCAAATAGGGGTTGTCAATCCCTATAAGGCCACTTACGAGAGTGAGATATGATAGATATGATAAAGATAATATATTTGGTATTTTTATGATAAAGATGCAAAGTAAAATAAAGGGAAAGTAAATAACTAACTAGTAGGAGATTGATATGATAAGATAGACCCAGGGGGCATAGGTTTCACTAGTGGCTTCTCTCGAGAGCATAAGTATTCTACTGTGGGTGAACAAATTACTGTTGAGCAATTGACATAATTGAGCATAGTATGAGAATATCTAGGTATGATCATGTATATAGGCATCACATCCGAGACAAGTAGACCGACTCCTGCCTACATCTACTACTATTACTCCACTCGTCGACCGCTATCCAGCATGCATCTAGAGTATTAAGTTAAAAACAGAGTAACACCTTAAGCAAGATGACATGATGTAGAGGGATAGACTCATGCAATATGAAGAAAACCCCATCTTGTTATCCTCGATGGCAACAATACAATACGTGCCTTGTTGCCCTTACTGTCACCGGGAAAGGACACCGCAAGATTGAACCCAAAGCTAAGCACTTCTCCCATTGCAAGAAAGATCAATCTAGTAGGCCAAACCAAACTAATAATTCGAAGAGACTTGCAAAGATAACCAATCATACATAAAAGAATTCAGAGAAGATTCAAATATTATTCATAGATAGACTTGATCATAAACCCACAATTCATCAGTCTCAACAAACACACCGCAAAAAGAAGATTACATCGAATAGATCTCCACGAGAGAGGGGGAGAACATTGTATTGAGATCCAAAAAGAGAGAAGAAGCCATCTAGCTACTAACTATGGACCCGTAGGTCTGAAGTAAACTACTCACACTTCATCGGAGAGGCTATGGGGTTGATGTAGAAGCCTTCCGTGATCGATGCCCCCTCCGGCGGAGCTCCGGAATAGGCCCCAAGATGGGATCTCGTGGATACAGAAAGTTACGGCGGTGGAATTAGGGTTTTGGCTCCGTATCTGATCGTTTGGGGGTACGTGGGTATATATAGGAGGAAGAAGTACGTCGGTGGAGCAACAGGGGGCCCACGAGGGTGGAGGGCGCGCCTGCCCTCATGGAGGGCGCGCCTGCGGGGCAGGCGCGCCCCCTACCTCGTGGCCTCCTGTTAGTTGGCTTGACGTAGGGTCCAAGTCTCCTGAGTTGTATTCGGTGAGAAAATCACGCTCCCGAAGGTTTCATTCCATTTGGACTCCGTTCGATATTCCTTTTCTCCGAAACCCTAAAACAGGCAAAAAATAGCAATTCTGGGTTGGGCCTCCGGTTAATAAGTTAGTCCCAAAAATAATAAAAAAGTGGATAATAAAGCCCAATAATGTCCAAAATAGTAGATAATATGGCATGGAGCAATCAAAAATTATAGATACGTTGGAGACGTATCAAGCGTCCCCAAGCTTAATTCCTGCTCGTCCTCGAGTAGGTAAATGATGAAAACAGAAATTTTGATGCGGAGTGCTACTTGGCATAATTTTAATGTAATTCTTCTTAATTGTGGTATGAATATTCAGATCCAAAAGATTCCAGACAAAAGTCCATATTGACATAAAAATAATAATACTTCAAGCATACTAACTAAGCAATTATGTCTTCTCAAAATAACATGGCCAAAGAAAGTTCATCCCTACAAAATCATATGGTTTAGTCATGTTTCATTTTCGTCACACAAGAATGCTCTCATCATGCACAACCCCGATGACAAGCCAAGCAATTGTTTCATACTTTAGTAATCTCAAACCTATAAACTTTCACACAATATATGAGCGTGAGCCATGGACATAGCACTATGGGTGGAATAGAATATAATGATGGGGGTTATGTGGAGAAGACAAAAAAGGAGAAAGTCTCACATCAACGAGGCTAATCAATGGGCTATGGAGATGCCCACCGATTGATGTTAATGCAAGGAGTAGGGATTGCCATGCAACGGATGCACTAGAGCTATAAATGTATGAAAGCTCAACAAAAGAAACTAGTGGGTGTGCATCCAACTTGCTTGCTCACAAAGACCTAGGGCACTTGAGGAGGCCCATTGTTGGAATATACAAGCCAAGTTCTATGATAAAAAATTCCCACAAGTATATGAAAGTGACAAAACAAGAGACTCTCTAACATGAAGATTAAGGTGCTACTTTGAAGCACAAGTGTGGCAAAGGATAGTAACATTGTCCCTTCTCTCTTTTTCTCTCTTTTTTTGGGCCTTCTCTTTTTTCATGGCCTTTCTTTTTTTGGGGGCTGTCGTGGGTTTGTCACGGCAAATGTCCTTGTGAAAGGACTTAGTCGTGGAGCCATCGCTACGGGTTAGCTTTAAGGGGTTAAACCAGACAAAGGGACACGGGGAATTTTATACTAGTTCGGCCCCTTCGAGGAAGGTAAAAGCCTACGTCTAGTTGTGATTGGTATTGCTAGGGTTTCGAAGGCCAGGGAGCGAATCCGCCTTGTCTGTCTCTCGAGTTGTTGTCTGTTGTCCTGAACCGCTGCCGGGTCGTCCCCTTATATACATGGGCGGCGCCCATCGGTTTACAGAGTCCCGAGACCGGCTCATAAACGTGTCCGGTTCGGTCTCCACTCTTTCTATCTTACAATACAAGTTTCATACAAATGCCGGTTCATGGCTACGGGCCTTAAACCGGTTCTGGGCCTTGGACCTTTCCTCTTCTGTCTACATGGGCTTCAAGCATAATCAACTATGGATGAAGTCAACCCGGCCTTTCCTGGCCGGTTTACGCCAAGTAGTAATATCCCCAACATTAGGCCCCAGATTGATTTGAACAGGTTCATGTCAATCCTTAGTAAAAACTTCGTCTTCGACATCTTCTCATAATTTAGTAAATTGTCGTGACATCATCTTCTCGGTTCGTGGTAAACCGTCGTGACGTCATCTGTTTAAAAGCTGTGTATGACACATCTTCATTAATAGGTCTCCGACAATCGAGGCGACAGCTCCGCCTTACTTCCAATTTTCTGGCCCCTCGATTTTTGCGCCTGACACTTATCCCTTGCCTTTATAAATAGGACCGAGGGGTCATTTTCACCTTTTCCCCCTCGTGCCTCTTCGCGTCGTCTTCCTTGCGCTGCTCAGCCTCTGGAGCTCCGCCGCCACCGTCGACCGTCGCCTCTGCTCCGACCCTGGCCACTGCATCACCCTGAACGCACCAGAGTACTGCGGCGCCTTTCCGCTTCCTCACCAGCTCCGGTAAGTTCTTTGCTTTTTTGCCACAGATCTGTTCTAGGGTTTCGACATTTTTCGCAGTTCTTCCGAAGTTCATCAGTGCTTCAGTGTTGTTCTTCCCTGTTCTGCCTTTAGTATGTAGATGGTGTCACATCCCTAGCTTTACCCTGGCCTTGGACTAGCTTGGTTGCTGCATCATGTTTAAATTCAAATGAAATTTGAATTGAGGAATTTTCAAAAGCCTCAGGAAACCTCTAAAATAACCAACAATTAAATCTTCTCAAATGTGTCCAAGAAAATGTTCCTGTTATTCCATGGAAATATTGGTGAGAGGTAAAATTTAAACCAATATTTTTGGAGTCACAGAGATATTTATTTTGGCCATTTGAATTAATCCAATAACTATTTGCTTTGGATTTATATTTAATATATATTAAATATGACTCCAAATAATTCTGGAAGTTTGTGAGTGGCTTTGAATATATTTTAGTAAGCCACATAATAAACTACAGAATTTATTAAAATGGTTTAGTATTTTACTAAACTAAAACAAAACAGAACAAAATAGAAAACAATAAATAAAAACAGAAATAGAAAGAGAGAGAAGAGAAGTACCTGGCCTCACCCGTGCAGCCCAGCCGGCCCAGCTCCTCCCGCGGCCCAGCCCATCTGGCCCCCTTCTCCTGTCTTCTTCCCGTGCCAGCGCACGAAGCAGCTGCGTGCTGGACGCACGCGCGCCGACGCCGGCCACCTCCTGCTTCGCCGTGGCAGCCTCCCCGACCCCCCCTCGCGACGCCACGGAGACGGCCTCGACCCCCCTCGACCATCTCTCTCTCTCTGGACCCCCTCTCTCTCTCCCCCCTCCTCTGTTTCCCTCCCCGAACGGAGCCGCCGCCACCGACGAGAGCCACCGCGGCCACCGCCTTCCCCTCGCCTCTCCGACGCGCCCCCGAGCTCCGCCGTGATGTTCCCGTCCCTACCACGGAGCCACAAGACGCCGGACGCCCTGGAGCGCCGCCATCGACGCCATCTTCTTCCTCTGCACCGACGGCCGTCGTCGCTTGATTCGCCGGCCACAGAGCGTCCCCGGCCTCGCCCTCGCGCTCGTTGGACCCGCGGTGAGCCACTGAACCGTTCCCCTCTTCCTCCCATGCCGTTGGGCCGCTCTAGCCATTGCTTCCGCCGGACCCGAGAGCTCGCCGCCGCCGTGCCTCGTCACCACCGTGGCTGGAGCCGTTGCAGCTCGAAGCCGAGCACACCACCGCACTCAACACGTCTCCAGGAGCCCGTAGCCGCCACTAGCTTCCCCTCCTGTGCCCCCGAACGCTAACCCCGACCTCGCCCGAGCTCCGGCCGCCGCCTCGGGTTCCACTCCGGCGAGCTCCGGCCTCCCCAGCTCATCCCACATGCTCCACTGGGTGCGGACGATGACGGGCTACGCCCCGGTGGTCTCCGCGCGCTTTTCCGCCGCCTGTAGCCCATTCCGGCGAAGCACCGCCGCGCGGTTTGGTCGTCGCCGGCCGAACTCCGGCGAGGCTGACGTGGCGGCTTATTTAGCGCTAATCCCCACCATTAGCCACCCCACCAGCCGCTGACAGTGGGCCCTAGAGCCAAGTCAACCCTGGTCAGTGCGGGTTTGACCCAGGGTTAACCCCAGTGTCACTGACGTGTGGCCCCCACACGTCAGGTTTGACCTGGAGGCGCCCAGTTGACCTGCTGACGTCATGATGACGTCAGGCTGGCGCATTAATTCAATTACTGGATTTAATTTAATTCTGAAAATTCCAGAAAATGCCTAAAACTTCTAAAAATCATAGAAAATTAACCGTAACTCCAAATTAAATAATTTATATATGAAAAATTATCAGAAAAATTCAAGGAATCCATCTGTACCATTTTCATGCATGTTAGAACAACTTATAGCTGCTGTTTAGCACAAATCAAATAAAGGGCATTTATTTAATCACATATGGAGTTTGAATTTGAATCTTGGATTCAAACCAACTTCATTTAATCTGGTTTTAGTTGCATTAGCCCAAAACACATTCATTTTGCCATGTCATGATCATGCATCATATTGTGCATTGCATTGATTGTATTCCTTTCTGTGTTGCCGGTATTTGTCCCCTCTCGATAGACGTGATACCGAAGATGTGATCGTTGACACTGATGAAGACTCAATGTTATCTTCAGAAGTGCCAGGCAAGCAAAACCCCCTTGTTCATTCCGATACAATCCTACTCTCTCGCTCCTGCTCTCTTTTACTGCATTAGGACAACACCGATTCATCTGTTACTTGCTGCGGTAGCTGAACCCCTTTATCCTTTGCATGACCTGTCATTGCCACAGTAAATAGATGAAACCCACTAGCATGAGTAGGAGTTGTTTGAGCCCTGTTGTGCCTACTCATTCATGCTTGTTTGTCATGCCTGCTACTGCTTAGAGTTGAGTCAGGTCTGATTCATCGGGGATGAATCAGAGGCGTGTGAACCTGTCCTACTGTGTGTGAGCTAAGTGTGTGAACACGATTTGGTAAAGGTAGCGGTGAGAGGCCATGTAGGAGTACATGGTGGGTTGTCTCATTGCAGCCGTCCTCAGGAACTGAGTTCTGTGTTTGTGATCCATGATTCAGCTACTACCACGCATTGGGCCCGAAACCAATGGACCCTCTCGGCTTCTTGACCACCCTTGTCCTCTGTCCAGGAGTTGCAAGTAGTTTCTAGTGTTTGTAGTATGCTGGAGGCCGTGCGCAGCGCTGACCGTAGGGGTGGGCTGTGATGCGGTAGGCACGTGGCCGGGTAAACCGGGCGCCCGTTTGGTGTCTCGGGAACCCTATTCACATCGTTTGGGGCTGTGAGCGAAACTCCGGCCGGATCTCCTCATGGATGGAACCCGAATAGGCGATAAACCTGGACTAGAGACTTAGGTGATTAGGTAGGTCGTGGCCGACACCCACGTTGGGCTTCCGCTTGAAGGTTGCCGAGTACATGTCATGTAAACGGCGGTAAGTGGTGAGAGCGTGTGTGAAGAAGTACACCCCTGCAGGGTTAATATCATCTATTCGAATAGCCGTGTCCGCGGAAAAGGACTTCTGGGTTGCTTATATCAGTTCATAGACAAGTGAAAGTGGATACTCTAAAATACGCAAGATAAGCGTGAGTGCTATGGATGGCGTTCTTGTAGGGAGACGGGAGCGGATCCATAGTGGTGTATTGATATGGTGAATATGTGGACTCGTGTGCGCCACCTCAAAAGAGTCGCTTGCAGTCGTAGTTTAGGATAGCCACCGAGTCAAAGCTGGCTTGCTGCAGTTAAACCCCACCATCCCTTTGTTGATAATGATGCATATGTAGATAGTTCTGATGTAAGTCTTGCTGGGTACATTTGTACTCACGTTTGCCTATTTTATGTTTTTGCAGAGAGACTTCAGTCTCACTAGTATTTCCGCGTGGTCTTCGATGTTTAGCTTGTTACCTCAGCTACGATCTTGTGCCTCGGCAGGATTTGGTAGATAGTCAGGCTTCTCAGCCTTTTTCATTTATAGATGTCTGTACTCAGACATGATAGCTTCCGCTTGTGCTTGATTTGTATGCTCTGAATGTTGGGTCATGAGACCCATGTTTGTAATATCTCGCTCCTCGGAGCCTATTGAATAGATTACTTGAGTCATAGAGTCATGTTGTGATGCCATGTTGTATTTGCACATATCGAGCATATTGTGTGTATGTTATTGAAATGCTTGGTATGTGTGGGATCTGACCATCTAGTTGTTTATCTTTAGTAGCCTCTCTTACGGGGAAATGTCTCCTAGTGTTTCCACCGAGCCATGGTAGCTTGCTACTGCTCCGGAACACTTAGGCTGGCCGGCATGTGTCCTTCTTCGTTCCTGTGTCTGTCCCTTCGGGGAAATGTCACGCGGTGAATACCGGAGTCCTGTTAGCCCGCTACAGCCCGGTTCACCGGAGTCCTGCTAGCCCAGTGCTACAGCCTGGATTCACTCGCTGATGACCGACACGTTCGATGCTGGGTCATGGATGCATGTCCCTGTAAGTCTGTGCCGCTTTGGGTTTACGACTAGCCATGTCAGCCCGGGCTCCTTATCATATGGATGCTAGCGACACTGTCATATACGTGTGCCAAAAGGCGCAAACGGTCCCGGGCAAAGGTAAGGCGACACCCGTGGGAATACCGTGCGTGAGGCCGCAAAGTGATATGAGGTGTTACATGCTAGATCGATGTGGCATTGAGTCGGGGTCCTGACAGCGTTGGTATCAGAGCTTGACTGCCTGTAGGATTACCAAGCCAAACTGGTCGAAGTTGAGTCTAGAAATTCTTTAGTTATATAAGGGAATTGATTGTGGGATGGAACGTAAGGCTCTTTTTACTCCTTTACCTCATGCCCTTCTGATCTGAGTCATCTTATCTTTCCTACGGGGTTAAGAACTAGGCTATCTCTTCTTTCTATTAGGATCACGTGTTACTAATCAGTAGACTTATAAGATTGTTGGATTTAAGTCTCAGTTCAGTTCCTACTACTTCCGTATGTTAATTGTTGATCTCGGAACCTTGATATTGTGCTTCTGAGTGGTTATGCCACCATTTTTGTGATTGTCTCAAATCTTTTTGAGCAATTATAGCCGTTATGCTGTCCGAGTCATCCCAGGTTTCTAAATAGTCCGATGCATTTGCAAATCCCTTCCTTCTGTTTCCGATGTTCCCATGGGCCAGATTAACCACACTAATCGGTGTGTTGAGGTAATTATTGCCTCGACATATATGTTGGAATTATTATTATGACCCTAAGTGCTTAGCGGATCATCTAGTGGTCTAGCCATGATTTGTGTCCTAGTGTGAAGATTCTGGCCTTTATTCTCGGAAGCATCCCGTGATGCTACTTAGTAGTAGGTATTCTGCTCCTGGGTTCTTGAACCCGAGATTCACTCTACTTACTTCATGTTGATAGGGTTTGCTAGTTCCTTTAGGATATTAGTAACCTTTGCGATAGTCCTCGAGGTTCGTGGTACATTCTTCTTCCAAATACCATGAACTACTTATGGCAGATGTTTATTGGATCAAAAAAAATCACAATTAGAGTACTCTTGAGGAGTTCTCCATTCATAAATCGTGACTCTGCCAGTTCTACCTTTCTGCATGGGTTATCCGGAAGAAATATGTTGAACTTGGTTCGACATACTAATCTATGCATCCACAACTCAGAAAGTTATATGTTCCTTTGAGTTGTTCTCTTTAGTTGCATTCTGACCCTCATCTATCAATTGATAGTCAAGAGTATGCGTGCGTTCGTTCATCGATGCCTATGACTCTTGTGGTCTGTCAAGCCATTCTATTCCGGAATGACTAGGAGAAACAAACTCCAGTACCTCTTCCATATCTAGGATTGGGTCAAAGTAGTTGTATTCCGCAGATCAAATGCCAATCCAGCTTTTGGTTCTGCTCTACCTTGGAGTATTACATATTTTATATCGAGATTGTTATAGGAATTGCACACCATCCCATGAACTCTTGGTACAGTGATACTTCTTGCCATCATTGTTCATTCCTCGGCCCTCGTGTTGATGCAACCGGAATACCGACAAATGAATTGTGATGTGTGAACTCAATACTCCTAGCAACCCCATTGCTTGGTAGTTAATGGACAATAATCTTATTCTTAGTATGTTGGTTATTGAATCACCATTCTAAGATTGATCGTGCTACCTAGTCCTTATTTCCTGGTGCACTCTTTGATTGATGAGTTAGGATTTTGTCAAGTCCTCGCTCATTTGATCATATCATCTTGCCCTGAAAAGCAAGATTGTTCTCGAGCTTAGTAACATATCGGTGGTTCGTGATTTCCGAAGATCTTCTCGGAAGTATTACCAGGTCGTCACCTGACCGTTATGTTGAGTTCGTGATCAAGTTGGTTTCTTGTGAACCACCTTCTCTCCAAGAATCGGTGTTAGATATCCCTGAGCTAGTTGGTTAAGCTAGACAACAACTTGGAGAGTTGGAAGATAAAAGCTTGTCTGACTTAGTTCGTTCCAAAGGGATATTCTTGTGTAGTGTGTGTTGAAGAAAGATGATATCTTCATCGATTGGTCCTTGTGATCAGTTGCTGGACCTATTGTCTTATCAACCTTTGATTGAGCATGGGCTATCATCCAATCAGACCAGAACCAACGATATTCGTAATGTTGTCTTACTCGTGGTTGATCCCTCGAGCATACACCATTATATCTTTTGGGTCTGACTAATGCTATCACTTGTTCACTTAACTATGGAATTCCTTTTAAAAGGAAACCCAGATGAATTGTTGTCGTGCCCATTGACAACATCCTTGTCTTCTCCATAATTTTGCTGAACATTAAGCTAGTGTTGGAAACTTTTGAAAGCATTTTCTTCATGCTAGCTCATGAAGTATTTGTTTGATGAAAGGAGTGACTTCCTCTTATACACGTGCATTTGGTGAAAGTTGCCGCCGTGGATTTGAGAAAGTCAATGTTGCTTTCTTTGGAATCATTCCAAATCAGTCATGCACACGTGCGAAGAATGCTGTGGTTTGAAGACTTGCAACCTTCAATCTATATGTATCCCTAGCACACCAAGCCACTGATTGATTTGTTCAAGGAGAAGGAGTTCCTTCATAAGAGCTAATCCGGACTTATGAAAGAACTTCGATACCCTCGTTGATGGTTCCCCCTCCTGAACTCGGTAGTGTTTTATTATAAGACTACCACGTGGTCATGCTTGTCTGGGACAACCTGTTCACATGTTTGTAGCAGAACCAGCTCATGTTTTGGAGCTTGCTATCGTAGTTCATCTCCCGAGAATCCCGCAACGTCATCTCGTCGATTTGTGTTGCAAACTTTCATTTTTCTTCCTAAGACTCGATGAGCCTGGAATATCCTAACACCAACCAGAGCTGAATCTCAGGCAGATATGATGGTTGGAACATTTCCCTAAGAACTATAATATTGGTTCCTCGATAACTGGTAAAGTGGATGTCGTGGCCAGCACCACCCAGCCGAAAGACCTATTATTGTAGTATCTTGATTGAAGAAGTTGGCCACCTCCCCATAGGGATTTCGTAGGATTTATTCCCTAGTTGCCCTATGGATTCTGAGATTCCGAAGTCCGACCTTTTACTTGATGTTCTAGATATCAAACCATATCTATGAATGGGTTACGCTGGCACATCAAGGAGAACATTAGAAGCGGAGTGCTAAATGTCTCTCGGTCGATCATCCAGATTTTGTTTCCCTTGGCCTCGCTAAGGTGAAATCTGAGAAAGTGTTATCTTCCTTTGCATCTGCATCCTCCATCACCATTCATCATGGTAGTATGTTGTGTTGTCAGCACCCTTGACGCGGTTGTTGATAAAACCTTGATGATTGTGGAAATGCTCAAGTTCTTGAGAGCACGCACAAGCGCTACGTCTTATCATCGGCACTAGCTGGGATTGCCCCAGATTTCCTCGGTTATGCTATAACCACTTCAACAGTGAATTCACTCTCTATTGTTGGGTTCTCCCCAGTTACTAGAATCATTCCCAGCATTTGCATTTTGTTCCCAGCTTGCACCGCCAATGTGTCATTCTACCATGGGTCTCTTCCATCTCCGGTGATAAGCAAATTCATCCATTACGTTGTCTTCAACAAGGTAATCCACATCATCCAAGTCCAAGTATGCCATTCTACCGACCCCGCCAATCGATTGCTGTGATTTGCCTTAGGCTGATATAGAGAGTCTCGATGATCTCTATATCAAAAGTAATTCTTTTTGCCACTTAAGATAATAATCTACGAATCACCCTCCTCCAGGATGTTTCGTCGTGGTATCATGGCAACTAAAATCCTCGCTACGTTGACAATCGATTACCACCTTCTTAAGTGTGGAATTGTTGTCCACCTAGGTGAACCTTCGTCGTCCGTTTCTTTCCACCCCTCTTGATGTGTATCTCGTGTCTCAACCCGAGAGATGGTCCTATGTCTCATTCCGTGAGTTGTTCGATCTTCAAGAAGATCGACCCTTCTAAAGTCTCCTTCTTCCCTCCATGTCATGTTGGCAGGATTTTTCAAGGCAAGACTTCAAGACAATGATGGTGAATGAATCAACGTTCAATTGAAGTGCACCCTGGATCGTGAAGATTATACTAGTTGCGTTTTCCTTCACCTTACCCTACGCTTGAATCTCGAGACGAGATTCTTGTTTAGTGGGGGTGAGTTGTCACATCCCTAGCTTTACCCTGGCCTTGGACTAGCTTGGTTGCTGCATCATGTTTAAATTCAAATGAAATTTGAATTGAGGAATTTTCAAAAGCCTCAGGAAACCTCTAAAAATAACCAACAATTAAATCTTCTCAAATGTGTCCAAGAAAATGTTCCTGTTATTCCATGGAAATATTGGTGAGAGGTAAAATTTAAACCAATATTTTTGGAGTCACAGAGATATTTATTTTGGCCATTTGAATTAATCCAATAACTATTTGCTTTGGATTTATATTTAATATATATTAAATATGACTCCAAATAATTCTGGAAGTTTGTGAGTGGCTTTGAATATATTTTAGTAAGCCACATAATAAACTACAGAATTTATTAAAATGGTTTAGTATTTTACTAAACTAAAACAAAACAGAACAAAATAGAAAACAATAAATAAAAACAGAAATAGAAAGAGAGAGAAGAGAAGTACCTGGCCTCACCCGTGCAGCCCAGCCGGCCCAGCTCCTCCCGCGGCCCAGCCCATCTGGCCCCCTTCTCCTGTCTTCTTCCCGTGCCAGCGCACGAAGCAGCTGCGTGCTGGACGCACGCGCGCCGACGCCGGCCACCTCCTGCTTCGCCGTGGCAGCCTCCCCGACCCCCCTCGCGACGCCACGGAGACGGCCTCGACCCCTCTCGACCATCTCTCTCTCTCTGGACCCCCTCTCTCTCCCCCCTCCTCTGTTTCCCTCCCCGAACGGAGCCGCCGCCACCGACGAGAGCCACCGCGGCCACCGCCTTCCCCTCGCCTCTCCGACGCGCCCCCGAGCTCCGCCGTGATGTTCCCGTCCCTACCACGGAGCCACAAGACGCCGGACGCCCTGGAGCGCCGCCATCGACGCCATCTTCTTCCTCTGCACCGACGGCCGTCGTCACTTGATTCGCCGGCCACAGAGCGTCCCCGGCCTCGCCCTCGCGCTCGTTGGACCCGCGGTGAGCCACTGAACCGTTCCCCTCTTCCTCCCATGCCGTTGGGCCGCTCTAGCCATTGCTTCCGCCGGACCTGAGAGCTCGCCGCCGCCGTGCCTCGTCACCACCGTGGCTGGAGCCGTTGCAGCTCGAAGCCGAGCACACCACCGCACTCAACACGTCTCCAGGAGCCCGTAGCCGCCACTAGCTTCCCCTCCTGTGCCCCCGAACGCCAACCCCGACCTCGCCCGAGCTCCGGCCGCCGCCTCGGGTTCCACTCCGGCGAGCTCCGGCCTCCCCAGCTCATCTCACATGCTCCACTGGGTGCGGACGATGACGGGCTACGCCCCGGTGGTCTCCGCGCGCTTTTCCGCCGCCTGTAGCCCATTCCGGCGAAGCACCGCCACGCGGTTTGGTCGTCGCCGGCCGAACTCCGGCGAGGCTGACGTGGCGCCTTATTTAGCGCTAATCCCCACCATTAGCCACCCCACCAGCCGCTGACAGTGGGCCCTAGAGCCAAGTCAACCCTGGTCAGTGCGGGTTTGACCCAGGGTTAACCCCAGTGTCACTGACGTGTGGCCCCCACACGTCAGGTTTGACCTGGAGGCGCCCAGTTGACCTGCTGACGTCATGATGACGTCAGGCTGGCGCATTAATTCAATTACTGGATTTAATTTAATTCTGAAAATTCCAGAAAATGCCTAAAACTTCTAAAAATCATAGAAAATTAACCGTAACTCCAAATTAAATAATTTATATATGAAAAATTATCAGAAAAATTCAAGGAATCCATCTGTACCATTTTCATGCATGTTAGAACAACTTATAGCTGCTGTTTAGCACAAATCAAATAAAGGGCATTTATTTAATCACATATGGAGTTTGAATTTGAATCTTGGATTCAAACCAACTTCATTTAATCTGGTTTTAGTTGCATTAGCCCAAAACACATTCATTTTGCCATGTCATGATCATGCATCATATTGTGCATTGCATTGATTGTATTCCTTTCTGTGTTGCCGGTATTTGTCCCCTCTCGATAGACGTGATACCGAAGATGTGATCGTTGACACTGATGAAGACTCAATGTTATCTTCAGAAGTGCCAGGCAAGCAAAACCCCCTTGTTCATTCCGATACAATCCTACTCTCTCGCTCCTGCTCTCTTTTACTGCATTAGGACAACACCGATTCATCTGTTACTTGCTGCGGTAGCTGAACCCCTTTATCCTTTGCATGACCTGTCATTGCCACAGTAAATAGATGAAACCCACTAGCATGAGTAGGAGTTGTTTGAGCCCTGTTGTGCCTACTCATTCATGCTTGTTTGTCATGCCTGCTACTGCTTAGAGTTGAGTCAGGTCTGATTCATCGGGGATGAATCAGAGGCGTGTGAACCTGTCCTACTGTGTGTGAGCTAAGTGTGTGAACACGATTTGGTAAAGGTAGCGGTGAGAGGCCATGTAGGAGTACATGGTGGGTTGTCTCATTGCAGCCGTCCTCAGGAACTGAGTTCTGTGTTTGTGATCCATGATTCAGCTACTACCACGCATTGGGCCCGAAACCAATGGACCCTCTCGGCTTCTTGACCACCCTTGTCCTCTGTCCAGGAGTTGCAAGTAGTTTCTGGTGTTTGTAGTATGCTGGAGGCCGTGCGCAGCGCTGACCGTAGGGGTGGGCTGTGATGCGGTAGGCACGTGGCCGGGTAAACCGGGCGCCCGTTTGGTGTCTCGGGAACCCTGTTCACATCGTTTGGGGCTATGAGCGAAACTCCGGCCGGATCTCCTCATGGATGGAACCCGAATAGGCGATAAACCTGGACTAGAGACTTAGGTGATTAGGTAGGTCGTGGCCGACACCCACGTTGGGCTTCCGCTTGAAGGTTGCCGAGTACATGTCGTGTAAACGGCGGTAAGTGGTGAGAGCGTGTGTGAAGAAGTACACCCCTGCAGGGTTAATATCATCTATTCGAATAGCCGTGTCCGCGGAAAAGGACTTCTGGGTTGCTTATATCAGTTCATAGACAAGTGAAAGTGGATACTCTAAAATACGCAAGATAAGCGTGAGTGCTATGGATGGCGTTCTCGTAGGGAGACGGGAGCGGATCCATAGTGGTGTATTGATATGGTGAATATGTGGACTCGTGTGCGCCACCTCAAAAGAGTCGCTTGCAGTCGTAGTTTAGGATAGCCACCGAGTCAAAGCTGGCTTGCTGCAGTTAAACCCCACCATCCCTTTGTTGATAATGATGCATATGTAGATAGTTCTGATGTAAGTCTTGCTGGGTACATTTGTACTCACGTTTGCCTATTTTATGTTTTTGCAGAGAGACTTCAGTCTCACTAGTATTTCCGCGTGGTCTTCGACGTTTAGCTTGTTACCTCAGCTACGATCTTGTGCCTCGGCAGGATTTGGTAGATAGTCAGGCTTCTTAGCCTTTTTCATTTATAGATGTCTGTACTCAGACATGATAGCTTCCGCTTGTGCTTGATTTGTATGCTCTGAATGTTGGGTCATGAGACCCATGTTTGTAATATCTCGCTCCTCGGAGCCTATTGAATAGATTACTTGAGTCATAGAGTCATGTTGTGATGCCATGTTGTATTTGCACATATCGAGCATATTGTGTGTATGCTATTGAAATGCTTGGTATGTGTGGGATCTGACCATCTAGTTGTTTATCTTTAGTAGCCTCTCTTACGGGGAAATGTCTCCTAGTGTTTCCACCGAGCCATGGTAGCTTGCTACTGCTCCGGAACACTTAGGCTGGCCGGCATGTGTCCTTCTTCGTTCCTGTGTCTGTCCCTTCGGGGAAATGTCACGCGGTGAATACCGGAGTCCTGTTAGCCCGCTATAGCCCGGTTCACCGGAGTCCTGCTAGCCCAGTGCTACAGCCTGGATTCACTCGCTGATGACCGACACGTTCGATGCTGGGTCATGGATGCCTGTCCCTGTAAGTCTGTGCCGCTTTGGGTTTACGACTAGCCATGTCAGCCCGGGCTCCTTATCATATGGATGCTAGCGACACTGTCATATACGTGTGCCAAAAGGCGCAAACGGTCCCGGGCAAAGGTAAGGCGACACCCGTGGGAATACCGTGCGTGAGGCCGCAAAGTGATATGAGGTGTTACATGCTAGATCGATGTGGCATTGAGTCGGGGTCCTGACAGATGGACACTTTGTGCTTTGACGTATCCCTTGCCGTAGCTAACCTACCTTTGTCATCACAAATCCTTATGCGCAAAGAACTGATCTAGTCCTTCATAAATTGCTTCAGTTCTGCACCCCTTCTAGATCCAATTATTTTTGCTTTTCTATCTTATCTTAGATCCGAAAATTTTATATGTCACTGTGAGATCTGTTTCTATGTTCCTGTGAGATCCGTTTCTCCTTGCACCAATATAGGCGGTTTAACCTTGTATAAGCAGTCCATGCCATTAGCCCTCTGATAAACCGGAGGAGCATTTTACCTTCATAATTACGCTCCGGTTTAACAGTGTCTGAGTAATCCTGTGCTAGTATTACCTTTTTCTCTTATTGCATTAGTCTCCGGTTTATACCATTTCACATATCAGTATGTTTCTTACTCCCTTGTCTCCTATATATAATCATGCATAATTTATAAACCGGCCTTTCATTTTTAGCTTGTTTGCTTCACAATGGCCAAACAATTCACTGCCTGCAACTGGGCTCGTTCTCGGGTTACCGAGACTCAGTTGAATGAGATGGTTAGCATCGGTGTCGGTGTCAAAACCGGCGGATCTCGGGTAGGGGGTCCCGAACTGTGCGTCTAGGCGGATGGTAACAGGAGACGAGGGACACGATGTTTTTACCCAGGTTCGGGCCCTCTCGATGGAGGTAAAACCCTACTCCTGCTTGATTAATATTAATGATATGGGTAGTACAAGAGTAGATCTACCACGAGATCAAGGAGGCTAAACCCTAGAAGCTAGCCTATGGTATGATTGTTGTCCGTCCTACGGACTAAAACCCTCCAGTTTATATAGACACTGGAGAGGGCTAGGGTTACACAGAGTCGGTTACAATGGTAGGAGATCTACATATCCGTATCGCCAAGCTTGCCTTCCACGCCAAGGAAAGTCCCTTCCGGACACGGGACGAAGTCTTCAATCTTGTATCTTCATAGTCCAGGAGTCTGGCCGAAGGTATAGTCCGGCTATCCGGACACCCCCTAATCCAAGACTCCCTCAGTAGCCCCTGAACCAGGCATCAATGACGACAAGTCCGGCGCGCAGATTGTCTTCGGCATTGCAAGGCGGGTTCCTCCTCCAAGTACTTCATAGAAGATTTTGAACACAAAGATAGTGTCCGGCTCTGCAAAATAAGTTTCCACATATTGCCATAGAGAAAATAATATTTACACAAATCTAATCTGCTAACGTATTCCGTAGCGTGACATCACACCACGGCCAAGTCTTTATTCGAATCGTTTTACTATCCCACCTCAGCGCGTTTAGCGAGGCGGTTTCCTTGGCACGTCTTGTCAAAGCAGAGATCGTGTCCCCTTATTCCGGGATTCTCATCAATACGGGCGTGGGTAACCCAACCGTACCTGTTGGTATGTTTTCTCGATCAAAGGCGAGTCCCAAACGGTCACGGGGAGGGCCCTTGGTATTCAACCTCTTATAAAGAGACCAAGGCCTTACTCCTTTCTTTCAATTTCAAACGAGTTCGCCCTTCGCCTCGAGTTCCAACACCCAAGGCTCCAGATTTTAGGCGCTTCGGACCTTCGACAATGTCCGGTTCCCACCTTCGAGGCCGATGGATGCCGTCCTCCGTCATGGAGGAGGACGTGCTGAAGTTGAGAGAGGCCAGGTTCTTGACCGGCGAAATCTGGCATAGGCTGCCTGCTCAAGGGCAGGTCATTCCCACTCCCAAGCCTGGTGAGAGTGTGGTGTTCATGTCTCACTTCCTTCGAGGGCTAGGCTTCCCGACGGATCCCTTCTTGAGGGGGCTCATGTTTTATTATGGGCTGGAATTTCACGACTTAGCTCCGGAGTCCATCCTCCATATTTCCTCATTCATCGCCGTGTGTGAAGCCTTCCTCCGTATTACTCCTCACTTCGGACTATGGCTCAAGACCTTCAAAGTAGAGCCGAAGATGATCGAGGGACGGCACGCAGAGTGCGGAGGTGCTTTTATAAGCAAGAATGCTGGTGCTCCATGGCCCGAGGGCTCTTTTCAAGAGGAGTCCAGCTTATGGCAACGAGAGTGGTTTTACATCACCGTTCCCAGGGGCACCAAGTGGGTGGCGCCACCTGCCTTTCGCTCGGGTCCCCCACCACAGCTAGTGTCATGGGTCAATAAAGGACTGGACTGGGGGCCATCCAAAGACGTGCCCTTATTGCAGGGCCGCATTCGAGATCTCTTATAAAGAGACATTAGCCTGGTCATGGTGACGCGGGTCATGTTGATCCGCCGAGCCTTGCCCGGCAAACGTCGCCCCCTTCTCCTATGGGAGTTCAATCCGGAGGGACCACGAGCTCTCCAGCATTTCATGGGCGCGACGCCCGTGGAGATGTACAAATTGTTCTTCGGATCACAAGCAATGTGTCCGGACTTGACCGAGGACGCAGGCCTGAGCTGCAATCGCCCGGATACTCAAGTAAGTAGCCTTGTGCCCGGACTCGCTATTCGTATATTTATCATAAAATTGCCCCTAAAAGAGTTGTCCTTTAAACAGGAGTGGATAGCGAAAGCAAAGCTAATCAGGTGTCCGGCCCCCCTCCCCGAGACCACGCCGGACCCCGTGCTAGTCAGGATGTTGGACGTTGTACGGAAGGGAGGAATCGAAAATTCCTCTCCTCAAGGGAAGAAGAGGACCGCCTCTGACGACCCGGAGACCATGGCCTCAAAGCGGGGGAAGAAATCTTCGTCAGAGGATCCTGCGCTGGGG
Source organism: Triticum aestivum (assembly GCF_018294505.1). Taxonomy (NCBI): domain Eukaryota; kingdom Viridiplantae; phylum Streptophyta; class Magnoliopsida; order Poales; family Poaceae; genus Triticum; species Triticum aestivum. The sequence continues at coordinate 491,297,230 of NC_057800.1, read as the reverse complement.
GATACTTCGGCCGAATTATGCCCTCAAGGGGATCAGCCCTCCACCGAGCCGTAAGTAGAGAGGAGTTTTTCTTTTTAAGAAATGAGAGAAATCCTTGCGTTATATCTGAGAAGAGTAATCGAAAATTTACCTTGTAACTCGGACCTTAGCCCTTCTCAGCAGAGCTCGTCTTCGGGGGATCTTCTTCCGGAGATGATGGAGAGCGGAACGCCTCCCCCTGTCGTACTGCCTTGCGAGGCGGGCGACCCTGAGGTATCGTCGCGGAGGGTTTCTCTGAATCCGGCAGGGCCGGAAGGTAGTCATATGGCCCCCTAAAGCCCTCCGCGTCCGGCCTTCGAAAAGGGCCATCGGACGAGTCCGGCACGGTCTGGTGCGCGGTCTGAGGAGCTGAAGGATCTGCTAGGGCGAGCATCTATCTCAGAGGAGCACCGTGCATTGATGGGTACGGTGATTGAGAGGATTTCATCCACGGAGAGCGGATTGCACGAGGCCGTCAGGAGTTTACAGACAGGTTTTGAGGTACGCGAAATAATGTACCCTTTTTGGACAGCTGCGCGTAAATAAGATGCGCCCTGTGTAGATAGTAGCCCCTGAGACTCTATGTGTTGTCAAAAGTGACGGCGCGCAGAGGATCATAATCCCAGGTCTAATATGCCTCCTTCATACGTAGGTGGCGAAGTGTCGGGTGGCCAGCCGGACTGATGAATTTGCCGAGCTAAAGCGGCAACTTGACGTGGCAGATGCTGACATCGCGCTTGTCAACAAGCGGCTTGACGAGGCACAAGGTATGTAATTACTCCGGCGGCACCTGGTAAGAGGAGCTTTATGCCAGTATCTTACAATGTGTGCGCTTGATGCAGATGGTGCTGCTGCCATGGAGAATCTTTGGGCGGAACTTGCCCAAGCCAAGGAGCAAGCCAGGAAAAGTGATGTGGCTGCCGGAAAGGCAATTGAAGAGCTGAAAGCCGAACAGGCTGCTCACTGCCGAAGCAAGAAGGAAATGGCCGAGATGGCTGTGAAGCTGAAGAGCGCTGCTGACCGTTGCAAGCTTCTTGAAAAAGAAGATCAGGCGGAACAGACGGACCTGGAGAAGGCCATTGCCAATGCCAAGGATGCTCGCTCTGCGATGAGAGCTATGAAGGAGGAGCTGCGTCAGGCCGGAGAGATCGCGGCTGGAAAACCCTTTATGCTGCGGAGGAAGTTCTGTGATTCTAAACATGCTCCGTTAGACCGGATGTGGAGTACGGCGGACACCTATCTGGATTTGGCAGCGAGTGCCGCAGATGCGGCCGAACACTTCCGAGATCAAGAAGATCGCGAAGTGGAAAAGCTCTTTTGGTCGCAGTTCCACAATCCGGAGCGTCCACTGTCATTAGCCGATCGATTGGCCGAATGGGCCGAGCTAAATAGGTTGTCCGAACTCGCCATGAAGTATGTCATGAGTCATCTGTGGCCAGAGAGGCAAGAGCCGAAAAGTTATTTCAACTTGGTGCAGCAGTTCCTTGGTGCGGCGCCGCATATCAATGCGATGAAGAGGTCAGCGTGCATAGAGGGTGCACGGATGGCTCTTGCCCGTGTCAAGACATACTGGGCGGAAATGGAGGCCACCGTTGTTGCATAGCCAGACTCAGATGGAAGCCGAGTACCTGCCGAGCGCTATTTTCAGGAAGTTCTGCAAGGCGCTTGTTTAATAGAGATGCAGTGCTTGAAGGATACTATATTTGAATAGCATATATTATTGTAAAATAAAATTTTGATAAATTGTAGAAGCTTTTTATACTTGTGCCTGCAAGTATTATAATACCTCTTGTGCGGCCGTTTAACATATATGTATATATAATCTGAAAGATGGCAGTTGTCGGCTTCAGCCCCCACGCACATAATGCGGGGGTGTTCACAGAAGGCGCATTTTCACACTTGATCCAACGTCTTGGTCCTACAAAGGAGGTGATAGCGCAGCGAACTAGGCAATCGGACTATGATGCTTTATCACTTTCACTTAGCCATAGGAGTTTGACAGTGAGGCTACTTATATAGCCCCTGGTGGCGCTTGCGCTCGCCCGAACTCGGGGCGCGTATGTGCCTGGCCGGGAAGCGGCCCTTCATTAATGCGGAGGAATCCTAAAGATTCCGGTAAGTCATCGAGTGGTTGACCAGTGTCACGCTATATCATGACAGTCAGTTTTCGGCTTTCTCTACTGAGGTGCTCGCCTGGCCGAACCGGGGCACAATCACAGTAGTTCTCCTGGTGCCGCCTTAGCCGATAGAGCGGAACATAAGGTAGCAAAACACAGGAGCCGGGCAAACCCAACATTTGACCAAAGACATGATTCGGAGCTGATGCATATAAGGCCAAACTCGCGACGCCGAACACTCCCTAAGGTATTCGGTCTTTATGAGGGCGAGCGGGATAACGCCCTTAGTAATAAGCCCCTAGTGTCCAGGTACGCGCAAAACTCTGACGTGGCCACATGCCAAAACGCCAGCCTCCTCCTTGGTTATACCAAGAAACCAGGGGATGTGTATCAACAAGAGACAGTAAAAAAAGGTTTACGCAGGGTCTTAATCTGAAAAGAATCCTTGGAACGGGTCCCTGTTGCACGTCTGCGCCTGTGTCTCCGTTGTGCCTTATCCTGGACGGGCGTAGCACGGTGTTCATCTATAAAAGAGAGGAACTTAGTTGAAGAAAGATCGTGCCGAACATGAGTTATACTAAATAAACAAAGTATAAATCAAAATGGGTAAAATTGAGCTTTATTGTCTTTTGTTTTATATGCGCGGAGCCCCTAGTACAGGGGTATACGGCTATTAAGCCTTTATCAATTGTATGTTTATGCCGGACTCGTCTAGCCGTGTCCGTGGTCTTGACGACCTGTTTAGGTGCTTTGGCTGGTGAAACCGCTGTATTATGGGGCTGTCAAGGCAGCCACACTATCTTCCGCGCAGGAGGAACACTCAATGTTTTCCCTTTAATGAGATGATGCCTCGTGGACCGGGCATCTTAAGTGTAAGAGATGCATAATGCGGTATTGCGTTAACACGGGCGAAAGCTTCACGTCCCAGCAGTGCTTGATAGCTACTTGACAATGGGGCGATGTGGAAAGTTAGATGTTCGCGACGGAAGTTATTGGGGGAGCCGAACATAACTTCTAGCCGGAGAGAACCCATGCAACGGGCATCCGGGCCTGGCGTTACCCCTTGAAAGGAGGTTTTGCTATGGCGAATTTTTGTTGGGTCTATCCCCATGTTGCGGATTGTCCTGGTATAACAGGTTTAGACCACTGCCGCCGTCCATCAGGACATTTGTAAAGTGGAGTCCGCCGATTATTGGATCTAATACCAAGGCAGTCCAGCCTGCGTTCCGGATACTTCTAGAGTAATCCTGATGGTCAAAGGTGATCGGTTTTAACAACCATTGGCGAGACTCCTTTGGGATAGGCCGTATGGCGCGTATCTCTGTTGGCGCCATTCTGTTCGTCACGTGAAGTAAGTTTACTGTTTTGACTTCTTGTGGGAAATCCTTTTGTTTCCTGGTGCTCTGCTTGTGGGGTTCGTCGTCGTCCTCACTTGGTGTGTCGAGCCCCTTGTGTTCGGCGTTGAGTTTGCCGGATTGCTTGAAAACCCAACAATCTCTGTGGGTACGGTTCGCAGGCTTCCCGGGAGTACTGTGTATTTGACATATCTTGTCCAAGATTTTGTTTAAGTTGGATAGCTCGTCCCTGTTATCCTTGAGGGGCGGCTTTATCTGATTCTGCCGTGAGCTTTTCAATCCGGCATTGACCGCCGTGCTCTTTGGGTTGTTTCCCTTATTCCGGCGCTGGTCCTTGCTACGTCGGGGTTTTTCGTTTCCATCCCTAACTTCGGATGTACTTGGGTCGCTGGTGCTACATCTTGCCAACCAGCTGTCCTCTCCTGCGCAAAAGCGGGTCATGAGGCTTGTTAATGCAGCCATTGTTCTTGGCTATTCTTGGCCGAGGTGTCTGGCGAGCCATTCGTCTCGAACGTTATTCTTAAAAGCTGCTAGGGCTTCGGCGTCCGGACAGTCGACTATCTGATTCTTTTTAGTAAGAAATCTGTTCCAGAATTTCCGGGCTGACTCTCCGGGTTGTTGAGTTATGTGACTGAGATCGTCTGCATCCGGAGGGCGGACATAGGTCCCTTGAAAATTTTCCCGGAAAGCATCCTCAAGCTCTTCCCAACTTCAATTGTGTTTTCGGGAAGGCTTTTGAGCCAATGTCGGGCTGGCCCTTTAAGCTTGAGGGGTAAGTATTTTATGGCGTGGAGGTCATCTCCTCTGGCCATGTGTATGTGGAGGATATAATCCTCGATCTAGACCCTAGGGTCTGTTGTTCCGTCGTACGCCTCTATGTTTACGGGCTTGAATCCCGCTGGAAATTCATGGTCCAGCACCTCATCGGTGAAACATAGGGGGTGTGCGGCACCCCTGTATTTGGGTGTGCCGTGATGTTCGGATATTTGTTGTGTTGCATTGCTTACTAGAGCTTGCTTTCTTGGCCCGTAGATAGATCTGGCTGGGCCATCTTTTTGATGCGGATCCTTTGGTGGATCGCGTGCCGGCTTGTGTGCGGCGCCGCTTGCCGCTCCATGCTGGCCATGTGGTCGTCTATCCAACCGGGTGGCTTTCCTATTTTTTGACTGCGGGGGCTCTAAGGCCTCCTCATCAAATTCAGGCAGTAGCTTTCGCTTTGGATAGCTTTTTGTGCGGCGACTGCTGCCATATTTGTCTGCGGTGTTGCGTACTTTGCTCCTTTTGATTCTGAGTGCATCTTCCGCAGTTTTGAGCTTCCACTTCTGCTTTTTCAGGCTACGCGCAGTGGCGACGAGCCTTTTGTGGAGGTTCTTCTGCTCCATGAGCCTATCCGGTGTAAGGTCGTCTGGACTATTGTTTTCGCCGGGGACGGGGTGTTTGGTTTGTTTATCCAAGTTGCCCTGTTCGGACGGTTGCTCGAAGGCATGTTCATCGTCCGTCGGCTCGTCCTACTCTATGGTTGGGTCTGTATGGCTGCTGTCTCTGTCAAGGCAGGGCTTGGAGCGGCACTTACGTCGCCGCTTTGATTGCTTTTCGAGTGAACGATCCCTCGTTGCATCCCTGTGTTCCTCGTCGTCGCAGAGCCAAACCAGGCTAGTCCGGTGAAAGACACTGAAATTCCAGCATCATCCACCAAAAATCCTGAAGGCCAAGGTGATGATGTTATTATTACTGGAATAGGCCACAGCTCTCCTGGCCATCCCGTCATTTTAGCTCAGCACAGCGCCAAAGAAGAGCAAGCTGCCCGGGATAGAGGTAAATGGAGCAGCGACTTATCAAGTTATGCTCATCTTAACGCTGATGAGCTTCATTCTGGCTTCTTGAACCGTCTGCACTCAAACCGGGATTATGAAGCCGGTTTGGTGAACTTGATGAAAGAGCGATATGAGGTAAATTACTCTCCCTTTGTATATTGATTTATAGCGGAAACACTATCCCAAGTAGCCCCCAAGGGCCGTTTTATGATTGTTAATCACAAACCGGTTCTTTGTAATACTTTAAACATCTCATCATTGATCCTTGCAATGGCAGGTCGCTAATAATAGATAAGACTTATCTTGAAAAAATTAGATAACTTTCTGCATCATAGCCCCCAAAGGCCGGTTTAACTTGGCAAGTTAATCCGGTTTTTAATCCACACATCCATTTTAGAACAGACGCACATTAGCCCCCAAGTGTCAAGGATAATGCTTGCATTGTTCTGGAGACTTGTATAAAGTGTAGTACTTTAGAGCAAATAGACATTAGCCCCCAAGTGTCAAGGATAATGCTTGCATTGTTCTGGAGACTTGTATAAAGTGTAGTACTTGAGAGCAAATAGACATTAGCCCCCAAGTATGAAGTGCATAACTTTGTTATACGCTTTGTACTTTAGCACAGATATATGTTGTTTGTTTAACATACCTTCAACGTTGCAGGCTGAACTGAGAAACAAGGATGCCCGAAATTCTGATTTGCAAGAAAATGTGAAGTCACAACAAGCCGAGGCTGCAAAAGCCAAAGAGGAGCTGACCCAGGCCCTGGCCGGAATGGAAAAGCTGAAAGAAACCTTCAAACAAGAACGTGCTGAATGGGAAACTAAGAAATCCGGTTTAACAAAAAGAACTGTAGACGCCGAGGCGGCCCTGAAGCCAGTGGTTGAAGAACTAGCCGGCTTGAAACACCAAATCAATGCTATGACCTCTGCTATCTTTGGTAAGTGTCTGCTTATGTATGTTGTGCCAGTCGATGAATCTTATAACTGATCAAAATGTTGATAAAATCTTTGGCAGGCACTCGGATCGCTCATATTGGTACAGATATGCGGATGAAGCTCAAAGCGGCATATACCTTGGTTGAACAGCTATACTCTGGGTCTCAATAGGTTATTAGCACAGGAGCTTATAACAAACCGGCTCCAACTTTGATTAAGGAAACCCTTGAGAAGCTGGGCATGTTACCAGCCCGTATTGCCGAGTTGAAGAGAGCAGCTGCCAGAGCAGGAGCTTTAACCGCCCTTATTTGAGCCAAAGCCTGGATTCCGGACCTTGAAGCGGAGGATATCATCAAAGGATACCCAGGCGTTAAGGAAGACGGTTCAAGCTTCGACAATGATGATCTTCGGCGGCTGACCAAACAAATGCGGCCAGCAGCCAGCAAGTTGGCTGATGATACTGATTTGTCACATTTTCAACCGTTTTATGATGCAGAAGGGAAAAGACAGTCGGCCGACATCCATGAAGTCGAAGAACTTGTGCCTCCGATTCGTAAGCACACTTTCGCTCCTGATATTAACCCTTCCAGTCTTATCCATGAGGAAGCAGTGTTTCAAGCGTTAACTGGAATTGATTGGTCAATGACTGATTTCCAGCGTTTGGGGAGGGATGAAGAAGTGCCAACACCAACTGACCCTCAACCGTCAAACCGTCGCAACGAAGAGTCCTGATCCGGTCGCCGGTTTATATGGCTACTATGAAAAACAATGATACTGTTTGAGCCGCTTTGAAGCTTCATGTAATAGGATAGATGAAACTTCTGTTTATCTGCCATGCCATCGAGCATGTTTTGTAATACTTGTGACAATCTGTTCCGCCCTTTGGGATATATTTATGCATAACCCATGATGAATTCCGGTCCTGGGCACAACAGCTTAAAAGTATCTAGCGGTTTACCGCTAGACGTGTCATGATGTCCAAGAAGTATATAGTACCTAGATGAATAATCAAGTGTTTGTACAAAAAGTAATGTACAGAACATACCTCATTGGTTGACCAAACGTGTATACGGCAAAGGTGTTAATACCAATCCGAAATGTTGATAACTCCATCTTTATAATACCGGTCCATATATTAAACCGGACCAAGATAACCACCAGATTTTCTTTATAACACTGGCGATTTGGTCAAACCAGACTGGGTTAATGAACACCGGTTTATAATTAATCATGTGCCCACAACTTGTAGTTGAGAAGCAAGCCGGGTCAAGGACGCCGGTTTATCAAAAAATACTTATGATTTTTAACAAACAAAAGTCAAACAGGAAAATATGCAAGGCTTTTTATGAGATGCCAGGCTCCAAATCGAGGCTTTTCATGGGCTGCCAGGCCTCCGAGTTAAACCATTTAAAGAAGCGTTTTAAGATGGGCCTCCAATTAACCAATCATCATTTTAACTGTGACAAGTTCAGGGTCTGTAAAAGATTGACTTGTCAAACGTTCGATGGGTCATACCAGGATTACCTGGACAGGAGTGGCTTACTTGATGAAGGCAGGTTAACCCGGGTTTTTAGGTAAATACATCAGGCTTCCAAGCCATGGCTTGATAGCCAATTACGAGGGTCCTTTCAAACTCTTTGTTGCTTTGCAAAAAGAGCCCCCAAGTAACTTTGTGAGCGATGCTCAGTGTGTGCCCATGTTTGAGTCTATACTATGTACAACACTCTCTTTGGCTCCACAAATTGTTTCCCTTTGTGGCTTAAATGCCAATCAAGAGGTGTAGCTATGGTGTGAGGACAACCAAGCCCCTTAGTGATATCCCTTCGTGGTTTAAAAACCGATCAAGAGGTGTAGCTGTAGTTCAAATATGACCAAGCCCCCTAGTGATTTTTTGATATCTATGCAGCTGCTAAAGCCGGATTAAAAGACTTCGCTTTGTCAGTTAACTTGTAAAAGCACACACAGGATATAAAAAGAACAGATACCCCGCTTATAACGGAGGCTCCGGTTTATTATATGATATATACACTGTCATAAATATGTACAGATGAAGAGCCTGTGGCTTCAAGTATAATAAGGCCGAAGGAGAGCTATGTTCCATGGCCGCTTGGTCTCCTCCTCCGATTGACGTGAGTCTTCATGCTCTCAAAAATCAATGAGGTAGTAAGATCCGTTGTGCAGATTTTTGCTGACCACAAAGGGTCCTTCCCAAGGTGGGGATAACTTGTGCATATCAGTCTGATCCTGGATGAGCCGGAGCACCAAATCACCTTCTTGAAAGGTTCTGGTTTTAACCCGGCGGCTGTGATAACGTCGAAGATCTTGTTGATAAATCGCCGAATCTGCTGCTGCAAGATCACGCTCTTCATCCAATAGGTCCAGTGAATCCTGACGTGCTTTCTCATTATTAGCTTCAACATAAGCTGCCACACGGGGTGAATCGTGACGGATGTCACTAGGAAGAATGGCCTTCGCTCCATAAACCATGAAGAAAGGTGTGTAACCCGTAGACCTATTGGGTGTGGTGTTGATGCTCCATAATACATAAGGTATCTCCTCAACCCAACAACCCGGCATCCGCTTTAAAGGAACCATAATCCTTGGTTTGATACCCCATAGAATTTCTTGATTTGCCATTTCTGCTTGACCATTAGATTGGGGGTGAGCCACCGATGCTAGATCAAGTCGGATGTGCTCACGTTGACAGAATTCTTCCATCTCCCCTTTTGACAGATTAGTACCATTATCTGTTATAATGCTGTGTGGAAAACCAAACTGGAATATCACATTCTTGATGAATTGAACCGTCGTGGCTGCATCACACTTGCTGACTGGCTCTGCCTCCACCCATTTAGTGAATTTATCAACTGCTACTAACAGGTGGGTCCTTTTGTCCTTAGAACGCTTGAAGGGTCCAACCATATCAAGCCCCCAAGTTGCAAACGGCCACGTAATTGGAATCATCCGCAACTCTTGAGCCGGAACGTGCGCACGGCGGGCAAAATTTTGACATCCATCACATCTCTTGACTAAATCCTCCGCATCAGCATGTGCCGTCAACCAGTAAAAATCGTGGCGAAAAGCTTTGGCAACCAACGACTTTGAACCGGCATGGTGACCGCAATCCCCTTCATGGATTTCTCGCAAAATCTCACAACCTTCTTGAGGAGAAACACAGCGCTGAATTGCTCCTGAAACACTGTACGATGTAACTCCCCATTGAGTATGGTCATGGACTTGGAACGCCAGATTATCTGTCGAGCCAACGTTTCATCGTCTGGTAACTCGCCCCGGTTCATGTAATCCAGATATGGGATCGTCCAATCCGGTATGGCATGCAGAGCGGCCACCAACTGAGCCTCCGGATCAGGAATAGCCAAATCTTCTTCGGTTGGTACTTTGGCTGACGGATTGTGCAACACATCAAGAAAGACATTGGGCGGGACCGGTTTACATTGGGAACCAAGACGACTTAAAGCGTCCACCGCTTCATTCTTCCGCCGGTCTATATGGTCCACCTGATAACCCTTAAAGTGACCAGCCACTGCGTCCACCTCTCGCCGATACGCAGCCATGAGTGGGTCCTTAGAATCCCAAGTGCCAGACACCTACTGAGCCACTAGATCTGAATCGCCGAAGCACTTAACCCGGCTCAAATTCATCTCTTTAGCCATCCGAAGACCGTGGAGCAAAGCCTCATATTCAGCTGCATTGTTAGTACAAGGGAACATTAAACGGAGGACATAACAAAACTTGTCACCTCGTGGGGAAGTTAGTACGACTCCAGCCCCCGAGCCCTCCAACTGTCTGGATCCATCAAAATGAATAGTCCAATATGTATTATCTGGTTTCTCTTCAGGTGCATGTAACTCCGTCCAATCGTTGATGAAATCCACGAGTGCCTGTGACTTGGTCGCCGTGCGGGGTATATATTTGAGCCCATGAGGTCCAAGCTCAATGGCCCACTTGGCAATCCGGCCAGTTGCTTCTCTGTTTTGAATGATGTCACCCAGAGGAGCTGAACTTACCACTGTGATAGGATGGCTCTGAAAATAATGTTTAAGCTTCCGGCTTGCCATGAATACCCCATATACCAGCTTCTGCCAATTCGGATACCTCTGCTTTGACTCAATGAGCACCTCGCTGATATAATAAACCGGTCGTTGAACCGGATATTCCTTACCAAGCTCCTTGCATTCTACCACAATGGCTACGCTAACAGCCCGGGCATTAGCAGCCACATATAATAATAATGGCTCTTTATCGATCGGTGCCGCAAGCACGGGCGGTTCAGCTAGCTGCCTCTTCAGATCCTCGAACGCCTTATCAGCTGCCTCACTCCAGACAAAGTTATCTGTTTTCTTGAGCATCTGATATAAGGGGATGGCCTTCTCTCCAAGGCGACTGATAAACCGGCTCAAGGCTGTAATCCGGCCGGCCAGACATTGAACATCGTTAATACACGCCGGTTTAGCCAAGGATGTAATTGCTGCAATCTTTTCCGGATTAGCCTCAGTGCCTCTGTTTGATACCAGAAAGCCTAAGATCTTGCCTGCTGGGACACCGAAGACACACTTCTCCGGATTAAGCATCATATTGTAAACCCAGAGATTGTCAAAGGTTTCTCGTAGATCATCTATCAATGTCTCCTCCTTTCTGGACTTGACCACAATATCATCCACATATGCATGAACATTGTGCCCAATTTATTTATGAAGGCAATTCTGAACACATCGCTGGTAAGTTGCCTGAGCACTCTTGAGCCCAAACGGCATGGAAACATAGCAGAAGGCTCCAAAGGGAGTTATGAAAGCCGTCTTCTCCTGGTCCTTAACCGCCATTTTGATTTGATGATAACCAGAGTAGGCATCCAGAAAACACAAATGGTCACAACCCGCCGTAGCATCAATTATTTGATCAATGCGAGGGAGAGCAAAGGGGTCTGCAGGTCAAGCCTTGTTTAAATCTGTGTAGTCCACACACATACGCCAAGTGCCGTTTTTCTTAAGAACCAGCACCGGATTGGCCAACCACTCTAGATGAAAAACTTCGACAATAAACCCAGCAGCCAACAGACGGGCTACCTCTTCACCTATACCCTTACGTCTCTCCTCATTGAAACGGCGGAGGAACTGCCGGAGCGGTTTGAACTTAGGATCAATGTTGAGTGTGTGCTCAGCGAGTTCCCTCGGTACACCTGGCATGTTAGAAGGTTTCCATGCAAAGATGTCCTGATTCTCACGGATGAACTCGATGAGCGCGCTTTCCTATTTGGGATCCAGGTTAGCGTTGATGCTGAACTATTTGGATGAATCGCCAGGAACAAAGTCAACCATCTTAGTGTCTGTAGCCGATTTGAACTTCAACGCTGGATCATGTTCCGTAGTTGACTTTTTTAAAGAGGTCATGTCTGCCAGATCAACTTGCTCCTTATAGAATTTCAACTCCTCCATGGCACAAACCGACTCAGCATAAGCCGCATCACCTTCTTCACACTCCAAAGCAATCTTTCTACTTCCATGTACTGTGATAGTCCCTTTATGACCTGGCATTTTAAGCTGTAGATAAACATAACATGGCCTTGCGATAAACTTAGCATAAACCGGCTGCCCAAACAAGGCGTGGTACGGACTTTTGATCTTTACCACCTCAAATGTCAATGTTTCTGACCTTGAATCATAGTCATCTCCAAAAGCTACCTCCAAAGCTATCTTGCCAACAGGATATGCAGACTTACCAGGCACCACACCATGAAAGACCGTATTTGACGGTTCAAGATCCTTATCTGTCAACCCCATATGGCGAAATGTATCATAATACAAAATATTGATACTACTTCCCCCATCCATGAGCACTTTAGTGAACTTGTATCCCCCAACTTGAGGGGCTACCACCAGGGCCAAATGACCTGGATTATCAACCCAGGGTGGGTGATCATCTCTACTCCACAAAATAGGTTGCTCAGACCAGCATAAATACTGAGGTACTGGCGGCTCAACAGAGTTTACTACCCTTTTGTGAAGCTTCTGATCACGTTTGCACAAACTAGTAGTGAAGACATGATATTGCCCATTGTTCACCTGTTTGGGATTGCTCTGATAACCCGACTGCTGCTGCTGCTGCTGACTCCACTGATGGTTGTAACCTCCCTGGTTGCCTTGGTGCCCTTGATTGACGTGTCCGGTTTGGTTGCCTGGAAACCCTGAATCGGAACTACTACCTCCGTAACCCGGCCCGTGGAAACCTCCTCCTGAACTGCCGGGCGGGCCGTTGTCATATTGGAACATATTGGAATTCTTGAAATCCCGCATGATATAACAGTCCTTCCAAAGATGTGATGCCGGCTTCTCCTTTGATCCATGCTTTGGACAGGGCTGATTTAACAACCGCTCCAAATTGTTGCCTGAACCGCCACCCCTCTGGGGCTGCTTGCCCTTACGGCGCTGGCCATTCTCCTACGCGTTGGTATTTGAAACAAAGTCCAAGCTACTGTCGGCCTTGCGCTTACCACCGTGTCCATGCCCTGACGGATTATGCTGTTGACCTTTGGCATTGCCGTTCTTCTTACCTTTCTCCGGTTTGTCCTCCTCTGAATCCAGATCCTTGGTATTATCTGAATCGGCGTATTTAACCAAAGCGGCCATGAGTGTTGACATGTCATTGCAGTGACGTTTGAGCCTTCCCAACTTCTGTTTTAACGGTTTGAAACGACAATTTCCCTCTAATGTTAACACTGCAGTGTCTGCATTGATACGATCTGATGAATGCAAAATCGCTGAGACCCGTTTGACCCAATGGGTCGTGGACTCCCCTTCCTCTTGGACACAAGTGGTCAGATCTACGATTGACATTGGCTGCTTACACGTATCCTTGAAGTTCTGGATAAACCGGTGCTTCAACTCGGCCCATGATCCAACAGAGTTGGTCGGCAAGCTCTTCAACCAAGTGCGAGTTGTTCCTTCCAACATCATGGTGAAATATTTAGCACACACTGCCTCATCCACATCTAACATCTCCATTGCCATCTCATAGCTCTCCACCCACGCCTCTGGTTGCAAATCGGCGGTGTAATTTGGTACCTTACGAGGTCCCTTGAAATCCTTGGGCAGTCTCACATTACGCAAAGCGGGGGTTAAACACGGCACCCCTAAGGAACTGAACATCACTCCTGGCTCCATAGAGGCCGTGGGGTGAACCAGAGTATGCTGTCGTGCTCCGTGTCGAGCTGCCAACTCGGCCTCCCGACGTGCGCGGCCATGGTCCACAACATCTTGCGCATTAGCGCCTCCCCCGGCCGGGTTGTTCCCTCATGGTGAATTTCGGCGACGTGCACTACTGGACATGCCCAGTTCGTCCTCCACGTGTCTGCTATAACTCCGGCTTGAATGGGGAGTGGAATGAATCCTCTCGCGACTGTGTGAATACGCCTGCTGTTGATTTAGTGTTGTTTGAAGGAGATCCCTGGCCCTACGTGCTTCCACTGCAACTGGTGACTCGCTGTCGGTTGGGAGGGCCGCCAGGCGTGAAGCGGCAGCCACAATGTTGTCCAACGGGTTGGAATGCCCGGGCGGCGTTGATACATACTTTGGCACAATGTTGTTCTGGCGAGGCGGGTCCATCGTGCGTGGTTGAACCGGCGCTCCTGTTCCCAGCGCCCCCGCCCGGTTTAGTGTGGGTTGGCTACCAGCTCCTTCTCCTGGTGTGTTAAAGAGATTCTGCGGCTCATAAACCGACGGGAGACGTGATCGATACCTTCTTCTCATGACTTCCTCTGAAGCATTCTGATCCAGTCTAATCCGGTAGGCCTGTGCTTCCAATTCATCCTGCTCTATAGCCATCCTAACATTCTCTGTTGCCAGGTCTGCTTTAGCCTGGGCAATCTGATCTTTCACCTTTGCAATCTCCGCATTGTGTTGATCCCTGGCTGCTGCATCCACCTCCGCGACCATCAACGTTGCCAAAGCGTCGAACAAATCAGACAAGACTTGGGCCGGAGGCGGCGCTGAGCTTCCTGCCCCTGCTGGTGTGGCTGTTGTTGAACCGGAGAGCATTGCTGCGGCGGTAGATGAATGAGGCGTCGATTGTGTGCCGGCCATGAAGATGGCGGACCGATTTGGTAGATCGGGGGAATCCGGAATACTGTTGCCCTCGGATCCTCCATCAATCCGGCCGTCCTGCAACTGGTAAAGTGATTCGGTCTCTCCAGAATACTCGTCATCAGAACAGACCACGGTCTCTCCATCTGACACCGGCCCGTCCTCGTACCTGGATCCATGGATGACACCCACGAAAACATGCCTTGCCTCGGGCTGAACCGGCGAAGAACTTGCACGCCGAGCTGTTTCGATGATGTCGGTGCAGATGTCTGGCTGAGGGGCTGGTTCACCGATCTTGCCGATGAAGACGTGAATCCCACCAAAGGGGACCCAGTACCCGTACTCGATTGAATCGGCCTCGGGACCCCATCCTCCATTGTCGATGTAGAGCTTGCCGTGATGACTCTTCGTCATCCGGCCCACAGCATATCCCTTAAGTCCATCGAAGCTGCCCTTCAAGAACTCCAAACCATCGTGCGATAGCCCCACGGTGGGCGCCAACTGTCGTGGGTTTGTCACGGCAGATGTCCTTGTGAAAGGACTTAGTTGTGGAGCCATCACGTGTTAGCTTTAAGGGGTTAAACCAGATAAAGGGACACGGGGAATTTTATACTAGTTCGGCCCCTTCGAGGAAGGTAAAAGCCTACGTCTAGTTGTGATTGGTATTGCTAGGGTTTCGAAGGCTAGGGAGCGAATCCGCTTTGTCTGGCTCTCGAGTTGTTGTCTGTTGTCCTGAACTGCTGCCGGGTCGTCCCCTTATATACATGGGCGGCGCCCGTCGGTTTACAGAGTCCCGAGACCGACTCATAAACATGTCCCGTTCGGTCTCCACTCTTTCTATCTTACAATACAAGTTTCATACAAATGCCGGTTCACGGCTACGGGCCTTAAACTGGTTCTGGGCCTTGGACCTTTCCTCTTCTGTCTACATGGGCTTCAAGCATAATCAACTATGGATGAAGTCAACCCGGCCTTTCCTGGCCGGTTTACGCCCAGTAGTAATATCCCCAACAGGGGCCTTCTCTCTTTTTATGGCCTTTTCCCCTTTTTTATATTCCTCACTTGGGACAATGCTCTAGAAAATGATGATCATCACACTTCTATTTATTTACAACTCAATGATTACAACTTGATACTAGAACAAAAGATGACTCTATATGAATACCTCCGGCGGTGTACCAGGACATGCAATGAACCAAGAGTGACATGTATGAAAGAATTATGAATGGTGGCTTTGCCACAAATACTATGTCAACTACATGATCATGCTAAGCAATATGACAATAATGAATGTATCATGATGAACGGAATGATGGAAAGTTGCATGGCAATATAGCTTGGAATGGCTATGGAAATACCATAATAGGTAGGTATGGTGGCTGTTTTGAGGAAGATATAAGGAGGTTTATGTGTGAAAGAGCGTATCATATCACGGGGTTTGGATGCACCGGTGAAGTTTGCGCCAACTCTCAATGTGAGAAAGGGCAATGCACGGTACCGAAGAGGCTAGCAAGGATGGAAGGGTGAGAGTGCGTATAATCCATGACTCAACATTAGTCATAAAGAACTCACATACTTATTGCAAAAATCTACAAGTCATCAAAAACCTCGGTACTACGCGCATGCTCCTAGGGGATAGATTGGTAGGAAAAGACCATCGCTCATCCCCGACCGCCACTCATAAGGAAGACAATCAAATAACACCTTATGTTTCAAATTTGTTGCATAAAGTTTACCATACGTGCATGCTACGGGACTTGCAAACCTCAACACAAGTATTTCTCAATTTCACAACTACTCAACTAGCACGACTTTGATATTATTACCTCCATATATCAAAACAATCATCAAGCATCAAACTTCTCTTAGTATTCAAAACACTCTTAAGAAAATTTTACTAACTTTGAATACCTAGCATATTAGGATTTTAAGCAAATTACCATGCTATTAAGACTCTCAAAATAATCTAAGTGAAGCATGAGAGATCAATAGTTTCTATAAAAAAATCCATCACCGTGCTCTAAAAGAAAATAAGTGAAGTACTAGAGCAAAAATTATATAACTGAAAAGATATAAGCGAAGCACATAGAGTATTCTCACAAATTCCAAATCATGTATGGCTCTCTCAAAAGGTGTGTACAGCAAGGATGATTGTGGTAAACTAACAAGCAAATACTCAAATAATACAAGACGCTCCAAGCAAAACACATATCATGTGGCGAATAAAAATATAGCTCCAAGTAAAGTTACCGATAGTAGTAGACGAAAGAGGGGATGCCTTCCGGGGCATCCCCAAGCTTTGACTTTTAGGTGTCCTTAGATTATCTTGGGGGTGCCATGGGCATCCCCAAGCTTAGTTTCTTGCCACTCCTTGTTCCATAATCCATCAAATCTTTACCCAAAACTTGAAAACTTCACAACACAAAACTTAAAGTAGAAAATCTCGTGAGCTCCGTTAACGAAAGAAAACAAAATACCACTTCACGGTACTGTAATGAACTCATTATTTATTTATATTTTTGTTATACCTACTTTATTCCAACTTCTCTATGGTTTATAAACTAATTTACTAGCCATAGATTCATCAAAATAAGCAAACAACACACGAAAAACAGAATCTGTCAAAAACAGAACAGTCTGTAGTAATCTGTAGCTAGCGCAAGATCTGGAACCCCAAAAATTCTAAAATAAATTGCTTGACGTGAGAAATTTATCTATTAATCATCTGAAAAAAGAATTAACTAAATATCACTTTCCAAATAAAAATGGCAGCAGTTCTCGTGAGCGCTAAAGTTTCTGTTTTTTACAGCAAGTTCAACAAGACTTTCCTCAAGTCTTCCCAACGGTTCTACTTGGCACAAACACTAATTAAACACAAAAAGACACAACCAAAACAGAAGCTAAATAATTTATTTATTACTAAGCAGGAGCAAAAAGCAAGGAATAAAAATAAAATTGGGTTGCCTCCCAACAAGCTCTATCGTTTAACGCCCCTAGCTAGGCATAACAAGCAAGAATAGATCTAGGTATTGCCCTCTTTGGTAGGAAATTCTTCAATGAGGCATCTACCATATTTAGGAATTTCTTTATTTTTATTAATTATCAAACTTTTAGGCACAAGATCGAAAAATTCATTAGTAACAAATGGTTCCTTAATGATAGCAAAAAGATTGGGATGAACACTTATAGATTTGAGATCCGCATTTTCCTTACTAGATGATTCACCCTTATTTTTAGGAACGTACATAAGCTTGGCAACTTGAGTGGAAGGACTTGGAGTATTCTTTCTGGAAGAAAAGGCGGTTCCCAAGTTGGTAATAATATTCTCAAGTTTATCGATCCTAACGGAATCGTGATTTATTTTCTCATTAACTATGGGTTCCTTTTCTTTAATATCTTTCAAAGTAACTCCTACTTTAGATCCATATTGAGAGATTCGGCTGTGGATCTTTTTATCCAAATTTTTAATTAACTCTACGGTAGCAACCTTATTTTCAATAATTTCAAGCCTTTTCATTACATGCTCCAAAGTTAATATAGTTCCATTAACCAAAAGAGGGGGAGCCAAATAAATCTAACATAGCATTATAAGAATCAAAAGTATGGCTACCCAAAAAATTCCCTCCGGTAATAGTATCAAGAACATAACGGTGCCAAGGAGTAATGCCTACATAAAAATTGTGAAGGAGAATGGTAGTAGATTGCTTCCTAGCAGATTTATTTTGAGCATTGGAAATTCTATACCAAGCATCTTTTAGATTTTCACCCTCCCTTTGCTTAAAATTTAGAATTTCATTCTCGGGAGACAACGGAGAAGATAAGGGACTAGCCATAACGACAAGCAAGCAAACTAACACACAAGCAAACAAAAATCAAGCGGATAAAAAGGGCAAATAGAGAGGGAGGATAGAGAGAGAGGGTGAATAAAACGGCAAGGGTGAATTGGGGGAGAGGAAAACGAGAGGCAAATGGCAAATAATGTAATGCGGGAGATGAGGGTATGTGATGGGTACTTGGTATGTTGACTTTTGTGTAGACCTCCCCAGCAACGGCGCCAGAAATCCTTCTTGCTACCTCTTTTAGCACTGTGTTGGTTTTCCCCAAAGAGGAAGGGATGATGCAGCAAAATAGCGTAAGTATTTCCCTTAGTTTTTGAGAACCAAGGTATCAATCCAGTAGGAGGCTACACACAAGTCCCTCGTACCTACACAAAACAAATAAATCCTCACAACCAACGCAAATAGGGGTTGTCAATCCCTATAAGGCCACTTACGAGAGTGAGATCTGATAGATATGATAAAGATAATATTTTTGGTATTTTTATGATAAAGATGCAAAGTAAAATAAAGGCAAAGTAAATAACTAAGTAGTAGGAGATTGATATGATAAAGATAGACCCGGGGGCCATAGGTTTCACTAGTGGCTTCTCTCGAGAGCATAAGTATTCTACGGTGGGTGAACAAATTACTGTTGAGCAATTGACAGAATTGAGCATAGTTATGAGAATATCTAGGTATGATCATGTATATAGGCATCACGTCTGAGACAAGTAGACCGACTCCTGCCTGCATCTACTACTATTACTCCACTCATCGACCGCTATCCAGCATGCATCTAGAGTATTAAGTTAAAAACAGAGTAACGCCTTATGCAAGATGACATGATGTAGAGGGATAGACTCATGCAATATGAAGAAAACCCCATCGTGTTATCCTCAATGACAACAATACAATATGTGCCTTGCTGCCCTTACTGTCACCGGGAAAGGACACCGCAAGATTGAACCCAAAGCTAAGCACTTCTCCCATTGCAAGAAAGATCAATCTAGTAGGCCAAACCAAAATGATAATTCGAAGAGACTTGCAAAGATAACCAATCATACATAAAAAATTCAGAGAAGATTCAAATATTATTCATAGATAGACTTGATCATAAACCCATAATTCATCGGCTCAACAAACACACCGCTAAAAGAAGATTACATCGAATAGATCTCCACGAGAGAGGGGGAGAACATTGTATTGAGATCCAAAAATAGAGAAGAAGCCATCTAGCTACTAACTATGGACCCGTAGGTATGAAGTAAACTACTCACACTTCATCGAAGAGGCTATGGTGTTGATGTAGAAGCCCTCCGTGATCGATGCCCCCTCCGGCGGAGCTCCGGAACAGGCCCCAAGATGGGATCTCGTGAATACAAAAAGTTACGGCGGTTGAATTAGGGTTTTGGCTCCGTATCTGATCGTTTGGAGGTACATGGGTATATATAGGAGGAAGAAGTACGTCGGTGGAGCAACAGGGGGCCCATGAGGGTGGAGGGCACGCCTCGGGGGGCAGGTGCGCCCCCCTACCTCGTGGCCTCCTGTTAGTTGGCTTGACGTAGGGTCCAAGTCTCCTGAGTTGTATTCGGTGAGAAAATCACGTTCCCGAAGGTTTCATTCCGTTTGGACTCCGTTTGATATTCCTTTTCTTCGAAACCCTAAAACAGGCAAAAACAACAATTCTGGGTTGGGCCTCCTATTAATAAGATAGTCCCAAAAATAATATAAAAGTGGATAATAAATCCCAATAATGTCCAAAACAATAAATAGTATGGCATGGAGCAATCAAAAATTATAGATACATTGGAGACGTATCACCCACCATAGTGGGAGGCTGACTTGTGGGCCTACTTAGTTGTCGGGGATGGAAGGCTTTGTCAACTTAGTCAATATGAATGATTCTAGATCCAATGACCGTACGATGTCCATCCGACGGTCGTAGTGCTTCTTTAACCTCTGGTCTTCTTGCTCCAGCCGCCCAAACCAGTGACGGTCGTGCTTCCTGCTCCTGCCTTTCGTGGCCGGCTGTGCTGCCGCGGAGGCCTCACCGCCACCTACTACTCCCACCATTGGCCAGGCCATCCACTCACCCACACCCCCTGTTATTCTACAGCGACAGCATCCTCACACCGCAGCCAAACCAGTGAACCCTCATACTCCTCTCCGTGTGGGCTTCCACTGCCGCATCTTCCCCGGCTCCTCGTCGTCCCCTTCCTAGGCCTCGCCGTCGTCCACCGCCCTGGTGCTCTCGGCGCGGCATGGTCAACGTGGTTAAGGACCGACTTCCATCGGAAGAGTGCTGTACATGGAGAGGCTGACAGCTGGGTCCATGGCCGCAGCAAGGAAGTGCATCCTTATTACGCAGAAAATAATGATTCCTCCACCTAACAGCAGGGACCCACCGGACGGGCCAACGTATTTTGCGAAAAAAATGATTCGCCCCCTGACTGCTGGGACCCACCAGCTACATCTTTGCACGCAAGGAAGTGTGTCCATATTACTGGCAAAAAAATGATTCGCCCCCTAACTTCTAGGACCCACCAGCTACATCTTCGCACGCAAGGAAGTTCCTGACAGTCGGGACCCACCTGGTCGAAGCATACGTAGCGTTGTCATTCTGGTCGCGAACGTGTATGTACATACGATCGGTCTGTCTGTAGGCTGCAGCGATGAACCGTGGCCGTGTAAAGAAGGGCATGTGTCGTAGTATATACGCGCATGTGTCGTAGAAGAGGCGCGCATGTAGCATGTACACGTACGTACAGCCAGGGTGCAAGAAAGTAAATACGGCCACATACGTACATATGGGCGGGGTTTCGAACGCCTACTCGCGCATACGTACGACCAGGGCTCGTGTACATGGCTGGGTTGGAACGAAGAAGCTGCGCCATCGTCGTGTTCATGGGGAGGCAACAGAATGCGCCGTGTTCATCAGGAGGCAATAGGATACGTCGTGTTCATCAGGAGCCAACCGGCTTGGACGAAATAGCCGATCGAAACAAGGCCTGGCGTACCGCAAAACGAAGGAAACGGCCTTGTGTTCGACCGGCCACGGTTGAAACGGGATCTTTTTCATCGGGAGGGGTCTGGTGTGCCGCAAAACGGAGGAACCGTACTTCTCTTGGACCTCCTACAGTCAAAACGAGGTCCTGTTGATTGGGAGGGGTGTGACGTACCGCAAAATGGAGGAAACGGACTCGCGTTGGAGCGCTACGGTCGAAACGAGGGTCCTGTTCATCAGGAGGGGTGTGGCGTACCGCAAAACAGGACTCCACGGGATACCGTTCATATCCACCGTCGACTGCCTCCACGGGCTACTGTTCATCCACCGTCGACCTCCTCCAGCCTCCACCTACGACTATTCATCCACGGGCTCCTGTTCATCCAGCCTCCACCGCTCCTCCACCAGCTACTGTTCAACCAGCCCTCTCCACGGGGTCCTGTTCAACCACCCCTCCACCGGCTACTTTTCAACTAGCCCTCCACGGGGTCCTATTCATCCAGCCCTCCATGGGGTCCTATTCATCCAGCCCTCCATGGGGTCCTGTTCATCCACCCCCAACCGGCTCGATCGAGGTCATGTTCATCCAGCGGCAACGGCCTCTACTACCACGGGGTCCTGTTCATCCAACCCCCCACCGGGAACTGTTCATCAACCCCCCCCCCTCAACAACGCTCACTGTTCATCAAGGGAAGGAGGTAGAAGGTTCGATCGGTTTCAGTTAGCAGCAGTAGCGAAGTGTTGGAAATATGCCCTAGAGGCAATAATAAAAGTATTATTATTATATTTCCTTGTTCATGATAATTGTCTTTTATTCATGCTATAACTGTATTATCCGGAAATCGTAATACACGTGTGAATACATAGACCACAATATGTCCCTAGTGAGCCTCTAGTTGACTAGCTCGTTGTGATCAACAGATAGTCATGGTTTCCTGGCTATGGACATTGGATGTCGTTGATGACGGGATCACATCATTAGGAGAATGATGTGATGGACAAGACCCAATCCTAAGACTAGCACAAAAGATCGTGTAGTTCATTTGCTAGAGCTTTGGCAATGTCAAGTATCTCTTCCTTCGACCATGAGAGCGTGTAACTCCTGGATACCGTAGGAGTGCTTTGGGTGTATCAAACGTCACAACGTAACTGGGTGACTATAAAGGTGCACTATAGGTATCTCCGAAAGTATCTATTGTTTTATGCGGATCGAGACTGGGATTTGTCACTCCGTGTAAACAGAGAGGTATCTCTGGGCCCACTCGGTAGGACATCATCATATGCGCAATGTGACCAAGGAGTTGATCACGGGATGATGTGTTACAGAACGAGTAAAGTGACTTGCCGGTAACGAGATTGAACAAGGTATTGGATACCGACGATCGAATCTCGGGCAAGTAACATACCGATAGACAAAGGGAATTGAATACGGGATTGATTAAGTCCTTGACATCGTGGTTCATCCGATGAGATCATCGTGGAACATGTGGGAGCCATCATGGGTATCCAGATCCCGCTGTTGGTTATTGACCGGAGAACGTCTCGGTCATGTCTACATGTCTCCCGAACCCGTAGGGTCTACACACTTAAGGTTCGATGACGCTAGGGTTATAAAGGAAGTTTGTATGTGGTTACCGAATGTTGTTCGGAGTCCCGGATGAGATCCCGGACGTCACGAGGAGTTCCGGAATGGTCCGTAGGTAAAGATTTATATATGGGAAGTCCTATTTTGGCCACCGGAAAATGTTCGGGATTTTTCGGTATTGTACCGGGAAGGTTCTAGAAGGTTCCGGAGTGGGCCCCACCTGCATGGGGGGACCCACATGGACGTGGGTAGTGGGGGCAAGGCCCCACACCCCTGGTCAAGGCGCACCAAGATCCCCCCTTAGAAGGAATAAGATCATATCCCGAAGGGATAAGATCAAGATCCCTAAAAAGGGGGGATAACAATCGGTGGGGAAGGAAATAATGAGATTTCTTTCCTCCCACCTTGGCCAACGCCCCAATGGACTTGGAGGGCAAGAAACCAGCCCCTCCACCCCTATATATAGTGGGGAGGTGCATGGGAGCTATACACGAAGTTCTGGCACAGCCCTACCTCTCTTCCTACTCCTCCTCTCCCATGGTGCTTGGCGAAGCCCTGCTGGATTGCCACGCTCCTCCACCACCACCACGCCGTTGTGCTGCTGTTGGATGGAGTCTTCCTCAACTTCTCCCTCTCTCCTTGCTGGATCAAGGTGTGGGAGATGTCACCGGGCTGTACGTGTGTTGAACGCGGAGGTGCCATCCGTTCGGCACTAGGATCATCGGTGATTTGAATCACGACGAGTACGACTCCATCAACCCCGTTCACTTGAACGCTTCCGCTTAGCAATCTACAAGGGTATGTAGATGCACTCTCTTTCTACTCGTTGCTGGTCTCTCCATAGATAGATCTTGGTGACACGTAGGAAAATTTTGAATTTCTGCTACGTTCCCCAACAATGGTATCAGAGCCAGGTTTATTGCGTAGATTCTTTGCACGAGTAGAACACAAAGTAGTTGTGGGCGTTGATGTTGTTCAATATGCTTACCGTTACTAGTCCAATCTTGTTTCGACGGTATTGTGGGATGAAGCGGCCCGGACCGACCTTACACGTACTCTTACGTGAGACAGGTTCCACCGATTGACATGCACTTGGTGCATAAGGTGGCTAGCGGGTGCCAGTCTCTCCCACTTTAGTCGGAACGGATTCGATGAAAAGGGTCCTTATGAAGGGTAAATAGCAATTGGCATATCACGTTGTGGTCTTGCGTAGGTAAGAAACGTTCTTGCTAGAAACCCATAGCAGCCACGTAAAACATGCAACAACAATTAGAGGACGTCTAACTTGTTTTTGCAGGGTATGCTATGTGATGTGATATGGCCAAGAAGAATGTGATGGATGATATGTGATGTATGAGATTGATCATGTTCTTGTAATAGGATTCACGACTTGCATGTCGATGAGTATGACAACCGGCAGGAGCCATAGGAGTTGTCTTTATTTATTGTATGACCTGCGTGTCATTGAAGAACGCCATGTAAACTACTTTACTTTATTGCTAAACGCGTTAGTCATAGAAGTAGAAGTAGTCGTTGGCGTGACAACTTCATGAAGACGCGATGATGGAGATCATGATGATGGAGATCATGGTGTCGTGCCGGTGACGATGATGATCATGGAGCCCCGAAGATGAAGATCAAACGGAGCAAAATGATATTGGCCATATCATGTCACTATTTGATTGCATGTGATGTTTATCATGTTTATGCATCTTGTTTGCTTAGGACGACGGTAGTAAATAAGATGATCTCTTACAAAATTTCAAGAAGTGTTCTCCCCTAACTGTGCACCGTTGCTACAGTTCGTCGCTTCTAAGCACCACGTGATGATCGGGTGTGATGGATTCTTACGTTCACATACAACGGGTGTAAGACAGTTTTACACAGCGAAAACACTTAGGGTTAACTTGACGAGCCTAGCATGTGCAGACATGGCCTCGGAACACGGAGACCGAAAGGTCGAGCATGAGTCGTATGGTAGATACGATCAACATGAAGATGTTCACCGATGATGACTAGTCCGTCTCACGTGATGATCGGACACGGCCTAGTTGACTCGGATCATGTGATCACTTAGATGACCAGAGGGATGTCTATCTAAGTGGGAGTTCATAAGATGAACTTAATTATCCTGAACATAGTCAAAAGACCTTTTGCAAATTATGTCGTAAGCTCGCGCTTTAGTTCTACTGTTTAGATATGTTCCTAGAGAAAATATAGTTGAAAGTTGATAGTAGCGATTATGCGATCAGTAGAAAGCTTATGTCCTTAATGCACCGCTCAGTGTGCTGAACCCCAACGTCGTTTGTCGATGTTGCGAACATCGGACATACACGTTTTGATAACTACGTGATAGTTCAATTAAATGGTTTAAGTAGAGGCACCAAAGACGTTTTCGAAACGTCGCGGAACATATGAGATGTTTCGAGGGCTGAAATTGGGATTTCAGGCTCGTGCCCACGTCAAGAGGTATAAGACCTCCGACGATTTTCTTAGCCTGCAAACTAAGGGAGAAAAGCTCAATCGTTGAGCTTATGCTCAGATTGTCTGAGCACAACAATCACTTGAATCGAGTGGGAGTTGATCCTCCATATGAGATAGTGATGTTTCCCCAAAGTCATTGCCACCAAGCTGCTAGAGCTTCGTGATTAACTATAACATATCAGGGATAGATATGATGATCCTTGAAATATTCATGATGTTTGACACCGCGAAAGTAGAAATCAAGAAGGAGCATCAATTGTTGATGGTTGGTGAAACCACTAGTTTCAAGAAGGGCAAGGGAACAAAGGGATACTTCATGAAACGGCAATTCAGCTGCTGCTCTAGTGAAGAAACCCAAGGTTGAACCCAAACCCGAGACTAAGTGCTTCTGTAATAAGGGGAACAACCACTGGAGCAGCATTACCCTAGATACTTGGTAGATGAGAAGGCTGGCAAGGTCGATAGAAGTATATTGGATATACATTATGTTAATGTGTACTTTACTAGTACTCCTAGTAGCACCAGGGTATTGGATACCGGTTCGGTTGCTAAGTGTTAGTAACTCGAAATAAAAGCTACGGAATAAACGGAGACTAGCTAGAGGTGAGCTCATGATATATGTTGGAAGTGTTTCCAAGGTTGATATGATCAAGCATCGCACGCTCCCTCTACCACCGAGATTGGTGTTTGCGTTGAGCATAGACATGATTGGATTATGTCTATCGCAATACGGTTATTCATTTAAGGAGAATAATGGTTACTCTATTTTTGAATAATACCTTCAATGGTCTTGCACCTAAAGGAATGGTTTGTTGAATCTCGGTCGTAGTGATACACATTTTCATGCCAAAAGATATAAGATAGTAATGATAGTACCACTTACTTGTGGCACTGCCATGTAAGTCATAATGGTATAAAACGCATGAAGAAGCTCCATGTTGATGGATCTTTGGACTCACTCGTTTTTGAAAAGTTTGAGACATGCGAGCCATGTCTATTGGTGTATATGCATGAAGAAACTCCATGCAAATGGATCGTTCGGACTCACTTGATTTTGAATCACTTGAGATATGCAAATCATACCACATGGGCAAGATGACTGAAAAGCCTCATTTTCAGTAAGATGGAACAAGATAGCAACTTGTTGGAAGTAACACATTTTGATGTGTGCAGTCGAATGAGTGCTGAGGCATGCAGTGAATATCATTATGTTCTTACTTCACAGATGATTCGAGTAAATGTTGAGTATATTTACTTGATGAAACACAAGTCTGGATTATTGAATGGTTCAAGTAATTTCAAAGTGAAGTAGCAGATCATTGTGACAAGAGGATAAAATGTATATGATATGATCATAGAGATGAATATCTGAGTTACGAGTTTTGGCACACAATTAAGACATTGTGGAAATTGTTTCGCAATTAATACCGCCTGGAACACCATAATGTGATGGTGTGTCCGAACATCATAGTTGCACCCTATTGGATATGGTGCGTACCATGATGTCTCTTATCGAATTACCACTATCGTTCATGGGTTAGGCATTAGAGACAACCACATTCACTTTAAATAGGGCACCACGTAATTCCGATGAGATGACACCGTATGAATTATGGTTTAGAGAAACCTAAGTTGTCGTTTCTTAAAAGTTTGGGGCTGCGACGCTTATATGAAAAAGTTTCAGGTTGATAAGCTCGAACCCAAAGCGAATAAAATGCATCTTCATAGGAAACCCAAAACAGTTGGGTATACCTCCTAATTCAGATCCGAAAGCAATATGGATTGTTTCTAGAATCGGGTCCTTTCTCGAGGAAAAGTTTCTCTCGAAAGAATTGAGTGGGAGGATGGTGGAGACTTGATGAGGTTATTGAACCGTCTCTTCAACTAGTGTGTGACAGGGCACAGGGAGTTGTTCCTGTGGCACCTACACCAATTGAAGTGGAAGCTTATGATATTGATCATGAAACTTCGGATCAAGTCACTCCCAAACCTCGCAGGATGACAAGGATGCGTACTACTTCAGAGTGGTACGTAATCCTGTCTTGAAGGTCATGTTGCTAGACAACAATGAACCTACGAGCTATGGAGAAGCGATGGTGGGCCCGGATTCCGATAAATGGCTTGAGGCCATAAAATCTGAGAGAGGATCCATGTATGAAAACAAAGTGTAGACTTTGGCAGAACGGCTCGATGGTCGTAAGGCTAATGAGTACAGATGGATTTCAAAAGGAAGACGGACAATGATGGTAAATGTCACCATTAAGAAAGCTCGACTTGTCGTTAAGATGTTTTCCGACAAGTTCAAGGAGTTGACTACAATGAGATTTTCTCACTCGTAGCGATGCTAAGAGTCTATTGGAATTATATTAGCGATTACTGCATTATTTATGAAATCTTGCAGATAGGATGTCAAAACATTGTTTCCTCGACGATTTTAATGAGGAAAGGTTGTATGTGATACAACCGGACGGTTTTGTCAATCCCGAAAGATGCTAATAAGTATGCAAAGCTCCAGCAATCCTTCTAAGGACTGGAGTGAGCATCTCGGAGTTGGAATGTATGCTTTGATGATGATAAAATTTTTTGGGTTTGTACAAAGTTTATGAGAAACTTGTATTTCCAAAGAAGTGAGTGGGAGCACTATAGAATTTCTGATGAGTATATGTTGTTGACATATTGTTGATCAGAAATGACGTAGAATTTCTGGAAAGCATATAGGGTTATTTTGAAAGTGTTTTTCAATGGAAAGCCTGGATTAAGCTACTTGAACATTGAGCATCAAGATCTATAAGGATAGATCAAAATGCTTAATAATACTTTCAAATGAGCACATACCTTGACATGATCTTGAAGGTGTTCAAGATGGACCAGTCAAAGAAGGAGTTCTTGCCTGAGTTGTAAGGTACGAAGTTAAGACTTAAAGCTCGACCACGGCAGAATAGAGAGAAACGACGAAGGTCGTCCCCTATGCTTAAGACGTAGGCTCTTCAGTATGCTATGCTGTGTACCGCACCTGAAGTGTGCCTTGCCATGAGTCAGTCAAGGGGTACAAGAGTGATCCAAGAATGGCTCACAGGACAGCGGTCAAAGTTATCCTTAGTAACTAGTGGACTAAGGAATTTTCTCGATTATGGAGGTGGTAAAAGAGTTCGTCGTAAAGGTTACGACGATGCAAGCTTGACACCTATCCGGATAGCTCTGAGTAGAGAGACCGGATACATATAATGGAGCAATAATTTAGAATAGCTCCAAGTAGAACAGTTGTTTGGAATAGCTCCAAATAGAGCGTGGTAGCTGCATCTAGGAGATGACATAGAGATTTGTAAAGCACACACAGATCTGAAAGGTTCAGACCCGTTGACTAAAACCTCTCTCACAAGCAACATGATCAAACATAAAACTCATTGAGTGTTAATCACATAGTGATGTGAACTAGACTACTGACTCTAGTAAACTCTTGGGTATTAGTCACATGGCGATGTGACCTGTGAGTGTTAATCACATGGCGATGTGAACTAGATTATTGACTCTAGTGCAAGTGGGAGACTGTTGGAAATATGCCCTAGAGGCAATAATAAAAGTATTATTATTATATTTCTTTGTTCATGATAATTGTCTTTTATTCATGCTATAACTGTATTATCCGGAAATCGTAATACACGTGTGAATACATAGACCACAATATGTCCCTAGTGAGCCTCTAGTTGACTAGCTCGTTGTGATCAACAGATAGTCATGGTTTCCTGGCTATGGACATTGGATGTCGTTGATAACGGGATCACATCATTAGGAGAATGATGTGATGGACAAGACCCAATCCTAAGCCTAGCACAAAAGGTCGTGTAGTTCATTTGCTAGAGCTTTGCCAATGTCAAGTATCTCTTCCTTCGACCATGAGAGCGTGTAACTCCTGGATACCGTAGGAGTGCTTTGGGTGTATCAAACGTCACAACGTAACTGGGTGACTATAAAGGTGCACTACAGGTATCTCCGAAAGTATCTATTGTTTTATGCGGATCGAGACTGGGATTTGTCACTCTGTGTAAACGGAGAGGTATCTCTGGGCCCACTCGGTAGGACATCATCATATGCGCAATGTGACCAAGGAGTTGATCACGGGATGATGTGTTACGGAACGAGTAAAGTGACTTGCCGGTAACGAGATTGAACAAGGTATTGGATACCGACGATCGAATCTCGGGCAAGTAACATACCGATAGACAAAGGGAATTGAATACGGGATTGATTAAGTCCTTGACATCGTGGTTCATCCGATGATATCATCGTGGAACATGTGGGAGCCATCATGGGTATCCAGATCCCACTGTTGGTTATTGACCGGAGAACGTCTCGGTCATGTCTACATGTCTCCCGAACCCGTAGGGTCTACACACTTAAGGTTCGATGACGCTAGGGTTATAAAGGAAGTTTGTATGTGGTTACCGAATGTTGTTCGGAGTCCCGGATGAGATCCCGGACGTCACGAGGAGTTCCGGAATGGTCCGTAGGTAAAGATTTATATATGGGAAGTCCTTTGGCCACCGGAAAATGTTCGGGATTTTTCGGTATTGTACCGGGAAGGTTCTAGAAGGTTCCGGAGTGGGGCCCACCTGCATGGGGGGACCCACATGGACGTGGGTAGTGGGGGCAAGGCCCCACACCCCTGGTCAAGGCGCACCAAGATCCCCCCTTAGAAGGAATAAGATCATATCCCGAAGGGATAAGATCAAGATCCCTAAAAAGGGGGGATAACAATCGGTGGGGAAGGAAATAATGAGATTTCTTTCCTCCCACCTTGGCCAACGCCCCAATGGACTTGGAGGGCAAGAAACCAGCCCCTCCACCCCTATATATAGTGGGGAGGCGCATGGGAGCTATACACGAAGTTCTGGCACAGCCCTACCTCTCTTCCTAATCCTCCTCTCCCATGGTGCTTGGCGAAGCCCTGCTGGATTGCCACGCTCCTCCACCACCACCACGCCGTTGTGCTGCTGTTGGATGGAGTCTTCCTCAACCTCTTCCTCTCTCCTTGCTGGATCAAGGCGTGGGAGATGTCACCGGGCTGTACGTGTGTTGAATGCGGAGGTGCCGTCCGTTCGGCACTAGGATCATCGGTGATTTGAATCACGACGAGTACGACTCCATCAACCCCGTTCACTTGAACGCTTCCGCTTAGCGATCTACAAGGGTATGTAGATGCACTCTCTTTCTACTCGTTGCTGGTCTCTCCATAGATAGATCTTGGTGACACGTAGGAAAATTTTGAATTTCTGCTATGTTCCCCAACAGGAATCACTCGGGTTCAGTTAACAGCAAGGGATCGATCGGTCGGGTTCAGTAACGTAGCTAGTGCAATCGCTCGGGTTCAGTTAGAGCCCAACACCTCGCTCGGGTTCAGTTAGAGCGCAACGCCTCGCACACACGCGCGTACGTGTACGAGAGAAACACGCATCGCTCGGCCCCTGACCACCCACCGTAACTGGGAACTCCTCGATATTTTCCTCGCCCTTGCTTCTACCACGCTGTCATGCACGGCCCAAAGAATGTCATGCAGTTGCGTCTCTGGCCCGCCCAGGACGAAAAGCCCATTTTTTGTCATGATTTTTTGTCATAAAAGTAGGAGCCCCCACATCTATGATGATACCGGGTTTTGTCACAATTATCATCATAGAAGTGTCATAAGCATGACAGGAAAAAAATCGTTCGACCCAAAATGTTACAGATGTATCTTTTTTGCCAGTGTTGATAGTGTGATCAAAGCATATGGTTTTATACAGACTTTCGGAGAAGCCTGTATTTACAAGAAAGTGAGTGGGAGCTCTGTAGCATTTCTAATATTATATGTGAATGACATATTGTTAATTGGAAATGATATAGAATTTCTGATAGCATAAAAGGATACTTGAACAAGAATTTTACAATGAAAGACGTTGGTGAAGCTGCTTATATATTGGGCATCAAGATCTATAGAGATAGATCAAGACGCTTAATTGGACTTTTACAAAGCACATACCTTTATAAAGTTTTGAAAAGGTTCAAAATGGATTAGTCAAAGAAAGGGTTCTTGCCTGTGTTACAAGGTGTGAAGTTGAGTCAGACTCAATGCCCGACCACTGCAGAAGATAGAGAGAAAATGAAAGGCATTCCCTATGCCTCAGCCATAGCTAGGTTCTATCATGTATGCAATGTTGTGTACCAGACCTGATGTGTGCCTTGCTATAAGTTCAGCAAGGAGGTACCAAAGTAATCTAGGAGTGGATCACTGGACAACGGTCAAGAACATCCTGAAGTACCTGAAAAGGACTAAGGATATGTTTCTTGTTTATGGGGGTGACAAAGAGCTTGTCGTAAATGGTTACGTTGATGCTAGCTTTGACACTGATCCGGATGACTCTAAGTCGCAAACCGAATATGTATTTATATTGAATGGTGGAGCTGTCAGTTGGTGCAGTTCCAAGTAAAGCGTCGTGGCGGGATCTACATGTGAAGTGGAGTACATAGCTGCTTCGGAAGCAGAAAATGAAGGAGTCTGGATGAAGGAGTTCATATCCGATCTAGGTGTAATACCTAGTCCATCGGGTCCAATGAAAATCTTTTGTGATAATACTGGAGCAATTGCCTTAGCGAAGGAATCCAGATTTCACAAGAGAACCAAACACATCAAGAAACTCTACAGCTCCATCTGCGATCAAGTCAAGGAGGGAGACATAGGAATTTGCAAAATAGATACGGATCTGAATGTTGCAGACCCATTGACAAAGCCTCTTCCACGAGCAAAACATGATCAGCACCAAGACTCCATGGGTGTTAGGATCATTACAATTTAATCTAGATTATTGACTCTAGTGCAAGTGGGAGACTGAAGGAAATATGCCCTAGAGGCAATAATAAAGTTGTTATTTATATTTCCTTATATCATGATAAATGTTTATTATTCATGCTATAATTGTATTAACCGGAAACTTGATACATGTGTGAATACATAGATGAAACAGAATGTCCCTAGTATGCCTCTAGTTGACTAGCTCGTTAATCAAAGATGGTTATGTTTTCTGACCATAAACATGTGTTGTTATTTGATGAACGGGATCACATCATTAGAGAATGATGTGATGGACAAGACCCATCCGTTAGCTTACCATAATGACCTCTAACTATGAGATTATGCAACTCCCGAATCCCGGAGGAACACCTTATGTGCTATCAAACGTCACAACATAACTGGGTGATTATAAAAATGCTCTATAGGTGTCTCCTATGGTGTTTGTTGAGTTGGCATAGATCGAGATTAGGATTTGCCACTCCGTGTATCGAAGAGGTATCTATACCTCTGGGCCCTCTCGGTAATGCACATCACTATGAGCCTTGCAAGCAATGTGACTAATGAGTTAGTTACGGGATGATGAATTACTGAACGAGTAAAGAGACTTGCCGGTGACGAGATTGAACTAGGTATGATGATACCGATGATCGAATCTCAGGCAAGTAACATACCGATGACAAAGGGAACAACGTATGTTGTTATGCGGTTTGACCGATAAAGATCTTCGTAGAATATGTAGGAGCCAATATGAGCATCCAGGTTCCGCTATTGGTTATTGAACGGAGATGTGTCTTGGCCATGTCTACATAGTTCTCGAACCCGTAGGTTCCGCACGCTTAACGTTCGATGATGATTTGTATTATGAGTTATGTGATTTGATGACCGAAGATTGTTCAGAGTCCCAGATGAGATCACAGACATGACGAGGAGTCTCAAAATAGTAGAGAGGTAAAGATCGATATATTGGAAGGTTATATTCGGACACCGGAATGGTTCCGAAGTGTTTCGGGTATTTTCCGGAGTACCGGGAGGTTACCGGAACCCCCCGGGGAAGTAATGGGCCTTAATGGGCTTTAGGGGGAAGGAGAGAAGGGCCTCAAGGGGTGGCCGCACGCCCCCCTCATGGATAGTCCGAATTGGACTAGGAGGGGGCGGCGCCCCCCTCCTTCCTTCTCCCCTCTTCCTCCTTCCCTACTTATCCTAGTTGGAATAGGAAAGGGGGGGGGGGAATCCTACTTGGACCGGGAGTCCAAGTAGGACTCCCCCCTATGGCGCGCCCCCCTTGGGCCGGCCTCGTCTCCCCCCCCCTCATTTATATATGTGGGAGGGGGCACCCCAAAGGCACACCAAGTCTTCTCTTAGCCGTGTGCGGTGCCCCTCTCCACAGTTACACACCTCGGTCATATCGTTGTAGCGCTTAGGCGAAGCCCTGCGCTGGTAACTTCATCATCACCATCAACACGTCGTCATGCTGATGAAACTCTCCCTCATCCTCAACTAGATCAAGAGCTAGAGGGACGTCATCGTGCTGAACATGTGTTGAACACGTAGGTGACGTATGTTCAGTGCTAGGATCGGTTGGATCGCGAAGACGTTCGACTACATCAACCGCGTTACTAAACGCTTCCGCTTTCAGTCTACGAGGGTACGTGGACACACTCTCACCTCTTGTTGCTATGCATCTCCTAGATAGATCTTGCGTGATCGTAGGAAAATTTTGAAATATTGCGTTCCCCAACACAAGTTACCTTCCTCCTCTTGGCCTTTTAAGGCCCGTTGATATTTAATTTAATATAAAAGCCTTCTAATAATTACTAGACCCTTTTATATATAATTAAACATAACCGAAAACATTTTCCTCCTATATATTATTTATCGGTATTACCCGATACTCTCCGGAACCCTTTCGGTGACCCCGAAACGCTTTTGGATCCTCTCGGGACTGTTTTGAATATTTATGAAACAATGCCACAAATATATTCTCATCACTCCCATCTCGCTAACACTCAGCAGATTGTGATTTCCTTAAGCTTGTGACCCCGTAGGTTCGGTAACTCATAGACATGAACGGAACCCCTTCGTTCAATGACCGATAGCGGAACCATGGGCGTCCATATCGATCCCTATGAGCACACAATGATATTCGAGTGAACCTTTTGGTTATCATGTGATGTTCCCTTTGCTTCATGATACTTTACAATGCTCGGGGTGCATCGATATCCTCCCGAGTCATACACATGCTCATTATACCGTTGATCCCCTTACCGGTATTGTTCTTCTTTCTCGTTGAAATGTTCTGGCATCCCCCGTGACATAATCACCTGTGTCTGGCGAGACAATGATGGATGCCATCACACCGAGAGGGCCCTAAGAATATCTCTCCGTCATCATAGGACCAAATCCGACTCTCGAGCTATCCAGTCCCTTGTCAAACTTCTCAATGTACCAGTAAGTTGTCGTTATGATCACCTAGTTACAGATGACGTTTGAGCAACCCCCAAAGTCCACCGTACGGTAGGAAGTGACTAAGATACTCTCATAGTCTGAGGAACTAAAACACATGCTAACACTCCGTGTTATAACAATTGGTTACAAACGATATTATCTCAAAGTATAACAAAACAAGATTGGGTTGATTCAATATGATTGTTCTTCTAACGTCATATTCTGAATGTTGTTTCAGGACTATCATTACACTTAACGATATCCTGAGATCCAGAAAACATGATGGCCAACAACACTTGATCCAGTCTTAGAGGCAAGACCGGGAACCTTTATTTTACTGTTAATCATCTCACACGTGCATATGAGTTTTCCATTGAATCACATATTCTAGAATCATAGCAGTTATAGCAGTTGAAATAGCGGTATGTTACTTGCCCGAGATTCGATCGTCGGTATCTTCATACCTAGTTCAATATCATTACCGGCAAGTCTCTTTAATCGTTCCGTAATACATCATCCCGCAACTAACTCATTAGTCACTTTGCTTGCAAGGCTTATTATGATGTGTATTACCGAGTGGGTCCAGAGATACCTTTCCGATACTCGGAGTGAAAAATCCCAATCTCGATCTATGCCAACCCAACAAACATCTTTGGAGATACCTATAGAGCATCTTTATAATCACCCAGTTACGTTGTGACGTTTGATAGCACACAAGGTATTCCTCTGGTATCCGGAAGTTGCATAATCTCATAGTCGAAGGAATATATATTTGACATGAAGAAAGCAATAGCAATAGAACTGAACGATCAATATGCTAAGCTAATGGATGGGTCTTGTCCATCACATCATTCTCCTAATGATGTGATCCCGTTCATCAAATGACAACACATGTCTATGGTTAGGAAACTTAACCATCTTTGATTAACAAGCTAGTCTAGTAGAGACTTACTAGGGACACGATGTTTTGTCTATGTATCCACACATGTATCAAGTTTTCGGTTAATACAATTCTAGCATGAATAATAAACATTTATCATGATATAAGGAAATAACAACTTTAGTATTGCCTCTAGGGCATATTTCCTTGCCGGCGTGCCGATGGCGGCCCTCGTCGCCACGGCGAGGCTCCGTTC
The DNA here is from genome assembly GCF_018294505.1 of Triticum aestivum. Taxonomy (NCBI): domain Eukaryota; kingdom Viridiplantae; phylum Streptophyta; class Magnoliopsida; order Poales; family Poaceae; genus Triticum; species Triticum aestivum. Next base: position 491,261,597 of record NC_057800.1, on the reverse strand, counting down.
GGTTCCATCCAGCTGCGAGGTTGGGGGACGCAACTTCCGGTGAAAATCGCGCCGACTTCGGTCATGGAGGACGATGGCGGCATCTATGACGTCGTTCCCTTCTCGAGGCATCGTTGTTGCAGGTCGTGGCACCCCACTCGTGATACTCCAGGGAAAACCCTAGATCCGGATCTACCGGATCGGACGATGATGGTACCTTTGATGTCGTTGTCCCTCCCGAGGGCATTGTTTTGGAGCAAGTGCTAGTTGGGCAGGACAAGCGGAAGAACGGTGCCGCATCCATCGCAAGGCCGACGGCGGATCCCGGTGGCATGGTGCTGTGGAGGTTCGTCGACGGGCGTGTGTGGATGGACGTGCATGATGATGGAGTTGTCTGGCGTCGTGGTGGCGTCGACGGCGGGCCAGGAAAGGTCGATGGGTCAGTTTCTGCTCTGGAGATGGACCGGTGGAAGATGGCGGCGGCAGTCTTTGAGAGTGCATCGGTCCGGTATGGACCCAGTCTCGGTGTGTGGATGGGCTGGGGCATCCAGGTTTAGATGTTAGGGTTTGGTGCGATGTCCGTTTGATATTAGACCTGGATATTCGGCACACCTTCATCAATGGGATAGGAGTAGCAACGGGTGTTGCCTAGATGGTGGCTTTAGGCTGACTGATGTATTACTTTGTATGGCCTCCGTAAATAATTAATAAAATGGCCGCATGCATCGTTTAAATGCAGAGGCCGGGGTCTATCCTCTTTTTCCCAAAAAAAAGTGAGAGATGAAGCCTACCTAAAGACCTGTCAAGGCGGATGTCCATACCCAAATACTTCATCTCAAACTCACTCTTGAGCATGATCTTCACCTCATCAATAGGAGAACGGCTCTGTGGCGTCCGAGAAATAATGACCGCAGCAGAGAAGAATGAACACGTCGTGTTCTTTCGTAGTTCATTTTCCTTCGGGATCCAAAGAGTGTGGAGCTGCTATATAGGAAACGTGCTTTGGAGCTTGAGAAGGAGATAGAGCGTGATCACGTAATCCTGGTAACATACTGTAACATTCTTCAAAACCATAGTACTACATAACAAATGAATAATGTTTTTTTGCGAAACAAATGAACAATGTTAACCGGACCATTTTCCTTAATAATTCATAACAATTAACATGAGAGAAACATCTCGTCGCAGCAAAGCACAAGATTGATGCTAGTTTGTATGCAAGAATGCACACATGAGAAAGCCAGAAGTACTCCAAAATTCTATCAGTATCATATTTCGCAGAGGCAATATTGATTGGTAATCGTGATGTTCATTACATTTTACATTTATACCACCTCGCAGATAAAACAAATCATGGTTTTGGTATCCCCTATTTCACCTTTGTACCCCACTTGCAATGAATTCAATCAAATGAAAATATACACGTATGAACCATTGGGACTATATGGAAGAACTACTTTCCCTTGTCCAGTTTAGTGTGCTATTCTCAGACGCTCTACACGTGCAACAGCAGAGGTGGAATGCTCACGAGGACTGAACAATCGGTTGGTCTGCAAAAGGGCCATATAGCCAGCCCCTGGCGATATGCCCATAAGCAGCCTCCGTCAAGTGAATACCGTCCCAGCTCCAGTGGGTGGTTGGGTCAGCACAAGCGGTGGCACCAGGCTCCCCGCATTTGGCTGTCACGTTGAAGTTGTAAGCGGCTTTGGCAACGGACCCAGGAGCCCCACAGCATGCCCTAGGTAACTGCTTGTAGAATCCTGAATTATAAAGAGGAAATGGTTAGGCCCCTGCATTGTGCCATTCTCATCAAACAATAAAGCATCCGCATACTTCCGATTTAGTAGTTGAGACAGAAACATCATCCCTGCCAGCAAGATCAGGTTGGCAAAGGCATGCATGCCCTGAGAAAGTACAGGGTGTACTTTCTGTTACAAGGCAACACTGAAATGGAAACTCTAGAGGACGAGTACATGGGATCTAGATATGGCAGGGACATGTAGTCATGTATTGACAAAATGCGCTACCATCCAGTACTCTAAACTAATGAAGATCTTCTTCGAAAAGAGAAAACTAGTAAGTGAAAGATACAAGCATAAATCATAACGAAGGTTAATTGCCAATAGGTGAAGGCATACATTGGGAGAAGTATACACAATAAAAAGGAAGTGATTTTCTGATACAAAAAAAACACGTGTTTACAGTTCATGGAGTACATATGCGTTTTGAGTTAAGGTTATAAGGATATTACAGTAACCTGTACAACTCATACGCCAGCATTTTACTGTACTAGAACACTAAATGCAAAAAACGTGAGTCCTTTAGCCTAGGTGGGAGTACGGGCAGGTTGTGTAAGTTCTCATTGGAGTAGATGATCTAACCATCCCAACTATTAGCCCCACATGACCACTAAACAAGACAGCTATCAATTGGACGAGCTTTGAAGTACTAATTGAAGTGATAGCTAGTACTTCCCCTTTACAGACTAGATAAATGATCCTAGAGCATCGGATTAGCAACCTTTGCTTCTAATATACTCTGAACATGGGTGAAGGTGCTTGAGTTGATATTCTGGCTGCAAGTTGTGTTGGCCATTTTTGTATTATATGCTATGTGCTCCAATCCAGGCGAAAGCATCTCTTGCTCTCTGCCCAGATCTGAACTGTCTAATTATTTATAGTATTGTGTTCCTTTCAAGGCGAACGGAAGGAAATCGCTGACTGCCTAACAGTTGACTTTACACCAGACAAAAATAAGCACATGCACACTAGTAATTAAGATCCATCTACAGTAATTAGTAGCACATCAGCAACAACATATGCATACTACAACCGGAACAATTTGTAAATCACTAAATTCTGATGCTTCGTGAGTTAGCTATGGCAAAAGTCGAGGTGTTTGAGAACTAACCAAACTTCTCAGGCTGGAGCATGAACTGGACAACTGGCGTGTAGTAGTCGCCATATATGATCCGCACATTGGGGTGCTTGGGCCGGAGCTTCTCGAGTGCTCTCTTGAGGTGTGCATTGTGCACCCATGAGAAGGTGTTGTACTGACGGATGCACCCGCTCCGGGCGCCATACTCGTGGGCTGGCATGTCGAGCATGTTCAGGTACACGGGGAAGCACCCAGTGGGCATCACCCCTGGCACGATGAGATCCACTGCCCCCTCGGCGATCAATTCCTGCACCATGCCGTACATGAGGAATCGTGGTTGACAGCGAGGAAACAGATATGTGAGTAACAAGGAAGAAGCAATGGCTACCTCGACGCCATCGGAGATGCCCTGGATGACATCCGGCATGAACTTGTACGCCTCTGAGAGGCCCTTCCCGGCGAACAGGGGCGCGTTGTAGTCGTTCCCACCGAACTCGCCGACGACGAACAGCGAGTTGGCATAGAACTCCTTGCATTCCTCTGCAGAAACATTCCCAAATCACCAATTAGTTGATCACAATCCAGCACGTATATGGCTGCAAAGGCGCGATTGCTTTTGACGTTTGTTTACCCTTGGTGCCGTTGCAGAAGAAAGGCTTGAGGTCACGGAACCACTGGATTTGGGTCATGAGGGCGCCGGAGTTCCAGACGACGGCGCCGAGGCCCCTGGCCTCGAAGTAGGGCGTGTCGAGCGCGGTGGCGCCGGTGATGGCGAAGTTGGCGCCGTGACTCAAGTCGGAGCGATTGGCCTTGGACGGCGGCAGCAGGGGCAGCCCGAATTCCTGCGCTGCAGTTGCGGTGGCCGATCGAGCAAGCGCGTCAGGACAGGACCCACCGAATCTCGGAGGCAGAGGAAGCAAGCAGCCAAACCAAAATCAAACACGGCAGTCAGTCAGTCAACTCACCCAGGTGGTCGATGACGAGGCGGCCGTCGGAGCAGCGGCCGGTGGGCTTGCCGAAGTAGGTCTGGCCGTAGGGCAGCCTGGCGGTGGCGAGGATGTCCGGCACGCCGTTGGCGATGAGGTTGCCGGCGTCGGCCAGCGAGTCCCCGAAGTTGAACAGCGCCCGGTACTTCCCCTTGGCCTTCCCCTTGGCCTTGGCCGCGCCCGCCTCCCCGGCCGCCGACGCCGCGAGGACTACGACCGCGAGGAGAACCGCGAGCGCCTCCCTTCTCCCCATGCCGGCCGCTCCTTGGGTGTCTGTGGGTCGCTCGGTTCCACGCGGGGCGGGCGAGAGGAGGAAGAGAAGCGGGAGACGGAAGACGAGGTGGTGGGTCGAACCGCTCGCTCGGTCGTCGCTGTTTGTAGGAGAGGGAGGGGGACGCGGTGCTGCCTGCTGGCGCGGCCGGTGGCGGCTGCTCGTGTGGCGCTTTCCCCGGTTGCCGAATTTTAAAACCACACCAGCAGGAAAATGACAGTGCGCCATCACCCACCAACCACGAACCAATCGTGTTCCGTTCCCGTTCCGAAAGAGAGAAAGAGGAGAAAAATAGAAGCTGGTGGCACCAAATGGGTCAAATACAAATCGGGCTGGGTTTGGTACGGAATATTAGGTTAGGTGGATAATACCTTTCTCTACCGCCCGCGATGCACGGTGACATAACATGGGATCAGAAAAGAAATGGATCCTCCTAATCTCTCGCATGCAACGGTAGGTGGGAAGTCAGCAGCCAGCCAGCGCCAAAGACCCAGAGATGCTAGACTTACGGACGTATTTCCGCAGAATTTCGGTTACGGACGCACGGAAGAGTTATGGTTGGAGAAGATTAAGGATGAGAGGTCCCACCAGCGAAAATCAAAAGGGTTGATTGGCGAGAGAGCAGTCCGTGAAGCCAGTCCGTACTAGAATGCCGTAAGTGTAGCATTTTTGGCCAAAGACCAAACGCTTCCAAAGCAAAGCAAGTTGGTCTAATTATATATTGTAATCATCATATAAAAAATACGGGGAACGTTCCTACTCCTACTCCACTCCACCGACTGATTTCTCACGCCGCGCCGTCCGATCTCCGAGGGCTCGATCCCAGCGCATGCGCGGGGTTTGTGCCACGCATGTGCCTGGTCCCCGGGCTGCCCACCTTGCCCATTTTTTCCTTTCTGTTTTTGTCTGCTTCTCTTCCCTTTCCACACGGGTCGCTACCGCATCGTTGCGCTACAGTAGTACTAGTAGTATACCACGACAAGCCGTAGCCGTTGGCTCCTTGCTGCACTACATACACTTGTATTTTTTCTTTTTGTGGGTACATAGACTAGTATACTATACGTAAAATGCCATGGCGAGTTGTTGTGCGCCGTTAGATCCATCGACGGCGATAGTCTGGCAGCAAGGCAACTGACTGACAATGACGGTGGTGTTGGCCATTTTTTAAAACTCTTTGATGTTGCATCGGTTGTTTGGACATGTTGCAACTACCTATGATTTTTTCTATGTGTCGCATGTGGCTAATATTTTGAAATAGTTACTCGCAATTTTTGTTGTTGTAATAGTTTATTTTGCAAAGTGATTTTATCATTGTGTTCTTTCACGCTTGATCTGTTAACCTTGTTATTGCTTCTTTTTCTGCGGGGTGTTAACCTTGTTATTGTTGTATATGTTGAAACCATTTTTAAATACTTTGTTTCATAGAAGAAGGATTTATTGTATACATACACCTAATTACAATTTCCTGTTCGTCAACCTATAGCCGCTTCAAAAATGATGGATCGTCCCTGAAAGCAAATAAGTATTGTTTTTTTTAAACGAGACAAAAGATTTGCCATTTTTATTGATTAAGAAAATAAGTTTGAGGGACAGAACCCGCAACAGCCGAAGCAAAACATATAGCTACTCTCTCGGCATAATATTACACAGCCGCTTAGCCCCGGCTAAGGCCCAGATACAAGCTCCGTCCTTGATGATGCGCACAATCACCGCCACCGGCGACGCCTTGGCCCTGCATACGTGTGCATTTTGCTCCTTCCAAATCTCCCAACTAACAAGATGAAGCAATGAGGCTAGAGCTATCATTGGCTGAGCATTGTTGGTGAGGTCGCCTTCCCACCAAGATTTAACTATGTCGAATTAATTGGTGCCAAGACGCGGTGCTGACATGCAGATCAAGCCACGAGATCACATCATTCCAAACACGCATGGAGAAACGGCATCTGAAGAGGAGGTGGGCTACCGACTCGCGCATCTGATTGCACAGCGGGCATCGGTCGCAGTTTGGCCACCCACGGCGCTATCTACAGTCCAAATTCTATTATGTGTGACCAACCAAGCAAATAAGTATTGTAATGGTTCATCCAATTTCAACCGGTTCTACAATAAATTAAATTTGAAGAAAAATAAAAATAGTAATTTAACGACATCAAAAAGACCAAGTAGACATGGTGATGGTGGACGTCACTATGCTGCTGCAAGCCGGGATGCGCATGTTGAAGTTATTAGCGTTTAGCTCGTTTATTATTTTCAATAATTCCTGAAAAAATCAGAGGCATGTATGGCTCATTTATGCATGATAAAAGAGTGTGGAAAGTTTGGTAGTCCCAACTGTGAAGGGTATATTGAACCAACATATAATATTGGTTTTTTTACATGCTACCAAGAGCTTGAGAAATGATATATACGCGTGCTCCTTCTTCGTCGCTCGCCTCGCCATTGTCACGCCTCGCAGACATTTCATATATCGTGAACGAGTTGAGTCGGGCTGTGACTTATGCCACGGGGACGAGATGCTACAAACCGGCCGTCGCTGCTGCATATGCCGGGGCGATCGATGGGCTCCAGACGAATCACCCGTATATCAGAAAAGAAATCAATCCCCATGTTTCCCTCTAATAATCTCTTGCAACGGTAGGTGACAGGTCTGCAGCTAGCCAGCACCAAACCAAACCAAACCCTTCCAAAGCAAGTTGGTCTAACCATAAGAAAACATTGTGTAAGGAAGTGGTTTCCTCTCGAAACGTTGTTGTCATTTGTCAAGTTGTCAGTTGTTAGAGAGAAAAAAATACAGGCTCTGGTTTTTCTAGTTGTATTCGCATGTGCACCTCTTTCCAAGAAAGAAAAGAAAAGCAAACCACAACCTAATCTCGTAGCTGTGGTGTGGCCAAATGATTGAGGCATGAAACAGATGCTTTTTAAGGGCCAAAGGTTGTGAGGCGATGATGAGATCCTGGTGGCAGCAAAATCCATCTCTTTCTCTCACACACTCACACAAACTTTCATAACAAGATATGCACGTGTATGAATTGCAAATTTTGCATCTTAACAATAATTGGAGGAAGTTGTTAAAACTTATCACTGCCACTTGCCGGTATAGTTCTACAGTTTTTAAACTTGGTAGGATCATATTTTTGACAGATTCTTGGGCCCGGCGATTAACGGGGATCCAACATCTATAATCCGAGGATGGCGTCGGGTAAGTGTTTAGGTACATCTTGCCGATTTTGACCAATCTACTCTGATTTGCCTCGTCGCTCAAACTGGTGCTCCGAAGCTGCTCCGGCGGCTCTCTCCTTGATCCACGTCCTCTGAAAATTCCTCACCATTCTCTCTCGCACTCCCTCCCTCTCTCTCTAAGAGTTCTTGTGAGTCGGACACATAGCTAAAAGCAACAACAAAAAAGTGCGCGCTACGCAAAAGAGGGACCAAGCATTTGCTGGCGCGCTTGCTAACCACTAGACTACTCCAGTATTCTTGTCAAAGCTGAGATAGATGGACCCTTTCATCCTTCGAAAAAACCTCATAGCCTTTTCACGCTCTCACGAAACTAGTTCTAATAGTTTGGACATACTTTGTTGGTTGTCATATGGTTTCAACATTAAATAGTTTAATATGTCATCTAACAACAACTGTTTGCAAATGCAGTTTGATTAGATAACTCAATACAATTTTTAGTCGATTTTTAACCCAAAAACGGTTATTGTTTTTTAGAAGCTGGATATTTTTAAAACCTATTAAAAATAGAAAATATATTTTAGAAAATATGTTCAGTATTCGGTTTTTGGCTAGTTTCCCGTATAAACTGGTCAATTCTATTCTTCTTAATGAAAAGGCAGAGCTCTTGCCGGTTGCTCGAAAAAAATATGTTCCGTGTGTGTTTTATAAAAAAGTCCAGTATATATTAAAAATTAACCATATATTAAAACAATGTTTAGTGTGTATCAAAAAAATGTTCGTCGTCTAATTTAAAAAGTTCATTGCATATTAAAAAATGTTCAATGTACATAAAAAATGGTCGACATTATATTATCATGTTCAGTGTGCATGTATATGATAATTTTCAGAGTGTACTTCTGAAATCTTCAACGTATGGTAAAAAGTTCAGTATGTATTTGAAAAATATGTTCACCATATATTAAAAAAAGGTTTACCATATATTGCAAAACCTACATAAAAATAGAAGTGTGCAAAAATAAAAGAATATGAAGAAAACCAAATATCTGAAAAGAAGATAAAAACAAAACAGAAAACACACGTAAAGAAACGAAACAGCTGAAAAAGTCCGGTCGGTCTGGAAGCCAACTTCAGCAAAGCTGATCATCGACCGGCCAGGATGTGTCTGAAGCTATAAGATTAGAAGTAAATCTGGCTCTGTGTCAGAGGGTGTTTGTTTTCAGAGACTTATTGGTCTAGGGACTTAAATAAGTCCCTATAAGTCTCATCTAAACCAAACAGGAGGGACTTATAGGGACTTAAAGTGGGCATTTGGGACTTATGAAATAAGACTCTCAAGGAGGGACTTATAGTTGTAATATGGTCTTATAGAAACTTATAAGTACCAGTAACCAAACAGGTAGGGACTTTTTATGGACTTGGGACTAAAAAAAGTCCTAGGACTTATGAACCAAACAGGGCCTCAATCTGGCTCTGCTTAGACACAAGAGCTGTAGTGGTGTACTGGTCGGCACGTTCGTGCTGTACGTGGTTGGTCTCAGCCGGATCAGACCAAAAACTCGTAGCTGGCGAGTTTAATGAACACTCGATAGCTCGACTCATTAATCTCCTCTTTCGCTCTTGAATAGAGTCAAACATAAGTTTCAACTCATTAAACTTAGCGACCTTAATGAGCAATTTTCATAATTAGCTCATTAAGCTCATTAATACATCACAACGCATATTTGTATGTTAAGTGACAAAAATTCTTGGCATTTCAACCCATCTATTCCATCTAATTGATCCAACCTAGCCCACATGAGACAATAACTAAGCGAGGGAGCTTTTTGTACTAGTTTTTAGCCTTTTTTCTCTACTTTATTATTTTTGGTCATTTTTCAATTGGTATTCCAAAAAGCCAAAATTATTTGATTTTTTAAATAAAATATTTTTTATAGATGAATATTTTTTAAAAAAACTATCTATATTTTTAAGTCTAGAATATTTTTATTTTTTGTGAACATTTGGCAAAAATATAAACATTTTAAAAGGGAAAAGAAAAGGCAAAAAAAATAAAAAGGTAAGAAAAGCACAAAAAACAAAAAGAAACTGATATGGAATAAACAGAAAAACCAAAAAAGAACCTTTCAAAAGGTTCCTAAAGGCCGGGAAAACCAAAGCCGCATTTTTTTGAGCCAAAAAAACCCAAAGCTGTAACCTTCCTAAAACCGGAATCCTCTAGCACCAATCTCGCTAGCTAATTGGCTGGCCCATCAGTACACTTTCTGTGCGGTTAATCAACATTTTGTTGCAACGAGCACCAATAAATTTCGGTACATTTTGTCGTTGAAATATGAACTTATTTCAAAAAACAGTTTTGCTAAAGCACAAAATAATAATACTTTTGCGACATATTTCAAAATAAAAAACATTGTACTACTACTATTCTAGCCGGCCCAGCTACTTGCCCATCTATTACGGCCCATTCGCCGTGTCGTCTCCTTCCGTTCTGCAGTCTGCAGCTTCCCACGCACACACAGGGAGAAAAAAAAAACACAGGACCGCGTCTGCAATCACCTTTGCGGCTAGCGCAAGCGGCGGCCCGCGGGGGGCTGGGGAGCCGGGCGCCAAGGCAGGGCAGGACCTCAGCCCGCAGGAGCTCCCCGGCCGGCCGACCGGTCCGCGACCTGGGCATCTGGGTGCACGCATCTCCACATCGGCCGCTGGAGGGCCAAGCCGCCACAGGTATATCTCTAAATCTCAAACTATTTTGCTAAGTGACTAACACTAATAGGTAGTTTATGAACTGCTAGTCGATCCCGGGCTTAGAATACCAATGTAAGAATAGAAGATTATGCCTCTGAACTTAGAAGTGAATCGGAAAGTGCGTATTTGTTGAATGGGCGAAACAAAGCTATTTAAAAGGAGAAAGGAGGGTAAACACTATCTAAAAGCCTCTCTGAAAAGATTCAGCTCATCTCTAGCCAAAGCAGCAATTACACTATCTAAAAGCCTCTCTGAAAAGATTCAGCTCATCTCTAGCCAAAGTTACACTATCTAAAGGCCTCTCTGGAAAGATTCAGCCCATCTCTAGCCAAAGCAGCAATTACAAAGCCTCTCTGAAAAGATTCAGCTCATCTCTAGCCAAAGCAGCAAATCTTTTCAGAGGCTTTTAGATAGTGTTTATCCTCCTTTCTCCTTTCTTCTTTCTTGTCTGTTTTGCTGAGTCTGTGAGGCCACATTCTGTGTGACACCCTGGGATCTTTGATCCTTTTCTCCTTTCTTATATTGATGCATGTTATAGTACTAATAATTGCGGTAATTTCAAACTTGCGGCTGGGCACTTGGGAATACATTTCCCTTTTTATTGTTGTTTCTCTTGTACTGATGTATTGTTGTGTGGATTCAGAATACATGAGACTATTTTTTCTATGATGATGCCGATTTAGTTTAGTCACCATTAACTTTGAGCCCACCCTCCATTTTCCTCTGCGTTCGCCACTTCTTGTATGTGTTTGTAGTCAAATGATATTTGCTTGAGTATGCAAGAAGACTATCTTTAATGCTACGTGCGAGTCGTTTGCGTCGAACCTGCAGTTTTTGTGAAGTAGCACCTCAGACCTCGATTTCTTTAGGGACGGAGGTAGAAATCCTGTCTCTTCTTCCTTCTATCATATTGATGCATGTTAGTATTTAAAGACAACTATTTAATGATGTTGGTCTAATCTTCTGTATTATCAGTTGCTACACACATAGTTGTTATTCTCATTACTTACCATGCTCATAGGTCTTCCTTGCAACAAACCGCTAACCTCTTGCATTCATTTCTCAAATAAAAAATCATTGTATTGCATGGTGAAATAATTGTACTAGGAACAAACAAATGCAGTAAGAAAAAAAGAAAAAAAGTCAAATAATACACAATTCTACTCGGAATTTGAGCGGAGTTCTACTAGTGAAGCATAGACTCCACCCTTGATTCGCATCAGGGCCTCATGCTTTCCCTTTTCTGCAATTTTGCCTTCCTTGAGGACTGCAATCATATCAGCCCCTTTTATTGTGGAGAGGCGGTGAGCCACCACTATGGTGGTCCTGCTCACCATGACTCGATCCAATGCATCTTGAACAACGCGCTCTGATTCCGCATCCAGGGCACTGGTTGCCTCATCAAGTAGTAGTATCTTCGGGTCCTTTATAATGGCCCTTGCGATAGCTACCCTCTGCTTCTGTCCACCAGATAGTTGCACGCCTTTCTCGCCAACCAGAGTGTCGTATCCCTGTGGCAAGCTTGATATGAACTCATGAGCATTTGCTGCCTTGGCCACAGCTGTGACTTCTTCCTCTGTCACTTCTCCGTGTTTCCCATATGTTATGTTTGCACGGATTGTGTCATTGAAAAGTACTGGCTCCTGGCCTACCAGCCCCATCTGATCCCTCAACCAGCTAATTCTCAAGCTCTTAATTTCGACTCCATCTACTGAGATTCTACCAGAATCAGGATCATAGAAGCGTTCCAGTAAAGCAATTATAGTGGACTTGCCACTACCACTTTCTCCAACTAGTGCTATGGTCTGAAAAAGGAAGGAAAAAGTGTCAACATAGCAGTTTTTGTGGTTCTGAATGATCATATGTGAAATAAATCAGCTGAAAGCTTCTTATATTGTAACACTGTAACTAGATGCATCACCTGTTTTCAAGTATTATTCTTGGTTTTATGAGGTGGTACTTTAAGTTGGTTATCTGAATGGAAAACAATTGGGTGCAACAATGATAAACAAGACTATTAAAGGATGCAAATCATACCTTTCTGGAAGGAATGTGCAAGGTGAAGTCACTGAATATTTGGACATCAGGGCGTGATGGGTACTTGAAACTGACGTTACTGAAATGAATGTCGCCAGTGACATTTTCCAATACCAGGCCCTCGTCGTTACTTGTGTCAATTTTCGACTTCCTGTCTAGAATACTGAAAACAGAAATGGCTGAATCCCTTGCCTTTGTTGCATTAGATGCCAATGCACTTGCCTGCGAAACCCCAACAGCTGCCAAAACCAAGGCAAAGAAAACCTGAAAAACATCCAAAGCATCTGTGACTGATTATTAAAAGTTGACACCCATACAGAAACTGTAACTCGAAATGATTTAGGATCTCTTACTTTGAAAACATCTGCAAAAGTAGTTTTTCCCTGACGTACAAACTGTGCACCAACATAGAAACATAGAGCATATGTAAGATACAACACTAAGAATGAGAAACCAAAACCAAGCCCTCCAACGATTCCACTTCGAATTCCCTGTTTCCTTAAAGCTTCACATTTCTTGTTATACGTTGTAACCACTCTTTTCTCTGCACAGAAAGATGCTATAGTTCTGATACTACCAACAGCATCAGTTGCAACCTGACTTGCATCTTCATACATCTCCTGCACAATAATTGAATATATTATTGTGATAGTCGATTCCAGGGTCCTTAGGATTGCTCATCCTGAATCAAACAGGAAGTAAATTTTAGAGTTGTTATACGTTACCTTAGCTTCTTCACTAAACCCTTTCAAGAACTTCACTTGAGCATAACCCTGTGCACCCACTAAAGGAATGACACAAGTGATAATCAGTGCAAGCCTCCAGTCCGCCGTAAATGCTATGACAAAGCCAGTGATTAGTGCAGCTGTAGACTGCACTATAAGGCCCAGGTTATCTCCTACTAAGCGTCGAACATTTAATGCATCAACTGAGAGTCGTGTACCAAGTGCACCACTGTAAGTGAAAGCAGAATCTTAGCATCTGTGTAGATCTATGTATGAGAAGATAAAGTAATTGAGACCATTTGAATATGTTACCTGGAATTTGAGGGATTATCGAACCAAGCAACTTCCTGATGAACAATATTTTGAAATGACAGAGTACGAACACGCTCTATAAGCTTGCCACCAGCAATTCCAAACAAAAGGTACTCTGCTGGGATTGCAATGAATGATGCAAACCCCAGAACTACAGATATCAATGCCCAAAAGCTAGAATCTTTCCGCAGCTTATCTGGTGGCTCGTAGAATGATTTTATAACGCCAGACATTAGTATGCCAAACAATGGGAAAATGACTCCATGCGCCGATGCTGCTATAGCACCGAGCAGAAGAAATGGTACCTCCGGCTTGTTAAGATAAAAAAGACGTCCAATTGGTGCTTTCTGAAGGGTCTTCCCATTGGAAAGGTCGTCTTTGTTCTGTTCACCTGTGATTTCATCCTCATGCAACTCAACTGATAATCCTAAGGGGTTCTTGAAGGAGTATCTGTTGCTGTTGCCAAAAGAATCTTTAGTCATTGACCGTCTATTTGACAAACTAGTGCTTTTTGATAAGGAATTGGGCACTCCAGAATCCTGTATTTTACGTCTTTCATCACCACGAGTTTCTTGTAGCCTAATAAGCTGTGAGTAAGCTCCATTGGGATCCTTCATTAATGCATGATGAGGACCTGTACACATAGGATATGTTTGTGGGGTGAATGATTCATTATAGGTTGACAATAGATATATCTAGAATGGGAAAAATAATGTATATTCAAGAGATTCTAACCTTGTTCCACTATTTTCCCTTGATGAACAACTGTGATGCAGTCAACATTCCTTACAGTGCTCAAACGATGGGCAACGACGAGTGTGGTTCTTTGTACCATTATCCTATTGAGTGCCTCCTGAACTATCCTCTCAGATTCTACATCCAATGCACTTGTTGCTTCATCTAGCAAAAGGATTTTTGGATCTTTAAGGATGGCTCTCGCAATTGCAATTCTTTGTTTCTGGCCCCCAGAAAGCAGAGTGCCACGTTGACCAACCAATGTATCGTAGCCCTGGTATGAAATTAAAATGTTGTTAATTTAAAGTTCAAGAATTCATTTGAAGCATGCAATCTTATTTACGTACATTTGGTAACTTGTCGATGAAGTTTGCTGCATTTGCAAGCTCGGCTGCTCTCTTGATCTCTTCAAGTGTTGCCTCTTCTTTACCATAGATTATGTTATCTTTAATGGAGGTCATAAACAGCAATGGTTCTTGGCTAACAAGGCCGATCTTCCCTCTTATCCAATCAAGATTCAGATTCTTGATGTTGACTCCATCTATCAAAACTTCTCCAGCCTGTGGATCGTAGAATCTTTCAACTAGGCTGACAACAGTTGACTTGCCACTTCCACTCTCTCCAACTATGGCCATTGTTGTTCCACTGGCTACTTGTAATGACAATCCATCTAATATTAACTGCCCGGGTCTTGCAGGGTAGCGAAAGCACACATCCTTTAGTTCAACATCACCCTTGATATTTTCCATGATCATGCCGCTGGTATCATCTGAATCTATTTCAGGCTTCCTCTCAATCGTTTCGAACAGTCTGTATGCTGCAGATTGACCTTCAGCAATTGCAGAAATTGATGGTGTTGCATTACCTAATGAACTGTTACAAAAAATTGTAAGTGCCAGGCTTAGGACATTAACATACCATATGCAATGGTCGCCTTTTCTATTTCTTGGCATGAAATACAGTTTAAACTACTAGTCCTTCACATATGTATGCTTTGCTGAGGTAACATAAGATGAAGATAGAGCAATGTAAATAAAATAATTAGCGTCCTGTGGAGGGTTTGCAAGCTGGTTATCCGATGAATTATACTCATCTACTGAAAAATGTAAACCAACTAGTGATTTGATTTGATTCAAGTTCATCTGCTCATGTGTTGTAGGTCGAAAAGTTTATTGAACTTAGATAAGTGGCATGTAGGTACAGAGCATTACTAAATTAAATTTACGCATATCACATGCAACGTACTTGTAACTTCCAGGTGAATACTTCTTCGAAGCTTAAATTTCTCTCTGCCTTTACTTGTCTTCGTTTTACAATTCTAATGATACTATGTATAACTTTTACAATTTCATTTAACTTATTTTTTTAAGTAGGATTATTGTTCATACTTAGTATAAATAGTGTAGTTGATTTGTTTGCTAGAATTTGATAGTGCTATCTGCAATATATAAGCTTGTCATATTTATTGTTTGACGGAATGTTTTAGTTCTCACCAACACTAGAGTAATGATAATTCCATACTTAAAACATAATGATTGAATCTGAAGTAGCTTCGACAATATCTAGCGATTGCTGTTAGAGCTTTCTCGGGATTCATGGGATCCTGCTGTGAGGTTGCAATACTTGCAATTTACACCTGTTTCAAAATTGTACTTCCAGTGGTCGATTGGGTTGATCTTTTTAGAAAGACTTTTTTTTTCATATATAATCTGATCCAAAATAAATAGCAATTTCGATCATTCTATTTTTCTTCTAAATTTATGGTACATTTTTTTAGGATTATTGTTGAATTTCTTTTACCTCAAAGGGAAGGAGTCACCTTGAATCTCGTGGGCTATTTGTATTTATAAAACAATTATTAGCCTTGAGCTCAAGCATTACCAATTTACATTATTTACAACTAAACATAAATAAGTAAACAAGATTAGCTATCTAAAGGTAATCTCTGAACACTCCTTAAAAGGAACATCAAACTGCCATGTAAAGTTCCTTATATAATTTACGGAAAAATATGTATTCGCAGGTCATCCGTAAGAGAAAGGGTTATCTTGAATTTTAAACTTTGGTATATAATGTATATATTTCCTTCCATTCAAGTAGTCCTTCAATTTATATACAATAAATATTACTACTTCTCAGCAAAGGTATTTGCAATGTAAAGATTTCAGAAACTCACGTTGCGCCAGTCAGTACGGCAAACAATATAGTGAGGACCTTCCCTCCGGTATAACCTTTGTCAATGATCAGCTTTCCACCATACCAGAAGGCTAGACCATAACTGCTAAATAAGATGCAGAAGACAGAGCCCATGCCAAACCCATTGACAATGCCTTCCTCAACAACAGTCTTGTATGCATTTTTTATGAATTTATTGTACATTTCTATAGCTTTCTTCTCGCCATTGAAGGACACAACCTGTTTACACGAGTGTTGCTAAATTAATGTTTACCACAATTTATATGAACTGAGATAATTGATGAATAACTGATATAATTTGAACTCACTGTTCGAATAGATCCAATTGTCTGTTCAACTGTGTCTGCAGCATCACTATACGATGTTAGTCGCTTGCTGGAAACCCGGGTTAGCAGCTGTGCAGACACTGCACCAGCGATAGCAATTAGTGGTAGTGATGTTAGCATGACAAGAGTTAGGAGCCAGCCTTTTGTGAATGCTATGATAAAACCCCCAAAGAAGGCAGATGCGAGTTGCACAAGCTTCCCTGCCTGTAAATCAGAATGCACGAATGTCAGCACCGGCAGCACTAGGTGGGCTGCATAGAATGTACGAACTATGAAATACACTTAGTAACACAAAAGCTTATGTTGTATCAATAAAAAATACTGATACTCGTGCCTGCGGGTCTGTGCGCACTTTGCAATGTGATGAAAAATATTGCAATTCTTCTTTATTTGGTACTACTCCCTCCGTTCCGAATTACTCGTCGCAGAAATGGATGTATCTAGATGTATTTTAGTTCTAGATAGGGAGTACAAAGGAAGTATTACCTTCTCACCAAGAGCATCTTGAATTATAACCGTATCGCTAGACATTCTAGAAACTGCTTCACCAGTTGTCATTTCTGTGTCGAAGAATGCAATATCCTGTCTCAGAACAGATTTCAGGTACAAAGAACGGATACGGGCTGATTGCCTTTCTCCTGCCATAGTCCAGCATGCCACCTCTGGAAGAAAATGAAGGGTGAGCCTTTTTTACTAACATCTCTACCATTAGCATATAATTTAACTAAACATATCCAATTATTAGGAATTCAATTGGTACTTCTCATGGAGTGAATACATGATAACTGATGACGATTGCTCTGTTATGATCATTATATCTGCATGTTCCTTAGCTAGAACAAATTTGTGTCATTTTTTATTAAGACGACGCTGAGAAGGTGGCGGCATCCACAGCTAACTAAACGCAAACGCAGCGCTATATGATTGCACATTCATTTATCACTACTGGCCAATTTTATATCTTTGAAATGCAGTTGAGTTCTCTCTCTCTCTTTTTTTGCGAAAGGAAATGCAGTTGAGTTGGTACTGAAAATTGACAAGTTTATAGAGTACCAGCTCTGCCCATAGAATTTTCATGGAGAAGTTGGTTTCCATGTGATATTAAATAACCTTGTTAATTGTCCTCTGCAGTTCAGTTTATTTGAAAATGGTATATACTGAATGTGAGAATGGCGTTTTGGCTCCTGGGAGCACGCACTCCTGCATGAATATTAAACAAAAAAAAATATACTAGTAAATTTTTGTTGGAATATTTTTGACATTTCAAAAAAAAAACGCACCAACGGATTTCCGCTGAATGTGTAACTATCTTCTTGTGTGTACTATTGCTTGACATCTAATCTAAGGTTTCATTGACAGAAAACATGCATTCCAAGAATTGAATGGAAGTTCCACTTACGAAGAAAGGCAGCAACTGTTGTCCCAATGCCCAAATATATGAAGTTGAGAACAACCTGGAGATAAAAAGAATATTCTCTGTTAACTCAACTAGCCATTCTTCAAGTTAAGTGATCACCATAAGCCGTGGCGCACCTTGGTGACAGCACGGAGGACGGTGCTGGTCGTGCTCTCGCCGAAGGAGTTGATGACGTCTCCAAAGAGGACCGAGATGAGGGGCTCCGACACGCCGTTGCCCACCGCCCCGAGCGAACCGACCACCATGAGCAGCATGTCGAGGCGGTCGGCGTACCTGAACATGCCGAGCAACGGCACCTTCTTCTCCGGCCGGTCATCTTTTGCGCCGTGGGCGTGGCGTGCTCCTTCTCCACTACTAGCTTCTGCTGTCGCGTCCATTTCCTGGCTGCTACTTGCTTTGTTGATGAGCCCAACGACGAGCCCGGCCGCACTGCGCTGTGTGTAGTTCCTGTCCCCGGGGGTGGTGGAGGCACTATATATACGCATCTTGCGGGCCGCCCGGAGTGCCTTTGACTGTTGGGCTGATTGGGTGCTCCGGAGCTGGAAGCGACCGGGAAAGTTTGCCATGGAAAATTACACGGACTATTGTTACGGCATGTGATTAATTATGGGAAAGTTCACAACTCTTGCTGCTGTAGGTGCGACAATTCAAGATTCATATCGTACTTTTGTGCTTTGTCAGCATAGTCAGTCGGATGGATTGCGTTAATCTTGTGGCCTGAGGTGCGCTAAGCTAGTTGGGCTCTTTGGTGTTCACAGATAATTACTCTTGGAAAAAAAGAAAAGGTCACACCACGTTTTACTTTTTGATTTGACAGTGTAGTATGAAAACGTCAAAAAACAAATATGGATGTATTCATGAGCGTGCATTTTTGGAGCACAGTGCCAGTGAGCACTTTATTTTGAATAGTTTGAAAACTATGTTTTGAGGTTTCAAAAAAAAAGCTAGCAAAAGAAATCCTGCATGGTAATATGGATGTATACTATATGGTGTAAAGTCTGATGATGAAATAAGTTAACATGTGAGCTACATAAAAATGACAAGTTCATGATTTTGAAGAGGTGAAAAACGTTAAAAATCTATACGTTTCTTTTGGGGTGCTCGCTGGCACCAGTGTTCAAAAAAAATAAAAATTGCATCGACCGTGGAGGATGGGCGACGGACATTTTGGCCGGGCGAAGGTTGGCTGTACAGACGTCAGCACACACGCTGATGCAGCAACTTGGGCACAACGTTTCGACCACACTATCCAGACACCTGGCACGGTTAAAGAACACGAGGCGTTTTGTTCCGCTCTACTACTATGCCTGCTTCACATCCAAGTCACCAAGAAGGTGCAATCAGGAGTTCAAAAAAAAAAAAAGAGGTGCAATCAGCAGAGAAAAATCGTCCAGCTATTCTCGAGGGCCCATTGCACGTGTGGGCTCAAGAACGGACGGCAGGCATTCCTTGGGTGCCAAGCATGCACCCCGCACGTGGTCCCTTCTTTTTCCGGAGGTGCCGACCTAACTAGTCCACACACGAGTCCGTTCTTGACTTTGCTTGTCTTGGTCAGCACCTTCGACGGCCGATCAGCATTTGTTTTCCTTAGCATCTCCAACGGGAGATTTGTAAATTTCCTCCCGCATTCGTTCTGCAGACACAAATGTGGAAAAACGTCATTTAATGCTAGCCGCATACATTTCAATCCATATTAATAAATCTGACGAAATTCATGTAAACTAGACGATATTCATCAAAGTTCGGATAGTAAATAGTATAAATCGTTCATACATACCATGCAGATTAAGTCTAGTACAATAAGATCTCGTATGTCCAACAAGTTTTTCATGAACGGATCATATCGTTCCACACAAACTCCCCTTTCATCTTCATCCAACAGTGTGTGCACGTAAATGACCGTCCCTCTATCCCGTGGTACACCACCGCAGCGCGTGCAGGCTACATATAATGTGTAGACCAACATTGAGTGAATGTATCAATCAACAAGTTAAGCAAGAGGAAGAAAAACTTACAATCTCGTCCTCTGCCGCGTGCAATGGCCACCTTGCCTCGAGCTGACGAACCATGTTGTAAAACTTGGTGACGCTGATCTCGATTGCGTGCTAGCAATACGACAACGACCTCACGTTGCGTGGTTGAATGATGTACATGTCATAGGGCGCAATGTGTTTTTGTGCGTGAGACTTTTCATGCACTTGCTCCCAAAAGGACCCCTCCTCTACTCCTGCCTACGAAATCCATGGATACGGTCAACCACGCATCGCACAACACATCATCCTTCATGGTCGAGTGATAACCCACAAGTATAGAGGATCAACTGTAGCTTTTTCGATAAATAAGAGTGTCGAACCCAACGAAGAGCTAAAGGTAGGATTCATATTCTCTCAAGTTCTATCGACCACTGATACAACTCTATGCACACTTAACGTTTGCTTTACCTAGAACAAGAATAAAACTAGAAAGTACTTTGCGAGAATAAAACTATGAATAAATTACAAGATAATAAATTTAGTAGTTTAGTAGAAAGCTTTTGTCACACAAGAAAGTTATTTGTCCCTAGGCAATTGATAACTAGACCGGTAATCATTATTGCAATTTTATATGAAGGAGAAGCATGAGCTGACATACTTTCTGTACTTGGATCATATGCACTTATGATTGAAACTCTAGCAAGCATCCGCAACTACCAAAGATGATTAAGGTAAAATCCAACCATAACATTAAGTATCAAGTCCTCTTTATCCCATACGCAACAACCCCCATACTCGGGTATAGGTTTATGTCACTCTCCCCACCCACTATAAGAGAATCATGAACGTATTGCAACACCCTACAGTGGGGATCCCTCACGTTTGCGCGACACAGAGGGCACCATAGGACAACACCAAAATAAAATATACAACTCAAACCAATCACAATCATCAATTAACCCATAGGACAAAACACATCTACTCAAACATCATAGGATAACCACATATCATTGGATAATAATATATATTGTTGAGCACCAAGTTTAAGTAAATAATTGCAGCGGGAATAGAGAGATTACACCACTTCATAGAGGGGGAGAAAGTTGGTGTTGATGGTAGCAATGTTGTTGGTGTAGATCGCCGTCACAATCCTTGCCCCG
The DNA here is from genome assembly GCF_018294505.1 of Triticum aestivum. Taxonomy (NCBI): domain Eukaryota; kingdom Viridiplantae; phylum Streptophyta; class Magnoliopsida; order Poales; family Poaceae; genus Triticum; species Triticum aestivum. The sequence goes on along the minus strand of NC_057800.1, from coordinate 491,240,681 downwards.
GTGGCACTCCGGCGCCACCGGGAGAGAGGGGGAGAGAGCCCCCCTTCTTCTTCTTCCATGGCCTCCACCCCTAGATGGGAGGGGAGTTTCCCCTCTAGTCCATGATTGGATCTATCTCTCTGTTCTCTTTTGTTTCGCGTTCCTGTTTTCTGGCCTTTCACCGTTTCTTAAATATCCGAAGATCCATAAATCTGATCACGCTAGAATTTTAACACGATTTTTTTTCCGGATATAAGCTTCCTTGCGGCTGAAGAAGAGCCCCAACCGACTTATGGGGTGCCCACTAGGCACCGCCGCGTGCCAGGGGGTGTGGGTTGATACGTCTCCGTCGTATCTACTTTTCCAAACACTTTTGCCCTTGTTTTGGACTCTAGCTTGCATGATTTGAATGGAACTAACCCGGACTGACATTGTTTTCAGCAGAATTGCCATGGTGTTATTTTTGTGCAGAAATAAAAGTTCTCGAGATGACCTGGAAATTAACGTTGAATTATTTTAGAATATATAAAAAATACTGGAAGAAAGATCCACGCCAGGGGGCCCACACCCTGTCCACGAGGGTGGGGGCGCGCTGATAACCCACAAGTATAGGGGATCGCAACAGTTTTCGAGGGTAGAGTATTCAACCCAAATTTATTGATTCGACACAAGGGGAGCCAAAGAATATTCTCAAGTATTAGCAGCTGAGTTGTCAATTCAACCACACCTGGAAACTTAATATCTGCAACAAAGTGTTTAGTAGCAAAGTAATATGATAGTGGTGATAACAGTAGCAAAAGGTAACAATAGTAAAAGTAGTGTTTTTGGTATTTTGTAGTGATGATAGCAATAGCAACGGAAAAGTAAATAAGCGAAGAACAATATATGAAAAGCTCGTAGGCAATGGATCGGTGATAGAGAATTATGCCGGATGCGGTTCATCATGTAACAGTCATAACCTAGGGTGACACAGAACTAGCTCCGGTTCGTTGATATAATGTAGGCATGTATTCCGAATATAGTCATACGTGCTTATGGAAAAGAACTTGCATGACATCTTTTGTCCTACCCTCCCGTGGCAGCGGGGTCCTTACGGAAACTAAGGGATATTAAGGCCTCCTTTTAATAGAGTACCGGAACAAAGCATTAAAACATAGTGAATACATGAACTCCTCAAACTACGGTCATCACCGGTAAGTATCCCGATTATTGTCACTTCGGGGTTAACGGATCATAACACATAATAGGTGACTATAGACTTGCAAGATAGGATCAAGAACACTCATATATAGATGAAAACATAATAGGTTCAGATCTGAAATCATGGCACTCGGGCCCTAGTGACAAGCATTAAGCATAGCAAAGTCATAGCAACATCAATCTTAGAACATAGTGGACACTAGGGATCAAACCCTATCAAAACTAACTCGATTACATGATAGATCCCATCCAACCCATCACCATCCAGCAAGCCTACGATGGAATTACTCACACACGGCGGTGAGCATCATGAAATTGGTGGTGGAGGATGGTTGATGATGACGATGGCGACGGATTCCCCTCTCCAGAGCCCCGAACGGACTCCAGATCAGCCCTCCCGAGAGGTTTTAGGGCTTGGCGGCGGCTCCGTATCATAAAACGCGATGATTTCTTCTTTCTAATTTTTCTCTCTCCGAAACTCAATATATGGAGTTGGAGTTGGAGTCGGAGAGGCAACAGGGGGCCACGAGGTAGGGGGGCACGCCCTAGGGGGTAGGCGCGCCCCCACCTTCGTGGAGAGGTGGTGGGCCCCCTGGCCTTCATCTTTTGCATGTATTTTTCTTATTTTCTGAAAAGTGGCTTCGTGAAGTTTCAGGTCATTCTGAGAATGTTTACTCCTGCACATAAATAACACCATGGTAATTCTGCTGAAAACAGCGTCAGTCCGGGTTAGTTCCATTCAAATCATGCAAATTAGAGTCCAAAACAAGGGCAAAAGCGTTTGGAAAAGTAGATACGTTGGAGACGTATCAACTCCCCCAAGCCTAAACCTTTGCTTGTCCTCAAGCAATTCAGTTGACAAACTGAAAGTGATAAAGAAAAACTTTTACAAACTCTGTTTGCTCTTGTTGTTGTAAATATGTAAAGCCGACATTCAAGTTTTCAGCAAAGATTATAACTAACCACATTCACAATAATGCATAGGTCTCAAGTTTACTCATATCAATGGCATAATCAACTAGCGAGCCATAATAATAAATCTCGGATGACAACACTTTCTCAAAACAATCATAATATGATATAATAAGATGGTATCTCGCTAGCCCTTTCTGAGACCGCAAAACATAAATGCAGAGCACCTTTAAAGACCAAGGACTGACTAGACATTGTAATTCATGTTAAAAGAGATCCAGTCAAGTCATACTCAATGTAAACTAACAGTAATGAATGCAAATGACAGCGGTGCTCTCCAGCTGGTGCTTTTTTAATAAGAGGATGATGACTCAGCATAAAAGTAAATAGATAGGCCCTTCGCAGAGGGAAACAGGGATTTGTAGAGGTGCCAGAGCTCGGTTTTGAAACAGAGGTGAATAATATTTTGAGCGGTATACTTTCATTGTCAACATAACAACCAAGAGATGGCGATATCTTCCATGCTACACACATTATAGGCGGTTCCCAAACAGAATGGTAAAGTTTATACTCCCCCTTCCACCAACAAGCATCAATCCATGGCTTGCTCGAAACAACGAGTGCCTCCAACTAACAAGAGTCCCAGGGGGAGTTTTGTTTGTAATTATTTTGATTTAGTTTGCATAAAGCACGGGACTAGGCATCCCGGTGACCAGCCATTTATCTCGTGAGTGAGGAGCGGAGTCCACTCCTCTTGAGAATAATCCGCCTAACATGGAAGATATGGACATCCCTAGTTGATACATGAGCTATTTGAGCATACAAAACAGGATAATTATTTGAAGATTTAGAGTTTGGCACATACAAATTTACTTGGAACGGTAGGTAGATACCGTATATAGGTAGGTATAGTGGACTCATGTGGAATAACTTTGGGGTTTAAGGAGTTTGGATGCACAAGCAGTATTCCCGCTTAGTACAGGTGAAGGCTAGCAAAAGACTGGGAAGCGACCAGCTAGAGAGCGACAACAGTCATGAACATGCATTAAAATTAATCAACACCAAATGCAAGCATGAGTAGGATATAATCCACCATGAACATAAATATCGTGAAGGCTATGTTGATTTTGTTTCAACTACATGCGTGAACATGCGCCAAGTCAAGTCACTTAAATCATTCAGAGGAGGATACCACCCTATCATACCACATCATAACCATTTTAATAGCATGTTGACACGCAAGGTAAACCATTATAACTCATAGCTAATCAAGCATGGCACAAGAAACTATGATCTCTAGTTGTCATTGCAAACATGTTTATTCATAATGGGCTGAATCAGGAACGACGAACTAATCATATTTACAAAAACAAAAGAGGTCGAGTTCATACCAGTTTTTCTCATCTCAGCCAGTCCATCATATATCATCATAATTGCCTTTCACTTGAACGATCGAATGATGTGAATAATAATAATAGTGCACGTGCATTAGACTAAGCTGGAATCTGCAAGCATTCAATAAACAGGAGAAGACAAGGCAATATGGGCTCTTTTGTCAGATAAACAATAATGCATATAAGAGCCACTTCAACAATTTAACTATAGTCTTCTCCTATCGACCCCCAAAGAAAAGAAAAGAAATAAAACTATTTACACGGGAAAGCTCTCAACAAGCAAAAGAAGAACAAGAAATCTTTTTGGGTTTTCTTTTTAATTACTACTACAAGCATGAAAATTAAACTGATTAAAAACTACAATTAATTTTTTTGGTTTTTCTTAAGGTTTATTAAACACACAAGAAGAAAGCATAAAAAGGAAAATAAACTAGCATGAATGATACAATGAAAAAGTATGAGCACCGACATCTAGCAATGAGTGTGTGAACATAAATGTAATGTCGGTGGGAATATGTACTCCCCAAGCTTAGGCTTTTGGCCTAAGTTGGTCTATGGCCACGGCTAGCCTGGCGGATATCCATAATAATAGTTGGGGTCGTACTACATGCAGCAGCTATCGCCTGCTGAGCTGCAACATGGCGACGAGCGGCCTCCTCTCTCCTCTCGTACTCATCTGCCTCCTCTCTGGTAATAATATATCCTCCTCTTTCCTGATAATCAAAGAAGACAGGAGCAGGGAGAGTAATACGGACAGCGCGGCGTCTGTCAAAGATTAGTTGATACTGGAGAGGTGATTCGTTCCTCTCAACAAACTGGCGGTGAACCATAGCATTAAAATCTAGATAAGCAGGAGGTAATTCAATATCATCTTCGCGTATGGCTATACCAAGAAAATTAGCTATGCGGGTTGCATAAATTCAACCAAAGAAATCTCCATTAAGTCTATTAAGATGCAACCTACGTGCAACAATGGCTCCCAAATTATATGATTTGTCTCCTAACACAACACTCCTAAGAATACTAAGATCGGGGACACACATGTGACATGCCCCATCTTTACCATTAATGCATCTACCTATGAAGAGAGCAAAATAATGTATAGCAGGAAAGTGAATGCTCCCTATGGTAGCTTGTGTAATATCTCTAGATTCTCCACAGTTATGCTAGCAAGAAAATCTCTAAATTCAGATTTGCGAGGATCCCTTATACTACCCCATTGTGGAAGTTTGCAAGCAGTGGTAAAATCCTCCAAGTCCATAGTGTAAGATTTATCATAAAGATCAAACAAGACAGTTGGAGAATTACGTGAGGTTGAAAATTCAAACCTCCTCACAAAGGTACTGGTGAGGTTGTGATACTGGCTGCACTTCTCTTCCTCGAAGCTCACAAGATCAGCGTTACGCAAATATGCGTTGAATTCTTCTTTAATTCCTGCTCGATCCATAAAGTTCTCAGAGGGCCACTCACAAGGACGCACTGGAGCATCTCTTGGTGGCTCTTCATCAGCATCACGCATTGCAAGCCTGGGTCCTTGCTTCCTTGAGGAACCACCTTGGAACATTTTCCTAAGCATATTTCTTCCTCTGAAAAATTCTAAAAAAATTTAGTAACTTCAAAATAAAAGTAAGCCAAACTCAATAATATTGATAGCAACTACTCCTACAAGTGCCTAGGGCCTATATCATGCATCAAAACTACTTTTGACCATATAAATTTGACATGCAAGCTCAAGAACAGGGTCACCTAAGCAGCAAAAATTTGCAATGAAGAAAGCACTAGAACAAAAACTAATTGGACCAATGGAGGAGTCACATACCAAAGAACAATCTCCCCAAGCAGTTTTGTGAGAGGTGCTTTGAGCAAGGAGATCGAAAATGGCAGCAAAGTAAGCTAGAACTCGTGCTTGATCTGGATATTCGTGTTTGTGGGAGGAAGATGAAGTGTGTGGGTGCAAGAATAAGTGGAGGAGGGCCACCATGGGCCCACGAGGCAGGGGGCGCGCCCAGGGGGGTAGGGCGCGCCCTCCACCCTCGTGGGCAGGTGGTTGGCCCCCCCTGCTGTGTTCTTTGTGCCAAATATTCTCAAATATTCTGGAAAAAAATCATATTTAAATTTCAGGTCATTTGGAGAACTTTTATTTTCGAGGTATTTTATGTTGCACGGATAATTAGATAATAGACAGGAAAATATTTATTTTATTTTATTTAATATAAATAACAGAAAGTAAAAGTGGGGTACAGAAGGTTGTGTCTTCTAGTTTCATCCATCTCATGATCATCAAAAGGAATCCACTAACAAGGTTGATCAAGTCTTGTTAACGAACTCATTCTGAATAACATGGAACCGGAGAAATTTCGAATAACACTATGTTACCTCAACGGGGATATGCACATCCCCAATAATAAGAATATCATATTTCTTCTTGACAGTAGGAAGAGGAAATTCAAAACCTCCAAATATAATTGATGGAATTTTTTCAATAGAGTTGATACTATGAACTTGAGGTTGTTTCCTTGGAAAGTGTACCGTATGCTCATTACCATTAACATGAAAAGTGACATTGCCTTTAGTGCAATCAATAACAGCCCCTGCAGTATTCAGAAATGGTCTTCCAAGAATAATAGACATATTATCGTCCTCGGGAATATCAAGAATAACAAAGTCCATTAAAATAGTAATGTTTGCAACTACAACAGGCACATCCTCACAAATACCGACAGGTATAGCAGTTGATTTATCAGCCATTTGCAAAGATATTTCAGTAGATGTCAACTTATTCAAATCAAGTCTACAATATAAAGAGAGAGGCATAACACTAACACCGGCTCCAAGATCACATAAAGCAGTTTTAACATGGTTTCTTTTAATGGAGCAAGGTATAGTAGGCACTCCTGGATCTCCAAGTTTCTTTGGTATCCCACCCTTAAAAGTATAATTAGCAAGCATGGTGGAAATTTCAGCTTCCGGTATCTTTCTTTTGTTTGTAATAATATCTTTCATGTACTTAGCATAAGGATTGGTTTTGAGCATACCAGTTAATCGCATACGCAAAAAGATAGGTCTAATCATTTCAGCAAAGCGCTCAAAATCCTCATCATCCTTTTTCTTGGATGGTTTGGGAGGAAAAGGCATGGGTTTCTGAACCCAAGGCTCTCTTTCTTTACCATGTTTCCTAGCAACAAAGTCTTTCTTATAATAACATTGATTCTTTTATTGTGGGTTATCAAGATCAACAGCAGGTTCAATTTCTATATCATTATCATTACTAGCTTGGGCATCATCATGAACATTATCATTAACATTACCACTAGTTTCAGGTTCATTACCAGATTGAGTTTCAGCATCAGAAATAGAAATATTATTTGGATTCTCAGGTGTTTCAACAATAGGATCACTAGAAGCATGCAAAGTCCTATCATTTTTCTTTTTCTTCTTTTTAGAAGAACTAGGTGCATCTATATTATTTCTCTGAGAATCTTGCTCAATTCTCTTAGGATGGCCTTCAGGATACAAAGGTTCCTGGGTCATTCTACCATTTCTAGTAGCCACTCTAACAACATAATCATTATCTTTACTATTCAATTCATTGAGCAAATCATTTTGAGCTTTAAGTACTTGTTCTACTTGAGTGGTAACCATAGAAGCATGTTTACTAATAAGTTTAAGTTCACCTTTAACATTGGCCATATAATCACCCAAGTGTTCAAGCATATTTGAATTGTTTTTCAATTGTCTACCAAAATAAGCATTAAAGTCTTCTTGCTTAGCCATAAATTTATCAAACTCATCTAAGCATGGGCTAGCAAATTTATTAAATGGGATTACAGCTTTATCATATCTATAGAGAGAATTTACCTTTACTACCTGTGTCGGGTTATCAAGACCATGAGTTTCTTCAATAGGTAATGGATTAAGATTATATGTTTCTTCAACAGGCGGTAAATTAAGACCATGTATTTCTTCAATAGGAGGTAAATTCTCAACATCTTCAACTTTAATACCTTTTTCTTTCATAGATTTCTTTGCCTCTTGCATATCTTCAGGACTGAGAAATAGAATACCCCTCTTCTTCGGAGTTGGTTTAGGAATAGGCTTAGGAATTGGCTCCGGAGGTGTCCAATTATTTTCATTTGTCAACATATTATTCAATAGAATTTCAGCTTCATCCGGTGTTCTTTCCCTGAAAACAGAACCAGCACAACTATCCAGGTAATCTCTGGAGGCATCGGTTAGTCCATTATAAAAGATATCAAGTATTTCATTTTTCTTAAGAGGATGATCAGGCAAAGCATTAAGTAATTGGAGAAGCCTCTCCCAAGCTTGTGGGAGACTCTTCTTCAATTTGCACAAAATTATATATATCCCTTAAAGCAGCTTGTTTCTTATGAGCAGGGAAATATTTAGCAGAGAAGTAATAAATCATATCCTGGGGACTACGCACACAACAAGGATCAAGAGAGTTAAACCATATCTTAGCATCACCCTTTAATGAGAACGGAAATATTTTAAGGATATAAAAGTAACGAGTTCTCTCATCATTAGTGAACAGGGTAGCTATATCATTTAATTTAGTAAGATGTGCCACAACAGTTTCAGATTCATAACCATGAAAAGGATCAGATTCAACCAAAGTAATTATATCAGGATCAACAGAGAATTCATAATCCTTATCAGTAACAAAGATAGGTGAAGTAGCAAAAGCAGGGTCAGGTTTCATTCTAGCATTTAGGGATTGCTTACTCCATTTAGCTAATAACCTTTTCAGTTCATTTCTATTTTCGCAAGCTAAAATAGCTAAAGAAGCTTCTTGATCAAAAACATAACCCTTAGGAATAACAAGTGATTCTTCATCATCACTTTCATCAGTATCATCAGATTCAATATTTTCAATTTCTCTATCCCTAGCAAGTTGTTCATCAAGAAAATCACTAAGTGGCACAGTAGTATCAGGCATAGGGGTACTTTCATCATAAGTATCATGCATAGCAGAAGTGGCATCGTCAATAACATGCGACATATCAGAACGAATAGCAGAAGCAGGTGTAGGTGTCGCAAACTTACTCATAACAAAAGGTGAATCAAGTGAAGAGCTAGATGGCAGTTCCTTACCTCCCCTCGTAGTTGAGGGATAGATCTTGGTTTTTGGATCTCTCAAGTTCTTCATAATGATAAGCAGATATATATATATATATATATATATATATATATATATATATATCAAGTGACTCAAAGAATAAAGCTATGCTCCCCGGCAACGGTGCCAGAAAATAGTATTGATAACCCACAAGTATAGGGGATCGCAACAGTTTTCGAGGGTAGAGTATTCAACCCAAATTTATTGATTCGACACAAGGGGAGCCAAAGAATATTCTCAAGTATTAGCAGCTGAGTTATCAATTCAACCACACCTGGAAACTTAATATCTGCAGCAAAGTGTTTAGTAGCAAAGTAATATGATAGTGGTGATAACGGTGGCAAAAGGTAACAATAGTAAAAGTAATGTTTTTGGTATTTTGTAGTGATGATAGCAATAGCAACGGAAAAGTAAATAAGCGAAGAACAATATATAAAAAGCTCGTAGGCAATGGATCGGTGATAGAGAATTATGCCGGATGCGGTTCATCATGTAAGAATCAAAACCTAGGGTGACACAGAACTAGTGTAAGTGCATCTAGTGCCCCTTAGTGATTTTGGTGTATTGAAGACTTATAGGTTAAGGGACTAATGCGTCTGTGAGTGTACACAGGTCCATAAGTCTATGAGGAGTTTGATATTTACAGGAAAAGTTGACCCCTAAAAATGAAGAAATTGGTGTGTCCGTGAAGACTTGATATTCATGCGAGGAATATGAAGCTTGAAGACTTTCGTTTTCATAGTTTTGTTTTTCTCTTTCTTGAGTCATAGGAAACACCGTACTGTTAAAGGGGGTCGAGGAAATACTAAGGAAAAATTTCCATGTGATGCTCAACTCAAAATCCTACGTCTACCAATCCCTTCGAGTGAAGCCATTGGAAATCTCATACAGTTCAGTCAATTTCTTCAGTGACAGAGACGAAGTTCTTCTGGTCTCTGAGGAATTTGTCCTGACTGAGGAGTTAGGAATTCACCAGTGCGGATTGCCTACACAGTGAGGAACATGATAGCCCTGAGGATTTTGCTACTTAGAATTCCGACCGTTGCTGTGCTATGCACCAACTGTCCCAAAATATCTATCCACCTAACGGTCATATCATTGAAGGGCATTTATGTCTTATCATGTCGGGCTGCTCCCTAGGCTATAAATAGCCACCCCCTTACAACCACTAGCTGGTTGGCTGCTCCAAGAGAAACCGACACTTGTCATTTGAGAGCAACCCATCCTCCGAGGACTTTGAGCGAAAATCATCAAGTGAGGAAAAACCCAAAACCCAAAACCCAAACACCTACAAACCCCAAGTGATTGAGCGTCACTGAAGAGATTGATCCTGAGTGGATCCGACGCTTGTTACCTTTGAAGACTGTGCTTCTTCCAGACGGTTAGGCATCATGGTCTAGAGCATCCAAGAGGAATTGTGGATCGCCGAGTGACCAAGTTTGTGAAGGTTTGGAAGTCGCCTGAAGACTTACCACGAGTGATTGGACGAGGTCTGTGTGACCTTAGTTCAAGGAGAATACGGTGAGGACTGGGTGTCTTGGACTAAGTGTCCTTGACTGGGTGTCTGGGACTGTGTGTCCTCGAGTTTAAATACTCAGCCGCTCCAACCAGACATACAACTGAGACAGCAGTTGGAACTGGTCTACCAAATCATTGTCTTCATCAAGCTTACTGGTTCTATTTCCTCAACTCTTTCATTTCCTCATAATTGTGTTGTGTGCTTGTTCATATCTGTGTTTGAAGACTTTGACTGAAGACTTTCTCAATTTCCTTAGTTCAATTTCTTCAGTCTGTTTGTCTTCATCCTGTGATTACGCTTCCTGTACTCTGTGCCTGTCTTCATTTCATCATGATGACTATGCTTGTATTATGTTATGTTTACTTTTGAGTACTTATTCCGCTGCTAGTAGTTCTTCGCTAAGGAATTTCCTCACCAGCAAATTCCTCAGTGAAGAATTTCATAAAAATCGCCTATTCACCCCCCCTCTAGTCGATATAATGCACTTTCAATTGGTATCAGAGCAAGGTACTCCCTTGTTCTGTGTGATTTTGGTTTAACCGCCTGGAGTTTTAGTTATGTCGACCGCAGGTATGACGAAGGTGACATGCACCATCTTTGACGGTCACGAGTATCCCAAGTGGAAGGCCATGATGAAGAAACGCCTCATGGCGATGAACAGCAAGTTGTGGACCGTCACTGAGATTGTCCTGACTGATCTGTGCAAGATGGCGGATGCTGATGACATTCGCAAGTATACTCTTCTCAACCTCACGGCGAAGGATGTCATTTGCTCCAGCCTATCACAAAATCAGTTCAGGAATATCATGCATCTCGATCATGCGAAGCTCATCTAGGACCGTCTCTCTGAGGTCTATGAAGGTCATCGAACCTATCATGATCCTTGGTTTGAGGACTTCAAGGAATCTCTCAAAACAATGACATTCGAACCAGAATCATCATCTTCTGCATCATGCCTTATGGCAAAAGATGCTGAGGTAACTGAATGCTACCTATCCGAGTCCAGTGATGATGAATCTGGTGATGAATTTGGACCCAGCTATGTCAAACTTGCTTCCCTTGCTACTAAACAACAAAGAGCTTTGGAAAAAGCTCACTATATGCTAAATAAAAGTGATGATATGTTGGGTGAAGAAATGGATCGCACTGAAACTTTGACTGAAAATCTTCAGAAACTTCAGTCCAAGCTTGACAAACTTCAAAGTCATCATAACACTCTCTTATCAGATCATGAGAAGCTTTCTTATGAATTTCTTCAAAGAAAGCAAGACCTTGAGAAGCTAAGAGTGAGTTATGAAGATCTTCAGAAGGAGCGTGATTCATTACTTGCTCAACAAATTAGCGCTTCTCAGGAAGAATTTGTTCCACCATGCTTGAAGTGCATTGAACCTGAATCTGCTAATTCTTCACCTGAATGTTCAAATGCTGCTAATGTTTCAAATTCTTCACATGCCTCTGCTATCACTAATTCCTCATATGAGGACATTGCTAGTATCATTGATGATGCAGGGCTGAAGGAATTGTACACGACAGGCATGTACAAAAGCCTCAAAGGGCATCAGGCTCTTTGTGATGTGCTTAAAAAGCAGATCCTCAATAGGAACCCTAGGAAAGAGGGTATCGCCTTTGAGAGGAAACTCAATGCTGATGGTACATATTGGAAGCCTGAGCAGTACCCCAAAACTACATGGGTCGCTGCAAAGGGATCTCCAGTTGATCCATCTAACTTATCTGGATTTGCATATGAATCTCCTCATTCTAATGATGAGTCAATTGACTCCAACTATAAGCTATTCAAAAATCAGAATGGTGAAATATTTGCTAGATATGTTGGCACTAACTGCAGGAACGGCTCCCCTATAAAGAAAATCTGGGTTCCCAAAAGATGTCTTGAAAATCTTCAGGTGAATGTCATCATGACGCCACCTGTGAAGAATAGGAACCCCAGATCAAATTCTTCATATGGACCAAATTCCTCATATGGAGCAAAGTCCTCATATGAACATCATCGTGCTAACACGTCTGTTTCGCAGGGAAGATCTAAGGATTATGGATATATGCATTATTCTTAAAATCATTATGTCCATAAGTCCTCAAAGAATTTCTATGCATACTCTTATGCTTACTCTAACCCCTCTTATGTGAAACGAAATGGACTGACTTCTATGCCATCCTTCTCGTATGGAGCTCGCAGAATGATGAACTCTTTGCCACCCCTTCAGATGTGGGTGGTGAAGAAAAAGAACTAATCTCTTCTGCAGGTCAGGTCTCTAGACGCACATAATCGTCTAAAGAATTTGCTGGAGACCTGAGCATGCCTGAAAGGACGCAAGCTCACCATGAAGAAATGAACTTTCATTTCTCACGTCCTCATATTGCTTCATTAGTTCTTTTACTTGATGAAATTGATCTGATGAATTGATGTCATATTCTTCACTGATGAAGTATATGAGTTTGTAAGCTGCACTAATTCATCTGCAGGATGATCAACCCAAAGCCACTGAGTGGGTCCTCGATAATGGATGTACAAACCACATGACTGGTGACAAGAATCTATTGATGGATGCTCCATTATCTCCGTCGCATCTGAAGCATATCATCTTTGCTGACAAAGGCAAAAGTCAGGTACTGGGTCTAGGTAAGGTTGCGATTACAAAGGATCGACACATGGACAAAGTCATGCTTGTTGAGTCCTTAGGATACAACCTTATGTCTGTCTCAATGCTTTGTGATCTTGATATGGTTGTTGTATTTGGCAAGTACCGTTGTGTTGTGGTTATGGAAGTTGACAATTCCAAAGTCTTCGAAGGCTTTAGGAGAGGAGACCTGTATATTGTTGATTTCTCTACAGGACCACAACCAGCCATGTGCTTACTTGCAAAAGCTTCAGAAGGCTGGCTCTGGCATCGACGACTTGGTCATGCAGGCATGAGGAATAAGCACACGCTTGCGAATAAGAAGCATGTCATTGGTATCGAGAATGTCAAATTCCTCAAGGATCACCTATGCGGAGCCTGTGAAGCTGGGAAGATGACCAAGGCCAAGCATCCAGCAAAGTCTATCATGACCACCACTCGCCCGTTTGAATTTCTTCACATGGATCTCTTTGGTCCTAATCATTATTCTGCTATTTCAAATGAAGCATCTCAATATGGCTTTGTTATTGTTGATGATTATTCTCGCTACACATGGGTACACCTTGTTACTTACAAACATGAAGTGCAGGAAGTCTTCAAACGATTTTCCTCGAGGGCTTCAACCAACTTTGGTGTGAAGATCAAGCACATCAGAAGTGACAATGGCACTGAGTTCAAGAATTCTGGTCTCGATGACTATCTTGATGAACTTGGTATTACTCATGAGTTATCTGCTCCTTACACTCCTCAGCAGAACGGCGTCATGGACCGCAAGAACAGGACTCTTGCTGAGATGGCTCAGACTATGCTTGATGAATACAAAACGCCTCGTCATTTCTGGACTGAGGCAATTGATACTGCGTGCCACATCATCAACAGAGTATATCTTCACAAATTCTTCAAAAAGACTGCCTATGAACTCCTCACTGATAAGAAACCCAATGTAAGTTATTTCAAAGTCTTCGGTGCTAAATGTTGGATTAGAGATCCTCCTCACAACTCAAAATTTGCACCGAAAGCACATGAAGGTTTTATGCTTGGTTACGGAAAGGACTCGCACACCTACAGAGTCTTCAACAACGTTCTTCACAAAGTTGTTGAAACTGTAGATGTGCGGTTCGATGAAACTAATGGCTCGCAAAGAGAGCACCTACCTACTGTGATAGATGAACCAACACTTGAGGAAACTATCAAGTTCAAGGCTACTAAGGATGTCATTCCTACTGAATAATCTGCTGAAGAATTCATTCCAGAACATGAAGAACATCGAGCTAATGCACCTGAAGAAAATGCTGAAGAAAATGATGCTAAAGAAAACGCTGATCAAATTCTTCAACGACAACCAGCTCATCCTCGCATTGCAAAAGAAGTGCAAGTTGAAAAGATCATCAATGACATCAAAGTGCCAGGTCCTCTCACACGCTCAAAAGCATCACATTTGTCTAACTTTTGTGGGCAGTATGCTTTTGTCTCTATTACAGAGCCCACTAAGGTAGATGAAGCATTTCTGGAGCCTGAGTGGATTCAGGCCATGCAAGAGGAATTACATCAGTTCTAGCTTAACAATGTCTGGGAACTGGTCAAACATCCAGATCCTCGCAAGCACAATATCATCGGCACAAAATGGATCTACCGCAACAAGCAAGATGAAAATGGCCTTGTGGTGAGGAATAAGGCACGGCTTGTAGCTCAAGGCTACACACAGGTTGAAGGAATTGATTTTGATGAAACTTTTGCATCTGTTGCTAAACTTGAGGCTATTCGCATATTACTTGCTTATGCTAACCATCATGATATCACTTTATATCAAATGGATGTGAAAAGTGAAGGAAATATGCCCTAGAGGCAATAATAAAGTTATTATTTATTTCCTTATATCATGATAAATGTTTATTATTCATGCTAGAATTGTATTAACCGGAAACATAATACATGTGTGAATACATAGACAAACAAAGTGTCACTAGTATGCCTCTACTTGACTAGCTCATTAATCAAAGATGGTTATGTTTCCTAACCATGAACAAAGAGTTGTTATTTTATTAATGGGATCACATCATTAGGTGAATGATCTGATTGACATGACCCATTCCATTAGCTTAGCACCCGATCGTTTAGTATGTTGCTATTGCCTTCTTCATGACTTATACATGTTCCTATGACTATGAGATTATGCAATTCCCGTTTGCCGGAGGAACACTTTGTGTGCAACCAAACGTCACAACGTAAATGGGTGATTATAAAGGTGCTCTACAGGTGTCTCCAAAGGTAGATGTTGGGTTGGCGTATTTCGAGAGTAGGATTTGTCACTCCGATTGTCGGAGAGGTATCTCTGGGCCCTCTCGGTAATGCACATCACATAAGCCTTGCAAGCATTACAACTAATAAGTTAGTTGTGAGATGATGTATTACGGAACGAGTAAAGAGACTTGCCGGTAACGAGATTAAACTAGGTATTGGATACCGACGATCGAATCTCGGGCAAGTAACATACCGATGACAAAGGGAACAACGTATGTTGTTATGCGGTCTGACCGATAAAGATCTTCGTAGAATATGTAGGAGCCAATATGGGCATCCAGGTCCCGCTATTGGTTATTGACCGGAGATTTGTCTCAGTCATGTCTACATTGTTCTCGAACCGTAGGGTCCGCACGCTTAACGTTACGATGACAGTTATTATGAGTTTATGCATTTTGATGTACCGAAGTTAGTTTGGAGTCCCGGATATGATCACGGACATGACGAGGAGTCTCGAAATGGTCGAGACATAAAGATTGATATATTGGACGACTATATTCGGACACCGGAAGGGTTCCGGGGAAGTTTCGGATAAAACCGGAGCACCGGGGGGTTACCGGAACCCCCCGGGGGGGTTAATGGGCCTTATGGGCCTAATGTGGAGAAGAGGAAGGGGCTGCCAGGGCAGGCCGCACGCCCCCTCTCCCCCTAGTCCGAATTGGACAAGGAGGGACGGGCGGCGCCCCCCCTTTCCTTCTCTCCCTCCACCTCTCCTAGTTGGACAAGGAACGGGAGGGGAGTCCTACTCCCGGTAGGAGTAGGACTCCTCCTGCGCGCCTCCTCTAGGACGGCCGCACCCCCCCCCCCTTGGATCCTTTATATACGGAGGCAGGGGGCACCCTGGAACACACAAGTTGATCTTCATGATCGTTCCTTAGCCGTGTGCGGTGCCCCCTTCCACCATATTCCACCTTGGTCATATCGTTGTAGTGCTTAGGCGAAGCCCTGCGTCGGTAGAACATCATCATCGTCACCACGCCGTTGTGCTGACGAAACTCATCCACGAAGCTTTGCTGGATCGGAGCCGGGGAGCGTCATCGAGCTATACGTGTGCCAAGAACTCGGAGGTGCCAGAGTAACGGTGCTTGGATCGGTCGAATCAGAAGACGTACGACTACTTCCTCTACGTTGCATCAATGCTTCCGTTGCGGTCTACAAGGGTACGTAGACAACACTCTCCCCTCTCGTTGCTATGCATCATCATGATCTTGCGTGTGCGTAGGAATTTTTTTGAAATTACTACGAAACCCATCAGTGGCATCTGAGCCTAGGTTTTATATGTTGATGTTATATGCACGAGTAGAACACAAGTGAGTTGTGGGTGATATAAGTCATACTGGTTACCAGCATGTCATACTTTGGTTCGGCGGCATTGTTGGACGAAGCGGCCCGGACCAACATTACGCGTACGCTTACGCGAGACCGGTTCTCCCGACGTGCTTTGCACAGAGGTGGCTTGCGGGTGACAGTTTCTCCAACTTTAGTTGAACCGAGTGTGGCTACGCCCGGTCCTTGCGAAGGTTAAAACATCACCAACTTGACAAACTATCATTGTGGTTTTGATGCGTAGGTGAGATTGGTTCTTGCTTAAGCCCGTAGCAGCCACGTAAAACTTGCAACGACAAAGTAGAGGACGTCTAACTTGTTTTTGCAGGGCATGTTGTGATGTGATATGGTCAAGACATGATGCTAAATTCGATTGTATGAGATGATCATGTTTTGTAACCGAGTTATCGGCAACTGGCAGGAGCCATATGGTTGTCGCTTTATTGTATGCAATGCAATTGTGTTGTAATGCTTTACTTTATCACTAAGCGGTAGCGATAGTCGTGGAAGCATAAGATTGGCGAGACGACAACGATGCTACGATGGAGATTAAGGTGTCGCGCCGGTGACGATGGTGATCATGACGGTGCTTCGGAGATGGAGATCACAGGCACAAGATGATGATGGCCATATCATATCACTTATATTGATTGCATGTGATGTTTATCTTTTATGCATCTTATCTTGCTTTGATTGACGGTAGCATTATAAGATGATCTCTCACTAAAATTATCAAGAAGTGTTCTCCCTGAGTATGCACCGTTGCGAAAGTTCTTCGTGTTGAGACACCACGTGATGATCGGGTGTGATAGGCTCTACGTTCAAATACAACGGGTGCAAAACAGTTGCACACGCGGAATACTCAGGTTATACCTGACGAGCCAAGCATATACAGATATGGCCTTGGAACACGGAGACCGAAAGGTCAAGCGTGAATCATATAGTAGATATGATCAACATAAGTGATGTTCACCAATGAAACTACTCCATCTCACATGATGATCGGACATGGTTTAGTTGATTTGGATCACGTAATCACTTAGAAGATTAGAGGGATGTCTATCTAAGTGGGAGTTCTTTTAAGTAAATTAATTGAACCTAAATTTATCATGAAACTTAGTACCTGATAGTATCTTGCTTGTTTATGTTTGATTGTAGATAGATGGCTCGTGCTGTTGTTCCGTTGAATTTTAATGCGTTCCTTGAGAAAGCAAAGTTGAAAGATGATGGTAGCAATTACACGGACTGGGTCCGTAACTTGAGGATTATCCTCATTGCTGCACAGAAGAATTACGTCCTGGAAGCACCGCTGGGTGCCAGGCCTGCTGCTAGAGCAACACTAGATGTTATGAACGTCTGGCAGAGCAAAGCTGATGACTACTCGATAGTTCAGTGTGCCATGCTTTACGGCTTAGAATAGGGACTTCAACGACATTTTGAACGTCATGGAGCATATGAGATGTTCCAGGAGTTGAAGTTAATATTTCAAGCAAATGCCCGGATTGAGAGATATGAAGTCTCCAATAAGTTCTATAGCTGCAAGATGGAGGAGAACAGTTCTGTCAGTGAGCATATACTCAAAATGTCTGGGTATAATAATCACTTGATTCAATTGGGAGTTAATCTTCCAGACGATTGCGTCATTGACAGAATTCTCCAATCACTGCCACCAAGCTACAAGAGCTTCGTGATGAACTATAATATGCAAGGGATGAATAAGACTATTCCCGAGCTCTTCGCAATGCTGAAAGTTGCGGAGGTAGAAATCAAGAAGGGGCATCAAGTGTTGATGGTCAACAAGACCACTAGTTTCAAGAAAAAGGGCAAAGGGAAGAAGAAGGGGAACTTCAAGAAGAACGGCAATCAAGTTGCTGCTCAAGAGAAGAAACCCAAGTCTGGACCTAAGCCTGAAACTGAGTGCTTCTACTACAAGCAGACTGGTCACTGGAAGCGGAACTGCCCCAAGTATTTGGCGGATAAGAAGGATGGCAAGGTGAACAAAGGTATATGTGATATACATGTTATTGATGTGTACCTTACTAATGCTCGCAGTAGCACCTGGGTATTTGATACTGGTTCTGTTGCTAATATTTGCAACTCGAAACAGGGACTACGGATTATGCGAAGATTGGCTAAGGACGAGGTGACAATGCGCGTGGGAAACGGTTCCAACGTTGATGTGATCGCGGTCGGCACGCTACCTCTACATCTACCTTCGGGATTAGTATTAGACCTAAATAATTGTTATTTGGTGCCAGCGTTGAGCATGAACATTATATCTGGATCTTGTTTAATGCGAGACGGTTATTCATTTAAATCAGAGAATAATGGTTGTTCTATTTATATGAGTAATATCTTTTATGGTCATGCACCCTTGAAGAGTGGTCTATTCTTATTGAATCTCGATAGTAGTGATACACATATTCATAATGTTGAAACCAAAAGATGCAGAGTTGATAATGATGGTGCAACTTATTTGTGGCATTGCTGTTTAGGTCATATCGGTGTAAAGCGCATGAAGAAACTCCATACTGATGGACTTTTGGAACCACTTGATTATGAATCACTTGGTACTTGCGAACCGTGCCTCATGGGCAAGATGACTAAAACACCGCTCCGGTACTATGGAGAGAGCAACAGATTTGTTGGAAATCATACATACAGATGTATGTGGTCCGATGAATATTGAGGCTCGTGGCGGATATCGTTATTTTCTCACCTTCACAGATGACTTAAGCAGATATGGGTATATCTACTTAATGAAACATAAGTCTGAAACATTTGAAAAGTTCAAAGAATTTCAGAGTGAAGTTGAAAATCATCGTAACAAGAAAATAAAGTTTCTACGATCTGATCGTGGAGAAGAATATTTGAGTTACGAGTTTGGTGTACATTTGAAAAATTGTGGAATAGTTTCGCAACTCACGCCACCCGGAACACCACAGCGTAATGGTGTGTCTGAACGTCGTAATCGTACTTTACTAGATATGGTGCGATCTATGATGTCTCTTACTGATTTACCGCTATCGTTTTGGGGATATGCTCTAGAGACAGCCGCATTCACGTTAAATAGGGCACCATCAAAATCCGTTGAGATGACACCTTATGAACTGTGGTTTGGCAAGAAACCAAAGTTGTCGTTTCTGAAAGTTTGGGGCTGCAATGCTTATGTGAAAAAGCTTCAACCTGATAAGCTCGAACCCAAATCGGAGAAATGTGTCTTCATAGGATATCCAAAGGAAACTATTGGATACACTTTCTATCACAGATCCGAAGGCAAGACTTTTGTTGCTAAATTCAGAAACTTTCTGGAGAAGGAGTTTCTCTCGAAAGAAGTGAGTGGGAGGAAAGTAGAACTTGACGAGGTAACTGTACCTGCTCCATTATTGGAAAGTAGTACATCACAGAAAAATGTTTCAGTGACACCTACACCAGTTAGTGAGGAAGCTAATGATGATGATCATGAAACTTCAGATCAAGATACTACTGAACCTCGTAGATCAACCAAAGTGAGATCCGCGCCAGAGTGGTACGGTAATCCTGTTCTGGAAGTCATGCTACTAGATCATGATGAACCTACGAACTATGAAGAAGCGATGGTGAGCCCAAATTCCGCAAAATGGCTTGAAGCCATGAAATCTGAGATGGGATCCATGTATGAGAACAAAGTATGGACTTTGGTTGACTTGCCCAATGATCGGCAAGCAATTGAGAATAAATGGATCTTCAAGAAGAAGACTGACGCTGACGGTAATATTATTGTCTACAAAGCTCGACTTGTCGCAAAAGGTTTTCGACAAGTTCAAGGGATTGACTACGATGAGACTTTCTCACCCGTAGCGATGCTTAAGTCTGTCCGAATCATGTTAGCAATTGCCGCATTTTATGATTATGACATTTGGCAGATGGATGTTAAAACTGCATTCCTGAATGGATTTCTGGAAGAAGAGTTGTATATGATGCAATTGGAAGGTTTTATCGATCCAAAGGGAGCTAACAAAGTGTGCAAGCTCCAGCGATCTATTTATGGACTTGTGCAAGCCTCTCAGAGTTGGAATAAACGCTTTGATAGTGTGATCAAAGCATTTGGTTTTATACAGACTTTCGGAGAAGCCTGTATTTACAAGAAAGTGAGTGGGAGCTCTATAGCATTTCTGATATTATATGTGGATGACATATTACTGACTGGAAATGATATAGAATTTCTGGATAGCATAAAGGGATACTTGAATAAGAGTTTTTCAATGAAGGACCTCAGTGAAGCTGCTTACATATTAGGCATAAAGATCTATAGAGATAGATCAAGACGCTTAATTGGACTTTCACAAAGCACATACCTTGACAAGATTTTGAAGAAGTTCAAAATGGATCAAGCAAAGAAAGGGTTCTTGCCTGTGTTACAAGGTGTGAAGTTGAGTCAGACTCAATGCCCGACCACTGCAGAAGATAGAGAGAAAATGAAAGATGTTCCCTATGCTTCAGCCATAGGCTCTATCATGTATGCAATGCTGTGTACCAGACCTGATGTGTGCCTTGCTATAAGTTTAGCAGGGAGGTACCAAAGTAATCCAGGAGTGGATCACTGGACAGCGGTCAAGAACATCCTGAAGTACCTGAAAAGGACTAAGGATATGTTTCTCGTATATGGAGGTGACAAAGAGCTCATTGTAAACGGTTACGTTGATGCAAGCTTTGACACTGATCCGGACGATTATAAATCGCAAACCGGATACGTGTTTACATTAAACGATGGAGCTGTTAGTTGGTGCAGTTCTAAACAAAGCGTCGTAGTGGGATCTACATGTGAAGCGGAGTACATAGCTGCTTCGGAAGCAGCAAATGAAGGAGTCTGGATGAAGGAGTTCATATCCGATCTAGGTGTCATACCTAATGCATCGGGTCCAATGAAAATCTTTTGTGACAATACTGGTGCAATTGCCTTGGCAAAGGAATCCAGATTTCATAAGAGAACCAAGCACATCAAGAGACGCTTCAATTCCATCCGGGATCTAGTCCAGGTGGGAGACATAGAGATTTGCAAGATACATACGGATCTGAATGTAGCAGACCCGTTGACTAAGCCTCTTCCACGAGCAAAACATGATCAACACCAAGGCTCCATGGGTGTTAGAATCATTACTGTGTAATCTAGATTATTGACTCTAGTGCAAGTGGGAGACTGAAGGAAATATGCCCTAGAGGCAATAATAAAGTTATTATTTATTTCCTTATATCATGATAAATGTTTATTATTCATGCTAGAATTGTATTAACCAGAAACATAATACATGTGTGAATACATAGACAAACAAAGTGTCACTAGTATGCCTCTACTTGACTAGCTCATTAATCAAAGATGGTTATGTTTCCTAACCATGAACAAAGAGTTGTTATTTGATTAATGGGATCACATCATTAGGTGAATGATCTGATTGACATGACCCATTCCATTAGCTTAGCACCCGATCGTTTAGTATGTTGCTATTGCCTTCTTCATGACTTATACATGTTCCTATGACTATGAGATTATGCAACTCCCGTTTGCCGGAGGAACACTTTGTGTGCAACCAAACGTCACAACGTAAATGGGTGATTATAAAGGTGCTCTACAGGTGTCTCCAAAGGTAGATGTTGGGTTGGCGTATTTCGAGATTAGGATTTGTCACTCCGATTGTCGGAGAGGTATCTCTGGGCCCTCTCGGTAATGCACATCACATAATCCTTGCAAGCATTACAACTAATAAGTTAGTTGTGAGATGATGAATTATGGAACGAGTAAAGAGACTTGCCGGTAACGAGATTGAACTAGGTATTGGATACCGATGATCGAATCTCGGGCAAGTAACATACCGATGACAAAGGGAACAACGTATGTTGTTATGCGGTCTGACCGATAAAGATCTTCGTAGAATATATAGGAGCCAATATGGGCATCCAGGTCCCGCTATTGGTTATTGACCGGAGATTTGTCTCAGTCATGTCTACATTGTTCTCGAACCGTAGGGTCCGCACGCTTAACGTTATGATGACAGTTATTATGAGTTTATGCATTTTGATGTACCGAAGTTAGTTTGGAGTCCCGGATATGATCACGGACATGACGAGGAGTCTCGAAATGGTCGAGACATAAAGATTGATATATTGGACGACTATATTCGGACACCGGAAGGGTTCCGGGGAAGTTTCGGATAAAATCGGAGCACCGGGGGGTTACCGGAACCCCCCCGGGGGGTTAATGGGCCTTATGGGCCTAATGTGGAGAAGAGGAAGGGGCTGCCAGGGCAGGCCGCGCGCCCCCTCTCCCCCTAGTCCGAATTGGACAAGGAGGGAGGGGCGGCGCCCCCCCTTTCCTTCTCTCCCTCCACCTCTCCTAGTTGGACAAGGAACGGGAGGGGAGTCCTACTCCCGGTAGGAGTAGGACTCCTCCTGCGCGCCTCCTCTAGGCCGGCCGCACCCCCCTTGGATCCTTTATATACGGAGGCAGGGGGGCACCCTAGAACACACAAGTTGATCTTTGTGATTGTTCCTTAGCCGTGTGCGGTGCCCCCTTCCACCATATTCCACCTCGGTCATATTGTTGTAGTGCTTGGGCGAAGCCCTATGTCGGTAGAACATCATCATCGTCACCACGCCGTTGTGCTGACGAAACTCATCCCCGAAGCTTTGCTGGATCGGAGCCCGGGGAGCGTCATCGAGCTGTACGTGTGCCAAGAACTCGGAGGTGCCGGAGTAACGGTGCTTGGATCGGTCGGATCGGAAGACGTACGACTACTTCCTCTACGTTGCGTCAACGCTTCCGTTGCGGTCTACAAGGGTACATAGACAACACTCTCCCCTCTCGTTGCTATGCATCATCATGATCTTGCGTGTGCGTAGGAATTTTTTTGAAATTACTACGAAACCCATCAAAAAGTGCATTCCTCAATGGTAAGCTTGAGGAAGAAGTATATGTTGCTCAACCCTCAGGTTTTGAAGATCCAAAGAATCCTGACAAAGTCTTCAGACTCAACAAGGCCCTCTATGGCCTCAAGCAGGCCCCACGGGCTTGGTATGATACTTTGAAGGAACTCTTCATGAAGAAAGGCTTCAAACCCGGTTCACTCGACCCTACTCTTTTCACTAAATCTTATGATGGTGAATTGTTTGTGTGCCAAGTATATGTTGATGATATGATCTTTGGCTGTACTGACCAACGTTATAGTGATGAATTTGCCTATATGATGAGTGAAGAATATCAAATGTCTAGGATGGGAGAGTTGAAATTCTTCTTAGGTCTTCAAATTCGTCAACAACACAATGGCATATTCATATCTCAGGAGAAATACCTCAAGGATGTACTGAGGAAATTCGGCATGCAAGATTGCAAAGGCGTAAAAATTCCTATGCCCACAAATGGCCATCTGTGCACTGATGAAAATGGTATTGACTTCGATCATAAGGTATACCGCTCCATGATAGGTTCCTTACGATACTTATGTGCATCTAGGCCAGATATAATGCTTAGTGTTTGCATGTGTGCCCGATTTCAAGCTGCACCGAAGGAATCACACCATAAGGCTGTGAAGCATATTCCTCGATATCTAGCTCACACACCAACACTTGGATTATGGTACCCCAAGGGCTCGGCTTTTGATCTTGTTGGATATTCTGACTCTGACTATGCTGGTGATCGTGTGGATCGCAAGTCAACATCTGGTACATGTCATTTCCTCGGACGATCTTTGGTCTGTTGGTCCTCGAAGAAACAGAACTGCATATCACTATCTACTGCTGAAGCTGAGTACATTGCCGCTGGTTCTTGCTGTGCCCAATTGCTATGGATGAAGCAAACTCTCAAGGACTACGGCGTCAACATGAAGAATGTGCCTCTCTTCTGTGACAATGAGAGTGCCATCAAGATTGCTCACAACCCAGTTCAGCACTCGAAGACAAAGCACATTCAGATTCGTCATCATTTTCTTCGTGATCATGTGTTGAAGGGCGACATTTCCATTGAGCATGTGAAGACTAAAGAACAGCTAGCCGATATCTTCACAAAGCCCTTGGATGAGAAGAGATTTAGCAAGTTGCAGTGTGAGCTAAATATCCTAGAATCTTTGAATGTTCTTTGAAAAGGACACTCATCCTAACACTTATGCAAAATTGATGACTTAGATGTGCAACACATGAAGAAACGTTTTTCTTCAATCAATGAAGAATAACACTCTTAGTGTGAAGAAATTAACGAAGAATTTGATTCTCAGAACCCTACGATAATTGTACGCTGTGTCTGAAATCATCATTCTTATACGGTGGGTCACGCCACCACCAAAAGTTGAAATTCCTCAAATTATTCATATTCTTCAACTTTGCATAGTCTTCACTGGTTCCGTCATTTTTCTTCATTGGCTATATATATATGTGAGTTTATGTCCTCTACAACATTCACTTATTGCTATTTCTTCAAGTTGGTTTTCTTCTTAGTGAATGTGATCGGACCCTTCCCCTCTATGCTATACTCAACCCAATCTGTTCACAAATTCTTCATGTGCGTTCTATTTGAAACTCATTCAAAATCTTCACTGTGTCCTTGTCAGCTGAAGAAAGTGCGAACGGAACTTTAAAACCTATCTTATCGATATTGTCGATTTTACAGCTCAAACCGTTCCGCATCCCACGATACACTTATGCACTCACCCACGATCTAACACGATCTCCACCTCTCACTGCATGGGTGACACATGTCATGCGAATGAGAAGGGTCAGGGGCACATTCATCCAATTTCTTCGGGCGAGAAGTTTTTTCACCGTGGCTATAAATACCCCTCCTTCCCTTCCTCACTTCTTTTACTCCGCTCGACCTCTCTCTCCAGCTCGAGCTTCTCAAACCCTAGCACCGCCGCTACTTCATCGCCGCCGGTGAGGAAGAGCTTCACTGCCTCGACCTCGTCGCCGACGTACTCACGCCGACCGCGGACATCTTCACTCCTCCGCCGCCGTAGCCGTCTTCCTCCGCCAAGTTAGGGCGTGGAAGATCTGCACAGACGAACTTCACATCTCCTCACTCCAGTTCGTCGTGTTCTTTGTCCAGGGTAATTAAAAGTTATTTTTACTGCCCTCGTTGATTCGAATGATTATCGACAAAATCTTCAAAAGTGTTTTTCTTCATATATTCACACACTGAACACCTCACAACTCATCCGTTCTTGATTCGTTTCTCTAAGCATCATTTTTCTTCAAGATTCCTCAATTGTGTGGATCTTCGATCTATACAACTCTGGAACCTAAGACAAAGAACACTTAGTGAAAATCTTCAAGACTCATCTGGTCAAATTCCTCAAACTTATTCATTTTGAAAAACCTTCTGAGAACGCATATGACCACTCCACATTCCTCGCAACTATACTCTGTTCACAGGTACACATGTCAGCTGCTGAATCACTAGGTTCTCATCAACTTAACTCATTTGCAGCGTTCCTCGAAGAAAAGTTGCATACTTCTTCAGAGAATTCGATTGTTCAAATTCCTCAACTGAAGAAAATGGCTGATGGTAAGAAGCCACAAAAGGGGGGAAAGAGGCCTGAGGTAAATACATCGTTTGAAATCCCTGATGACATATATGCTGGGTACTGCACACCTACTGAGGAAACCAAGAATGAGCGGAAAGTGCGCATTCAGAAGATAGAGAGGAGATGGGCAAGAGAATGGAGGGAGTACAGATATGTCACTCCTAAGTATATGAAGAAATTTACACTCAATCCTCCATGCCCAAGAGCACCATTGGCACCTGGCCAAATCGCTGATCCCACCAGCCTCAAGCGCGGTGAAGACTATCCTGATGAATGGGCCAAGCGCCAAGGCAAGTTGGCTATGCAAGCCAAAGAAGCAGTGAGGAAATTCAATGAAGACTCTGCTGCTGCTGCTGCCTCTGCTGAGGCCTTTGCTGTCAAGCCAAAGAAGGCTATGTCAAAGAAGCCTGCGCGCAAGCCAAGTGCTTCACCAGCAATGCCCTCACGGCCAGAATCATCAAAGCCCTCACGGTAAATTCCTCATGCTCCTTCTGTTCCTCCAAAGTCCTCAGCTCCTCCACCAAAGCCTTCAGCTGTTCCGACCAAATCCTCAGCACCTGTGCATCTCGCTTCATGCCAAAGGACTGCCGGCATCTCCATTGCCTCAAGTGTCTCAGCTAGTTCCTCAGCTGGCCCCTCACTACTGAAGACAAAGGCCACTGCTGTACGAGGTCCTCACCCAAGTCCTCAAAAGAAACAAGTCACTTTCCAAGTACCGTCTGAAGAAGACGAAGCTGATGATGATGAACTTGCAGAAATCATCAGAGACAGGCAAGTCAGGGCCGCTAGAGCCAAAGGATCAGAGGTGCCACTGCTTTTGGATCCCAAGTTGATCCTCGACTACATTGATGTCTGGCACAAGGACCCCAACACTCCCCTGCCTGACTTCAAGCTGACTCCTGGCCAGAGTCACATGCTGACCCACTTCATTCAAGAAGAAAAGTGGAAATTTGAGAAGGCCAGGCAGATCAAGAAAGCGCAGTACAAGAAAGAGCGCTATTTGAAGAAAAATGTTGTCTCTATGACAACTAAAGAACTTGTCACTATTCAGACTAAGATTAAGAAACTCAGTGATGACTTTGACGCATATCACGCTGTTTGGCTTGGAGCCAAGGTTCATTTTGTGGAACTTGCGGATAACTTCACTTCCAATGTTGTAGCCCCAACGCAACAGGAAATTCCTCAGGCTGAAGCATATGCTCAGCCTACTGAAGAAAATGCCAGCACCGCTGATGACAATCAGGCTGCTGAAGATAATGTGAGTTCCAGGGCTGATGACTGCATTCCAGCTGCTGAAGAAATTGCCAGGGCACCCACTAGTGGTGTGCCTGAAGAAACTGAAGAACTCAGGGCAACTGCATCAGTTGTGCCTAGAGAACATCAACCAGATTCCTCAGCTGCTCCTGCACCAACTTCAACTCCAATTCTTCCATCTGCATCAGATGTGAAGAAGACCAAGGCTGTAGAGCATGCTACAGTGAAGAAAAGGAAAGCATCGGCTGCTTCAGATTCTTCAGCTTCGAAGAAAATGAAGCCTATGACAAGCTCATTTGCAAATCCGATTGATATTGTTCCCATCTCAACCAGGCCATTAAAGGACCTCGTTCCTTTTGATAAAGAATATGTGATCCCCAGCGGATCTGATGAAGAAACTCCTTCTGCTGCTTCGTCTGAACCATTGGATGAAGAAATTGAAGTGGATGCGATCCCTTCAACACTTATCATCTCCTCGCCTATGCCTCAGTTCACAGCTGAAGAGGCTGGCGTTGAAGAAATGGAAGATGAAGATGTGGACATTGGCTGCTCCACACCCATAATCAGTGATGAATTCTGGGAAAGTCAGCATCCAAACTCTCCAATGTTCACCCCTCTACAGCAAATTCCTCAGTCCCCCACACAAACTGTTCACATGGGCTCTGAAGAAACTCATCCCACTGCATCTTTCCATGAGGAAATTCCAGCCACTAGCGCTGAAGAAACTGCTGCTGCTGAACAACCAACGATGCAGACTGCCACTGAGGAGGAACCAGAAATTCCTCAGCCTGAAGAACCTGCGATTGAGATTCCTGAGGTCATGATGCAACTCACTGACACTCCTCTGCCGAAGCCAAAGGATCCATTCTCATGCAAGCAAAAGTTCAAGGCTGATGATTTCTTTGGCGAGCACGTCTTCTTCGAAGACTACAACCCATATGACTCTGCTCGCATTAGGAAGAGGTGTTTCTGGACTACCAGTCAAGCCAATTTCTATTCCTCAGTGCTGTTCAACAAGGATAAGATTTTCTACCATGAGCATATTCCTCATGTGGATATGGAATCTCTATCGTGCTTCGCACCAGTCCTGAGTGTTCTTCACGATGCTGGACTGCTCCACTTTTTCTCTGACATCTGCGATTGGAATGAAGAACTGATTCTTCAATTCTATGCAACACTGCACATCACCGGAGATGCTGAAGATGTGAATTCATGGGTGCTGGACTGGATGTCTGAAAACACTCACTACACTGCACCAGCCTCTGAATTGCTTCGTGCTCTACCACTCAGTCCTCCCCTTGAAGAAGCTCGCTGCATCTACAGTGAACCTGAGCTCACATATCATTACATGCAGGTGCTGATGAAACCTTTGAAGCCAGGTCAAGCACCAAGAACCAAATTCCTCGTGAAGGAATTGCTGTACGTGCCCAGAACTGTCTATTGTATTCTTATGAGGACAATCAGTCCTATCAAAGGCCATGACTCATCTGATGAGGAAATTGTTGGCATCATGAAGAATCTGGTATTCAACATCGTTCATGGCATTCCTGTCAATTATCACAATTTCTTCATGAGGACTATGGCCAATGTTGCACTGTCTCCGTTTGAGCTGAAGCCCTATGCACCTTGGATCATGAGATTCCTCAGGACAAGGTCTTCACTCAACTACAAAGCTGATTTCCAGAATCACCTCAGCTACTTGCCCCCAATTGAAGTCCTCAAGCAGACATATTCCTCAGTTGATGGAAAGGGCAAGGCACCAGCTGTAGTAGATGAAGGCATTCGTCCATTGGATGGTCAGTTTCGCAAAGCTGCATCTTATTCCACCAATGATGACCCTGCCACACATGACTCTGCCAATGCACCTAAGTCCACTCCTCAAGCCACTGCTCCGCGCGTGATGACTGACCGTGAACTTCTGCTTAGTCTTCACCAGAAGGTGGATCGAAATCACAAATGGGTTAAGCGTCAGTTTGGTTCACTTCTTCACAACATGACTGTCACACACAATGCAGTGAAGAAAAACCACTACTACCTCCATCAAGTCTTCGGTCGCACCTGGGCAATCCTGTCACATCTATATGGTGAAGAAGATCTGAAGAACATGGGTCTCAAAGAAGATTTTGACTGGTCTGCACCTCCACCGAAGAAATTCAAGAAGGTCCAAGTTCCTTCTCTGGTGGCCAGCTCATTTTCTTCATCACACGACACTGATGAACATGAAGATTTGGACGACACTGCGGCAGGCCCTACATCAACAAACGACCCCAACAATTCTGGCGCTCCTTCAGCAACATGCTTATCTTCAGGGGTGATAGTCCTCATTTTCGATCCTTTTGGTCATTCGATGACAAAGGGGGAGAAATATGAGTTAGTCTTCAAGTGGGTCTACTATATGGGCGTTTTTTTGCTAAGTTACAACTCTCGTTCTTCTGAAACTTTATTGGATCGAGTTGTAATCTTAAATCCGATGGTGCCCAGATACTTTTGATGCACTCTGCTCTGATACTTTTGATGCACTATTCTGCATGCTTATTCCCCGTTAAATAT
This sequence comes from Triticum aestivum, assembly GCF_018294505.1. Classification (NCBI taxonomy): domain Eukaryota; kingdom Viridiplantae; phylum Streptophyta; class Magnoliopsida; order Poales; family Poaceae; genus Triticum; species Triticum aestivum. Next base: position 491,210,925 of record NC_057800.1, on the reverse strand, counting down.
TATTGCACGCATGCTGAATTTCATCAGGCACCATATTTCATCATGCATTTCAAATTCTTCATATTATATGTTAAATGCATGTATGAATTACAAGATATAAGGGGAGATCTCCATGATTCAACTCTTCAAGTGTGCATTGCTTCAAAAGCAAATTCCTCACTATGCACATCTTCAGGGGGAGTTCTTCTATATCTTGCAATCAAATTCCTCAATATCAGTAGTTACACTTCATATGTTTATCCCCATTGACAACTTAACCTATATTATCATCAATCACCAAAAAGGGGGAGATTGTAAGTGGATCTAGTGCCCCTTAGTGATTTTGGTGTATTGAAGACTTATAGGTTAAGGGACTAATGCATTTGTGAGTCTACACAGGTCTATAAGTCTATGAGGAGTTTGATATTTACAGGAAAAGTCGACCCCTAAAAATGAATATCTTCGGCTGAAGATTTTGGTATTTCTGAAGACTTTCATGAAGACTTTGAAAGTGAAGAAATTGGTGTGTCCGTGAAGACTTGATATTCATGCGAGGAATATGAAGCTTGAAGACTTTCGTTTTCATAGTTTAGTTTTTCTCTTTCTTGAGTCATAGGAAACACCGTACTGTTAAAGGGGGTCGAGGAAATAATAAGGAAAAATTTCCATGTGATGCTCAACTCAAAATCCTACGTCTACCAATCCCTTCGAGTGAAGCCATTGGAAATCTCATACAGTTAAGTCAATTTCTTCAGTGACAGAGACGAAGTTCTTCTGGTCTCTGAGGAATTTGTCTTGACTGAGGAGTTAGGAATTCGCCAGTGCGGATTGCCTACACAGTGAGGAACATGATAGCCCTGAGGATTTTGCTACTTAGAATTCCGACCGTTGCTATGCTATGCGCCAACTGTCCCAAAATATCTATCCACCTAACGGTCATATCATTGAAGGGCATTTATGTCTTATCATGTCGGGCTGCTCACTAGGCTATAAATAGCCGCCCCCTTACAACCACTAGCTGGTTGGCTGCTCCAAGAAAAACTGACACTTGTCATTTGAGAGCAATCCATCCTCCGATGACTTTGAGCGAAAATCATCAAGTGAGGAAAAACCAAAAACCCAAAACCAAACACCTACAAACCCCAAGTGATTGAGCGTCACTGAAGAGATTGATCCTGAGTGGATCCGACGCTTGTTACCTTTGAAGACTGTGCTTCTTCCAGACGGTTAGGTGTCATGGTCTAGAGCATCCAAGAGGAATTGTGGATCGCCGAGTGACCAAGTTTGTGAAGGTTTGGAAGTCGCCTGAAGACTTACCACGAGTGATTGGACGAGGTCTGTGTGACCTTAGTTCAAGGAGAATACGGTGAGGACTGGGTGTCTTGGACTAAGTGTCCTTGACTGGGTGTCCGGGACTGTGTGTCCTCGAGTTTAAATACTCAGCCGCTCCAACCAGACATACAACTGAGACAGCAGTTGGAACTGGTCTACCAAATCATTGTCTTCATCAAGCTTACTGGTTCTATTTCCTCAACTCTTTCATTTCCTCATAACTATGTTGTGTGCTTGTTCATATCTGTGTTTGAAGACTTTGACTGAAGACTTTCTCAATTTCCTCAGTTCAATTTCTTCAGTCTGTTTGTCTTCATCCTGTGTTATCCTGTGAGTACGCTTCCTGTACTTTGTGCCTGTCTTCATTTCATCATGATGACTATGCTTGTATTCGGTTATGTTTACTTTTGAGTACTTATTCCGCTGCTAGTAGTTCTTCGCTAAGGAATTTCCTCACCGGCAAATTCTTTAGTGAAGAATTTCATAAAAATCGCCTATTCACCCCCCCTCTAGTCGATATAACGCACTTTCAACTAGCTCTAGTTCATTGATATAATGTAGGCATGTATTCGGAATATAGTCATACGTGCTTATGGAAAAGAACTTGCATGGCATCTTTTGTCCTACCCTCCCGTGGCAGCAGGGTCCTTACGGAAACTAAGGGATATTAAGGCCTCCTTTTAATAGAGTACCGGAACAAAGCATTAACACATAGTGAATACATGAACTCCTCAAACTACGGTCATCACCGGTAAGTATCCCGATTATTGTCACTTCGGGGTTAACGGATCATAACACATAATAGGTGACTATAGACTTGCAAGATAGGATCAAGAACACTCATATATTGATGAAAACATAATAGGTTCAGATCTGAAATCATGGCACTCGGGCCCTAGTGACAAGCATTAAGCATAGCAAAGTCATAGCAACATCAATCTTAGAACATAGTGGACACTAGGGATCAAACCCTAACAAAACTAACTCGATTACATGATAGATCCCATCCAACCCATCACCGTCTAGCAAGCCTATGATGGAATTACTCACACACGGCGGTGAGCATCATGAAATTGGTGATGGAGGATGGTTGATGATGACGATGGCGACAGATTCCCCTCTCCGGAGCCTCGAGTGGACTCCAGATCAGCCCTCCCGAGAGGTTTTACGGCTTGGTGGCGGCTCCGTATCGTAAAACGTGATGATTTCTTCTCTTTAATTTTTTTCTCCCCGAAACTCAATATATGGAGTTGGAGTAGGAGAGGCAACAGGGGGCCCATGAGGTAGGGGGCGTGCCCTAGGGGGCAAGCGCGCCCCCACCCTCGTGGAGAGGAGGTGGCCCCCTGGCCTTCATCTTTTGCAGGTATTTTTCTTATTTTCTGAAAAGTGGCTCCGTGAAGTTTCAGGTCATTCCGAGAACATTTGCTCCTGCACATAAATAACACCATGGTAATTCTGCTGAAAACATCGTCAGTCCGGGTTAGTTCCATTCAAAACATGCAAATTAGAGTCCAAAACAAGGGCAAAAGTGTTTGTAAAAGTAGATATGTTGGAGACGTATCACGTGCCCTACCCCTGGGCGCGCCCCCTTGCCTTGTGGGCCCCTTGGAGCTAGGGCGCGCCCCCACCCTCGTGGAGAGGAGGTGGCCCCCTGGCCTTCATCTTTTGCAGGTATTTTTCTTATTTTCTGAAAAGTGGCTCCGTGAAGTTTCAGGTCATTCCGAGAACATTTGCTCCTGCACATAAATAACACCATGGTAATTCTGCTGAAAACATCGTCAGTCCGGGTTAGTTCCATTCAAAACATGCAAATTAGAGTCCAAAACAAGGGCAAAAGTGTTTGTAAAAGTAGATATGTTGGAGACGTATCACGCGCCCTACCCCCTGGGCACGCCCCCTTGCCTTGTGGGCCCCCTGGAGCTCCACCGGCCTCAACTCCAACTCCATATATTCGTGTTCGGGGAAAAAATCAGAGAGAAGGATTCATCGCATTTTACGATACGTAGCCGCCGCCAAGCCCTAAACTCTCTCGAGAGGGCTGATCTGGAGTCCGTTCGGGGCTTCGGAGAGGGGAATCCATCGCCATCGTCATCATCAACCATCCTCCATCACCAATTTCATGATGCTCACCGCTGTGCGTGAGTAATTCCATCGTAGGCATGCTGGACGGTGATGGGTTGGATGAGATTTATCATGTAATCGAGTTAGTTTTGTTAGGGTTTGATCCTTAGTATCCACTATGTTCTAAGATTGATGTTGCTACGACTTTGCTATGCTTAATGCTTGTCATTAGGGCCCGAGTGCCATGATTTTAGATCTGAACCTATTATGTTTTCATGAATATATGTGAGTTCTTGATCCTATCTTGCAAGTCTGTAGTCACCTACTATGTGTTATGATCTGGCAACCCCGAAGTGACAATTGTCGGGACCACTCCCGGTGATGACCGTATTTTGAGGAGTTCATGTATTCACTATGTGTTAATGTGAAAGTACGTTATATCGGCTAGAGGGGGGGTGAATTGGCGATTTTTATGAATTCTTCACTAAGGAATTTGCAGGTGAGGAAATTCCTTAGCGAAGAACTACTAGCGGCGGAATAAGTACTCAAAAGTAAACATAACAGAACACAATCATAGTCATCATGATGAAATGAAGACAAGCACAGAGTACATAAAGCGTAAGCACAGGATAACACATGATGAAGACAAACAGACTGAAGAAATTGAACTGAGGAATTTGAGAAAGCATTCAGTCAAAGTCTTCAAACACAGATACGAACAAGCACTCAACACAGTTATGAGGAAATGAAAAGGTTGAGGAAATAGAACCAGTGAGCTTGGTGAAGACAATGATTTGGTAGACCAATTCCAAATGCTGTCTCAGTTGTACATCTGTTTGGAGCGGCTAGGTATTTAAACCCGAGGACACCCAGTCCCGGATACACAGTCCTCATCGTATTCTCCTTGAGCTAAGGTCACACAGACCTCGCCCAATCACTCGTGATAAGTCTTCAGGTGACTTCTGAACCTTCACAAACTTGGTCACTCGGGGATCCACAATTCCTCTTGGATTCTCTAGACCTTGACGCCTAACTGTCTGGAAGAAGTACAGTCTTCAAAGGTAACAAGCGTCGGATCCGCGCAGGATCAATCTCTTCAGTGATGCTTAATCACTTTGGGTTTGTAGGTGTTTGGGTTTGGGTTTTGGTTTTCCTCACTTGATGATTTTCGCTCAAAGTCCTCGGAGGATGGGATGCTCTCAAATGACAAGTGTCAGTTTCTCTCGGAGCAGCCAACCAGCTAGTGGTTGTAGGGGGCGGCTATTTATAGCCTACGGAGCAGCCCGGCATGATAAGACATAAATGCCCTTTAATGATATGACCGTTAGGTGGGTAGATATTTTGGGACAGCTGGCGCATAGCACAGCAATGGTCGGAATTTTGAGTAGCAAAATCCTCAGGGCTATCATGTTCCTCACTATGTAGGCAGTCCGCACTGGCGAATTCCTAACTCCTCAGTTAGAACAAATTCCTCAGAGAACAGAAGAACTTCGTCTCTGTCACTGAAGAATATGACTGAACTGTATGAGATTTCCAATGGCTTCACTCGAAGGGATTGGTAGGTGTAGGATTTTGAGTTGAGCATCACTTGGAAATTTTTCCTTAGTATTTTCTCGACCCCCTTTAACAATACGGTGTTTCCTAAGACTCAAGAAAGAGAAAATGAAACTGTAAAAACAAAAGTCTTCACGCTTCATGTTCCTCACATGAATACCGGGTCTTCAATGGCCACACAAATTTCTTCACTTTCAAAGTCTTCAGAAAGTCTTCAGAAATCCAAAGTCTTTAGTCGAAGAACTTCATTTTTAGGGGTCGACTTTCTCTGTAAATATCAAACTCCTCATAGACTTATGGACCTGTGTACACTCACAAACACATTAGTCCCTTAACCTATAAGTCTTAAATACACCAAAATCACTAAGGGGCACTAGATGAACTTACAATCTCCCCCTTTTTGGTGATTGATGACAATATAGGTTAAGTTTTCAATGGGGATAAACATATGAAGTGTAAATACTGATATTGACGAATTTGATTGCAAGATATAGGAGCAGTCCCCGTGAAGATGTGCATGGTGAGGAATTTGCTTTTGAAGCATTGCACACTTGAAGAGTAGAATGATGGAGATCTCCCCCTATATGTTGTAGTTCATACATGCATTTGACATATCATAGTGAAGAATTTGAAATGCATGATGAAATATGGTGACTGATGTAATTCAGCATGCGTGCATTAACATATATGAGGAATAAGCATGCAAAAAAGCATCAAGAGTATCAGAGCACCATCGGGTTTAAGTTTACAACTCGATCCAATAAAGTTTCAGAAGAACGAGAGTTGTAACTTAGCAGAAAAAATGCCCATATAGACAGACCCGCTTGAAGACTAACTCAATATTCTCCCCCTTTGTCATCAAATGACAAAAAGGATCGAAAATGAGGACTAACACCCCTGAAGAATATGAAGTTGATGAAGGAGCGCCAGCGTTGTTGGGGTCGTTTGTTGTGGAAGGGCCTGCTGTAGTGTCGTCCAAGTCTTCATGCTCATCGGTGTCGTGCGATGAAGAATATGAGCTGGCCACCAAGGAAGGAACCTTGAACTTCTTGAATTTCTTCAGTGGAGGTGCATACCAGTCAAAATCTTCCTTGAGACCCATGTTCTTGAGATCTTCTTCACCATACAGATGTGACAGAATGGTCCAGGTGTGACCGAAAACTTCATGGAGGTAGTAATGGTTTTTCTTCACTTCATTGTGTGTAGCAGTCATGTTGTGAAGAAATGAACCAAACTGACGCTTAACCCATTTATGGTTTCGATCCACCTTCTGGTGAAGACTAAGCAGAAGCTCACGGTCAGTCATCACATGAGGAGCAGTGGCTTGAGGAGTAGACTTGGGTGCATTGGCAGAGTCATGTGTGGCAGAGTCATCATTGGTGGAATAAGATGCAGCTTTGCGAAACTGACCATCCAATGGATGAATGCCTTCATCTATAACAGCTCGTGCATTGCCCTTTTCGTCAACTGAGGAATATGTCCACTTGAGGACTTCAATCGGGGGCAAGTAGCTGAGGTGATTCTGAAAATCAGCTTTGTAGTTGAGGGAAGTCCTTGTCCCGAGGAATCTCATGATCCAGGGTGCATAAGGCTTCAGCTCAAACAGAGAAAGTGCAACATTTACCAGAATCCTCATGAAGAAATCATGATAATTAATAGGAATGCCATGAACGATGTTGAATACCAGATTCTTCATGATGCCAACAATTTCCTCATCAGATGAGTCATGGCCTTTGATGGGACTCATTGTCCTCATCAGAATGCGATAGATAGTTCTGGGCACATATAGTAATTCCTTCACGATGAATTTGGTTCGTGGGGCTTGACCTGGCTTCAAAGGCTTCATCAGAACTTGCACGTAGTGATTTGTAAGCTAAGGTTCACTGTAGGCGCAACGAGCAGCTTCAAGGGGAGGACTAAGTGGTAAGGCACGAAGCAATTCAGTAGCTGGTGCCGTGTAGTGAGTGTTTTCAGACATCTAGTCCAGCACCCATGAATTCACATCTTCAGAATCTCCTATGATGTGCACCGTCGCATAAAATTGAAGAATGAGTTCTTCATTCCAATCACGGATGTCAGTGCAGAAATTTAACAGTCCAGCGTCGTGAAGAACACTGAGGACTGGCACAAAGCACGACAGAGATTCCATATCCACGTGAGGAATGTGCTCATGGTAGAAGATTTTGTCTTTGTTGAACAACATTGAGGAATAGAAATTAGCCTGGCTGGCAGTCCAGAAACGCCTCTTCCTAATGCGAGCAGAGTCATAGGGGTTGTAGTCTGTGAAGAATACGTGTTCGCCAAAGAACTCATCAGCCTTGAATTTTTGCTTCCTGAAGAATGGATCCTTTGGCTTGGGTAGAGGAGTGTCAATCAGTTGCATCACAACCTCAGGAATTGCAATCTCAGGTTCTTCAGGCTAAGGAATTTCTGGTTCCTCTTCAGTGGCAGTCTATGTCTTCAGATGTTCAGCAGCAATAGTTTCTTCAACACTAGTGGCTGGAATTTCTTCACGTACAGATGAAGTGGGGTGAGTTTCTTCAGAGCCCATTTGAACAGTTTGTGCAGGGGACTGATGTATTTGCTGTAAAGGTGTGAACATTGGAGAGTTGGGATGCTGACTTTCCCAGAATTCATCAATTACCACTGGTGTGGAGCAGCCAACGTCCACATCCTCATTTTCCATTTCTTCAACGCCAGCCTCTTCAACAGTGAACTGAGGCATAGGCAAGGAAATAAATGGTGTTGAAGGGATTTGATCCGCTTCAATTTCTTCATTCATCTGCTTTGACGAAGCAGTAGAAGGATTTTCTTCATCAGATCTGCTAGGGATCACATATTCTTCATCAAAAGGAACAAGGTCCTTTGATGGCATGGTAGAGATCGGAACAACGTTAATGGGATTTTCGAACGAACTTATCATAGACTTCATTTTCTTCGGAGCTGAAGAATCTGAAGTAGCTGATGCTTTCCTTTTCTTCACAGCTGCACGTGCAGCCTTGGTCTTCTTCACATCTGATGCAGATGGAAGGATCGGAGTTGATGTAGGCGCAGGAGTAGCAGAGGAATCTGGTTGATTTTCTCCAGGCACAACTAATGCAGTTGCCCTGACTTCTTCATTTTCTTCAGGCGCACCACTAGTGGATGCCCTGGCAATTTCTGCAGCGGCTGGAATGCAGTCATCAGCCCTGGAACTCATATTTTCTTCAACAGCCTGAAAGTCATCAGTGGTGCTGGCATGTTCTTCAGTCGGCTGAGCAGATGCTTCAGCCTGAGGAATTTCCTGTTGCGTTGGGGCTGCAATATTTGAGGTGAAGTTATCAACAAGTCTCACAAAGCGAACCTTGGCTCCAAGCCAATTAGCATGGTATGCATCAAATTCATCAATGAGTTTCTTGATCTCAATTTGAATAGCGACAAGTTCTTCAGTTGTCATAGAGACAACGTTTTTATTTAGATAGCACTCCTTCTTGTACTGGGCTTTCTTGATCTGCCTGGCCTTCTCATATTTCCATTTTTCTTCTTGTATGAAGTGGGTCAGCATGTGACTTTGGCCAAGAGTCAGCTTGAAGTCAGGCATTGGAGTGTTGGGATCCTTGTGCCAAACATCAATGTATTCGAGGATCAACTTTGGATCCAAAAGTAGAGGCACACTTGTGCCTTTGGCTCTAGCGGCCCTGACTTGCCTATCTCTGATGATCTCAGCAAGTTCTTCATCATCAGCTTCGTCTTCTTCAGACGACACTTGGAAGGCGACCTGCTTCTTCTGAGGACTAGGGCGAGGACCTCGTCCAGCAGTGTCCTTTGTCTTCAGCAGAGAGGGTCCCGTTGAAGAATTTGGTGCAGTTGAGGAACTAGCTGAAGCTCTTGAGGCAATAGAGATGCTTGTAGTCCTTTGGCACTTGGCCAGATGCACAGGTGTAGAGGACTTTGTCGGAGCAACCGAGGACTTTGGAGGAGCTGCTGAGGACTTTTGAGGAGCTGAGGGTTTTGGAGGAGCAGGAGTAGCATGAGGAATTGGCCTTGAGGGCTTTGAAGATTCTGGCCGTGAGGGCATTGTTGAGGAACTTGGCCTTAAGGCACTGAAGGTGAAGCACTTGGCTTACGTGCAGGCTTCTTTGCCATAGATTTCGGCTTGATAGAGGCCTCAGTGGCAGCAGTAGTAGCAGCAGAGTCTTCATTGAATTTCCTCACTGCTTCTTTTGCTTGTTTGGCCAACTTGGCCTGGCGCTTGGCCCATTCTTCTGGAAAGTCCTCACCGTGCTTGACGCTGGTGGGATTCGCTTCTTGGCAAGGTGCCAATGGAGGTCGTGAGCATGGAGGGGTAACAGCGAATTTCTTCATGTATTTGGGAGTAACATATCTGTACTCCCTCCACTCTCTAGCCCATCTCCTCTCTATCTTCTGTATGCGCACCTTGCGCTGATTTTTATCTTCCTCAGGAGGTGTGCAGTACCCATCATAGATGTCATCAGGGATTTCAAACGCTGTGTTGACCTCTGGCTTCTTTCCTCCTTTCTGTGGCTTCTTACCGTCAGCCATTTTCTTCAGTTGAGGAATTTGAACATTCGAATTCTCTGAGGAAGTATGCAACTTTTCTTCGAGGAACGCTGCAAATGAGTTAAGTTGATGAGAACCTAGTGATTCAGCAGCGGACATGAGTACCCGTGAACAGATTATAGTTGCGAGGAATTTGGAGAGGTCATATGCGTTCTCAGAAGGTTTTGTAAAAAGAACAAGTTTGAGGAATTTGACCAAATGAGTCTTGAAGAATTTCACTAAGCGTTCTTTGTCTTAGGTTCCAGAGATGTATAGATCAAAAATCCACACATTTGAGGAATCTTGAAGAAAAACATAGCTTAGAGAAACGAATCAAGAACAGAGTATATGTGAGGTGTTTTAGTGTGTGAAGATATGAAGAAAAACACCTTTGAGGATTTTATAGAAATCATTTGAATCATCGAGGGCAATAAAAGTAACTTTTAATTACCTTGGACGAAGAACACGACGAACTGGCGTGTGGAGATGTGAAGTTCGTCAGTGCAAATCTTCCACGCCCTAACTTGGCGGAGGAAGACAGCTACGGTGGCGGCGGAGTGATGATTTCCGCGACCGGCACGAGTACGGCGGCGATGAGGTCGAGGTAGTGAAGCTCTTCCTCACCGGCGATGGTGAAGTAGCGGCGGCACTAGGGTTTGAGAAGCTCGAGCTAGAGAAGGAGGTCGAGCGGAGTAAAGGAAGTGAGGAAGGGGAAGGGGAGTATTTATAACCACGGTGAAAAACCGTTTGCCCGAAGAATTTGGATGAACATGCCCCTGACCTTTCTCATTCGCATGACATGTGTCACCCACGTACTGAGAAGTGGAGATCGTGTTAGATCGTGGGTGAATAGATAAGTATATCGTGGGATGTGGAACGGTTTGAGCGGCAAAGCCGAAAATTTGGATAAGATAAGTTTTAATGTTCCGTTCACAAATTCTTCAGCTGACAAGGACACGGTGAAGATTTTGAACGAGTTTCAAATAGAACGCACATGAAGAATTTGTGAATAGATTGGGTTGAGTTTAGCATAGAGGGGGAAGGGTCCGATCACATTCACTTAGCAGAAAAACCAACTTGAAGAATTAGCAATAAGTGAATGTTGTAGAGGACATAAACTCATATATATGTATATATATATATATAGCCAATGAAGAAAAATGACGGAAACAGTGAAGACAATGCAAAGTTGAAGAATTTGAACAACTGAGGAATTTCAACTTTTGATGGTGGCGAGACCCACCGTATAAGAATAATGATTTCAGACACTGCGTACAATTGTTGTAGGGTTCTGAGAATCAAATTCTTCATTAATTTCTTCACACTTAGAGTGTTAATCTTCATTGATTGAAGAAAAATGTTTCTTCATGTGTTGCACATCTAAGTCATCAATTTTGCATAAGTGTTAGGATGAGTGTCCTTTTCAAAGAACATTCGAAGATTCTAGGATATTTAGCTCACACCGCAACTTGCTAAATCTATTATCATCCAAGAGCTTTGTGAAGATATCGGCTAGCCGTTCTTCCGTCTTCACATGCTCAATAGAAATGTCGCCCTTCAACACATGATCACGAAGAAAATGATGACGAATTTGAATGTGCTTTGTTTTCGAGTGCTAAACTGGGTTGTGAGCAATCTTGATGGCACTCTCATTGTCACAGAAGAGAGGCACATTCTTCATATTGACGCCGTAGTCCTTGAGAGTTTTCTTCATCGAAAGCAATTGAGCACAGCAAGAACCAGCGGCAATGTACTCAGCTTCAGCAATAGATAGTGATACACAGTTATGTTTCTTCGAGGACCAACAGACTAAAGATCGTCCAAGGAAATGACATGTACCAGATGTTGACTTGCGGTCCACATGATCACTAACATAGTCAGAGTCAGAATATCCAATGAGATCAAAAGCCGAGCCCCTGGGGTACCATAATCCAAGTGTTGGTGTGTGAGCTAGATATTGAAGAATATGCTTCACAGCCTTATGGTGTGATTCTTTCGGTGTAGCTTGAAATCGGGCACAGATGCAAACACTAAGCATTATATCTGGCCTAGATGCACATAAGTACAATAAAGAACCAATCATGGAGCGGTATACCTTATGATCGAAGTCAATACCATTTTCATCAGTGCACAGATGACCATTTGTGGGCATAGGAATTTTGACGCCTTTGCAATCTTGCATACCGAATTTCCTCAGTACATCCTTGAGGTATTTCTCCTGAGATATGAATATGCCATTGCATTGTTGACGAATTTTAAGACCTAAGAAGAATTTCAACTCTCCCATCATAGACATTTGATATTCTTCACTCACCATATAGGCAAATTCATCACTAGAACGTTGGTTAGTACAAGCAAAGATAATATCATCAACATATATTTGGCACACAAACAATTCATCATCATAAGATTTAGTAAAAAGAGTAGGGTCGAGTGAACCGGGTTTGAAGCCTTTCTTCATGAGGAATTCCTTCAAAGTATCATACCACGCCCGAGGGGCCTGCTTGAGGCCATAGACGGCCTTGTTGAGTCTGAAGACTTTGTCAGGATTCTTTGGATCTTCAAAACCTGGGGGTTGAGCAACATATACTTCTTCCTCAAGCTTACCATTGAGGAATGCACTTTTCACATCCATTTGATATAAAGTGATATCATGATGGTTAGCATAAGCAAGTAATATGCGAATAGCCTCAAGTCTAGCAACAGGTGCAAAAGTTTCATCGAAATCAATTCCTTCAACCTATGTGTAGACATTTTCATCTTGCTTGTTGCGGTAGATCCACTTTGTGCCAATGATATTGTGCTCGCGAGGATCTGGACGTTTGACCAGTTCCCAGACGTTGTTGAGCTCGAACTGATGTAATTCTTCTTGCATGGCCTGAATCCACTCAGGCTCGAGAAATGCTTCATCTACCTTAGTGGGCTCTGTGATAGAGACAAAAGCATAGTGCCCACAAAAGTTAGATAAATGTGAAGCTTTTGAGCGTGTGAGAGGACCTGGCGCTTTAATGTCGTTGATGATCTTTTCAACTTGCACTTCTTTCGCAACGCGAGGATGAGCTGGTTGCCGTTGAGGAATTTGATTAGCATTTTCTTCAGCACCATTTTCTTCAGTATTTTCTTCAGGTGCGTTAGCTCGATGTTTTTCATGTTCTGGAATGAATTCTTCAGTAGATTCTTCAGTAGGAATGACATCCTCAGTAGCCTTGAACTTGATAGTTTCCTCAGGTGCTGGTTAATCTATCACAGTAGGTAGGTGCTCTCTTTGCGAGTCATTAGTTTCATCAAACCGCACATCTATAGTTTCAACAACCTTGTGAAGAACGTTGTTGAAGACTCTGTAGGTGTGCGAGTCCTTTCCGTAACCAAGCATAAAACCTTCATGTGCTTTCGGTGCAAATTTTGAGTTGTGATGAGGATCTCTAATCCAACATTTAGCACCGGAGACTTTGAAATAACTTACATTGGGTTTCTTATCAGTGAGGAGTTCATAGGCAGTCTTCTTGAAGAATTTTTGAAGATATACTCTATTGATGATGTGGCACGCCATATCAATTGCCTCAATCCAGAACCACGAGGCGTTTTGTATTCATCAAGCATAGTGCGAGCCATCCCAGCAAAAGTCCTATTCTTGCGCTCCACGATGCCATTCTGCTGAGGAGTATAAGGAGCAGATAACTCATGAGTAATACCAAGTTCATCAAGATAGTCATCAAGACCAGAATTCTTGAACTCAGTTCCATTGTCACTTCTGATGTGCTTGATCTTCACACCAAAGTTGGTTGATGCCCTCGAGGAAAATCGTTTGAAGACTTCCTGCACTTCATGTTTGTAAGTAACAATGTGTACCCATGTGTATCGAGAGTAATCATCAACAATAACAAAGACATATTGAGATGACTCATTTGAGACTGCAGAATAATGGTTAGGACCGAAGAGATCCATGTGAAGCAATTCAAATGGACGAGTAGTGGTCATGATAGTCTTCGTTGGATGCTTAGCCTTTGTCATCTTCCCAGCTTCACAGGCTCCGCATAGGTGATCCTTAAGGAATTTGACATTCTCGATGCCAATGACATGCTTCTTCTTCGCAAGCGTGTGCAAATTCCTCATGCCTGCATGACCAAGTCGTCGATGCCAGAGCCAGCCTTCTGAAGCTTTTGCAAGTAGGCACACGGATGGTTGTGGTCCTGTAGAGAAATCAACAATATACAGTTCTCCTCTCCTAAAGCCCTCGAAGATTTTGGAATTGTCAGCTTCCATAACCACAACACAACGGTACTTGCCAAAGACAACAACCATATCAAGATCGCAAAGCATTGAGATAGACATGAGGTTGTATCCTAAGGACTCAACAAGCATGACTTTGTCCATGTGTCGATCCTTTGTGATCGCAACCTTACCTAGACCCAATACCTGACTTTTTCCTTTGTCAGCAAAGATGATATGCTTCAGATGCGACGGAGATAATGGAGAATCCATCAATAGATTCTTGTCACCAGTCATGTGATTTGTACATCCACTATCGAGGACCCACTCGGTGGCTTTGGGTTGATCATCCTGCAGATGAATTAGTGCAGTTTACGAACTCATATACTTCATTAGTGAAGAATATGACATCAATTCATCAGATCAATTTCATCAAGCAATAAAACAGATAAAGCAGTATGAGGACGTGAGAAATGAAAGTTCATTTCTTCATGATTAGCCCGTGTCCTTTTAGGCACACTCAGGTCTCCAGCAAATTCTTCAGACAATTACGTACGTCTGGAGACCTGACCCTGCAGAAGAGATTAGTTCTTTTTCTTCACCACCCACATCTGAAGGGGTGGCAAAGAGTTCATCACTTTGCGAGATCCATACGAGAAAGGTGGCATAGAAGACAGTCCATTTCGTTTCACATAAGAGGAGTTAGGATAAGCATATGAATAAGCAGAGAAATTCTTCGAGGACTTATGAACATAACGATTAGAAGAATACTGCTCATATTCATAGCCCTTGGCTCTTCCCTGCGAAACAGAGTAGTTAGCACAATGATATTCATATGAGGACTTTGATCCTTTTGAGGAATTTGGTCCATATGAAGAATTTGATCTGGGGTTCTTGTTCTTCACAGGTGGTGTCCTGAGGACATTCACCTGAAGAATTTCAAGGCACTTTTTGGGAACCCAGATTTTCTTCATAGGAGAACCGTTCCTGCAGTTAGTGCCAACATATCTAGCAAATACTTCACCATTCTGATTTTTGAATAGTTTATAGTTGGAGTCAAATGACTCATCATCAGCATGAGGAGATTCACATGCAAATCCAGATAAGTTAGATGGATCAACTAGAGGTCCCTTTGCAGCAACCCATGAGGTTTTGGGGTACTGCTTAGGCTTCCAATATGTACCATCAGCATTGAGTTTCCTCTCAAAGGCAATACCCTCTTTCCTAGGGTTCCTGTTGAGGATCTGCTTTTTAAGCACATCACAAAGAGTCTGATGCCCTTTGAGGATTTTGTACATGCCTGTCATGTACAATTCATCTAGCCTTGCATCGTCAGTGATACTAGCAATATCCTCAGATGAGGAATTAGTGATAGCAGAGGCAGATGAAGAATTTGAAACATTAACAACATTTGAACATTCAGGTGAAGAATTAGCAGATTCATGTTCGATGCACTTCAAGCATGGAGGAACAAATTCTTCTTGAGAAGCACTGATTTGTTGAGCAAGTAATGAATCGCGCTCCTTCTGAAGATCTTCATAACTCACTCTTAGCTTCTCAAGGTCTTGCTTTCTTTGAAGAAATTCATAAGAAAGCTTCTCATGATCAGATAAGAGAGTGTTATGATGACCTTGAAGGTTGTCAAACCTAGTCTGAAGTCTCTGAAGATTTTCAGTCAAGGCTTTAGTGTGATCCATTTCTTCACCCAACATATCATCACTTTTGTCTAGCATGTTTTGAACCTTTTCAAAAGCCCTTTGTTGTTTTACAGTAATCTTAGCAAGTTTAGAATAGCTGGGATTGAGGTTTTCATTAGATTCATTCTCACTTGATTCAGAGGAGGTATATTTGAGTACCTTGGCACCCTTTGCCATGAAGCAATAGTTGGGAGCGTAGTCATCATTGCCTTCATCAGCCTTGTTGGTAAGGTCATTTTCTTCAGTGCTGAAGATAGACTTGCTGACGAATGCAGTAGCAAGGGCTAGGCTCGCCACACTGGATTCAGACTCTTCAGATGCCTCCTCTTCCTCATTTTCTTCAGATTCAGCCTCAGAGTCCATTTCCTTGCCAATGAATGCCCTAGCCTTCTTGGAGCTGCTCTTCTTGTGAGATGAAGACTTTGAGGATTTTGATGATTTCTTCTTTTTCTTCACATCATCAGAACTGTAATCCTTGTATTTCTTCTTCTTTGATTCCTTTTCCCACTGAGGACAATCATGAATGTAATGTCTAGGTTTCTTGCATTCGTGACAAAGCCTTTTCTCGTAGTCACTGGATGAGGAATCATTGCTCCTTGAGGGTCTTCCAAAGCGACCACGTCTTGAGAACTTCTGAAATTTCTTCACGAGCAGTGCTAGCTCATGGCTTAGTTCTTCAGGATCACCAAGACTGCTACCAGAGTCTTCATCTTCGGACTCAGATACTGCCTTGGCCTTCAGTGCATGTGATCTGCCATAGCTCGAACCATAGAGATCTCTCTTTTCTGCAAGCTGGAACTCATGAGTATTTAGCCTCTCGAGGATATTAGCGGGATCAAGTGACTTGTAATCAACACGTTCTTGTATCATCAATGCCAGAGTGTCAAATGAGGAATCAAGCGATCTCAGCAATTTCTTCACCACCTCATGATCGGTAATGTCAGTGGCGCCAAGTGCTTGAAGCTCATATGAGATGTCAGTGAGGCTATCGAAGGTTTGTTGAAGATTTTCATTGTCGAGTCTTTTGAAGCGGTTGAAAAGATTGCGAAGAACATCAACTCGAGAGTCACGCTGTGTTGAGACTCCTTCATTCACCTTGGACAGCCTATCCCAGATAAGCTTAGAAGTTTCCAAAGCACTCACTCTTCCATACTGTCCTTTGCTCAGATGGCCACATATGATATTCTTCGCTTGAGAATCGAGTTGCTTGAATCTCTTCACATCAGCAGCATTCAGAGAAGGTGTGACTGAGGGAACACCATTTTCCACAACATACCAGAGATCGTTATCAATTGCCTCAAGATGCATTCGCATCTTATTCTTCTAGTAGGGGTAGTCCGTCCCATCGAAGGTAGGACACACAACAGAGACCTTGATCATACCTGTAGTCGACATACTAAAACTCCAGGCGGTTAAACCAAAATTACACAGAACAAGGGAGTACCTTGCTCTGATACCAATTAAAAGTGTGTTATATCGACTAGAGGGGGGTGAATAGGCGATTTTTATGAATTCTTCATAGGGGAATTTGCAGGTGAGGAAATTCCTTGGCGAAGAACTACTAGCAGCAGAATAAGTACTCAAAAGTAAACATAACAGAAAACAAGCATAGTCATCATGATGAAATGAAGACAAGCACAGAGTACAGAAAGCGTAAGCACATGATAACACAGGATGAAGACAAACAGACTGAAGAAATTGAACTGAGGAATTTGAGAAAGTCTTCAAACACAGATATGAACAAGCACTCAACACAGTTATGAGGAAATGAAAGAGTTGAGGAAATAGAACCAGTGAGCTTGGTGAAGACAATGATTTGGTATACCAGTTCCAACTGCTGTCTCAGTTGTATGTCTGGTTGGAGCGGCTAGGTATTTAAACCTGAGGACACCCAGTCCCGGACACACATTCCTCACCGTATTCTCCTTGAGCTAAGGTCACACAGACCTCACCCAATCACTCCTGGTAAGTCTTCAGGTGACTTCCGAACCTTCACAAACTTGGTCACTCGGCGATCCACAATTCCTCTTGGATGCTCTAGACCTTGACGCCTAACCGTCTGGAAGAAGTACATCCTTCAAAGGTAACAAGCGTCGGATCCATGCAGGATCAATCTCTTCAGTGATGCCCAATCACTTTGGGTTTGTAGGTGTTTGGGTTTGGGTTTTGGTTTTCCTCACTTGATGATTTTCGCTCAAAGTCCTCAGAGGATGGGATGCTCTCAAATGACAAGTGTCAGTTTCTCTCGGAGCAGCCAACCAGCTAGTGGTTGTAGGGGGCGGCTATTTGGGAGCAGCTCCACATGATAAGACATAAATGCCCTTCAATGATATGACCGTTAGGTGGGTAGATATTTTGGGACAGCTGGCGCATAGCACAGCAACGGTCGAAATTTTGAGTAGCAAAATCCTCAGGCCTACCATGTTCCTCACTATGTAGGCAATCCGCACTGGCGAATTCCTAACTCCTCAGTCAGAACAAATTCCTCAGAGAACAGAAGAACTTCGTCTCTATCACTGAAGAATATGACTGAACTGTTTGAGATTTCCAATGGCTTCACTCGAAGGGATTGGTAGATGCAGGATTTTGAGTTGAGCATCACTTGGAAATTTTTCCTTAGTATTTCCTCGACCCCCTTTAATAGTACGGTGTTTCCTAAGACTCAAGAAAGAGAAAATGTAACTGTAAAAACAAAAGTCTTCACGCTTCATGTTCCTCACATGAATACTGGGTCTTCGATGGTCACACCAATTTCTTCACTTTCAAAGTCATCAGAAAGTCTTCGGAAATCCAAAGTCTTCAGTTGAAGAACTTCATTTTTAGGGGTCGACTTTCTCTGTAAATATCAAACTCCTCATAGACTTATGGACCTATGTACACTCACAAACACATTAGTCCCTTAACCTATAAGTCTTCAATACACCAAAATCACTAAGGGGCACTAGATGCACTTACATAATGCTTTGGTCCGGTACTCTATTAAAAGAAGGCCTTAAAATCCCTTAGTTTCCAATAGGACCCCGCTGCCACGGGAGAGTAGGACAAAAGATGTCATGCAAATTCTTTTCCATAAGCATGTATGGATATATTCGGAATACATGCCTACATTACATTTATGAATTGGAGCTAGTTCTGTGTCACCCTATGTTATGATTGTTACATGATGAACCGCATCTGGCATAATTCTCCATCACCGATCCAATGCCTACGAGCTTTCCATATATTGTCCTTCATTTATTTACTCTTCCGTTGCTATTGTTAAAATCACTACAAAACACCAAAAATATTACTTTTGCTACCGTTACTTTTGCTATCATTACCACTATTATCATATTACTTTGCTACTAAATACTTTGCTGCAGATATTAAGTTATTCAGGTGTGGTTGAATTGACAACTCAGCTGCTAATACTTGAGAATATTCTTTGGCTCCCCTTATGTCGAATCAATAAATTTGGGTTGAATACTCTACCCTCGAAAACTGTTGCGACCCCCTATACTTGTGGGTTATCAAGACTATTTTATGGCACCGTGGCTGGGGAGCATAACTCTATTCTTTGAGTCACTTGTGATTTATATCTTCTTATCATTACGAAGAACTTGAAAGATCTATTTCGCGAAAAAGAAACGTCCCCCGGGTAGGGGTATTTCCTAATGCGTAACGGCGATAAAATAAAGTGTGGGCGTGCCAGTATACAATAGTATACAAATAAATAAAAGAGACACACAAGATCAGGGAACTCTGTATTTCATTAATTCTTTTGGAGAATTACATCAAATGGTTCCCACACAAGTACATCATGTTTCTCCATGCAATCTGACTAAGTTTAGCGACTGTGTAGCTTCAGGTTCCCGGAGCCTCGGAAGATGATCCGGTTAATTACATCCACAAGATGCATCTTGTAGAAAACCTCTGATTAAGCTGCTCTTCATGGTCGTCGTCTTCAACCTGAAATATTCTCCAAAATATATGTGGCCATGCTGTGACATGGTAAAGACTTGTCAGTCTTTGGACTAAGATATCAGGCCTCGTCGGCACCGGGTTCATAGCAAAGTTTCAAGGTGAACGCTCGGCCTCACCGGTCGAGAACAAAAGGATATCCTGCCTCGTCAGCAAGGACGTGTGAGTAACTTCCGGCTTCGTTGGTCGTGGAAGGTAGCGGTCTCCCAACCTCGTCGGTCGAGGAGAAAATGTCTAGCCCCGTCAGCCTAGACTATGAGTGGTTCCGGCCTCGTCGGTCACGGAAAAAGAAATCATGTCATGAGACTTTGGAACGGGCACCAAGCTGTGAAGGCAGTGGGTGAACTGTATCTAGATACTAGCCATGTCATGGCATTGAGAAGCCACACTGTTCACATATCACAGAAAGTTTAACTTCATGTGCGGGCTAAATTAACAAGCGACGCTACTGATAGAGTCATAGTGCAATGTATTGCACCACTTACTGACCATACAACTTTTTTAGCTAGTCCCTACTAATCTAGTCAATCTGAACTTTATACACAAGCCTTATGAGAAGATCTGCCACCCCTCTGAATATTTGCAAGCCCAACTGAGGGAGTCCTGGATTAGGGGGTCTCCGGACAGCCGGACTATCTCCATTGGCCGGACTGTTAGACTATGAAGATACAAGATTGAAGACTTCGTCTTGTGTTCGGATGGGACTCTACTTGGCGTGGAAGGCAAGCTAGGCAATATGTATATGGATATCTCCTCTTTGTAACCGACCTTGTGTAACCCTAACCCTCTCCGGTGTCTATATAAACTGAAGGGTTTTAGTCTGTAGGACAACAATCACAACATACAATCATACCATAGGCTAGCTTCTAGGGTTTAGCCTCTCTGATCTCGTGGTAGATCTACTCTTGTACTATCCATATCATCAATATTAATCAAGCAGGACGTAGGGTTTTACCTCCATCAAGAGGGCCCGAACCTGGGTAAAACTTTGTGTCCCCTGCCTCCTGTTACCATCCGGCCTAGACGCACAGTTCGGGACCCCCTACCCGAGATCTGCCGGTTTTGACACCGACATTGGTGCTTTCATTGAGAGTTCCTCTGTGTCGTCACCATTAGGCTTGATGGCTCCTACTATCATCGATAGCGATGCCGTCTAGGGTGAGAGTTTTCTCCCCAGACAGATCTTTGTATTCAGCGACTTTGCACTGCGGGCTAATTCGCTTGGCCATCTGGAGCAGATTGAAAGCTACGCCCCTGGCCATCAGGTCAGATTTGGAAGTTTGAACTACACGACCGACATCTGCGGAGACTTGATCTTCGACGGATTCGAGCCACAGCCGGGCGCGCCGCATTGTCGCGATGGGTATGACCTAGCTCGGCCGCCGAACAGTACCCCAGAGGCCGCGCCCGCATCGGCTCCGACCCTTAGTTCGGAGCCAACTGCGCCAATCGAGGACGAGTGGCTAGACACCACCTTAGGGGCTGCAGTCTCAATGGGGATCAAGCCGAACACCAGCATAATCATCTGCGCAGCCCGTGACTCCAATGTGCCGGACTCTTTTTCTGACTCCGAACCGCCCGCGCCCCTGCCAATCGAATCCGATTGGGCGCCGATCATGGAATTCACCGCCACAGATATCTTTCAGCACTCGCCCTTCAGCGACATTCTGAATTCACTAAGGTCTCTCTCTTTGTCAGGAGAGCCCTGGCCGGATTATGGCCAACAGGATTAGGATGCGGACGACGAAGAAATTCGACGCCCACCCACCACCCACTTCGTAGCCATTGTTGATGATTTAACCAACATGCTCGACTTCGACCCCGAAGACATCGACGATATGGACGACGATGTAGGAGACGAACACGAACCAGCACCTATAGGGCACTGGAAAGCCACCTCGTCATATGACATATACATGGTGGATACACCCAACGAGGCAATGGCGACGAGATAGCGGAGGATGACCCCTCCAAGAAGCAACCCAAGCGCCGACGTTAGCGGCGCCGCTCTAAGTCCCACCAAAGCAAAAGTGGTGATACCGGCACAGGAGATAATAATACTCCGGATAATGCCGAAGACAACAACAATCCCCTCCAGCAAGACTTAGAGCAGGAGGATGAAGGAGCCAGCTTCCCCAAGAGAGCGGCAGACGGAGAGAAGGAGGATGATCACATGCCCCCCTCCGAAGACGAGGCAAGCCTCGGCGACAATGAATTCGCCGTCCCAGAGGGTCCCGTCGAATAAGAGCGCTTCAAGTGCCGGCTTATGACCACGGCAAATAGCCTGAAGAAAAAGCAGCAGCAGCTTCAAGCTGATCAAGATCTGCTAGCTGACAAATGGACCAAAGTCCTCGCGGCCGAGGAATATAAACTCGAGCGTCCCTCCAAGAGTTACCCAAGGCGCAGGTTACTTCCCCGATTGGAGGAAGAAGCATATGATATGGCTGATCGGCCACCTCGTGGCCACGATAGAGAGGCATTCCAGCCAAAAGCTCAGCCTCCACCCCAACGCCATTCAAATAAAAAGGCATGGGGAGATACGCCAGACCTACGAGACATATTGGAGGACAAGGCAAAGCATTCAAGATTGATCTACGGATCACGAGGGCGCACCACTCTGCGAGACGGCAAATGTCACGCCGGATACAGTAAAAGCAAATCCGGCCGGGCCGAACACAGCGGGCAAGACCCATTCGAGTTGCGTCGCGATATAGCCCAATACAGAGGCGCCGCACACCCCTTATGCTTCACAGATGAAGTAATGGAACATCAATTCCCAGAAGGTTTCAAACCTGTAAACATTGAATCATACGACGACACAACAGACCCCGTAGTATGGATTGAGGATTTTCTCCTCCACATCCACATGGCCCATGGCGATGACTTACACGCCATCAAATACCTCCCATTAAAGCTCAAGGGACCAGCGCGGCATTGGCTTAATAGCTTGCCAGCGGACTCCATTAGCTGTTGGGAAGATCTGGAAGCCGCATTCCTCGACAACTTTCAGGGCACTTATGTGCGACCACCAGACGCCGATGACTTAAGCCACATAATTCAGCAGCCAAAAGAGTCGGCCAGACAATTCTGGACTCGGTTCCTTACAAAGAAAAATTAAATCATCGACTGTCCGGATGCGGAGGCCTTAGCGGCTTTCAAGCACAACATCCGAGACGAGTGGCTAGCCCGGCACCTTGGTCAGGAAAAGCCGAAATCTATGGCAGCTCTCACGACGCTCATGACCTGCTTTTGTGCGGGAGAAGACAGCTGGCTGGCTCGCAGTAATAACATATCAAAGAACCATGGTACCTCAGATGCCAAGGACGGCAATAGCAGGTCACATCGCAACAAGCATAAGCGCCGCATTAATAGCGAAAATACTAAGGATACGGCAGTCAATGCCGGATTCAAAGGCTCTAAACCCGGTCAGCGGAAAAAGCCATTCAAACAAAGTACGCCGGATCCGTCCAGCTTGGACCGTATACTCGATCGCTCGTGTCAAATACACGGGACCCCAGACAAGCCAGTCAATCACACCAACAGGGATTGTTGGGTGTTCAAGTAGGCCGGCAAGTTAATTGCCGAAAACAGGGACAAGGGGCCGCATAGCGATGATGAGGAGGAACCCCAGCAGCCGCACACTAGAGGACAGAAGAGGTTTCCCCCGCAAGTGCGGACAGTGAACATGATATACGCAACCCACATCCCCAAGAGGGAGCGGAGCATGCACTCAGGGACGTATATGCGTTGGAGCCAGTCGCCCCAAAGTTCAACCCTTGGTCCTCCTGCCCGATCACCTTCGATCGCAGGGACCACCCCACTAGTACCCGTCATGGTGGATTTTCCGCACTGGTCCTAGACCCAATCATCGACGGATTTCACCTCACTCGAGTCCTTATGGACGGCGGCAGCAGCCTGAACCTGCTCTATCAGGACACGATGCGCAAAATGGGTATAGACCCCTCAAGGATCAAACCCACAAAAACGACCTTTAAGGGCGTTATTCCAGGCGTAGAGGCCCATTGCATAGGCTCAATTACACTGGAAGTGGTCTTCGGATCCCCGGATAACTTCTAAAGCGAAGAGTTAATCTTTGATATAGTCCCGTTCCACAATGGTTATCACGCGCTGCTCGGGCGAATCGCATTTGCTAGATTCAATGCGGTACCGCATTATGCATACCTCAAGCTCAAGATGCCAGGACCCCGCGGAGTTATTACAGTCAATGGAAACACAGAGCGCTCCCTCCGAACAGAGGAGCACACCGCGGCCCTCGCAATAGAAGCGCAAAGCAGCCTCTCAAGGCAATCAACCAGTTCGGCGTTTCAAAGCCCAGACACCTCCAAGCGCGCTCGAGGCAATCAGCAAATAGACCACCTGGCGCGATCTGAGCTCGCGTAGCAATACAGCGGCCACCCCAATCCCAACCCAACAGCGATATTCGTCCCGCGTGTACATAATTACACATTAAAAATACCATGGGCACAGGTGGGGAGGGGGGGCACAACTGCGGTATGCCCCAAAACGCGGCCTAAACCGCACTAGGGGCTTCCCGTTTGTTTTTTTTTCTTTTTTTAGGACGTTAATCTCTGGAAACACTGTCTGGCAGCACTATTGCCGAACACATGATGCAACAACCAAGAAGGCAGACAACTACGTTATACAACGGAATTCCCAGGTTGATCTCAGATTTCATATCATCCCTCAGCTCGCCCTTGGAAGGGACTTAGTCCTACTTTTTGCTTATCGCACTATCTGTATCACTCTGCTTTAACGCAGCTTTTTAAACAATGCATTACATTATGACCATTATTGTTATATATATATCTATGTGTTCATTAATGACGCCTTGCAACCGTACACTCTGGTATGGCCAATACACCAGGGGCTTACGTACCCCACAATGCGGTGTGAAAAGTCCGAACACTTTCACAAGTGCGGCGCCCCGAACTTATAGCATTATATGCATCAGCTCCGAATCATGTCTTTGGTCAAATGGTGGGTTTGCCCGGCTCCTATGTTTTGGTACCTTACGTTCCGCTCTATCGGCTAAGGTAGCGCTAGGAGAACTACTGCGATTGTGCCCCGGTTCTGCCGGGCTGAGCACCTCAGTAGAGAAAGCTAAAACTGACTGTCATGTTAAGGCGAGAGACTGGTCGCTGTTCGGCGAGGTTTTTCGAGTCCCTAAAGACTTATGCCGCTTAGGGCGAGCGGCCGGCCCTGTCCGGCTTACAGGCATGTATCGCGCCCCGAATTCGGCCTTCCGAATACCAGGGGCTTCGCCGAAATTTAAAATTATAGAATTCTATGGCTAAGTGAGAGTGATAAAGCATTATTAGTCTGGTTGCCTTGTTCGTTGTGCTGAGCACCTCCCTCGAAGGACCCAAATATGGGAACAAGAGTGCTCAGGTTTATCCCGAACACCCAGCACTTGTGGCATGGGGGCAGAAGCCGAGGACTAGCCATCTCTCAGATTGGATAAACAGCCAAACAGAAGGTAATATTTTAAATTCAAACAAGCGTTGCATAGCACATATGGAACATGTTTTCATAAATACAGGATAAAACGAGCAAGTTTACTCAAATATTACATCTTTCGAGCACTCATCCGCGATCAGATGGGCACCCGGCAGAACACCCTCGTAGTACATCTCGGGGTGGCGGTGCTCCTTGCCCTCCGGCGGCCCCTCCTTGACCAGCTTCACGGTGTCTAGCTTGACCCACTGCAATTTCACATGGGCAAAAGCCCGGCGTGCACCTTCAATGCAGACGGATCGCTTGACGACCTCCAGCCGTGGGCAGGCATCTACAAGCCGCCTCACCAAGCCGAAGAAGTTGTTCGGAAGGGCGTCGCCAGGCCACAGCCGGACTATAAAGCCCTTCATGGCCTGATCGGCCGCCTTATGTAGGTCGACCATCTACTTCAGCTGGTCGCTCATCGGCACCGGATGTTCGGCCTCAGCATACTGAGACCAGAACAACTTCTCCGTCGAGCTTCCGTCCTCGGCCTGATAAAATTGTGTGGCATCAGACACACTGGGGGGCAAATCTGCGAATGCTCCTAAAGAGCTCCGGATCCAGGTAAGTAATCGGTAATTTACTTTTACATGCTTGCTTTGCATATAAAAAGCCTTACCCGCCGCTATCTTCTTCATCGCGTCGATCTCCTGGAGGGCCTTCTGGGCCTCGGCCTTGGCACTCTTTGCACTCTCAAGGGCCGCGGCAAGCTCAGACTCCCGTGTCTTCGAGTCAAGCTCCAACGCCTCGTGCTTTGTCACGAGAGCCTGGAGCTCTTGCTGCACCTTGCCCACCCGGGCCTCGTGCTTCTCTCGCTCGGTGCGCTCCTTGGCCGCTGTATCTTCAGCCTTGGTTAGCGCTTGCTTCAGGGTCGCCACCTCGGTCGAGGCCCCTGGCAAACATACAATGATCTTGTCATTTGGCAATCACGTCCTTTTTCTCATATATACATATCTATATACGGGGTATTACTTACCCTTGTTCTCCTCGAGCTGCCTCTTAGCAAGGCCGAGCTCTTTCTGGGACCCCTCGAGGGCCTCCTTCAGTACGGCGACCTCCGCAGTTAGTGCGGCGGACGCCAGCAGCGAAGCCTGCATATGCATATTGACATACTTATATTAGACTCCTACGATGTTATTTGATCCTCTGTTCGGCTTTTCTTTGTGAACACCGAACAAAGCATCAGGGGCTACTGTCTATGCGGTAATATTCCTACTACATTTTAAAACACTTACCTCAAAGCCTGTTAAAAGGCTGGCACAGGCTTCAGTCAATCCTCTCTTGGTGGACTGAACCTTCTGGATGACCGCACTCATGATAGTGCGGTGCTCCTCATCGATGGAAGCGCTGTGAAGCGCTTCCAGCAGGTTGTCCGGTGCCTCTGGATGGACAGAGGTCACCGACACAAGCGTTTCACCCCCCTTAGAAGGAGGCCGCCTGCCTGAGTCCGGAATCGCTGGAGGGTCCGGCATGGTGTTCGGCTGAGGGCCGAACTCGGAGCTCTCGGGGGCCCCGTCCCCATGGCTCCCGAAGTACGGAAGGTCGCCTTGAGGCGCCTCGGGGACTGTCTCCCCTCGATCCGGTGCCTCTTAAGACAACACCTCAGCGTCGTCGGCAGGATGGGGGGAGGTGGTGGTCGGGACTGGATCTCTATCCATGTTCGACGAGCCCAGGGAGCCGTCCGATGATACCTTGATATTGGCTCGGGGCGGCCTGCATAATTGTGTTCGGCGTTAGGGAAAGCAGTGCGATAAAGGAATCCTATGGGTAACTTTGGCATCCGAATACTTACGATCTCCCCGGGGGCTTGACCCTGGGCAACCACTTGCCTTCGCCTTCATCGGTGGCGGTGGAACTATCCGAAAGGAGAGTCCTTCCCTTCTTGGACCCTCCGGCCTCCCCGGTTGGGGCGGCCTTCCTTTTCTTGTCTCCCCCAGTCGGTGGGGGAGCATCTTCTTCCTCTTCTTCCTCGTCTTTGGGGGAAGAGTGCGCCACAGAGTCATCGGACGGCGAGTCCGACCATGCCTGGCGTCGGGAACTCTTTCGAGCTCCCTTGGCCTTCTTGGTCTTCTCCGGCACCTTATAAGGGGCCGAAGTCAGCATCTTCGCCAGAAGAGCATCTGCGGGGCCTTCGGGCAAGGGAGCCGGACAGTCGATCTGTCCGGCCATCTTCTGCCAGTCCTGTCAAAGGTATGGGAGTTTAGATCCTGCATAGAGTCAATCTATATAAAAAACAAGTATCCTGTAAAAGGTAAAGCAGCTTACCGCACTAGCTTGGCGCTTCGCGCTGAATCCGCGATCCTCAATAATAGGGGGAGGGACCTCGGTGCTTTTGAACAGCACCCTCCAGGCGTCTTCATGAGTCGTGTCGAAGAGCCTGTTCAGAGTCCGGTGCTGCGCCGGATTGAATTCCCACAAGGTGAACTCCCGTTGTTTTCACGGGAGTATCCGACGGATGAGCATAACTTGGACTATGTTGTCGAGCTTGAGCTTCTTGTCCAGCATGTTTTGGATACATGTTTGGAGTCCGGTTAGCTCTTTCGAATTACCCCAGGACAGGCCCTTCTCTTTCCATGAGGTGAGCCGCATGGGGATGCCAGATCAAAACTCGGGGGCCGCTACCCATGCGGGGTCGCGCGGCTCGGTGATATAGAACCACCCTGATTGCCACCCCTTTATGGTTTCCACAAAGGAGCCCTCGAGCCATGTTATGTTGGGCATCTTGCCCACCATGGCGCCTCCGCACTCCGCCTGGCGGCCTCCCACCACCTTTGGCTTGACATTGAAGGTCTTCAGCCATAAGCCAAAGCGAGGCTTGATGCGGAGGAAGGCCTTGCACACGACGATAAACGCCGAGATATTGAGGATGAAGTTCGGGGCCAGATCGTGGAAATCCAGGCCGTAGTAGAACATGAGCCCTCGAACGAAGGGATGGAGAGGGAATCCCAGTCCACGGAGGAAATGGGTGAGGAATACTACCCTCTCATGGGGCCTGGGGGTGGGGATGAGTTGCCCCTCATCTGGGAGCCGGTGCGCGATGTCGTCGGGCAGGTATCCGGCTCTCCTTAGTTTCTTGATGTCTCCCTCCGTGACGGAGGAGACCATCCACTTGCCTCCCTCTCCGTACATGGTTGGAGAGGGTTGAGGAGGAAGTGTGGGCTTGGGCGCTAGAGCTCGAGTGTGCGGGAGCGGATGAGCAAAGGAGGAAGAAGGCGTGGATAGAAAGGTGAATCATTATCCCTTTATATGGGCGGATGAAACCGAGCGTCCCCACTTGCTTGGTAAAACTCGCTTATCCCCCAAGCGCCGCAATTGATGGCGCGGTTGGGTTACCCACGCCCGTATTGATGAGAATCTCGTAATAAGGGGACACGATCTCTGCTTTGACAAGACGTGTCGAAAAACTGCCTCGCGTTATGTGCGGGGCTGGTTAAAAGAAACGGTTCGAATAATCACCGGGCCATGACATAACGTCATGTTGCCAGAACAAGCCAGCAAATTAGATCTGCAAAAATATTATTCTCTCTATGGTGGAATGTGGAACTTATTTTGCAGGGTCGGACACTATCCTTGTATTCAACTTCTTCTGTGATGTAATCGGAGAAGGAACCCGCCTTGCAATGCCGAAGACAACACTGCGCACCGGACTCATCGTCATTGAAGCCTGGTTCAGGGGCTACTGAGGGAGTCCTGGATTAGGGGGTCTCCGGACAACCGGACTATCTCCATTGGCCGGACTGTTAGACTATGAAGATACAAGATTGAAGACTTCGTCTCGTATCCGGATGGGACTCTACTTGGCGTGGAAGGCAAGCTAGGCAATACGTATATGGATATCTCCTCCTTTGTAACCGACCTTGTGTAACCCTAACCCTCTCCGCTGTCTATATAAACCGAAGGGTTTTAGTCCCTTGGACAACAATCACAACATACAATCATACCATAGGCTAGCTTCTAGGGTTTAGCCTCTCTGATCTCGTGGTAGATCTACTCTTGTACTACTCATATCATCAATATTAACCAAGCAGGACGTAGGGTTTTACCTCCATAAAGAAGGCCCGAACCTGGGTAAATCTTCGTGTCCCCTGCCTCCTGTTACCATCCGGCCTAGACGCACAGTTCGGGACCCCCTACCCGAGATCCGCCGGTTTTGACACCGACACCAACCTTTCCTGATTAGGCTGAGGGAATTTTATAAGTGCATAATCGATCTGCTTCTTGAGTAATCTGGATCCGAGTCAAACGTCATGATTTTCCTCACAAAATTTTCTAAAAGGAAAACAATCTGCAATGGCGATCCGAATCTGACTCAAGCTCCTCAAATACTTCTACGTGGAAACGATCAGCACTAGGGCGATCCGAAACCAAATATTTCTTCTCAAACATTTCTGTACAGAAACGATCAACTATGAAAGCGATCCGAATCCAAATCCAGCACCAGCAATTTGCCTCCAAATATTTTTATACGGAAACGATCTGTTATGGAAGCGATCCGAATCCAAACCATGCACTGGTTGATCTGCCTATCAAATATTTATTACATGCCACGACTGGATTGGTAAACCAATCTAAAACAACCCGAGGCAACAAATGGATTCGGTGTAAACCGATCTTTTAACTTGAGGCAACCACCTGTGAGAAAAGAGTATGTCAAAGATCTCATCATTTCTTACCATTAGAGCACATGGCCGTGTCGACGCGGCCGCCGGGAGGCAACGTATACTACGAGATTTTGGTGATTAGCAGGGTAAGGATAGTAGGGCTTCACCATCAGGGACTATGCGGGAGTTGCATGTTCAGGTCTCCATGCATGCGAGCAGCCTGGCGGCGGCCAACCCGTGTGCGCCTCTCCCTCCTGTACATGGGAGGAGATGAGCCTTTTATAGCCAGAAGCTAGGGTACGAAGGAGCAGCTCGTACAGCACGGCCGCCACCGTTTTTCTGTTGAAGCCGAGCGTGATCCGGCCTACAAACCAGGCGCTTATGTTTATCCCTCCCGTCGGGTGTGCTGATGTTTATCCTGGCTAATTAAGGATTAATTATGAAAAGTGTACGCAGTTGGACGCTCGGAACACATGAGTACACGCTGACCTGATCGATCACGTTTGGGGTCGTGTACTGGTGCTACTGTGCGTCTACACCCATCATTATACATACACTATACATGCCTAGCCACGGCTCTTCGCGCCTGTTGTGCATGCTGGCACAATCCATGCATGTACATGCAACACTGATTAATCATGGGACTTGCTAATAACTAGTGCCTAGCGCACGTATGTGTATTACTAGCACCACATCCATTGCTTTCTCCTTTCTTTCTATTTTTTAAAATCTTTCTTTTACCAAGGCTAAACACATGGCCTAGCAAAGTGGCCCATGTAAACATACTCAGCCAACTTTATTATAGATGGTGACAACATTTCGTCGAACAAATGCCCCCCACCAAGTAAAGTTTGGGGGCATAGCCGATCGAACTTGACTTGGTGAAACTAATCGACTGGGCGCAAATATGAATTGATGCCTCAGTTAGGATAGAGTATTACTTGCCTAGGGTAACCAGTGTAGAACTCATAGAATTTGGCGCAGATCCCTGCCAAATAATGAATAAATGGAACACCACGACGGAAGTCCATGCCATGAGTGGACCATATATATTATAAGTATGGTTGCAGCGAATCCATGCCACAACAGTAAGAGAATAGGAAAAACATGGTGAAAGCCCATGCCATAGATGAATACTAAACGTTGCGGCGAAACCATACCGCCAACGAGTGTTACGAACATTATGGCGAAACCATGCCACAAATGAGACTAGAAAGTAATGCAGTGAAAGTCCATGTCGCAAATTAGTGTGTGTATCATCGTGCAAGATTAGGGCACAAGCACCAGTAGAAAATAACGCGAGACCATGGAGAAAGTCCATTCCATTGCCTCAAAATATCTCGAGGACCTTGTTGCAACCGCTTCAATGCGATGTCAGCCAACAAAGTCACATTGGATCTTCTTTAACATGTAGCGAAAGTCCATGCCACTTCTTAAAGGAATTTATCAACTCTACTGCGACCATGTAACAGCCACGGTGCCAACCAATAGAACTGAAAGGTTTCACAGATTCATATGTACCACACTGGCATACTTCACTGCTCCCGCAATCAAACAGGACGGACTAAAAGAGTCGTCCGATATATGGATGAGGAAAATACAAGCGCGCCGAGGAACATAGCAGACTCGGGCTTGTGTAATTATTAGCCGGGTGCAATAAACTTGCGGTATTTGACAAATTTTGTTTTGTACTAGGGCAAAAAAAAACTATGCCCCTTTGAGAAAATTGTCGTGAAAGTTCTTACCACAAATAATGGGGCATTTTAGCAACATAGTATGCCATGCCTTAGGAGCGAATCATGTACATGATTCCCATGGTGTGACACTATTCTTGTAAAGGAATATCGTAACGGGTGACTAGCACGCTAAACATCGAGCGTGAATGTAGGTCTCATAAATGGGTGTGCACGTGAGATGTGCCAAGACTTCGAGAAAATCCTCAGCTCAGAACAATTGTCGTGCTGATAACTCTGGTTCACATGGGCCACACTTTGTTTTAACTGGGCCTCAAGTTGGGCCCAAGTATACAGAGGATGTCAATCGTATAGAGGATCAACGCTAAGCGAGAAGCTTCAGCTCTCTTCAAACTCAACGCCTGCAGATAAGCCTAGAATCTAACTGTGGGAGGGATTCTACATCGTGTTGAAATTAAATTGCTCCTCAAGAAAAGATCTATGTGTATGGCTTCTATAAATTCTGGAGTCGTTCATCTTTTGCCCCCTGATCGTTGCCGTGGCGGAAGCACTTCGGCTCGGCAAGACCTGCTCTTCCCGACGAGATCTGAAGGTATGGTGATTTTTTTGTACAGGGTTGGGGCGCCCAGCGAAGAGCACCTAGCATCTAGTTATTTGACCTCCTTGTTCTACTCCTGGTAGTGTTGCCGCAAGAGATTTTGAGAAAAGGGCAAGTTGGTATGCAGATTTGAGTAGCTATAGATGAGCAAACCTTGCTTGCTACAGTACAGGGCATAGATGGATACTAGCAGCAGTTTTAATAAAGGCCCGTAGGTTGTAGATTTGAGAAATCAAACAGCATATCAAACTGGATATAGATAAAAGATGGTGCTACTACTGTACCACAGAAGCAGGGGGAACAGATGCTTCATCATTGTGCCAATCTGTCCATCAGTTTACCATGCAGACCAAAGTTAAGCTGCAGATCAAATCATTGCCAGTTTGTAGCTTGTGCAGCTTGTGCAGACCATATAGTTTCTCTAGCAATTAAAGGCCCCTAATTCGCTGAAGGAAGACAAGGGGCACTTGAGCTATGCCCTGAAGGTGTTTGTAGGTATGTCAGGCTGAAAATATCATGTGTTCGGCAGAGCAAAGGCCTGAACAAATTAACTCAGTGTACAGATGCAGAGAAGAAGAGCTCTGATTATTGTAGGCATACTGGACTACAATATGTGCAAAACTGCAGATTTACATAGAAGATAATACAACCATGCCCTGTAGATGTTTCTGAATACACCAAGATGGGAACAAACTATGTTGAATTAGCAGAGCATGGGTTCAGGCGTCTGTGAATAAATCAGCCCAGGATTGACATTTTTTTGTTTTACTGAGCAAAGCCTGGACAAAGTGTAAGGGCCGTCAGTGGAAGCCACAGAAACATTGATGTTACTGTATAGCGCTCATCAACCATGGTCGTGAGTTCATGATGTCGATGTAGGCCGTTTAGCAGAGGCCATGTAAATCACATGTCATTGTACAGTGGCCGTAAATCGTAATAGCTTTAGGCTTAGAACGATGATTAGGCATGAGTTCCCAACCCACCATGTCGGGTTTTTTAGTAACACTGAGCGGTGTCAGGCTCTATTTTAGTACATGCCCAGACATATAGCCGACACTGAGAAAACATATCAGGAAGCTGGACTAGGAGAACTGCCATTGCCATGCGCAACACAGGCACCCTGAGCCTTGTTTTTTTCTTTATATTCTCATACAAATCATGTGTTTTTGCATTTGATTCACTCAGCTTTTAAAAAACTTTCTAGGTGGCTTTCCATGGGAGACTTTAACGGAAGTTTCCATCGCATGCAACGCGAGTCACGCTCTGACGAGCCACCAAGAGGACCTCCCTTTCAGCCGGGACCCTGGGGCAACGAGCCTTATCCTAGGTGAGGTAACAACTCTCCTCATCGAGATCATCGATTTTGGGGGGAAGCACCTCCCTGGAGAGAGAGAGAACATCAATATTACGTGGATCGTGAGCGGCCCCCGAGCAACTACTACCCTCCTCGCGACTTATCGGGCCCAGGTTTCCATCGAGGCCCTGAGCATAACTGGGATAGACGTGCTCCTCCACCCCCACGCTCATTTTCTTCACATCGTCACACCCAGGGTGATCGTGATCATTTTAAAGGAAATCGTCGGCCAAAATATTCGGGCCAAGGTAAAGATCTTTCACCTTCTGCTGAGACGAGCAAGCCCACAACTCACACACATTCTGGTAGCATGGGAGGAACAGGGAAGGAACAACACTCTAATGATGCTTCAGAGGTAAGCATCCCATGTAATTGTTTTTGATAGTTATACCGTGTGCACATAGGGAACTTGCTCACTGCTATGTTGTGTCCCTTTTTATTTCAGGGAAAACAAACGCACGTTGATGGTCCCTCACTGACACCTCATGCTGCTGCCAGCAGTCAGGATGCATATAAAGAAGAGGGGATGGAAGTGGATCCCTTGACGGCTATCTTTGATGGAGATGTGGAGCACTGCATCAGTGCTGTGGCCACCCACCTCAAACTCAGTAGGGGAACAAAGCTTGTCATCGAAGCTTCACCAACTTCTGACCCAAAGTGTACAGTACCAACAGCGCCCTCGAAATTGACGAGGCGTACATTGCGGAGTGGGGGCGAGCAAAATAAGCCATGGGAGCCCCCTGTCAAGAGCACTAGTCCAACGACCTTGGTAATACTTAATCCAGTCCTCGACAAGGCTCCTGATTTTCCCACAAGAACTCTAGCCCAAGAATTTATCAAATCTCTTGAGAAGAGATGGAGGCGAGATAGCGCGGCCCAGCTACAAGTGGGGCTGCCTTACAGTGAGAAATTTTTAATCTGGGCTAGGATGATGTTGATAGCTGAGGAGGACAGGCAAATGTTGGAGCGTGCAGGCATTCTTAGAGGAGTTTTCAGCATACTTTTCCGCATCTGCCCAGCTTGGCCGCTCATTCAAGCCTTTATTGATTTCTGGAATGTTGATGGTCATACCTTAATCATGAAGGAAATATGCCCTAGAGGCAATAATAAAGTTATTATTTATTTTTTTATATCATGATAAATGTTTATTATTCATGCTAGAATTGTATTAACCGAAAATATGATACATGTGTGAATACATAGACAAACAGAGTGTCACTAGTATGCCTTTACTTGACTAGCTCGTTGATCAAAGATGGTTATGTTTCCTAGCATAGACAAAGAGTTGTCATTTGATTAACGGGATCACCTCATTAGGAGAATGGTGTGATTGACTTGACTCATTCCGTTAGCTTAGCACTTGATCGTTTAGTTTGTTGCTATTGCTTTCTTCATGACTTATACATGTTCTTATGACTATGAGATTATGCAACTCCCGTTTACCGGAGGAACGCTTTGTATGCTATCAAACGTCACAACGTAACTGGGTGATTATAAAGGTGCTCTACAGGTGTCTCCGAAGGTACTTGTTGGGTTGGCGTATTTCGAGATTAGGATTTGTCACTCCGATCATCGGAGAGGTATCTCTGGGCCCACTCGGTAATACACATCACTATAAACCTTGCAAGCATTGTAACTAATAAGTTAGTTGCGGAATGATGTATTACGGAACGAGTAAAGAGACTTGCCGGTAACGAGATTGAACTAGGTATTGAGATACCGACGATCGAATCTCGGGCAAGTAACATACCGATGACAAAGGGAACAACGTATGTTGTTATGCGGTTTGACTGATAAAGATCTTCGTAGAATATGTAGGAGCCAATACGAGCATCCAGGTTCCGCTATTGGTTATTGATCGGAGACGTGTCTCGGTCATGTCTACATAGTTCTTGAACCCGTAGGGTCCGCACGCTTAAAGTTCGATGACGATTATATTATGAGTTTATAGTTTTTGATGTACCGAATGTAGTTCAGAGTCCCGGATGTGATCATGGACATGACGAGGAGTCTCGAAATGTTCGAGACGTAAAGATCGATATATTGGACAACTATATTTGGATACCGGAATAGTTCCGGGTGAGATCGGGATAATACCGGAGCACCGGGAGGCTATCGGAACCCCCCGGGAGGTATATGGGCCTTAATGGGCTTTAGTGGAAAGGAGGGGAAAGGAGCAAGGGAGGGGGCGCCCCCCAAGCCCAATCTGAATTGGGAAGGGGGCCGGCCCCCCTTTCCTTCCTCCCTCCTTCCTCTTCCTTCCCTCTCCCTCTCCAAATAGGAAAAGAAGGAGTCCTACTTCCCCCTTGGGCGCGCCACCTCCCCTTGGCCGGCCCTCTCCTCACCTCCTTTATATACGGAGGAGAGGGGCACCCCATAGACACAACAATTGATTTCTTGGATCTTTTAGCCGTGTACGGTGCCCCTCTTCACCATAGTCCACCTCGATAATATCATACTGGTGCTTAGGTGAAGCCATGTGACGGTAGAATATCAACATCGTCACCACGCCGTCGTGCTGACGGAACTCTCCCTCAAAGGTCGGCTGGATCGGAGTTCGAGGGACATCATCGAGTTGAATGTGTGCAGAACTCGGAGGTGCCGTGCGTTCGATACTTGATCGGTCGGATCGTGAAGATGTACGACTACATCAACCGTGTTGTGCTAACGCTTCCGCTTTCGGTCTACGAGGGTACGTGGACAACACCTTCCCCTCTCGTTTCTATGCATCACCATGATCTTGCGTGTGCGTAGGAAAATTTTAAAATTACTACGTTCCCCAACAAATCACAAGTCAGGGTGAGATGGGGTACCCACTGTTGCTTGTTGATGATGCCATGGGAATCCCAATTTCAGGTCATGCCTATGATGAATTCATCCCACCACCATTCTGCGCCGAAGACAGTGTAGTCAATACTTTGCTCGCGGTTTATGCTAAACTATGCCAACATAGGTTGGCGCATGGTGCAGAAGGCGAAGGTGTAACATCCCAAATTTTCAATTTGAAATGTTATGCATTAGATCATCAATGCATATCATATTTTATTTTGCATTTTGGTTGATCCTACAAATTCTACGCAACTCAATGACCCACGGAGAGAGTTGGGGGTTTCGTTATTTTCATATTTGAGTTTTCTCAAATTTTGAGAATAGGATCATTTGATTTTATTTATTTTATCATCAATTATTTCTATTACAAAAATATGAGAGAGGGAATAAAATGACTTTTCCAAAATAAATAAATATTGAGGATTTAATAATAAAATCAAATAAGATTTTATTTCAGAGTTTTTCGATGTTTTATTTGAATTTAGGAAAAATGTGCGTTTTTCAAAATTGCAGTTAGGTTCCAAATAAATGTTCACCTTGTGCGGCTTGATTTTAGAAGCCCGTAAAAATTTATTTTGGAATTTTTGAAGTCCGTTTAGTATTTCTTTTTATTTTTTTCTTCCGAGCGGAATAATAATCTCTACTATCTAAAAGAAACGTAGCGTTCTGTTTCCCCTCTTACGTTCGTCAAGCCTCTCGTACGACCCCTCCCGCACCGATTTTTTCCTCCCGTTCCGACCCACCTATCGTCCCACTCGATTTTCTTTCCCCCCTACCGGTTTTCTCCCTCACAGTTTTCTCCCTCCTCTGGCTTGCATCTCACGCCGGCGTCCAGCGCCACCGATGCCGATCTCCAGCCTTTGTCCGGTAACCCCTCCCGTGCGCCCTATCTCTCTTCTTCTCCCTTCTCCCTTCCCGACCTCTCTCTCACAAATCTTGCCTCAGGCCCATGGATCCCGATGTGGAGCTCCACTGCGGCCCGATCTGACGTGGAAGCGGCCAGATCCGTGCGTCTCCGCCTCGCTCCGCGCGCCTCCATGGTCCGCCGTCTTCTCGAGCGTCGGTGCCGCGCTCAGCCGCCGCCGTCCCATGCCATGGTTGCCTCCCTCCAGAACGATCTGCCATGGCCGCCTCCCTGCCTCTCCCACAAGTGGGCCTCTGCACGACCAGATCCGTTCCTCTGCGCCTCGCTCCGCGCGCCATGATGGTCCTCCGTCTTCCCGAGCACCGGCGCCGTGCGCAGCCTCCGCCGCCCCATGCCATGGTCGCCTTCCTCCAGAACGCCGTGCCATGGCCGCCTCCCTGCCTCTCCCGCAAGTGGGCCTCTGCGCCCCCGGCCTAGCAGATTAATGGAGGGCGCTGCCGACGTCGGGACATGCCTCGGTTCACCTGCTTCCTGATGTCCAATTATTTTTTGTTGTTGCTATATTCAACCTCATCTCTGAAAGCCTACACCTTCCTGTGCTGTTGCTATATTCATGAGTTTGACAGGAGAAGGGACTGGAGGCATACAGTAGGCAGAACAGTGGAACAAAACTCAGCTTCAATTAATCGACATGGTACCTTGCTCTCACCTTTTCTCCATATCTGTACAATACATCTATCTACTTTACCTGCCGCTCACGCCCAGAACAGATGCATCAGTTAGCCTTCAATCTTCTTGTTTTTGGGGAGATCTATGATCTTATTTGGATGGCTATGTAGGTGTTCGCAAATGGAAAGTCGTTCCTGCTGCTACAGTTCATTGGTTCAAGTCCGACATTGAGCTCACAATGGACGTTGAGTTGGTGGACACAATGGACAATAAGCCCATGAAGCTCCAGAAGTCCAGATTTGGATACGGTATTTCCCTTTCTATCTAAAATCTACCATAGAAATTTGTACTAGCTGCATATACATCAAAAGAGGTGGCACACTTGAAACTACTTCAGGAACAGTTTAGTTGTCAAAGGCAAATAACCATCTTTAGTGGTCGTTACATTAAACCTAGGACGAGATGCATATAGAGTTCTGTTATGGCTACTACGATACAGATGTCAACGCAAAGTATTTCCTCTTTTCTATGAAAAGGTTTACATTATAAGGATAATCGAGTATAATAATATGGATGAAAATATTGCTCTCCTGCTAGGTCTTAGAAGTTAGAATCCACAAAGTTAAGTTAATTATAGTAATTATGACCCCACTTATGCCTTCTCTTTACGCATTAAGATGTGTCGCTCCTTTAAAAAAATAAGATATTGATTCTTGTGTTTTGAAGTCTTGGATGTGACTAATTGTATGACATGCCGATATCTGGCGAGCCTGGTGTGTTCTGTTTTCTCACACCCGCCGCCGTCGCACAAGGTGATTGTTGGACGTGAGCGAGCTTCAGGAGCACTTCCTACAGGTTGTCGGCCGTTCACAAGTACTTCCTTTCAAGCCGAATGGGCTCTTTAGTAAGATGCATCATCTTTTTTGAATGGAACAAGATTGACCATATTGTTTGAAGTGAAAAAGATTCATTATGATCTACCCATTACTTGATTTGAAGTTTTCAACTGCTAGATGTAGGAGGAGGCAGTAGTGGCTGGAATCTTGGTGCTAAATGACACATACTGTCCTCACCCGATTTCTAAGTGGAAAAAAAACCCAAAGAACAAATACTCATTCAAACATTTTTTGATTCAGTGCTCCATGAGCATTTTATCTATCATTTGTTTTAAAATTTTGAGTTTTCAGGTCTAAAATGGTTCATCCCCTTTTGTGGTTGCAGTTTTACTGATCTGGACACACCACCTTCTCAGGTCTAAAATTTTGAGTTTTCAGGTCTAAAATGTAACTGATGTAAAGATTTGTCCATCCCTTGGTTAGTCTTTTGATCTACTGGTATTTTATGAGGCTTGGCTTTTTGAAATAAAAAATTTTGCTTAGATTTTGACCTTTGTTGTATGCGTGATGGCAGACAGAATCCGACTTTTTTTCCAGCTGGTGCACTGAGGGAGGCGTTTGATGTAGCAACTGTAAGTATCGAACCTAATGAACTTCCTTTTAATTATTTTTGTGTGGTTTCACCTCTTACACGCTCTGTTAATTTCTTAGATTTATACAAGTTTGTTATTGAACAAGAACATCTCATGATGGTTTTCTTATTGTCTGTAGGCCTTTAAAAAACAATGCCATGATTGATTCATTCCCCACTGGTATATTCAAAGTTCTAGGTCTATACATCAATACATGTATATTGCTTTTAAAGATCTTGCAAATTTGGAAGCTAAAATTAGATAAAATGATATAAGTTTTTAGGTTAATTCTAATGTAATGCAATTTCAACTTCCTCTGGACTCTTGAAAGTAACTATTTTGTTTGCCTGCAGTATGTTCGTCCAGCAGAGGATGTTCTTCAGTGGAAAATTCTGAAACCTTATTCAGCTTTGATGTATAGCTGGCACAGTTTGTTAATAATCTCTATGAACATTTGTACAAATGGTGACAAAAAAGTTCTTTTATAACCATGGAATCATGACATGGAATGTATTATTAATGTGTATACCTTCAATGTGGATTATCGAAGACTACTTTCGTTTCATATTCATGCAAAAAACTTCTCCGGGAATGTTGAAATTTTTGCTTGTACTGTCTTTTCCTGGAGTCATTGAAATATCCCCTTGCACAGAAATTTGTTTTCTACTGAATTTTTGTCGAGATACTCTGGTACTAACATTTAACTATTTTGTAGGAATGAAGAGCTCAAGGGAGCAAAAGGAACAAGGAGAAAGGAGCGCTCAAGAGAAGTGAACTCAAAGTCCAAGATGCAATCTTCACATAGCTCACAAATATTAACCAGTAAACACTACTTGATTCGTGATGGCATTGGACCAGACACACAACATCCAGTTCTATAATAAGTATATTCGTGATTGCATTGGACCAGACACACGGAGATGCTCGCTTGTCGTCGAGGAGTGTAGCTTGTAATCGAAGTTGGCGCTACAAAGCTTGTTCTCAAAACCGACAACCAACTTATGGCGCAGGTTATTAACTCAGATGTTATCGACCGATCCAGGTTTGGTCCTCTTGTCTAGGAGATAAAGAAGATGATGTGAGGCATCGACGAGTTCTGAGTGGCTTGGGCCAGGAGAATAGCAAACAAAGCTGCTCAGATCTTAGCTAGGGAGGGTTGCCTTTTAATGCAAAACTTGGTTTAGTGTTTCTACAGATTGTATTCAAGATGTTGTACTGGCGGATAATGCCATGAACTAAATAATAACAAGGCATCAATTTCCTTTAAAAAGTATGTTATCTTATAGCAGGTGCATCGTATCAAAGATACATATTTCATGCAATTAATGTTGAACCACTAGAATACTTATGTTTCCGTTGCAACGCACGGGCAATTTCCTAGTAATAAAAAAAAGAACCGACCTAGGGGCCGTGTCTGATCCGGCCTCCCGACCCACTAGG
The DNA here is from genome assembly GCF_018294505.1 of Triticum aestivum. Lineage (NCBI taxonomy): Eukaryota > Viridiplantae > Streptophyta > Magnoliopsida > Poales > Poaceae > Triticum > Triticum aestivum. The sequence goes on along the minus strand of NC_057800.1, from coordinate 491,170,559 downwards.
CTTTATAAGCCGAGGGGGGGGGGGAGCCAGCAAAGGCCCAGGCACCCGCGCCCCAAACCCTAGCCGCCCGAGCGCCGCCGCCGCCGAGGTTCGCCACCGCCTCGTTTTCCGTGCCAACGTTAAAAAAATCGGTTTTCGTCGGTTTTTTTAGATTCGGTTTTTTTAAATAGATCGATTTTTCTGTTTTATTTAAATAGTGAGCGTTCGTCCGTTCGTTTGTTCTAGCGAACGTTCGTCGTTTTTTTTTTTTGGATTAAATCCGCGATTTTCTGATCGCGATTCCTGATCCGATTTTCGTTTTAGTATAACTTTTCGCTCGTCTCGAAACCCTCTATCCGTTTAACCAACTTAAACAAGATTTTGCTACTGTAAAATTTGCCCTAGATCCAGATTAGTAGAACGAAGTTGATTTCTTTCACCGTTTGACTTTCGTTGCTTTGTTCGATTTGATTTTTTTTGCCAACCGGAGTTTTTAAATTGAACCTTCTGGTTAGATCTCTTATTTGCGTTTTATCCGTGCATTAGATGAGTACTTATTGTATACTTGTTTGTTTGTCTGCGATAGAATACCAGGAGTGCGCCGCCTGTTACTTCGAATCGGGTTTCGCGGATCATCACCAAGGCAAGTAACACTTTGATCATACCTTTTCTACTGCCCAGTTTTATTGCATTAGATCAATCCTCACACATTGCATGATTAGGATCTAATTAAATCGTGGGATGAGAAGTAGATGAGGTAGTACCTATTACCTGTTATTATCAAACCTTTGGGAGTTACTCTACGTTTGCTTATTATGCCATGCTATGCTCGTAGACGTGGATTAGGTTTTGAGAGTATTCATGACAGATGTGAGATTGTTAATTAATGGTTTACTTAAGGTGGCAACTTAAACACACATCTGGGTGGATTGAGGCACCTGGTTATTCTAGGATTGCCTGTCTAGGCACCTGGGTATTCCAGGACTTGCCTGTTTTCTTTTGGACTGCCACCCAGGCTCAAAGGGATCATGAGACTATTCATATTAGAAACTTCCGTGTGCAGCCACAAGCTATTATGGGCTCTAGCATAGTTGATTAAGTTGTGCGAACTCTTCTAGTGGTAGACTAGCAGATGTAGGGGATGTAGCTGGTACGGTCTACCCGATCGTAAGGTGCCAGCACTTCTGAAAGACTATGTCTCGGTCATCTGTCTTCTCAAACACCATGTAGTGCGAAAAACCAAACGGAGGCGATCGAGTCTTGTGGGAAAAAGTGCGCAAACCTCTGCAGAGTGTAATAAACTAATCATGGTTAGCCGTGTTCCCGATTATGGACATCTTGAGTATCTAGTACTTGGATTATCATGTGAATCTCAACGTGTTACTCTAAATTAATTTTGTTGGGTTATGTTTAATAATGATGCTTAATTAGGATTGAGAATGCTGTTAACTATTCTCAATGTTTAACAACTACCGTGATAGTTAAATAAATTTATTTCTTTGCAGTAGGGAAAAATTGGTTTTACGCAAAACTGTAACCATAGAGCTTTCCACCAGCCAAATATGCATATAGAATAGCTGTTTCATTACATTACTCTCTATGTGTTACATTGCCAGCATATTCTATGTGCTGACCCGTTTCGGGCTGTAACGTTAATGTTGCAGACTTTTCAGACGACGATTAAAGAGTTTTTAGGTCGTGGTTCTATACTCAGTGATGCCGTTGGAGTTGATGGACTCACTTATCTTCCAAGCCTTCCGCTGTTATCGTTATTAGATGGCCTTAGGCCATATTGGTTGTAATAAATTCTCTTTTGAGACACTCGATGTAATAAATGTGTGATTGCTACTTTGCTATAAATTCTTCGAGTACTGTGTTGTATCAGCATTACTGATACAGGGAAGACACCGGAGCACAAAGATCAGACTGTTTGAGGTCTGGTCGCTACAGAAGGTCTTGTCACAATCAAAGAGTGGACATACTACTTCCTTGATGACAAAGAGCGGCTCAAAGACGTCACCGAGGTAAACTATCCAGTGGATTTCTATGCTGCAATTGATGATCCACTGTTAAAGAATCACAACTTTCAACTCACAACTCAAGGGAATAAAGCACCCTCGGTATTATTTTCGTGCTATCGGATGAACTATAAAGCGCAATGCTCAAGGTTAGAGTACCGAGCTGCTTTTATTGCTGCTTGGCTATGTTTATACTGCATCCCAATAAGCACGGGGGACTTCATTAGGCCTGAAGTTATTACTGCAGCCGTGAGTATTGCAAAGGGAACGAGGAGGGTCATAGGCGTGGCTAGCTTGGCCCATCTTTACAGATGCTTGGATGACATACACCATGCTATTGCAACAGGTGCGGGTTCAGCAAGTGAGCACAAGTTGCCATTGCCTGCGCATTTCATCATGGGATGGTTCGCAACGTATTGGAGGGCTATGCCATATTCCTCCACGTCCTCAACAAATCTGACAAAGAACCTTCCATTTATCATGGATAAGTGGAGAGCCCACAACCCCAAGATTGATCTTGTTGGCGCCCATAACATATTTTTGGACGTTGATGAGCAACAACATGGCCTATTGTCACTGGATTTCCTGGGTAGGTTAGGTCCTTCCCGATTCCCAAAAGCAGAATCTGTGCATCTGAATGACTGTCGAGAGACATCAGAGGAAGAGCGAACACTAAAAATTTCAGAGATTGATATTATAATCAGCAGCGTAGTTGGAGGGGTATCTTATAGGCGTTGCCAACAGCAAATAAACCAAGTTTATTGCCCCCATCGCTTCGCTCGTGCTCACAACTGTGATCAGGAAGTCCCTGATTTTCCCATGGATGGACTTATGCAGTTTTCTGAAATATTGCAAGGAACTATAGAGGAAACTACAGAGCTCCTTACCGGTCGTCTTGGCCATCTACGACCAGGAGGGCATAGCTTCGAGCTACTGCCAAGAACCCGAGCAACTCAATGTTCTTATGAATACATGAGGTGGTGTGTCTCGGCATTGTCTTTCTTGAAGGAAACAGACATTTTTGCAATGGTATTGATATACCTCGCACTATAAAGAGCACGTCTCCTACAAGTGTTTCTGGTAATTTTTTTTTTTTGCCTTGCACATACTTCTAGCATCTCTTATTTTTTGCTGACGTATGAATTTGATGTGCAGCAGTTATATTGGAGAGCCCAAATGACGTGGGAATGTCCACACCATCTGCTCTTGAGGAGGCGAGTAATGATGCAACAGCACCAGTCACGGCTAGCAAGCCGGCGCTGGTTATACCAAGCAACGCGGGCTCTCCTGTTGAGGCTCCTGCTGAAATTGCTCCGGATGCCCCGGCTAGTCAAGCCAAAATATTCTATCCAAGTTCTGGTGACCAGGGCAACCAGGGCACAAAGGAGGTTGTCACTGAAGCAGTCGTGGCTGCTGTTCCTTCTAAGGAAGTTCTTGTCAATGCCAAAGGGAACACGAGTTCATCCGAGACAACCACAAAAAGCTCCAAGAGTGCAAAGAAGGCTTCTTCTGAAGCTCTCGCTAAGGGGGCTTTGGCCGTGGAGACTAAAAGATCTTCCAAAAGTGCTCGTGCCCAAAGACATGATGATGCAAATAGTACTGCTGCAGCTATTGCTAAAGAATCACTCTGACCCTTCAATGGACATTGATGTCAGTGATCTTGAAAACAAGAAACCATCGGATGGAAATAACCCTAAAGAGGATTATTCTGAGGACAAGCATGGAGCTCCCATCTTGCCAGGGAGTGGTGTGAAGCGCAAGTCCGACTCCGCCGTGGTATCTCAAGTAACACAGGATCTGGGAGGAGGCAAAATCTCAAAGGTTAGCTTGCTCTCACTTTCTCCACACATTTGATTATTATACCCCTATTTAATATGGAGTCCTTTTTTTTGTTTACAACTGTTACGGTGATTGGTGATTTTATGAGCCGTCTATCCACCTTGATCTGACGGTGAGAAAATAGGAGTTACGAGGAGTTACAAAACTAAAATTACGGCAAATTATATGTAGCGGTGGGACCATTACAATATTTTAGTGGCACCGGTTGTTTTTTTCAAGGGTAAATTCGTCACACAATAACCCGCGGTGCCCACATCAAACTCACGTATCTGCCTAGCCAGCCGCACCGCCGCGGGGATTATGGATCGCCGCCGCATGGCTCAGCCATGGCCACGTCGCCGCCGTCCGCCTCCGCCATGGCCGGCCTAGCGCCGCCGTCCATGTGCGCCATGACCGGCCCAGCGCCGCTGTCCACCTCCTCCATGGCTGCAATGGCGCCGCTGTCCACCTCCCCCATGTCCGCCTCAGCGCCGCCGCCTGCTTCCACGGTTCCACCGTGCTCACCCCACTGCCGTTGTTTACCTTGACCACGGCCCCCAACAGCTCTTCCCATCACCAATCCATCCCCCTATCTTACCATTCCCATCGCTGGCAAGGTCCGCCATAAGAGGCGGACATAAATCCCCAAGATCAAGATCCAAGAGGACTAGGATGATTGCAGCGTCAGAGAAGAATTTGTAACAATCTACAATAAGGTAAACCCCCTCTTCAAATTAGCATAAAAGCTTCAAGTTCTCCCCTTTGTTCTTCAATTAGCATATTCTCTGGATGGTCTGCAGCTTCGAGTAGAAAGTATAAACACATCAATGAGGTCTTGTTTCATTATGATAACAGAACACATAATCTGTAGAAGTAGGATGCAATATTTTCATTTGCTGAGTTGTTGAATAAGCTTTAGTTCATCTTATACCAGAATGGCATGAATCATGACACTGATGTGCTTCCATGGCAAAAATAATTCTACAGCACTAGAAACTCCACATATGTGTACTACATAACAAGAGTAGCCCAGATAACAGGAGATACAAGAGGAATATTACAAGTGTTGAAAATTATCAGTAACTAGTAGGCGATTAGTTACTGTTAATTTTTGTAGAGTTTATATCACTAAATTCACAATTGTAGATCTAGCATAAAGATGGTTAGTATAAGAAGTAAAATCACTATTAGTTACTGTTCATGTACTCAAAATGTAAAAGAAATTACCACAGAATTATCCAAAAAAATAATCTAAATCAAAAGGAAATGGTTGAGACTCCAAGGAAATAAGTGGTTAAAAGTCAAGGAAATCATGTAGGTCGTAATCATGTACCTGTTTGTCTATCGTGGATTGCAACCAACCTGAACTTTCTGCATTGCAGTGTCATGCCCAACTAAATTCCACAACAAGCTAGCTTGAACTATCTCGATAGCTTGAATTGCAGAAGCAGTAGCAGTAGTGGTCAGTACTGAAGTTGATCTACTAGGATTATTTTATTGTTATGTCTTAAAATTTCTGGTGCCTCTTGCTTCATAAGAAAAGATTAAATCTTTTCAGATATTACATTTTTATTTGGAAGCAACAAAATCATAGATTACAAAACTGAAGTGTAATCAACCTTTTCTTCTCAGCTAGTAGTTGAATGTAGCAGTATGGGAGTTAGTAATTGGATTATGTAGTTCACCTACCAGCAAGCACTCTTACATTTAGTTCGGTCACATTCTTTTGAATACTGGTAATTGAATGATACAGGACCGTGCTAATACAGACACGAAGGTATGTTCTTTTATTTACTTATTATTATTTTACCATTATGTCATTGACATATAAACAAAAACCATTTTATAACCGCAGCAGGATGAGCAGGCACAATACTATTATCAAGAAATTTGACTTGTACATTGTAAAATATTATCCATTCTCGGATGATAGTGGTGATGCCATGAATGAACATGTTGGTTATAATGCCAAGTTACTACATATTATATAAAACAAATGGCTACATCATTTCTATGTTGATCTAACTACCATTCTATGCTTTTGGACAGGGTATGTACGAACAAAACAGAAATTCATGTGAGTTCAGGGATAGGGGCGAGGGGGGCTCGGACAAAGATGGGTCATCGCCAAGAACGAAGAAACAAGCATTTAACAATCCCAGGGAGGCATTGACTTTTGGCAGCAATGGCGATCTTCTTTAGTAGCCTTTTACTTTTTGTTAATGTTTATTAAGCTTGGGAGCTGATCTGTTGCTCCAAACAGTGTTTATAATTTATCTCCAACCAATAAACACTTCATTCAAGACATAATTGTGAGACTATTTTTACAAGAATATGCTTCCAACTTCAAAGTTTTGTTCAATTTTCAGATGATGGTTCGTTTGATGCCCACACACTAAATAGTGGCTTGTACTAATTTTCATCATTTCAACATTTTCAACATAAGGAATTCTACGGGCATGTGTTTTTCTCACTTATATCTACCACCTTCTCATTGCAATATCTTCCATGGTTTGGTTTTTATTTTTATAACACTGGAAATAAAAGAAATATCATAGCCAAAATTTCTTAATTTTATGACATTATGATAAAAATTTAGCTCATTTGGCGGCCCCCTTCTCCCTTGCGGGGCGCTAGGAAGCTTCGAGCCCGAGCCAGAGTGCCTTTGAGTTTTTGCACTGAAGGCGCCTAGCATTGGACTCCTCCGTGGTTAGCGAATGCCGCGTGACCTCGCGGAGGAGTGCCTTCTCCGGGTCGACAAGGACCGAGCGTGCACACTGGCAGGAAGAGTTGGGCTCCACCATGGCCGCGGCCCGTTGCCGCGCATGCTGAGCTGCCTTCGCCTCCAAATATGGCATGTGCATCCCCACGGGAGCCAAGAGCACGGGCACCCAGTGCTGCTTGGGCGGTGCTGGCAACGAAGGGGAAGGGGAGATGGCCGTCCTGCTCTAGGATCTGGAGCGGCGCAGAGCGGGACGGGTGAACACTGCCTGCATTGCATCGGTGTGACCTGGAGGAGCCGACAGCGAATGAGACGGAGCTCGAGCTCCCGCCGGTGTCCAACCGCAAATGCTAGATGGTATTGCAGAGCAGGAGCTTCTCGTCGTCGGACACGTCGCTGCTAGAACCGGCGTCCTGCTTCACGAGGTCATCCAAGTCCATGGGATCGGTTTCGCTGCCGGAGTCGTGGCTAGACCTGGCCATGGTGAAGGAGGCAGAGAGATTGGGAGAGGAAGTGGAGAAGACATGAGGGGAGCGGAGAGGGCGAGAGGACTGAGAGTGACTATGGTTCGTCCGAGTGGGTGGGGTTTTTATGATGACGATAGTGGGAGCATGGTGGGCCAGAGTGGGCCGGTTCGACATGGCGATGGTGCGCGGGCGCGTCTAGGCCGGATATGGAGACTGCCGATCAGTCCAGGCGTTTGGGCCGGTTTTAAGCAGCGTAGTTGGATGCGGTTTTTGCGACCAAGCAGTGACCTGGCAGCCCACCCAGACGTGTGGGGCGGGTATGGTGTCCAGATGCTCCAAGACACGAATAAGGAAGTCAGAGTTGTGTCTCAGGGAGCAAAAGAGCAAAAAAGGAAGTGAGTTTTGAGAGTGCTGGCGCATACGGAGCACTTGAATGCTACCCGTCTGTCTGGAAAATTACATATTCAGAATCTAACAAGTTCATGGATACATGGCGGAGTTAGAATAACTGTAACAAGTTCTCCAAAGGAATTACTAGTACACAATTAACTGTGACGCAGGGGTGAGGACAGTGCCTGTCAGGCGATACAGATGTAGACGACGGTGCTATCTGGCGATCCGGCGAGGCCATATGTAGACGATGGGTGGATGGAGACCATGTACCAGAGTAAGCATGAGTCAAACATGTGATCAGAACCACAAAGCTGGGCCCTGGAGCAGTCCTCATCACAATTACGAAATGGTTTTGTTCGTTCTCATCATCTTCAAGGAATTGTAGACGAGCACATGGGTTCACACTTTGGGAGCTTTTACATCCTCTCCTATTCCACGTCAGTCTTCCAATTTGCCGATGCAGAAATCCTCAATGATGTCGAAGACTCATGTGCCATGCTGCAGGCTGAAATTACGTCAACTTAGTATAGTTATGTGAAATATAGTTCTTAGTACAATGACATGCGAGCTTCACGTGCTCCTGAAAAGTATAATGGAATAGAAATACAAGTAGGAAAAGTCAGATCTAGCTCTCCATGTCAAAACTAGCCAATAAGAAACATCCACATAAGTGTTGTTATTTAAACTAAAATTTTCTCCTTTGAACAATCCATCAGCTAGAACTATAAATTTACTAATGCAAATATGTATTGTCTTGTTTTGGATAACAACATCATGTACCAAGATATCATGGATATGGACCAGTAAATTTTTTCAAAGGGCAAACACACACAGTTTCAGTGATAACAGAAAATAAAATACATGGGCACTAAATTACGAATATGAATCAAGTGATTTGAGTCGAAATTATGGATGAGAATAAGGCTCGGGAAATTGGCAGCACACCTTTTCCTTAAGCTGGTTGGAAGCTACATGTTCAAGTTTTACCAAGGTTGATTAACTTGAATTGTGGACATGTGAAAACATAATTAGAACTGTCGTTTGTAATCAGTATGGGGCAAATGACAACGCTTAAATATAACAGTTATATCAGAATACATATTACAATTCACAAAGTATAAGGTCCCAAATTCAAAACCAGGCATACCTGAGCAGATGCCAGGATATGTGACAGTACCACTTCCAATATCTGATCCAGTTCATCCTACTACTGCAAGAACAAGTTCTCTGAGTGCAACATCCCCCACAACCCCATAAGTGTCATGGACGAACTGAAACAATAGCTCTTCAACCTACCAAACAAAAAGACCTCACAGGCGATGCAGCGCATGCCGATAATAACTTTCACACCACACCACCAACGAAAGCACCCCAAGGACTAGGTGATTATGCTAAGTAGATGTTTCCATGATCTAGAGAAGTCATAAGCTTGCTCTCAGTATACTTATTTGATTTTCAGTAATAAAGCAAGCTAGATTTCAGATTTGGACTCTCATAGCTACTCTAATCAGGTGCTGAAATCAATATATCTGAACTAAAGAGGATTACATTTTATCAAACATCCCCCAACGCATAAACCATACATCTTCATCATATCGCAGGGGAGAGCTTAATTGTGAGCACAACCCAATACATGAGTATTCTTTTTTTCCTTGGAAAAGACATGAGTATGCTAATCACCACAGTAAGCATGAACATAATATGTTCAGATTTGTGAACAGGCAAAAAAAAAACCAGAGTTGTAGTACTAGAGCGTATCGGCAAATGTATTCCTCTGAACTAACAGCTGGTTGGGCGTTGTTGAGTGGCAATCACACCATGGGACTGCCATCGCGCAAACATGAGGATCAGAAGAGCTAGTACAACACGCATGCAGTTACCTGTAGTGGGAGGGAAGGTCGCCGGCAGCGCTGACTCAGGCAGTAGGGTATCCGACGTACGGTGAAGAGAGATCATCTGTCCATGGCGGCGGGTTGAGGGCGGTGGGGCAGCCGAGGCTTCGGTGCGCCGCGATGTACGACCTGCAGTACTGCCGGCCGGCCGGAACATTGACGGCAGGAGCGACACCAAGATATCGGATTGCTGCTTCTCGCTTGGATCGGGTCCGCCGCGCGGGGATGATCTGAACGGCGCACCGCCTAGCCATCTACGAGCAGGATGTGCGGCGGCGGCTATGCAAGGAGAATTGGATCGTGGAGATGGCCTCTGAACGTGCCGTAAGGAACGGAAACAGACGAGAGATTCAGTTACTATTATACCCTTTTACAGAAAAAAGAATTTTTTAAATGATTTTTCGAGATCCAATGGCCAGAAAAAATCAGAGTAGGAGTTACATGAAATTACAAATCGTAACTCTACAATCACCGTAAAAGATCTCTTTTTTGTTTGGTCACAAATAACTAGGACCAGTTGCTTGGGACGCTACAGAGAGCATCGACCAGGTTACAATTGTAAAAGACAATACTGAAATTTGTGGGAAACTTCAGTACGGACTTTGATGCCAATGAACTCCCTCCTGCCCCCAAAAAACTCAACTGCAAACCCGGTGCTCCACTGCAGTTACCAGAATCTGCTTGTGCAAATACGAAGTTTGCTTTTCAACAAATTGTGACTGGACTAAAGAATCTCCAACTGTTGGCAAGTGCAGAAAAGTTTGACCAACATGTTTTCATTGGGGAGATGAAAAATGCTCTAGACGGATGGGAAGGATTCTTTTCCCCTTATTTCACTCCTGAGATAAAGATGATGGTTACCAGGCTGAGAACTTTACAAGAACAACTTGAGGATAAATCTGACCAGCAGCCTCAAGACACTTTTGAGACCTTGCCAGCAAGGATCCAACGTGTAGCGGAAATATTGGAACAGGCTGCATCGCGGTACGCAAGAAAATCACAGAGGCCCACACAAAGCTTGAGCATGTAAGGGCCGAAGGGCTCAAGGACCAGGATTCTGTCCTCACACTTGAAGCCGACCACACTAAAAGCATCAAAGAGTTGCAGGCACAGCTAGCAGAGAAGAAGGAAAGTCTCAAGCTTGTCAAAGCCATGAAGTCGAAGAATGCAAATTTCTTCGAGGAGGTGGAGATTGCTACTCAAGTTGTGGAGAAATCTTCTTCTCGCTTCGAGGAGGTGGCGGCCAAAGGAGACTCCATGAGCAAGAGGCTGGCAAAGTATCCAAAAAAGTTGGAGAAGTTGGGGGCTTGCCGCCGCCACTTCATGCTATGCGTTCAATTATTGGGTCTTACTCTATCATTGAGTAATGTTAATAGGATACTCGTTTAGTTTCCTTCGATCAATTAGGTGTGTTGTGTGTCTGACCCCGAGGTCATAGCAAGCTTTAGCAAACTAGTGTGAGTCCAGTCCTTACTTCTCTGTCGATCAGTCATGATGAACTCTGTTATTTGGTCCACCGTGAGACTATTAGGAATATAAATTTGAAGTCCTGTCAAGCAAATTTGCTTGCTCTGCTGTCAATCACTACCCTGTTTATTTCTGTTCTTTCTCTCCCTTTTTTTGTGGCCAGTGCGAAGGTACCATGAATCATGTATTTGAAAATGGAGTTTGGTCCATGGCAGGGATGTCTGATGTGTGCGTGTTAATTTTCAGTTTCTGAAAACACCCAGTACTTGCCCTCTCACAAGTCACACATTTTTATGCAGGTTGCTCTTGCGACCCAGTATGAAATAACATCAGCCACGGGTCGTGTATTTCTACGCCAACCAAGGAACATTATATTGGTATATCTTTCATGTATTTGTTTTAGCCGCCCTCAGCCAATCAACTTAAACTCATAAGTGTGCTCTTGATTTTTCAGAGGCGCCCGTGGTTCAAGGCAAAGGGTGTGGCAAACTCTGTACGGGTAATGTATGAACCCTGTGATAGCCTATTGAAGTATGCTGGTTGTGGCTATTAAAACTCAACAATGTGCTCGTAACTCCTAAAGAGTGGCAAGGTATAACATGCTGCCTCCTATTTTCAGGATTTTTTTTCATTTGTGCATGCTGCAAGGAACTCATGACGAAGCCTTGCGTGCACCTATGTATCTTTTTTATCCATGTCAATAGAACATGATGACTCTATTTCGGCGCCTTTGCCCCCATGATTACTGGGACAAGGAAAATATGCATGTTTTTCACTGGTAGATAGCTATGAGTAGCCTTGCATGTGTCTCACTACACATACCCGCATCTGTTTGAAGGGATAATTTATTGTGTCACCTTAGTGGCATAAAATAATCTGGGTATTTGTGACATCTAAAAATGTCATGTACGGAAGTAAAGGTGGTCGATGAAGCAACCCGAGGCAGAAAATGGTTGCGGTGATTAGTACTCACAATCTCACTTTCATTGTGTTTCAGTGTATGAGGCGACATGCTTTAATGGGGCCTTTTTGAACTGTATCAACTTCTTCTAGCTGTCTCTTTTGTTAGAGTTCGCCACTAGTATCGCTCGTCGATCCCGATGAATCGATGGACTTAGGATAGGGCTGATTGGTAGGTGTTTTGGGGTGAACGGCTATGGAATTTTTTTAAGCCTCTACTGAGGGGTGGTGGGTAGCTACCTCCCGCCTTCTTTCCAGTGAAGCCTTCCGCTCAGGATTATTAGGCTTGTTTTGAAAACTTTATGAAGATGTTCCCTCTTTATGGGAGACTTGACTGATCGCATTGCTTGACTAGATTGACTGAGTGCCCACCAATTTCTATGATATTTCTTCCTGTGGACTGTTTGCACTTATTGCTTGACTGGATTTCTTGATCCGCCATAGATTGGTGGCGGTGATTTCTCTTGGCGATATCTTAAACTGATGCACTTCTTGCAGGAGCCCTCTTTGACGTTTGCTCGGGGATCCACCTTAAGAATTTGGTTGGTAGCTACCCACCTATGTGGACTAATTAACCCTCATAGGCATATTATCTAGAGTTTGTGTGTATGCATTTGCTAGGGTTGGCTAGAAGCTGCACACTGATCCCACTTGTGTAGGACAGGTAGCCCTCTCTGCTCTTGTTCCTAAAGTTGCCCCCAGCTAAGTGAAAATAAGGAACAACACCAATAGCGAACTCGGCACATCAAATAAGCTAGAGTCCATCATCCACAACCTCGGTTGCCTCCACTTAGCATGTGCCTTTGGTGCATTGTGTGTAGGTTGCTTGATCGTAAGCCTAATCAACCACATCCATTCACTGACAATCGGTGACAATCTCACACCACCTCTGTGAACAACTATCTAGGACCTCGTTCGGGCATAGAGAGGCAAGGTACAAACTTATGTCATGTTTGTTTTAATAATCCTCTGTTGTACATATCCCTTCACCTCTCCTGGGTGGAGGACTTGGTCGGCCAATACTGGCTAACAACATGTATTACTGGGTCAGCTCCCAAACGGGCTAGACCACGGGTGCTCAGTTTATTGGGGAGAGCACCAACAAAGGCGAGTAAGTATAACATGGAGAACATATTTGACGACCATCAAGCGCAGCAAAGATGGGAGGAGAACCTGATCCCACTGGGCGTGCCAATTTGTTTCGTGAAAAAGAAACGTCCCCCGGGTAGGGGTATTTCCTAATGTGTAACGGCGATAAAATAAAGTGTGGGCGTGCCAGTATACAATAATATACAAATAAATAAAAGAGACACACAAGATTAGGGAACTCTGTATTTCATTAATTCTTTTGGAGAATTACATCAAATGGTTCCCACACAAGTACATCATGTTTCTCTATGCAATCTGACTAAGTTTAGCGACTGTGTAGCTTCAGGTTCCCGGAGCCTCGGAAGACGATCTAGTTAATTACATCCACGAGATGCATCTTGTAGAAAACCTTTGATTAAGCTGATCTTGATGGTCGTCGTCTTCAACCTGAAATATTCTCCAAAATATATATGGCCATGCTGTGACATGGTAAAGACTTGTCGGTCTTTGGACTAAGATATCCGGCCTCGTCGGCACCGGGTTCATAGCAAAGTTTCAAGGTGAACGTTCGGCCTCACCGGTCGGGAACAAAATGATATCCTACCTCGTCAGCAAGGACGTGTGAGTAACTTCCGACCTCGTTGGTCGCGGAAGGTAGCGGTCTCCCAACCTCGTCGGCCGAGGAGAAAATGTCTAGCCTCGTCGGCCTAGACTATGAGTGGTTCCGGCCTCGTCGGTCACGGAAAAAGAAATCATGTCATGAGACTTTGGAACGGGCACCAAGCTGTGAAGGCAGTGGGTGAACTGTATCTAGATACTAGCCATGTCATGGCATTGAGAAGCCACACTGTTCACATATCACAGAAAGTTTAACTTCATGTGCGGGCTAAATTAACTAGCCGGCGCAACTGATAGTAGTGCAATGTATTGCACCACTTACTGACCATACAACTTTTTTAGCTAGCCCCTACTAATCTAGTCAATCTGAACTTTATACACAAGTCTTATGAGAAGATCTGCCACCCCTCTGAATATTTGCAAGCCCAACCTTTACTGATTAGGCTGAGGGAATTTTATAAGTGCAGAATCGATCTGCTTCTTGAGTAATCTGGATCCGAGTCAAACGTCATGATTTTCCTCACAAAATTTTCTAAAAGGAAAACGATCTGCAATGGCGATCCGAATCCGACTCAAGCTGTCAAATTAACAGGCCCCTCAAATACTTCTACGTGGAAACAATCAGCACTAGGGCGATCCGAAACCAAATATTTCTTCTTAAACATTTCTGTACAGAAACGATCAACAATGAAAGCGATCCGAATCCAAATCCAGCACCAGCAATTTGCCTCCAAATATTTTTATACGGAAACGATCTGCTATGGGAGCGATTCAAATCCAAACCATGCACTGGTTGATCTGCCTATCAAATATTTATTACATGCCACGACTGGATTGGTAAACCAATCTAAAACAACCCGAGGCAACAAATGGATTCGGTGTAAACCGATCTTTTAACTTGAGGCAACCACCTGTGAGAAAAGAGTATGTCAAAGATCTCATCATTTCTTACCATTAGAGCACATGGCCGTGTCGACGCGGCCGCCGGGAGGCAACGTATACTACGAGATTTTGGTGATTAGCAGGGTAAGGATAGTATATGTCAAAGATCTCATCATTTCTTACCATTAGAGCACATGGCCGTGTCGACGCGGCCGCCGGGAGGCAACGTATACTACGAGATTTTGGTGATTAGCAGGGTAAGGATAGTAGGGCTTCACCATCAGGGACTATGCGGGAGTTGCATGTTCAGGTCTCCATGCATGCGAGCAGCCTGGCGGCGGCCAACCCGTGTGCGCCTCTCCCTCCTGTACATGGGAGGAGATGAGCCTTTTATAGCCAGAAGCTAGGGTACGAAGGAGCAGCTCGTACAGCACGGCCGCCACCGTTTTTCTGTTGAAGCCGAGCGTAATCCTGCCTACAAACCAGGTGCTTATGTTTATCCCTCCCGTCGGGTGTGCTGATGTTTATCCTGGCTAATTAAGGATTAATTATGAAAAGTGTACGCAGTTGGACGCTCGCAACACATGAGTACATGCTGACCTGATCGATCACGTTTGGGGGCTTGGCACTCTTTGCACTCTCAAGGGCCGCGGCAAGCTCAGACTCCCGTGTCTTCGAGTCAAGCTCCAACGCCTCGTGCTTTGTCACGAGAGCCTGGAGCTCTTGCTGCACCTTGCCCACCCGGGCCTCGTGCTTCTCTCGCTCGGTGCGCTCCTTGGCCGCTGTATCTTCAGCCTTGGTTAGCGCTTGCTTCAGGGTCGCCACCTCGGTCGAGGCCCCTGGCAAACATACAATGATCTTGTCATTTGGCAATCACGTCCTTTTTCTCATATATACATATCTATATACGGGGTATTACTTACCCTTGTTCTCCTCGAGCTGCCTCTTAGCAAGGCCGAGCTCTTTCTGGGACCCCTCGAGGGCCTCCTTCAGTACGGCGACCTCCGCAGTTAGTGCGGCGGACGCCAGCAGCGAAGCCTGCATATGCATATTGACATACTTATATTAGACTCCTACGATGTTATTTGATCCTCTGTTCGGCTTTTCTTTGTGAACACCGAACAAAGCATCAGGGGCTACTGTCTATGCGGTAATATTCCTACTACATTTTAAAACACTTACCTCAAAGCCTGTTAAAAGGCTGGCACAGGCTTCAGTCAATCCTCTCTTGGCGGACTGAACCTTCTGGATGACCGCACTCATGATAGTGTGGTGCTCCTCATCGATGGAAGCGCTGTGAAGCGCTTCCAGCAGGTTGTCCGGCGCCTCTGGATGGACAGAGGTCACTGGCACAAGTGTTTCACCCCCCTTAGAAGGAGGCCGCCTGCCTGAGTCCGGAATCGCTGGAGGGTCCGGCATGGTGTTCGGCTGAGGGCCGAACTCGGAGCTCTCGGGGGCCCCGTCCCCATGGCTCCCGAAGTACGGAAGGTCGCCTTGAGGCGCCTTGGGGACTGTCTCCCCTCGATCCGGTGCCTCTTGAGACAACACCTCGGCGTCGTCGGCAGGATGGGGGGAGGTGGTGGTCGGGACTGGATCTCTATCCATGTTCGACGAGCCCAGAGAGCCGTCCGATGATACCTTGATATTGGCTCGGGGCGGCCTGCATAATTGTGTTCGGCGTTAGGGAAAGCAGTGCGACAAAGGAATCCTATGGGTAACTTTGGCATCCGAATACTTACGATCTCCCCGGGGGCTTGACCCTAGGCAACCACTTGCCTTCGCCTTCATCGGTGGCGGTGGAACTATCCGGAAGGAGAGTCCTTCCCTTCTTGGACCCTCCGGCCTCCTCGGTTGGGGCGGCCTTCCTTTTCTTGTCTCCCCCAGTCGGTGGGGGAGCATCTTCTTCCTCTTCTTCCTCGTCTTCGGGGGAAGAGTGCGCCGCAGAGTCATCGGACGGCGAGTCCGACCACGCCTGGCGTCGGGAACTCTTTCGAGCTCCCTTGGCCTTCTTGGTCTTCTCCGGCACCTTATAAGGGGCCGAAGTCAGCATCTTCGCCAGAAGAGCATATGCGGGGCCTTCGGGCAAGGGAGCCGGATAGTCGATCTGTCCGGCCATCTTCTGCCAGTCCTGTCAAAGGTACGGGAGTTTAGATCCTGCATAGAGTCAATCTATATAAAAAACAAGTATCCTGTAAAAGGTAAAGCAGCTTACCGCACTAGCTTGGCGCTTCGCGCTGAATCCGCGATCCTCAGTAATAGGGGGAGGTACCTCGGTGCTTTTGAACAGCACCCTCCAGGCGTCTTCATGAGTCGTGTCGAAGAGCCCGTTCAGAGTCCGGTGCTGCGCCGGATTGAATTCCCACAAGGTGAACTCCCGTTGTTGGCACGGGAGTATCCGACGGATGAGCATAACTTGGACTATGTTGACGAGCTTGAGCTTCTTGTCCAGCATGTTTTGGATACATGTTTGGAGTCCGGTCAGCTCTTTCGAATTACCCCAGGACAGGCCCTTCTCTTTCCATGAGGTGAGCCGCATGGGGATGCCAGATCGGAACTCGGGGGCCGCTACCCATGCGGGGTCGCGCGGCTCGGTGATATAGAACCACCCCGATTGCCACCCCTTTATGGTTTCCACAAAGGAGCCCTCGAGCCATGTTATGTTGGGCATCTTGCCCACCATGGCGCCTCCGCACTCCGCCTGGCGGCCTCCCACCACCTTTGGCTTGACATTGAAGGTCTTCAGCCACAAGCCAAAGCGGGGCTTGATGCGGAGGAAGGCCTTGCACACGACGATAAACGCCGAGATATTGAGGATGAAGTTCGGGGCCAGATCGTGGAAATCCAGGCCGTAGTAGAACATGAGCCCTCGAACGAAGGGATGGAGAGGGAATCCCAGTCCACGGAGGAAATGGGTGAGGAATACTACCCTCTCATGGGGCCTGGGGGTGGGGATGAGTTGCCCCTCATCTGGAAGCCGGTGCGCGATGTCGTCGAGCAGGTATCCGGCTCTCCTTAGTTTCTTGATGTCTCCCTCCGTGACGGAGGAGACCATCCACTTGCCTCCCGCTCTGGACATGGTTGGAGAGGGTTGAGGAGGAAGTGTGGGCTTGGGCGCTAGAGCTCGAGTGTGCGGGAGCGGATGAGCAAAGGAGGAAGAAGGCGTGGATAGAAAGGTGAATCATTATCCCTTTATATGGGCGGATGAAACCGAGCGTCCCCACTTGCTTGGTAAAACTCGCTTATCCCCCAAGCGCCGCAATTGATGGCGCGGTTGGGTTACCCACGCCCGTATTGATGAGAATCTCGTAATAAGGGGACACGATCTCTGCTTTGACAAGACGTGTCGAAAAACTGCCTCGCGTTATGTGCGGGGCTGGTTAAAAGAAACGGTTCGAATAATCACCGGGCCATGACATAACGTCATGTTGCCAGAACAAGCCAGCAAATTAGATCTGCGAAAATATTATTCTCTCTATGGTGGAATGTGGAACTTATTCTGCAGGGTCGGACACTATCCTCGTATTCAACTTCTTCTGTGATGTAATCGGAGAAGGAACCCGTCTTGCAATGCCGAAGACAACACTGCGCACCGGACTCATCGTCATTGAAGCCTGGTTCAGGGGCTACTGAGAGAGTCCTGGATTAGGGGGTCTCCGGACAGCCGGACTATCTCCATTGGCCGGACTGTTAGACTATGAAGATACAAGATTGAAGACTTCGTCTCGTGTCCAGATGGGACTCTACTTGGCGTGGAAGGCAAGCTAGGCAATACGTATATGGATATCTCCTCCTTTGTAACCGACCTTGTGTAACCCTAACCCTCTCCGGTGTCTATATAAACCGAAGGGTTTTAGTCCGTAGGACAACAATCACAACATACAATCATACCATAGGCTAGCTTCTAGGGTTTAGCCTCTCTGATCTCGTGGTAGATCTACTCTTGTACTACTCATATCATCAATATTAACCAAGCAGGACGTAGGGTTTTACCTCCATCAAGAAGGCCCGAACCTGGGTAAATCTTCGTGTCCCCTGCCTCCTGTTACCATCCGGCCTAGACGCACAGTTCGGGACCCCCTACCCGAGATCCGCCGGTTTTGACACCGACACCAACCTTTCCTGATTAGGCTGAGGGAATTTTATAAGTGCATAATCGATCTGCTTCTTGAGTAATCTGAATCCGAGTCAAACGTCATGATTTTCCTCACAAAATTTTCTAAGAGGAAAACAATCTGCAATGGCGATCCGAATCTGACTCAAGCTGTCAAATTAACAGGCCCCTCAAATACTTCTACGTGGAAACGATCAGCACTAGGGCGATCCGAAACCAAATATTTCTTCTCAAACATTTCTGTACAGAAACGATCAACTATGAAAGCGATCCGAATCCAAATCTAGCACCAGCAATTTGCCTCCAAATATTTTTATACGGAAACGATCTGTTATGGGAGCGATCCGAATCCAAACCATGCACTGGTTCATCTGCCTATCAAATATTTATTACATGCCACGACTGGATTGGCAAACCAATCTAAAACAACCCGAGGCAACAAATGGATTCGGTGTAAACCGATCTTTTAACTTGAGGCAACCACCTGTGAGAAAAGAGTATGTCAAAGATCTCATCATTTCTTACCATTAGAGCACATGGCCGTGTCGACGCGACCGCCGGGAGGCAACGTATACTACGAGATTTTGGTGATTAGCAGGGTAAGGATAGTAGGGCTTCACCATCAGGGACTATGTGGGAGTTGCATGTTCAGGTCTCCATGCATGCGAGCAGCCTGGCGGCGGCCAACCCATGTGCGCTTCTCCCTCCTGTACATGGGAGGAGATGAGCCTTTTATAGCCAGAAGCTAGGGTACGAAGGAGCAGCTCGTACAGCACGGCCGCCACCGTTTTTCTGTTGAAGCCGAGCGTGATCCTGCCTACAAACCAGACGCTTATGTTTATCCCTCCCGTCGGGTGTGCTGATGTTTATCCTGGCTAATTAAGGATTAATTATGAAAAGTGTACGCAGTTGGACGCTCGCAACACATGAGTACACGCTGACCTGATCGATCACGTTTGGGGTCGTGTACTGGTGCTATTGTGCGTCTACACCCATCATTATACATACACTATACATGCCTAGCCACGGCTCTTTGCGCCTGTTGTGCATGCTGGCACAATCCATGCATGTACATGCAACACTGATTAATCATGGGACTTGCTAATAACTAGTGCCTAGCGTACGTATGTGTATTACTAGCACCACATCCATTGCTTTATCCTTTCTTTCTATTTTTTAAAATCTTTCTTTTACCAAGGCTAAACACATGGCCTAGCAAACTGGCCCATGTAAGCATACTCAGCCAACTTTATTATGGATGGTGACAAAATTTCGTCAAACAAGATCCAAGAATCAAGATTTATCCCTCAACTATGAGGGGAGGTAAGGAACCGTCATCTAGCTCTGCACTTGATTCACCTTCTGTTTTGAGTAAGCTTGCGACACCTAGGCCCGCTTCTGCTATTAATTCTGATATGTCACATGTTATTGATGATGCCACTTCTGCTATGCATGATACTTATGATGAAACTACTTCTATGCTTGATACTACTATGCCACTTGGTGAATTTCTTGGTGAACAACTTGCTAGGGCTAGAGAGAATAAAATTATTGAAACTGATAATATTGATGAAAATGATGATGAAGATTCTCCCCCTAGATATGAATTACATGTTGTGCCTGAGGGCTATGTTATGGATGAAGAAACTGCTAGAGATTTTCTTGTTTGCAATGATAGGAATGATCTTAAGAAATTATGAGCTAAGCTGAAACAAAATACTCTGAATGCTAGAATGAAATATGATCCTACTTATACTACTTCACCTATCTTTGTTACTGATAAGGATTATGAATTCTCTGTCGACCCTGATATAATTACTTTGGTTGAATCTGATCCTTTCTATGGCTATGAATTTGAAAATGTTGTGGCACATCTTACTAAATTAAATGATATAGCCACCCTGTTCACTAATGATGAGAAAACTCGCTACTATTATATCCTTAAGATATTTCCGTTCTCATTAAAGGGTGATGCTAAGATATGGTTTAATTCTCTTGATCCTGGTTGTGTGCGTAGTCCTCAGGATATGATTTATTACTTCTCTGCTAAATATTTCCTTGCTCATAAGAAACAAGCTACTTTAAGGGAAATATATAATTTTGTGCAAATTAAAGAAGATAGTCTCCCACAAGCTTGGGGGAGGCTTCTCCAATTACTTAATGATTTCCCTGATCATCCTCTTAAGAAAAATGAAATACTTGATATCTTTTATAATGGACTAACCGATGCTTCCAGAGACCACCTGGATAGTTGTGGTGGCTGTGTTTTCAGGGAAAGAACACCAGATGAAGCTGGAATTTTATTGAATAATATGTTGACCAATGAAAATAATTGGACACTTCCTGAGCCAACTCCTAAGCCAACTCCGAAGAAGAGGGGTGTTCTATTTCTCAGTCCTGAAGATATGCAAGAGGAAAAGAAATCTATGAAGGAAAAAGGTATAAAAGCTGAAGATGTTAAGAATTTACCTCCTGTTGAAGAAATACATGGTCTTAATTTACCGCTAGTTGAAGAAATACATGGTCTTAATAACCCGACACAGGTAGTAAAGGTAAATTCTCTCTATAGATATGATAAAGCTGAAATCCCTCCTACTAAGTTTGCTAGCCAATACTTAGATGAGTTTGATAACTTTATGCTTAAGCAAGAAGATTTTAATGCTTATGTTGGTAGACAATTGAAACATAATGCTTATATGATTGAACACTTGAGTGATTATATGGCTAATGTTAAAGGTGAACTAAAACTGATTAGTAAACATGCTTCTATGGTTACTACTCAAGTAGAACAAGTAGTTAAAGCTCAGAATGATTTTCTCAATGAATTGAATAGTAAAAATAATGATTTTACTCTTAGAGTGGCTACTAGAACTGATAAAATGACTCAGGAACCTTTGTATCCTGAAGGCCATCCTAAGATAATTGAGCAGGATTCTCAGAGTAATAATATAGATGCACCTAGTCCTTTTAAGAGGAAGAAGAATAAAAATGATAGGACTTTGCATGCTTCTAGTGAACCTGTTATTGGCACACCTGAGAATCCCAATGATATCTCTATTTTTGATGCTGAAACACAATCTGGTAATGAGCATGAACCTAGTGATAATGTTAATAATGATGTTCATGTTGATGCTCAACCTAGTAATGATAATTATGTAGAGACTGAACCTGCTGTTGATCTTGATAACTCACAATAAAAGAATCAACATTATGATAAGAGAGACTTTGTTGCTAGGAAGCACGGTAAGGAAAGAGAACCATGGGTTCAGAAACCGATGCCTTTTCCTCCTAAACCATTCAAGAAAATGGATGATGAGGATTTTGAGCGCTTTGCTAAAATGATTAGACCTATCTTCTTGCGTATGCGTTTGACTGATATGCTTAAAATGAATCATTATACTAAGTACATGAAAGATATTGTTACTAATAAAAGAAAGATACCGGAAGCTGAAATTTCCACCATGCTTGCTAATTATACTTTTAAGGGTGGAATAGCAAAGAAACTTGGAGATCCCGGAGTACCAACTATACCATGCTCCATTAAAAGAAACTATGTTAAAACTGCTTTATGTGATCTTGGAGCCGGTGTTAGTGTTATGCCTCTCTCTTTATATCGTAGACTTGATTTGAATAAGTTGGCACCTACTGAAATATCTTTGCAAATGGCTGACAAATCAACTGCTATACCTGTCGGTATTTGTGAGGATGTGCCTGTTGTGGTTGCAAACGTTAATATTGTAACGGACTTTGTTATTCTTGATATTCTCGAGGACGATAGTATGTCTATTATTCTTGGAAGACCCTTTTTGAATACTACAGGGGCTATTATTGATTGCACCAAAGACAATGTCACTTTTCATGTTAATGGTAATGAGCATACGGTACACTTTCCGAGGAAACAACCTCAAGTCCACAGTATCAATTCTACTGGAATATTTTCAACAATTACCATTGGAGGTTTTGAATTTCCTCTTCCTACTGTCAAGAAGAAATATGATATTCTTATTGTTGGGGATGTGCATATCCCCTTTGAGGTAACCTAGTGTTATTCGAAAATTCTCTGGTTCCATGTTACTCGGTATGAGTTTGTTAACAAGACCTGATCAACCTTGTTAGTGGATTCCTTTTGATGAGCATGAGATGGATGAATTTAGAAAACACAACTCTCTGTACCCTCTTTTTACTTTCTGTTATTTATATTAAATAAAGCAAAAATAGTTTTTTTTCTGTCTGTTTTCTGAATTATCAATGCAATAAAAAATACCCCAAAAATAAAAGTGCTCCAAATGCCCTGGAATTTAAATATGTTTTTTTCTGGAATATTTGAGAATATCTGGCACTAAGAACACAGCAGGGGGAGCAAGTAAAGGAAATATGCCCTAGAGCCAATAATAGAGTTATTATTTATTTCCTTATTTCATGATAAATGTTTATTATTCATGCTAGAATTGTATTAACTGGAAACATAATACATGTGTGAATACATAGACAAACATAAGTGTCACTAGTATGCCTCTACTTGACTAGCTCGTTAATCAAATATGTTAAGTTTCCTAACCATAGACATGAGTTGTCATTTGATTAACGGGATCACATCATGAAAGTGCGTTATATCGACTAGAGGGGGCGAATAGGCGATTTTTATGAATTCTTCACCGAGGAATTTTAGGGTGAGGAAATTCCTTAGCGGAGAACTACTTGCAGCGGAATAAGTACTCAAAAGTAAACATAACAGAACACAAGCATGGTCATCGTGATGAAATGAAGACAAACACAGAGTACGGAAAGCGTAAACACAGGATAACACAGGATAAGACAAACAGACTAAGGAAATTGAATTGAGGAAATTGAGAAAGTCTTCAGTCAAAGTCTTCAAACAGATATGAACAAGCACTCAACACATAAATGAGGAAATGGAAGGGTTGATGAAATGGAACCAGGTAGCTTGGTGAAGATAATGATTTGGTAGGCCAGTTCCAACTGCTGTGACAGTGGTACGTCTGGTTAGGGCAGCTAGGTATTTAAACCTGAGGACACACAGTCCCGGACACCCAGTTCTGAACACGTAGTTCAGAACACTCAGTCCTCACCGTATTTCCCTTGAGCTAAGGTCACACAGACCTCACCCAATCACTCGTGGTAAGTCTTCGGGTGACTTCCGAACCTTCACAGACTTGGTCACTCGGCGATCCACAATTCCTCTTGGGTGCTCTAGACCATGACGCCTAACCGTCTGGAAGATGCACAGTCTTCAAAGGTAACAAGCATCGGATCCATGCAGGATCAATCTCTTCAGTGATGCTCAATCACTTGGGGTTTGTAGGTGTTTGGGTTTGGGTTTTCCTCACTTGATGATTTTCACTCAAAGTCCTCGGAGGATGGGATGCTCTCAAACGACAAGTGTCAGTTTCTCTCGGAGCAGCCAACCAACTAGTGGTTGTAGGGGCGGCTATTTATAGCCTAGGGAGCAACCCGACATGATAAGACATAAATGCCCTTCAATGATATGACCGTTAGATGGATAGATATTTTGGGACAGCTGGCGCATAGCACAACAACAGTCGGAATTTTGAGTATCAAAATCCTCAGGGCTATCATGTTCCTCACTATTTTGAGTTGAGCATCACTTGGGAATTTTTCCTTAGTATTTCCTCGACCCCCTTTAACAGTACGGTGTTTTCTATGACTCAAGAAAGAGAAAATGAAATTACAAAAACAAAAGTCTTCACGCTTCATGTTCCTCGAATGAATACCAAGTCTTCAAGGTCACATCAATTTCTTCACTTTCAAAGTCTTCAGAAAGTCTTCAGAAAGTCTTCAGTCGAAGAACTTCATTTTTAGGGGTTGACTTTCTCTGTAAATATCAAGTTTCTCATAGACTTATAGACCCGTGTACACTCACAAACGCATTAGTCCCTTAACCTATAAGTCTTCAATAAACCAAAATCACTAAGGGGCACTAGATGCACTTACAATCTCCGCCTTTTTGGTGATTGATGACAATATAGGTTAAGTTTTCAACGGGGATAAACATATGAAGTGTAACTACTAATATTGAGGAATTTGATTGCAAGATATAGAAGAACTCCCCCTGAAGATGTGCATAGTGAGGAATTTGCTTTTGAAGCAATGCACACTTGAAGAGTTGAATCATGGAGATCTCCCCCTATATCTAGTAATTCATACACGCATTTGACATATAACAGTGAAGAATTTGAAATGCATGATGAAATATGGTGACTGATGTAATTCAGCATGCGTGCAATAATATTTAACAAGGAATAAGCATGCAGAAAAACACATCAAGAGTATCAGAGCACCATCGGGTTTAAGTTTACAACTCGATCCAATAAAAGTCTCAGAAGAACGAGAGTTGTAACTTGAAAAAAATGCCCATATAGAAAGACCCGCTTGAAGACTAACTCAAAATTCTCCCCCTTTGTCATCAAATGACCAAAAGGATCGAATATGAGGGCTAACGCCCCTGAAGAATATCAAGTTGATGAAGGAGCGCCAGCGTAGTTGGGGTCGTTTGTCGTAGTAGGACCTGCCGCAGTGTCGTCCAAGTCTTCATTTTCATCAGTCTCGCGCGATGAAGAATATGAGCTGGCCACCAGAGAAGGAACCTTGACCTTCTTGAATTTCTTCGGTGGAGGTGCAGACCAGTCAAAATCTTCTTTGAGACCCATGTTCTTCAGATCTTCTTCACCATACAGATGTGACAGGATTGCCCAGGTGCGACCGAAGACTTGATGGAGGTAGTAGTGGTTTTTCTTCACTGCATTGTGTGTGGCAGTCATGTTGTGAAGAAGTGAACCAAACTGGCGCTTAACCCATTTGTGATTTCGATCCACCTTTTGGTGAAGACTAAGCAGAAGTTCACGGCCAGTCATCACGCACGGAGCAGTGGCTTGATGAGTGGACTTGGGTGCATTGGCAGAGTCATGTGTGGCAGAGTCATCATTGGTGGAATAAGATGCTGCTTTGCGAAACTGATCATCCAATGGACGAATGCCTTCATCTATTACAGCTGGTGCCTTGCCCTTTCCATCAATTGAGGAATATGTCTGCTTGAGGACTTCAATTGGGGGCAAGTAGCTGAGGTGATTCTGGAAATCAGCTTTGTAGTTGAGTGAAGACATTGTCCCGAGGAATCTCATAATCCAA
This sequence comes from Triticum aestivum, assembly GCF_018294505.1. NCBI lineage: Eukaryota > Viridiplantae > Streptophyta > Magnoliopsida > Poales > Poaceae > Triticum > Triticum aestivum. Next base: position 491,144,976 of record NC_057800.1, on the reverse strand, counting down.
GGTGCATAAGGCTTCAGCTCAAACGGAGACAGTGCAACATTTGCCATAGTCCTCATGAAGAAATCGTGATAATTGACAGGAATGCCATGAACGATGTTGAATACCAGATTCTTCATGATGCCAACAATTTCCTCATCAGATGAGTTGTGGCCTTTGATAGGACTGATTGTCCTTGTAAGAATACGATAGACAGTTCTGGGCACGTACAACAATTCCTTCACGAGGAATTTGGTTCTTGGTGCTTGACCTAGCTTTAAAGGTTTCATCAGCACCTACATGTAATGATGTGTGAGCTCAGGTTCACTGTAGATGCAGCGAGCTTCTTCAAGAGGAGGACTGAGTGGTAGAGCACGAAGCAATTCAGAGGCTGGTGCAGTGTAGTGAGTGTTTTCAGACATCCAGTCCAACACCCAGGAATTCACATCTTCAGCATCTCCAGTGATGTGCAGCATTGCATAGAATTGAAGAATCAGTTCTTCATTCCAATCACAGATGTCAGAGCAAAAGTTTAGCAGTCCAGCGTTGTGAAGAACACTGAGGACTGGTGCGAAGCACGGCAGAGATTCCATATCCACGTGAGGAATATGCTCATGGTAGAAGATCTTCTCCTTGTTGAACAACACTGAGGAATAGAAATTGGCTTGACTAGCAGTCCAGAAACGCCTCTTCCTAATGCGAGCAGAGTTATATGGGTTGTAGTCTTCGAAGAATACGTGCTCGCCGAAGAAATCATCAGTCTTGAACTTTTGCTTGCGTGAGAATGGGTCCTTTGGCTTCGGCAGAGGAGTGTCAGTGAGTTGCACCACGACCTCAGGAATCTCAATCGCAGGTTCTTCAGGCTGAGGAATTTCTGGTTCCTCCTCAGTGGCAGTCTGCGTCGTTGGTTGTTCAGCAGCAACAGTTTCTTCAGCGCTAGTGACTGGAATTTCCTCATGGACAGATGCAGTGGGATGAGTTTCTTTAGAGCCCATTTGTACAGTTTGTGTGGGGGACTGAGGAATTTGCTGTAGAGGGGTGAACATTGGAGAGTTTGGATGCTGACTTTCCCAAAATTCATCACTGATTATGGGTGTGGAGCAACCAACGTCCACATTTTCATCTTCCATTTCTTCAATGTCAGTCTCTTCAGCTGTGAACTGAGGCATAGGCGAGGAGATGATAGGTGTTGAAGTGATCGCATCCACTTCAATTTCTTCATCCAACGGTTCAGACGAAGCAGTAGAAGAAGTATCTTCATCAGATCCGCTGGGGATCACATATTCTTCATCAAAAGGAACAAGGTCCTTTGATGGCCTGGTTGAGATGGGAACAACATCAATGGGATTTGCAAATGAACTTGTCATAGGCTTCATTTTCTTCGGAGCTGAAGAATCTGAAGCAGTTGATGCTTTCCTTTTCTTCACTACAGCACGCTCTGCAGCCTTGGTCTTCTCCACATCTGATGCAGATGGAAGGATTGGAGTTGAAGTTGGTGCAGGAGCAGCTGAGGAATCTGGTTGATTTTCTTCAGGCACAACTGATGCAGTTGCCCTGAGTTCTTCATTTTCTTCAGGCGCACCAGTAGTGGGTGCCCTGGCAATTTCTTGTACTGCGCTTTCTTCACTCTGGAATGCAGTCATCAGCCCTGGAACTCACATTTTCTTCAGCAACCTGATTGTCATCAGCGGTGCTGGCATTTTCTTCAGTAGGCTGAGCGGATGCATCAGCCTGAGGAATTTCCTGTTGCGTTGGGGCTGCAACATTTGAGGTGAACTGTTCTGTGATCTTTACAAATCTGACTTTGGCTCCCAGCCAGTCAGCATAATAGCGATCAAATTCATCACTCAGTTTCTTGATTTTAGATTGGAGAGCAACAAGTTCTTCAGGTGAAAGCTTCAGAACGTTTTGCTTTAGAAAGCGCTCTTTCTTGTACTGCGCTTTCTTCACTCTCCTCCCCTGTTCAAACTTCCATTTCTCTTCTTGTATGAAGTGAGTCAACATGTGACTTTGACCAGGAGTTAGCTTGAAATCAGGCAAGGGGGTGTTGGGGTCCTTGTGCCAAACATCAATGTAGTCGAGGATCAACTTGGGATCCAAAAGCAGTGGCACCTCTGATCCTTTGGCTCTAGCAGCCCTTACTTGCCTGTCTCTAATGATTTATGCAAATTCATCGTCATCAGCTTCATCTTCATCAGACAGTACTTGGAAAGCGACTTATTTCTTTTGAGGACTTGGGCGAGGACCTCGTCCAGCAATGACCTTTGTCTTCAGCAGTGAGGGGACAGCTGAGGAAGTTGGTGCAGCTGAGGAACTATCTGAGATACCTGAGGCAATGGAGATGCCTGCAGTCTTTTGGCACGAGGCGAGATGCACAGGTGCTGAGGATTTAGTCGGAATAGCTGAGGGCTTAGGCGGAGGAGCTGAGGACTTTGGAGGAACAGGAGCAGCATGAGGAATTGGCTGTGAGGGCTTTGAGGATTCTGGCCGTGAGGGCATTGCTGAGGAACTTGGCATTGAGGGCCTTGTTGGTGAAGCACTTGGCTTACACGCAGGCTTCTTTGACATAGCCTTCTTTGGCTTGACAACAAAGGCCTCAGCAGAGGCAGCAGCAGCAGATTCTTCATTGAATTTCCTCACTACTTCTTTGGCTTGCTTAGCCAACTTGCCTTGGCGCTTGGCCCATTCATTAGGATAGTCCTCACCGCGCTTGAGGCTGGTGGGATCAGTGATTTGGCCAGGTGCCAATGGAGCTCTTAGGCATGGAGGATTGAGTGCGAATTTCTTCATATACTTAAGAGTGACATATCTGTACTCCCTCCATTCTCTTGCCCATCTCCTCTCTATCTTCTTAATGCGCACTTTGCGCTCATTCTTGGTTTCCTCAGTAGGTGTGCAGTACCCAGCATATATTTCATCAGGGATCTCAAACGCTGTATTTACCTCAGGCCTCTTTCCTCCCTTCTGTGTCTTCTTACCATCAGCCATTTTCTTCAGTTGAGGAATTTGAACAATTGAATTTTCTTAAGAAGTATGCAACTTTTCATCGAGGGACGCTGCAAATGAGTTAAGTTGATGAGAACCTAGTGATTCAGCAGCTGACATGTGTACCTGTGAACAGAGTATAGTTGCGAGGAATTTGGAGAGGTCATATGCGTTCTCAGAGGGTTTTTCAAAAGAACAAGTTTGAGGAATTTGACTAGATGAGTCTTGAAGAATTTCACTAAGCGTTCTTTGTCTTAGGTTCCAGAGTTGTATAGATCGAAGATCCACACAATTGAGGAATCTTGAAGAAAAATGATGCTTAGAGAAACGAATCAAGAACAGATGATTTGTGAGGTGTTTAGTGTGTGAAACTATGAAGAAAAACACCTTTGAAGATTTTGAAGATAATCAGTCGAATCAACGAGGGTAGTAAAAGTAACTTTTAATTAACCTGGACGAAGAACACGATGAACTGGAGTGAGGAGATGTGAAGTTCATCTGTGCAGATCTTCCACGCCCTAACTTGGCGGAGGAAGATGGCTACGGCGGCGGCAGAGTGAAGATTTCCGCGGTCGGCGCGAGTACGTCGGTGACGAGGTCGAGGCAGTGAAGCTCTTCCTCACCGGCGGCGATGAAGTAGCGGCGGTGCTAGGGTTTGAGAAGCTCGAGCTGGAGAGAGAGGTCGAGCGGAGTAAAAGAAGTGAGGAAGGGGCGGAGGGGTATTTATAGCCACGGTGAAAAAACTGCTCGCCCGAAGAAATTGGACGAACGTGCCCCTGACCCTTCTCATTCGCTTGACATGTGTCACCCACATACTGAGAGGTGGAGATCGTGTGCGATCGTGGGTGAGTGGATAAGTATAACGTGGGATGCGGAACGGTTTGAGCGGCAAAGCCGAAAATTTAGATAAGATAGGTTTTAAAGTTCCGTATGCAATTTCTTCAGCTGACAAGGACACAGTGAAGATTTTGAATGAGTTTCAAATAGAACACACATGAAGAATTTTTGAGCAGATTGGGTTGAGTATAGCATAGAGGGGAAGGGTCCGATCAGATTCACTTAGCAGAAAACCAACTTGAAGAATTAGCAATAAGTGAATGCTGTAGAGGACATAAACTCATATATATATATATAGCCAATGAAGAAAAACGACAGAAACAGTGAAGACTATGCAAAGTTGACGAATATGAATAATTTGAGGAATTTCAACTTTTGGTAGTGGCGTGACCCACCGTATAAGAATGATGATTTCAGACACCGCGTACAATTATCGTAGGGTTCTGAGAATCGAATTCTTCATTAATTTCTTCACACTAAGAGTGTTATTCTTCATTGATTGAATAAAAACGTTTCTTCATGTGTTGCACATCTAAGTCATCAATTTTGCATAAGTGTAAGGATAAGTGTCCTTTTCAAAGAACATTTGAAGATTCTAGGATATTTAGCTCACACCGCAACTTGCTAAATCTCTTCTCATCCAAGGGCTTAGTGAAGATATCGGCTAGCTGTTCTTCAGTATTCACATGCTCAATAGAAATCTCGCCCTTCAACACATGATCACGAAGAAAATGATGACGAATCTGAATGTGCTTTGTCTTCGTGTGCTGAACTGGATTGTGAGAAATCTTGATGGCACTCTCATTGTCACAGAAGAGAGGCACATTCTTCATGTTGATGCCATAGTCCTTGAGAGTTTGCTTCATCCATATCAATTGTGCATAGCAAGAACCAGCGGCAATGTACTCAGCTTCAGCAGTAGATAGTGATACGCAGTTCTGTTTCCTCGAAGACCAATAGACCAAAGATCGTCCGAGGAAATGACATGTACCACATGTTAACTTGCGGTCCACACGATCACCAGCATAGTCAGAGTCAGAATATCCAAAGAGATCAAAAGCCGAGCCCTTGGGGTACCATAATCCAAGTGTTGGTGTGTGAGCTAGATATCGAAGAATATGCTTCACAACCTTATGGTGTGATTCATTCGGTGTAGCTTGAAATCGGGCACACATGCAAACAGTAAGCATTATATCTGGCCTAGATGCACATAAGTACAATAAAGAGCCAATCATGGAGCGGTATACCTTATGATCGAAGTCAATACCATTTTCTTCAATTCACAGATGGCCACTTGTGGGCATAGGAATTTTGACGCCTTTGCAATCTTGCATGCCGAATTTCCTTAGTACATCCTTGAGGTATTTCTCTTGAGATATGAATATGCCATTGCGTTGTTGACGAATTTGAAGACCTAAGAAGAATTTCAACTCTCCCATCATAGACATTTGATATTCTTCACTCATCATATAGGCAAATTCATCACCATAACGTTGGTCAGTACAAGCAAAGATAATATCATCAACATATATTTGGCACACAAACAATTCACCATCATAAGATTTAGTAAAAAGAGTAGGGTCGAGTGAACCGGGTTTGAAGCCTTTCGTCATGAGGAATTCCTTCAAAGTATCATACCAAGCCCGTGGGGCCTGCTTGAGGCCATAGAGGGTGAGGGAGTCCTAGATTAGGGGGTGTCCGGATAGTCGGACTATACCTTCAGTCGGACTCCTGGACTATGAAGATACAAGACTGAATACTTCGTCCCGTGTCCGAAAGGGACTTTCCTTGGCGTGGAAGGCAAGCTTGGCGATACGGATATGTAGATCTCCTACCATTGTAACCGACTTTGTGTAACCCTAACCCTCTCCGGTGTCTATATAAACCAGAGGGTTTTAGTCCGTAGGACAACATATAGAACAACAATCATACCATAGGCTAGCTTCTAGGGTTTAGCCTCTCCGATCTCGTGGTAGATCTACTCTTGTACTACCCATATCATCAATATTAATCAAGTAGGACGTAGGGTTTTACCTCCATCAAGAGGGCACGAACCTGGGTAAAACTTCGTGTCCCTTGCCTCCTGTTACCATCCGGCCTAGACGCACAGTTTGGGACCCCCTACCCGAGATCCGCCAGTTTTGACACCGACATTGGTGCTTTCATTGAGAGTTCCTCTGTGTCATCGCCGTCAGGCTTGATGGCTTCTACGATCATCAATAGCGATGCAGTCCAGGGTGAGACCTTCCTCCCCGGACAGATCTTCGTATTTGGCGGCTTGCACTGCGGGCCAATTCACTTGGCCATCTGGAGCAGATCAAAAGCTATGCCCCTGGCCGTCAGGTCAGATTTGGAAGTTTAAACTACACGGCTGACATCCGCGGGGACTTGATCTTCGACGGATTCGAGCCACTGCCGAGCGCGCCGCACTATCACGATGAGCATGATCTAGCTCTGCCGCCGAACAGTGCCCTGGAGGCCGCACCCGCACCGGCTTCGACCCTTAATTCGGAGCCAACTGCACCAATCGAGGATGGGTGGTTGGACGCCGCCTCGGGGGATGCGATCCCAACGGCGATCAAGCCGAACACCAGCCCCGCACTCCGCGAGACTCGTGACTCCAAGGAGCCGGACTCCTCTCCGGACTCCGAACCCTCCGCGCCCCTGCCGATCGAATCCGATTGGGCACCGATCATGGAGTTTACTACCGCGGACATCTTTCAGCACTCGCCTTTCGACGACATTCTGATGATACTAAAGTCTCTCTCTTTATCAGGAGAGCCCTGGCTGGACTACGGTCGGCAAGGTTGGGATACGGACGATGAAGAAATTCAAAGCCCACCCATCACCCACTTTGTAGCCACTGTCGACGATTTAACCGACATGCTTGACTTCGACTCCGAAGACATCGACAGTGTGGACGCCGATGAAGGAGACGATGAAGAACCAGCGCCTATTGGGCCCTGGAAAGCCACCTCGTCATATGACATATACATGGTGGACGCACCAAAAGATGACGACGAGGAGCGGAAGGACGCACCGAAGGCTTGTTCCCTCGAGAAGCAGTTAAAGCGGCGACGCAAGGCGCCGCCCCAAATCCCGCCTCGACAGAAATAACGATCACACAGACCCAGTGCTGGAGCAGAGCAAACCGCTGCCGGACAACGACAATTCGGATAATCAAACCGAACAAACAAATTCTATCAAGGATAATGGTCCGGACGACATAACGCCGGACAATCACCCGGAGCAGCAGAATGCCCGTAAAAGGCTTGTTGCTACCACGAGGAGTCTTAAAAAGCAGAAGCAAAGGCTCAAAGCTGCGCAAGACACACTCCAAATCAAATGGAGTAAAATACTCAACACAGCAGCGAGGTACGGCGACAATCGCCCCTCCAAAAGCTACCCAAAGCGGAAGCTGCTACCTGAATTCGATGAGGAGGCCTCAGACCCCCCACAACCAAATATCAAAGCAGCCACCTGGCCGGATAGACGACCCTCTACCAACACAGAGTGGCATACAACGCCACTCACAATACAACACGCGACCCATGCGAGGGCTCGCACCTAAAGGACGGCGCAACAAGATCCATCTATGGACCACGCAGGTGCGCCCCAGCATACAATGCAACACAACAAACATTCGAACAACGCGGTACACCCAGCTACAGGGGTGCCGCACACCCCCTATGTTTCACTGATGAGGTGCTGGACCATGAATTTCCAAAGGGATTCAAACCCGTAAACATAGAGACATACGACGGAACAACATACCCTGGGGTCTCGATTGAGAACTACTGAAAGTGCGTTATATCGACTAGAGGGGGGGTGAATAGGCGATTTTTATTAAAGTCTTCAAAACATGGGAGTTATGAAGACAAACGATAGAGATAAACCTAATACCCTGCAGCGGAAGGTAGACTACACTAGGCAAGCCATAGTCAAGTATTCAATAGAGTGAAAGCACAATGACTAATAGTAGCAATGTAGTAAGGATCAGGTAGGAAGATATTGTGAAGCCAAACAGAACTAGCAGTCACTCAGTGAAGACAAAAGATAGTGCAAACATACAATGACTTCACAAGGAGTAACAGTAAGTAAAGGGAAGGGAAGATGAAACCAGTGACTCGTTGAAGACAATGATTTGTTGGACCAGTTCCAGTTGTGACAACTGTACGTCTGGTTAGGGCGGCTAGGTATTTAAACCTTAGGACACACAGTCCTGGACACCCAATCCTGAACACTCAGCTCAGGACACCCAGTCCTCACCGTATTCCCCTTGAGCTAAGGTCACACAGACCTCGCCCAATCACTCTGGTAAGTCTTCAAGGTAGACTCCCAAACCTTCACAGACTTCGTTCACCGGCAATCCACAATGTCTCTTGGATGCTCAGAACGCGACGCCTAACCGGCTGGAGGATGCACAGTCCTCAAGTGTAATAAGTCTTCAGATCACACAGACAAGAAGACTTAAGTGATGCCTAATTCTCTTTGGCTCTGGGTGGTTAGAGCTTTATCCTCACAAGGAATTCTCTCTCTCAAAGGCTTCGAGGTGGGTTGCTCTCAAACGACAAAAGCCGTACTCTCAATCTGAGCAGCCAACCGTTTATGGTTGTAGGGGGTGGGCTATTTATAGCCACTTGGCAACCCGACCTGATTTGTCCGAAATGACCCTGGGTCACTAAGGAACTGACACGTGTTCCAACGGTCAGATTTCAAACTCACACGGCAACTTTACTTGCGCTACAAGCAAAGCTGACTTGTCCGACTCTGGACAAGATTCGCTCTCATAGTCTTCACTCGAAGACATAGGTTTTTGGTTAGGCATCACTTCAGTCATTCTGACTGGTTCTCTTGGACCCCACTTAACAGTACGGTGGTTCCTATGACTCAACACAAAAGAAAAAGAACTATGAAAGATCTAAGTCTTCGAGCTCCATAGGCTTCATGTGGCGTCTTCTCTTGTCATAGTCTTCAATGTGAATATCTTCATATACCACCTTTGACTTCAATGTCTTCATACATTTTTAGGGGTCATCTCTGGTAGGAAAACCGAATCAATGAGGGACTTCTACCTGTGTTATCCTGCAATTCTCACAAACACATTAGTCCCTCAACTAGGTTTGTCGTCAATACTCCAAAACTAACTAGGGGTGGCACTAGATGCACTTACAATCTCCCCCTTTTTGGTGATTGATGACAAACTAGTTGAAGTTTTCAACGGGGAATATAATCTGTGAAATTGTGAAGGATAAGGAATTGTCTTCATAAGTTGCAAGGGCTCCCCCTAAAGATGTGCATATAAGTAATTTGCTTTTGGAATGCAAATGCACATGGCAGGATGTACTTATGGAGATCCACTTCAACTTATGATGACAATCCACTATGCATGTGAAAGTATATGCAAATGGAAAATGGACGTCTGCAGAATGATCTAAGTGCGGAATTTATCGTCGCACATGCGGAATTTATCATCGCAAAACAAAGTGGCAGATAAGTAGCAGACGACCATCGAGTTTAAGTGTTACAACTCAAAGAACCAAATGTAGCAAAACAAGAGTTGTAAGCACGAAGCAAAATATAAAGCACCCGCCCATATGAACCCGCTTGAAGACTATCAACCTCATATGCTTCTCCCCCTTTTGTCAGTAAGGACCAAAAAGGTTTGAAGACATAGAGCATCTACTCCTTCCCATGAGGAGTAGGTGAAGTAGCAGGGTCGTTGGTGGTGTTTGGCGGTGCTGAAGAGCTTGGAGCAGAGTTGAAGCGTGCTGAAGGAGGTGGCGGTGAAGTAGCATCGTCTTTGTCTTTGATAACTCTGGCAGTCACTGTTGCAGCAGATGAAGAGAACTCAGAGTCTTCAAGGGATGGAGTTCCTAGCAGCACAACTCTTCGAGAGGTGTGGAGTCAAACTTGAATCGCTCAGTGAAGCCATCCGCTTGAAGATCATCTTCAGAACACATCATCGTTAGCCCTTTCCATGTGCGGCGACAGGTTTCATGGGTAACGAAAGCATTCTTGGTGGCAAGATTGCAAATGCGATTATCATCCACCAAGAGGCTTTTCATCTGACGCTTTAGCCAGTCATGATGCCTATCCTATTTCTGATGAAGAGCCACAAGAAGCTCTCGGTCGTTGAGAACACAAGTGCGCTTCTTGGGTCTTGGAGCAGTTGTACTATCAGTGGCTTCAGTGGAAGCAAGGTGTGGTGCACGTGTAGTGCCAGCCAAAGGATACAGTCGAGTGACTACTTCAACTCCTTCAACATTCTGAGAGAAACTCTGATGCTCTGCGTTCTGAAGACTTAGAGGTTCCTTTGCAGGCTCAGGATAGATGGCTTCAGTAGAGATATCCACATCAGGCAGAAAAATCCTATGATTGCGAGCAGACGGCTGATATGAGATATCGGAGTGAAGTTTAATTAGCCGCATTACCCATGGGGCGTAGAACTTCAAGCCAAACAGATCAGAGCCTGATGCAGCAAGTTGGCGGATGAATAAGTCTTGTGCATTGAAGCATTTTCCATGAAGAATATAGAAGACCAAAGTCTTCATTGCACCCTCAATCTTGGCATTTGGAGAGTGCCCTTTAATGGGCCAGAGAGTTCGCCTGATGATGTGATAGATGATTCTTGGCAGATACTCAAGGTCTTCAACGAAGAACTCCATGGGATATGCAGCATCTTGGGGCAATGGCTTCATCATGCTGAGCATCTGACTCATATCAGGTTCCGACCTCTTAAATATGCTCTCAATAGCTTCACTATGCAACTAACAGCCATGCTCGTAGAGATCGCCAGGAGTGGGCAAACCAGTGAGCTCAATGATGTCAAATGCATTGGCTTCGTGATGAACGTTTCCGGTCATCCACTCCAGGACCCAAGTCTTCGGATCTCTGCTGTACCCGCGGATTGAAGTGTGGCATAGAATTGAAGCAGCAGCTCTTCATTCCAATGCTCTTGGTCAGTAACGAACGGCAGCAGTCCAACTTCCTTGAAGCAATCCAAAGCTTCTTCCAGATAGGGTAGACCAGCTATAGCTTCAATTTCAAGGCGCTTGTGTGGGAAGATGCGACCTTGGTTGTAAAGAATGCATGAGTAATAGCTTCGCTGAGGATAGCTCCAGAACCGATCAGATGATATCCTTTCCCTTGAGTAGGGGTTCCTAGAGCTATCGAAGAATGTGTTGTCTGCCGTGAAGCCATTGATATTGAAGGAGCCAGGTGCTGATGCAGGACCTGGGAACCTTGGCAATCTTGGGATTGGCTTCTGTACCTGAGGCCTGTGCTCAATATGATAGTCGAATTGGGGACCAGCAGCAGACTCAGGAACAGAAGTGACAGGATCAGTGGCTTCGCTGTCTTCTGAAGCTTTTGTTGGGGAGGGCTCCACATTAGCTTCATTGGTGGTTGTGGCAGCCTCAAGATTTTCATCCTCCACTTGATGAGCTGGAGGGTCGGTCACAAGCACGTTCTCCTTGAGAACTGCTTCTTGGTGGGACAGGGGAGTGGGATCTTGTGGGACTCTTTATTCCGCGGCTGATGCAGCCAGATTATCTTCAGCAGAGACTTGAGGCCTTGGACCTTTGCGAAGCCTACGCAACGCGGGCGACGCCTGTGGAGTTGGAGTGGGCTCGGCCTCATAGTCTTCTTCCTCTTGTGGGCGATCTGCCCATGAAGCATCTTGTGCAATTGGCGTCAGTGGACGACCGATGCTGATGAGTTCGCTATTCTGAGGAAGGACTGCACCATCTACTACATGGTCATGTTGACCAATGTCTTCAGCAGCGATGGGATCAGCTGCTGGAAAGTCTTCAGCTTCATGAGCCTCTATGGAAGCAGGCTCATGGACTGTCAGTTGTCGTTCAGCTTCAGGATAGACCATAGAAATGGGTTCAACTATCAAAGGCTCTGTGGGAGCAGCCTAATCTTTCTTGGTCTTCCTCTTCTTCTTGGAGGGGGCAGTAGGAGAGGCTTCAGAATGTTTCCTCTTCCTGGCTTCAGCCTCAGTAGTCCTTGTCTTCTTAAGCTCTGAAGCGGTTGACCGGCCTTTTGGCTTCGAGCCAGTCATTCTAGTTGGGAAGATAATCGGAACTGCTTCCTCCCTTGGTGCATCAGGTTCAGCCATAGCAGGCTTCTTCTTCTTCTTTGCGGCCATCCTGGGGTCGATGCCAGGACACCCAAGGGCCTTGCGCTTCTTAGCCTCATTATAGGCTTGCACACATCTGTCAGCCAGAGTCTTCATGCACTCACGCGAACCCTGAGCTTCTGCACGTTTCTTCATAAAGGCTTCCTTTAGCTCGTGCATCATGATCTTGAAGTTCTTCACTTCTTGCACGCTGAGCTTGGCCATATGCTTCTTGAACTGAGCCTTTTCATAGTCAATCTTTTGCTTCAGTTCAATGATGCGCTGGGCGACAGCTAGCTCTGAAGCAATGGCGCCATGGAAGGCGACACTGAGGCCAATGGGTAGCTGCAGATCTTCGAAGCTGATGTTGGGCGTGTCAAACCACTCATCAATGAAGTTGTGGATGATTGTCACATCAAAGAGAGGCAGATCATTAAAGATTTCTGCTTCTTCTTTGCTCTTGATGAGTTGCTCAAGAGCGTCATCTGCAAGATCTTCATCACTTGACAGATCAATGTCATCATTGCGCAGAATGGCAGCAGCTGTTAGCTCTTGGCCTGTGTGTGGCAGAGGCATCTTGACCTTCTGGGGCTTGGAGATGCGAGATAAATCTTCGGACTGCACACTGTCTTCAGGAGGTGCAGTTGCTAGTGGCTTCGCCCGTGAGATTTTTGGTGAAGGGGAAGGCTTTGAAGCTTTAGGCTTCTTTAGCTTCTTTGTCTTTGGTACTGCAGGCGCTTCTTCTGATTTAGCGTCAGCTGCAGGCTCATTCACTGCAGTCCCTTGAACCAAGATACGGGTGATGAGGCCTTCGAGGTTGTAGAAAGGGCCGATGACATTTGGTTCTGCATCTCGTGTGCCATCTGCCCTTGGTGTTGAGGGACCAGGGTTGAAGTCCAACCCCAAAGTCTTCTTGTTCTGCTTCGCTAAGTTCTGGGCAAATTGGAAATTGCGCTTGAACAGATTGTCGTCATGACACCATAGTAGTGACGATGGGTGTGCATCAGCAGGCTGTGGCCCACGGACCATGCAGGGATAGAAGCCTTGTTTAATGGCTTCATCTCTGGATCTGGGTAGAAGATTCTTGTATAGGATGTCTCCCCATGGTCTCTTGATGGCGTTTTTCTCAGCATATTCTTGGGTTACAAATCGGTATTTGAACCATTGTTCTTCCCAATATCTTCAAATCCATTGGATTCGGGTCTTGCGCTGATTGTAATCCTCTTCAGGATCTGTCTTGTATAGTTTTGAGAGGTCATCTGGCAGATCTCTGGATGTTTCTCCACGACGCTTTCTGCCACCCTTCCTTGCTGTTTTCTCTGAAGCCATAAACTTTAACTTGAAAGGCTTCAACACGTTCAAAGGCTTCAAAGGTTTTTGCTTGCTGGACCAACAAGAACTGGCTTCGGGAGAATTTATGTGATGCTGTAAGAATTCTGCAAATGAATGCAAACTATGAGAACCAAAGGATTCTCCCACGGACATGTACCTGTGACAGCATTAAGGTGCGAGGGAAGGGGAAGAGGTCATATGCATTCTCAGAAGATTTTGAAGATAAATCAGTTTAGAAGACATTGACCTCATCGTGCGAAGACATTCACTCATAGATAAGGAGTTGGTTCCAGATTTGTACGAATCCACAGATCAGTACAAGTGAGGAATCTAACTACTTTGTGAAGCACAAGTGAATATACTAGGCATGTTATGAGATGCAGTATGAGAGAGATCTAACTTGTGTGAATAGAAACTGCTTGTGGTAGAAAGTGACAAATCCATAGGATCAACGGTGCTGTAAAAAGGAAGTTTTATTTACCACACTAAGAACTGCTAGACGGAGTGGAAGATGAGGCCGAGCAGTTCGATCTTCCGTGCCCTAACTTGGCGACGGAGGACACCTACGGCGACGGCGGAGAGGACGATGTCCACGGTCAGCGTGAAGACGGCGTCGGAGAGGTTGCGGCAGCGAAGCGCTTCATCGCCGGCGTCGTCGAGGGCTAGCGGTGGCGCTAGGGTTCGTGTGAGAGTGGAAGAAGAGATAATGACCGCTGTGAAGTGTGTATTTATAGGTACATGGGCGGCACTGCGCTATTACACAGGTGCCCCTGGCGATTTGCATCTGAGGAACACGTGGCCATTATGCGGAATTTTGGGGTTTGTTCCACGTCCCACGCACGCCTTGATTGTCGGGTGGTCGTTCCTACTTCTCCGGGTTTCATGTGGAGGAATGAGCATTGAAAACAGACTTAATGGTTGTCTCTGTATCTTCTGCTGACAAGGACGCAGAGAAGACATTCGACAGTTTCAATAGAATGCATATGATTTGGAGAGATAGAATTTGAGATAGAAAGCATAGAGAGGTCAGGGTCCGATCACATTCACTTAGTTCAAAAGATTCAACAAGAAGACATAGCTATAAGTGAATGCTGTAGAGGACAGAACACTAGTATATATATATATGTCAACATAGTGAAGATAATCATGAAGGTATGTTGAGATCGAAGCCAAACCAAATGTGAAGACATTGCAAGGTAACGCCATGAGTGAAACACTTCAAAATAGAACGTTTGGTGGTGGCGTTACCCACCATATAGGAAGTATTAGACCCAGACACGGCGCACAATTATCGTGGCGCTCCGAAGTCAAATTCCACATTAATGTATTCACACTTAGAATGTATGTCTTCATTGATTGAAGATATACTTTACTTTGTGTGTTGCACATCTAAGTCATCAATATGCATAAGGGTTAGGATGTGTGCCTGATCACAGGACATTTGAGGATTCCAGGATATTTAGCTCACACCGTAACTTGCAAAATCTCTTCTCATCCAAGGGCTTGGTGAAGATATCTGCCAATTGCTCTTTAGTGTTGACGTGTATGATATCAATGTCTTCCTTCACAACATGATCTCTGAGAAAGTGATGACGAATTTCAATGTGCTTTGTCTTCAAGTGCTGAACTGGATTGTTGGCAATCTTGATAGCGCTTCGTTGTCGCAGTAAAGTGGCACTTGCTTCAGTTGAATGACATAGTCCTTGAGTGTTTGCTTCATCCACAGAAGCGGAGCGCAGCAAGATCCAACAGCAATGTATTCAGATTCAGCAGTGGAGAGAGATACACAGTTCTGCTTCTTTGAAGACCAACATACAAGTGATCGTCCCAGAAAGTGACATGTGCCTGATGTAGACTTGCGATCAACTTTCTCACCAGCATAATCAGCATCCGAGAATCCAACCAGATCAAACTCTGAGCCCTTTGGATACCATAATCGTAGAGTTGGGGTGTGAGCCAAATATCGAAGAATTCGCTTCACAGCTAAGTGATGCGACTCCTTTGGTGCCGCTTGAAATCGAGCACACATGCAAACACTAAGCATAATATCTGGCCTAGATGCACATAGATAAAGTAAAGAACCAATCATGGAGCAGTATACCTTTTGATCAAACTCTTTACCATTGTCGTCGGGACCCAGATGATGTTTGGCTGGCATTGGTGTTGTGAAGCCTTTGCAGTCTTGCATACCAAACTTCTTCAGGCAATCTTTGAGATACTTCTCTTGAGATATGAAGATGCTGTTGCGTTGTTGTCGTATTTGAAGACGAGGAAGAACTTCAGCTCTCCCATCATGGACATCTGATATTGCTCTTGCATCATATATCCAAACTCTTCACTGTACTTCTGATTGGTGCAGCCGAAGATAATGTCATCCACATATATTTGGCACACAAATAGTTCACCATCATATGTCTTCGTGAAGAGAGTGGGGTCTAGGGAACCAGGTATGAAGCCTTTGCTCTTCAGGAAGTATTTGAGTGTGTCATACCAGGCCCGAGGGGCTTGTTTGAGACCATACAGTGCCTTGTTGAGCTTGTATACCATGTCAGGATGTTTTGGATCTTCAAAGCCAGGCGGTTGTGCAACATACACTTCTTCTTCAATCTTGCCATTGAGAAAAGAAATCTTCACATCCATTTGATATAGAAGTATGTTATGATGATTTGCATAGGCCAGCAGTATGCGTATGGCTTCAAGTCTAGCCACAGGAGCAAATGTTTCATCGAAGTCAATGCCTTCCACTTGAGTATATCCTTGAGCAACGAGACGAGCTTTGTTTCTGACAACTTGACCATGCTCATCTTGCTTGTTGCGGTATATCCATTTGGTTCCTATTATATTGTGCTTCCGTGGATCAGGACGCTTAACCAGTTCCCATACATTATTCAGCTCAAACTGTTGAAGCTCTTCTTGCATAGCTTGAATCCATTCAGGTTCCATGAAGGCTTCTTCAACTTTCTTGGGTTCTGTTATTGAGACGAATGCGAAGTGCCCACAGAAATTTGCTAGCTGAGTTGCCCTTGAACGAGTGAGTGGACCGGGTGCATTGATGCTATCAATTATTCTTTCAATCTGCACTTCATTGGCAACGCGAGGATGTACAGGGCAAAGACTTTGCTCTTGCTGATCATTGTCGTTGTTAAAAGGAATGTCTTCAGGCTGAGCATTGTCTTCATGTTGATCAGGTGCTGAGATGATAAGTTCTTCTTCAGGATGAGCTTCAGAAGGTATAATTTCTCTAGTTCCCATTAGCTTGATTGATTCACTGGATGGAACTTCATCTAGCACATTTGGCAGTTGCTCTCTTTGTGAACCGTTGGTTTCATCGAACCGCACATCCACTGTTTCAACCACTTTGTAATGAAAGTGATTGAAGACTCTGTAAGAGTGTGAATCCTTTCCATATCCAAGCATAAAACCCTCATGTGCTTTTGGTGCAAACTTTGAGGTGTGATGTGGGTCCTTGATCCAGCACCTTGCGCCAAATACTCTGAAGTAACTGACATTTGGCTTCTTGCCAGTAAGGAGCTCATAAGATGTCGTGTTCAGAAGCTTGTGAAGATAAACACGATTGATTGTATGGCATGCAGTGTCAATGGCTTCAGGCCAGAATTTTCTTGGGGTCTTGTATTCATCTAGCATCGTTCTGGCCATCTCAATGAGTGTTTTGTTCTTGCGTTCGATGACGCCATTCTGCCGTGGCGTGTACGGGGCTGAGAATTCATGTGTGATGCCCAAGGTATCAAGATATGTGTCAAGGCCAGTGTTCTTGAATTCAGTTCCATTGTCACTTCTGATGTGCTTTATCTTGGCGCCATAATTGTTCATAGCTCGATTGGCGAAGCGTCTGAAGACATCTTGCACTTCAGTCTTGTAAAGGATTATGTGCACCCAAGTATATCTAGAATAATCATCAACAATGACAAAGCCATAGAGACAAGTAGTAGTAGTAAGAGTTGAGTAATGAGTGGGACCGAAAAGATCCATGTGAAGCAGTTCGAAGGGTCGAGTAGTGGTCATGATTGTCTTCGAGGGATGTTTGGCCCTCGTCATCTTCCCTGCTTCACAGGCACCGCATAAGTGATCTTTCTTGAACTTGACACCCTCGATGCCTATGACATGCTTCTTCTTTGCCAGGGTATGGAGGTTCCTCATGCCAGCATGCCCAAGCCTCCGATGCCAGAGCTAGCATTCTGAAGCTTTTGCTAGAAGACATACGGCAAGTTGTGGTCCTGCTGAGAAATCTACCACGTACAAGTCATCTTTTCGATACACTTCAAATACTAGAGACTTGTCAGATTCCATTAGTACAAGGCAACGATATTTTCCAAATATTACGATCATGTTCAAATCGCAAAGCATTGAGACAGACATTAAGTTGAAGCCAAGGGATTCAACAAGCATGACTTTATCCATGTGTTGATCCCTTGAGATTGCAACTCTACCTAGACCCAATACCTTACTTTTACCAGTGTCAGCAAATGTGATGTGGCTCTTGTCGGATGGACGTAAGGTTGAGTCCATAAGAAGGCTTCTTTTGCCAGTCATGTGATTTGTACACCCACTATCAATAATCCATTCTGAAGACACTGGTGTCGTACCCTACAGTGCAGTTAGGGGGATAGGCTTCACCAAGAGCATTGTGAAGCAAAAACATTTGACGAACCAATGGGTTATGAAAGCTTAGATCTAGATTAGGACTAATAGGGAGAGTAGCAAGCGATTCAGGAACGAAGTACATAGTAAGACCATTCAGGCATTTGATCTTGCGCCCTACAAGATGTTTAAGGTCTCCAGCAATAGCGTCAGACGATTTTGGTTTTCTGCTGGAGACCTTTCCCTGCAAAAGAGAGTTGAGCTTTCTTAGCCACCCACATCTTCAAGGGTGGCTTAGAAGCAATAAGTCTAAGTGCAGCATCTGAGAATTTTGGCTTTGGAGCCCTAGCAAACAGTCTTGCAGGCGGACAATAGTACTCATAAGAATAAGCAGAATAGTTCTTGGTCTTATGAACATGGCGGTTTGATGAACCGCTCTCATATTCATATGCCTGAGTATGGTTTCCCTGCAAAACATTTGTGTTAGTGCGACTCAGGTGAGTCCTCTGTCTGTATGAAGCCTTTGGACCGTATGAAGCCTTTGGTCTGAGGTTTGTCTTCTTCACGTGAGGTGTCATGATGACATTCACAGGAAGATTCTCCAGACACCTTTCCGGAACCCAGATCTTCTTCATAGGCGGCCCATTCCTGCAGTTAGTACCAATGTACCTGGCAAACACTTCACCATTCTGATTCTTAAACAGTATATAGTTTGCATCAAAGGATTCATCAATGATAATGGGGTTAGCACAAGTGAAGCCAGATAGATTGGATGGATCTGCTGAAGATTCCTTTGCAGCAACCCACATGGTTTTGGGGTTCTGCTCAGGTTTCTAGTAAGAGCCATCACCATTCATTTTCCTTACGAACCCAACACCCTCTTTCCTCGGGTTTCGGTTCAGGATCTGCTTTTTGAGGACATCACATAGTGTCTGATGCCCTTTAAGACTTTTGTACATCCCTGTTTCAAGCAATGTCTTCAACCTAGCATTCTCATCAGCAATAGTAGTGGTATCCTCAGCAGAGGGGTTAGTTACCACATCAACAGTTGAAGATATTGCAACAGTAGTAGCAGTAGAACATTCAGCAACAGAAGTAGCATTATCACGCTCAATGCATTTATGACATGGTGGTTCAAATCCTTCATGAGTGTAATTGATCTGTTTGGCGCGAAGTGACTCGTTTTCCTTTTGAAGATCTTCATGAGCTGCTCTCAATTTCTCAAGATCTTGCTTCCTTTGAAGATAATCATAGGAAAGCTTTTCATGAGTTGTTGAGAGAGTTTCATGACGACTTTCAAGTTCCTGGTACTTAACGTGAAGATTTTTTATGTCTTCAATTAAGGATTCAGATCGAGTCATTTCAGCACCTAACAGATCATCGCTTCTGTCTAACAGTTTTTGAATATGTTCCATAGCTTTCTATTGTTCAGTTGCAATTTTAGCAAGTGTTTTGTAGCTGGGTTTTGAACCACAATCAGAGTCATCGTCACTAGATGTTTGATAGTAAGTAGTGCGTGTGTTTACCTTGGCACCGCGTGCCATGAAGTAGTAGGTAGAAGCGGAGTAGTCCTTGTCATTTGCATCAGTGTCGGTGATGAAGTCATTGTCTTCAGTGTTGAAGATGGACTTGGCAACGTATGTTGTAGCCAGACTTGTGACGCCTGAATCGGACTCCTCCTCAGACTCCACCTCCGCCTCCTCAGAAGCAGACTCCTCCTCTGAATCCATTTCCTTGCCAACAAACGCACGTGCCTTGCCAGATGAGCTCTTCTTGTGTGATGAAGACTTTGAGGAAGACTTGGAAGAAGACTTTGAGTATTTCTTCTTCTTCTTGTCGTCAGAGTCATATTCCTTGCTCTTCTTCTTCTTTTTGTTCTCATTGTCCCACTGTGGACACTCAGAGATGAAGTGGCCAAGTTTCTTGCACTTGTGACATGTTTTCTTCTTGTAGTCATGAGCAGAAGCTTCATCATTCCTTGAGCTTGATCGGGAAGACTTTCTGAAGCCTTTCTTCTTGGTAAATTTTTGGAACTTCTTGACAAGCATAGCAAGTTCCCTTCCAATGTCTTCAGGATCATCAGAACTGCTGTCAGATTCTTCTTCAGATGAGGAGACAGCTTTTGCCTTCAAGGCACGAGTTCGCCCATAGTTTGGACCGTAGATGTCTCTTTTCTCAGAAAGCTGAAACTTATGTGTGTTGAGCCTCTCAAGTATGTCAGACGGATCGAGTGTCTTGAAATCAGGACGTTCTTGAATCATCAGGGCTAGGATGTCAAACGAGCTATCAAGTGATCTCAGTAGTGTCTTGACGACTTCATGTTTGGTGATCTCAGTGGCGCCGAGGGCTTGAAGCTCATTTGTGATGTCAGTGAGTCGGTCAAATGTGTGCTGGACATTCTCATTGTCATTTCGCTTGAAGCGGTTGAAGAGGTTGCGAAGGACACTGATTCTCTGATCTCTCTGGGTTGAGATGCCTTCATTGACCTTGGAGAGCCAGTCCCAGACCAGCTCAGATGTCTTCAAAGCACTCACACGGCCTTACTGTCCTTTGGTCAGATGACCACATATGATATTCTTGGCAGTAGAGTCCAGTTGAACGAATTTCTTGACATCAGCAGTAGTGACACCTTCTCCAGCCTTGGGAACGCCGTTCTCGATGACATACCATAGGTCGACGTCAATGGCTTCAAGATGCGTGCGCATCTTATTCTTCCAGTAGGGATATTCAGTTCCATCGAAGACGGGGCACGCAGCGGAGACTTTAATTATCCCTGCAGTCGACATAGCTAAAACTCCAGGTAGTTAAACCGAATCACACAGAACAAGGGAGCACCTTGCTCTGATACCAATTGAAAGTGCGTTATATCGACTAGAGGGGGGTGAATAGGCGATTTTTATGAAAGTCTTCAAAACATGGGAGTTATGAAGACAAACAATAGAGATAAACCTAATACCCTGCAGCGGAAGGTAGACTACACTAGGCAAGCCATAGTCAAGTATTCAGTAGAGTGAAAGCACAATGACTAATAGCAGCAATGTAGTAATGATCAGGTAGGAAGATATTGTGAAGCCAAACAGAACTAGCAGTCACTCAGTGAAGACAAAAGATAGTGCAAACATACAATGACTTCACAAGGAGTAACAGTAAGTAAAGGGAAGGGAAGATGAAACCAGTGACTCGTTGAAGACAATGATTTGTTGGACCAGTTCCAGTTGCTGTGACAACTGTACGTCTGGTTAGGGCGGCTAGGTATTTAAACCTTAGGACACACAGTCCCGGACACCCAGTCCTGAACACTCAGCTCAGGACACCCAGTCCTAACCGTATCCCCCTTGAGCTAAGGTCACACAGACCTCGCCCAATCACTCTGGTAAGTCTTCAAGGTAGACTCCCAAACCTTCATAGACTTTGTTCATCGGCAATCCACAATGTCTCTTGGATGCTTGGAACGCGATGCCTAACCGGCTGGAGGATGCACAGTCCTCAAGTGTAATAAGTCTTCAGATCACACAGACAAGAAGACTTAAGTGATGCCTAATTCTCTTTGGCTCTGGGTGGTTAGGGCTTTATCCTCACAAGGAATTCTCTCTCTCAAAGGCTTCAAGGTGGGTTGCTCTCAAACGACAAAAGCCGTACTCTCAATCTGAGCAGCCAACCGTTTATGGTTGTAGGGGGTGGGCTATTTATAGCCACTTGGCAACCCGACCTGATTTGTTCGAAATGACCCTGGGTCACTAAGGAACTGACACGTGTTCCAACGGTTAGATTGCAAACTCACACGGCGACTTTACTTGGGCTACAAGCAAAGCTGACTTGTCCGACTCTGGACAAGATTCGCTCTCATAGTCTTCACTCAAAGACATAGGTTTTTGGTTAGGCATCACTTCAGTCATTCTGACTGGTTCTCTTGGACCCCACTTAATAGTACGGTGGTTCCTATGACTCAACACAAAAGAAAAAGAACTACGAAAGATCTAAGTCTTCGAGCTCCATAGGCTTCATGTGGTGTCTTCTCTTGTCATAGTCTTCAATGTGAATATCTTCATATACCACCTTTGACTTCAATGTCTTCATACATTTTTAGGGGTCATCTCTGGTAGGAAAACAGAATCAATGAGGGACTTCTACCTGTGTTATCCTGCAATCCTCACAAACACATTAGTCCCTCAACTAGGTTTGTCGTCAATACTCCAAAACCAACTAGGGGTGGCACTAGATGCACTTACAACTACATTCTTCATATCCATATGGCTCGAGGAGATGATCTCCATGCCATCAAGTACTTACCCCTCAAGCTCAAAGGGCCAGCTCGTCACTCGCTTAAAGGCCTCCCCGAAAGCTCCATTGGAAGTTGGGAAGAGCTCGAAGACGCCTTTCAGGCAAATTTTCAAGGGACTTATGTCCGACCTCCAGATGCGGACGATTTGAGTCATATAACTCAACAACCCAGAGAGTCAGCCCAAAAGCTTTGGAACATGTTTCTTACTAAAAAGAACCAGATTGTCGACTGTCCGGACGCCGAAGCCTTGGCAGCTTTTAAGCATAGCGTCCGTGACGAATGGCTCGCCAGACATCTCGGCCAAAACAAGCCGAGAACGATGGCCGCATTAACAAGCCTCATGACCCGCTTTTGCGCGGGTGAGGACAGCTGGCTAGCCAGATGCAGCACCAGCGACCCCAGTACATCTGAAGTTAGAGATGGAAACGGGAAATCATGGCGCAAAAGCAATAACAAACGCCGGCATAAAGAAGACAACACGAAGGGCACGACAGTAAACGCCGGATTCAAAAGCTCTCGGCCAGGTCAAAAGCCACCCTCTAAAGGCACCAGGGATGAACTGTCCAGCCTCAACAAAATTCTGGACCAAGTATATCAGATCCATAGTACCCCTGGTAAACCTGCTAATCATACCCACAGAGAATGTTGGGTCTTCAAGCAGTCCGGCAAGCTCAACGCCGTACACAAGGGGGAGGATACACCAAGTGAAGACGAGGACGAGCCTCCCAAGCAAGACACTGGGGAACAAAAGAAATTTCCACCAGAAGTCAAAATAGTAAACGTGTTACACGTGATCAAGGGAAAAAACAACGCGACACTCCCAGGAAAATATACCCAAGTGCCTGTCACCGCGAAGTCCTGTCACTGGTCGTCTCAACCGATCACTTTCGACCATTGCGATTACTCAGCAAGTATCCGACGCGCAGGATGGGCTGCCCTGGTATTAGACCCAGTAATTGGCGGATATCACTTCACATGAGTCTTGATGGACGATGGCAGCAATCTAAACCTAATATATCAGGATACAATCTGCGGGATGGGGTTAGACCCAACAAAAATTCGCCATAGCAATACTACCTTTAAAGGAGTAATGCCAGGCCCAGGGGCTCGTTGTACGGGATCCCTCTTACTACAAGTTATATTCGGCTCCCTCGATAACTTCCGTTGCGAGCACTTAACCTTCCACATCGCTCCGTTCCAAAGTGGCTATCAAGCACTGCTCGGACGCGAAGCTTTCACTCGCTTCAATGCAATACCACACTACGCCTCCCTCACACTCAAGATGCCTGGTCCACGTGGCATCGTTTCAGTGAACGGAAATATCAAGCGATCTCTGCGCGCCGAAGAGAGTGCGGCTGCCTTGGCAGCCGCACACTAAAGGCGCCCGGACCAATGAAAGCATCCAATAGGTCGTCAAGACCTCAGACACAACTAATCAAGTCCGGCGCCGCTATTTATACCGAATAAATGGTCACACCCCTATTTGTCCATACAAGGGGCTCAACACGGGCAAACAAGTGGCAATTTCTTCTCATCTTGAATTATGCATGGTTTCTTTAAAAACTATCTTTTTGCACAACAACTTTTTCACCCAAATTCCTCTCTTTTACAGACGATCATCGTGCTACACCCGTCCAGGATACGACACAACGGAGACACAGGCATAGACGTGCACCAGGGACCCGCTCCAAGGATTCTTTTTAGATTAAGACCCTGCGTAAACCTTTTTTTACTGTATCTTGTTGATACATATCCACCGTTGAGAAGGATGCTGACGTCTTGGCATGTGGCCACGCCAGAACAATGCACGTACCTGGACACAAGGGGCTTCTTACAAAGGCCATTATTTAGGCCCAGTTTATACCACAAAGGCTGAATACCTTAGGGAGTGTTTGGCGTCGCGAGTTTGGCCCTATATGCATCAGCTCCAAATCATTATCTTTGGTCAAATGTTGGGTTTGCCCGGCTCCTGTGTTTTGGTGCCTTACGTTCCACTTTACCGGCTAAGGTAGCACCAGGAGAACTACTGCAATTGTGCCCTGGTTCATCCGGATGAGCACCTCAGTAGAGAAAGCCGAAAACTGACTGTCATGATATAGTGTGAGACTGGTCAACCACTCGATGACCTGTTGGAATGTTAGAATTCCTCCGCCTTAACAAAGGGCCGTTTTCCGGCCAGGCATGTACGCACCCCGGGATCGGGAGAGTGCGGAGCCACCAGGGGCTATCTAGTAGCCCCACCGTCAAACTCCTATGGCTAAGTGAAAGTGCTAAAGCATTATAGTCCGGTTGCCTCGCTCGCTCCGCTATCACCTCCTTAATTGGACAAAGACGTTGGGTTAAGTGTGAACGCGTGTTTTTGGCGAGCACCTCCGCATTATATGCGTGGGGGTTGAAGCCGACGACTACAATATTTCAGGTTATACACATGTATACATAAACGGCCGCCCAGGAGGCATCATATTACTTTCAGGCAAAAGTATAAAAATAGCCTTACAAAAATTTATAAAAGCATTTCGCTTACAATGAGATTACATATCACTCAAACATAATATTTTTTGAGCACTGGGCCTCTATCAAACGAGCACCCTCAAGAACTTCTTCAAAGTAGTGCTCAACAGCCATTCGACCTATGGCCAAATCCCGCACTGCAACAGTGGTAGCATCCATCTCCGCCCAGTATGCTTTAACACGGGCAAAGGCCATCCGTGAGCCCTCTATGCACGCCGACCTCTTCATCGCATTAATGCGTGGCACCACGTCAAGGAACTGCTGCACCAAGCTGAAATAGCTGTTCGGTTTTGGCCTTTTTGGCCATAGCTGATCCACAACAGACCTCATGGCGAGTCCGGACAACCTATTCAGTTTGGCCCATTCGGCTAATTGATCAGTCAATGAAAGCGGATGCTCGGGAGAATGGAATTGTGTCCAAAATAGCTGGTCCCTTCATGGTCCGTCTGACCCTGGAAGTACTTGGCCGCATCGGCAGCGCTCGCCGCCAAATCCATATACACATCCTCCGAACTCCATAGCCGATCCAGAGAGGTATACCGTGGATCTCCAAACTTCCTCCGCAACATAAAGGATTTCCCAGCTACAATATCCCCGGCTTCCCATAACTCCTCCTTCTTCACCCTCATAGCAGAGCAGAGGTCTTTTCTCGTCGCAGCAGCCTTCTCAAGGTCCGATGCCTTCTCTAGGTTTTCCTTTTCAAGAACCCGGCAACGTTCGGTGGCGGCTTTTAATTCTATGGCCATCTTGGACATCTTATCTCGTCTCTCGCCATGCGCGGCCTTCTCGGCTTTCAACTCTTCGGCCGCCTTCAAAGCAGCCGCATTATCAAACCTTGCTTGTTCCTTGGCTCGGGCAAGTTCTACCCGCAAGGCTTCAAAAGTGGCAGCTCCATCTGCAGTCACAACATATTAAAGATACTGACATCATGCTGCTCTTACTATGTGGCGTTTACCAGATAATGACACTTACCCTGTGCCTCGTCAAGCCTTTTGTTAACAAGCTCGATGTCGGCGTCTGCCGCATCCAACTGACGTTTTAAACGGGCAAACTCGCTAGTCCGGCTAGCCACCGAAGCTTCCATCACCTGCACATAGAGGCAGTATGGTTATTACCTGGGAATATGATCCTCTGTTCGTCGTCGTTTCCGACGACAACCAGAGTCTCAGGGGCTACTATGTACACAGGGCACACCTAGCATGTGCAGGACTATCATACATTATTTTACGTACCTCAAAGCCTGTCAGTAGACTCATAAAAGTTTCATGCAATCCGTTTTCAACGGACGAGATTCTCTCCATCACCGTATTCATCAGCACACAGTGTTCATCTGAGATGGCCGCTCGCCCCACCAACTCCCTCAGAACATCCGATTGCACACCAGACGGTGCCAGACTCTTTTTTCCGCTCTCTTCAGGAGCCAGACACTGGGAGCTTCAGGGGTCAATGGGATTATCTTCTGTCCTCATCGGTTTCGGAGAGGCCCTCTACGATGACACTTCGGGGTCGCCCGCTTCCGGAGCGGAGGAGTCCGGAGGAGGCGTTTTGCTCTCCATCATCTCTGGAAGAAGATCCCCCGAAGACGAGCTCATTTGAGAGGGGCTAAGGCCCGAACTGCAAAGATATATGTGGTGGTTATTTTCTCAGAAGAAAAAGATGGCATACCTGTACTATTAAAGTATTTCGGGTCACTTACGACTCGCTGGAGAATTGATCCCCCCGCGGACTTTGTGCGGCAAAAGCACCCCCCGAGGTAGGACCCTCTGTGGGAGACTTCTTCTCCCGTTTGGAAGCTTCGACTTCTGAATCCCCGGGCGCAGTACTTTTCCTCCTCTGGTCGTCTTCCTTCATGGAGATGCTCGCTCCCTCGATTAGAATGGGCAGCGTTGGGGGCCCGCGTCCGCCCGTATTATCCTCTCCAGTATCTTCCTTCAAGGGCTCCGGGCAAGGTGCGACCTGGAGCATCTTTTCCAATACCGGATTGTCCAAACCCTCAAGGAGGGGGGCCGAACACCGAATCAACTTCGCCTTTGTTAACCAGTCCTGGTCAAAAAGAGAACTCTCAGAAATAACTTCGTAACAAATGAGAGATAGTATGTTCGACCGGAAGATTCCTTACCTGTTCGGTGGTGCGGTTACTGCTTAGGCCCACGTCCTCGGTGATTTGCGGACACTCTACCGGAGGTCCGAAGAATGACTTGTACATCTCCTCGTGCGTCAGGCCGAGGAAATTTTGGATGACACGCGGTCCCTCGGGATTGAACTCCCACAAGCGAAGAGGCCGGTGTTTGCAAGGCTGGACTTGACGAACCAGCATAACTTGTATTACCGCAACCAAACTAAAATCTCCATTGAAGAGATCTCAAATGCGGCTTTGCAGTATAGGCACGTCCTTTGCTGGACCCCAGCTCAGACCTCTGCTGATCCATGACATCAGTTGTGGTGGAGGGCCCGAGCGGAAGACAGGGGCGGCCGCCCACTTGGCACTTCTAGGAGCCGTGATGTAGAACCACTCCTGTTGCCACAATTCAGACACCTCTAGAATGGAACCTTTGGGCCATGGAGCTCCCGTCATCTTGCGTATTGAGGCACCTCCAGACACTGCATGTTGCCCCTCGATCATCTTCGGCTTTACTTCAAAGGTCATGAGCCATAGGCCAAAGTGAGGGGTAACCCGGAGGAAGGCCTCGCACACGATGATAAATGTCGTGATATGAAGAAAGGAGTCCGGAGCTAGATCATGGAAGTCTAGCCCGTAATAAAACATCAAACCCCTAACGAAAGGATCCAGAGCAAGGCCTAGACCTCAGAGGAAGTGGGAGACGAACACGACGCTCCCGTTGGGTTCGGGGGAGGGGACGGCCTGCCCTCGGGCAGGCAGCCGATGCAAAATCTCGGCGGTCAGATATCTGGCCTCCCTCAACTTTTTGATGTCTTCTTCCGTGACGGAGGAAGGCACCCATCGGCCTTGAAGGCTAGATCCGGACATGACTGAAGGTTCGGAGCACCTGACCTGAACTTTGGGCGTTTGAGCTTGAGGTGGGGGAAGGATTCGATTGAGCACGTGAGGAAAAAAATAAAAGCCTTGTCCCCTTATAAAGAGGGTGAGTATCAAGCGTCCTCTCCGTGGGCGTTTGGACTTGCCTATAGTCTAGGAGTCCTAGAAGCAGTTGGGTTACCCACGCCCGTATTGATGAGAATCCCGTTATAAGGGGACACGATCTCTACTTTAACAAGACATGCCAAGGAAGCCGCCTCGCATGACGCGCAGAGGTGGGATAATAAAACGATTCGAATAAAGGCTTGGCCGTGGTGCGATGTCACACTACGGAATACGTCAGCAGATTAGATTTGTGTAAATATTATTCTCTCTATGGCAATATGTGGAAACTTATTTTGCAGAGCCGGACACTATCTTTGTGTTCAAAATCTTCTATGAAGTACTTGGAGGAGGAACCAGCCTTGCAATGCCGAAGACAATCTGCGTGTCGGACTCGTCGTCATTGAAGCCTGGTTCAGGGGCTACTGAGGGAGTCCTGGATTAGGGGGTGTCCGGATACCCAGACTATACCTTCAGCCGGACTCCTGGACTATGAAGATACAAGATTGAAGACTTCGTCCCATGTCCGGAAGGGACTTTCCTTGGCGTGGAAGGCAAGCTTGGCGATACGGATATGTAGATCTCCTACCATTGTAACCGACTTTGTGTAACCCTAACCCTCTCCGGTGTCTATATAAACCGGAGGGTTTTAGTCCGTAGGACAACATACAGAACAACAATCATACCATAGGCAGCTTCTAGGGTTTAGTCTCTCCGATCTCGTGGTAGATCTACTCTTGTACTACCTATATCATCAATATTAATCAAGCAGGACGTAGGGTTTTATCTCCATCAAGAGGGCCCGAACCTGGGTAAAACTTCGTGTCCCTTGCCTCCTGTTACCATCCGGCCTAGACGCACAGTTCGGGACGCCCTACCCGAGATCCACCAGTTTTGACATCGACAGAGGGCCTTGTTGAGTCTGAAGACTTTGTCAGGATTCTTTGGATCTTCAAAACCTGGGGGTTGAGCAACATATACTTCTTCCTCAAGCTTACCATTAAGGAATGCACTTTTCACATCTATTTGATATAAAGTGATATCATGATGGTTAGCGTAAGCAAGTAATATGCGTATAGCCTCAAGTCTAGCAACAGGTGCAAAAGTTTCATCGAAATCAATTCCTTCAACCTGTGTGTAGCCTTGAGCTACAAGCCGTGCCTTATTCCTCACCACAAGGCCATTTTCATCTTGCTTGTTGCGGTAGATCCACGTTGTGCCGATGATATTGTGCTTGCAAGGATCTGGACGTTTGACCAGTTCCCAGACATTGCTGAGCTCGAACTGATGTAATTCTTCTTGCATGGCCTGAATCCACTCAGGCTCCAGAAATGCTTGATCTACCTTAGTGGGCTCTGTAATAGAGACAAAAGCATAGTGCCCACAAAAGTTAGATAAATGTGAAGCTTTTGAGCATGTGAGAGGACCTGACGCTTTGATGTCATTGATGATCTTTTCAACTTGCACTTCTTTTGCAATGCGAGGATGAGCTGGTTGCCGTTGAAGAATTTGATCAGCATTTTCTTCAACATTTTCTTCAAGTGCATTAGCTCGACGTTCTTCATGTTCTGGAATGAATTCTTCAACAGATTCTTCAGTGGGAATGACATCCTCAGTAACCTTGAACTTTATAGTTTCCTCAGGTGCTGGTTCCTCTATCACAGTAGGTAGGTGCTCTCTTTGCAAGCCATTAGTTTCGTCGAACCGCACATCTACAGTTTCAACAACCTTGTGAAGAACATTGTTGAAGACTCTGTAGGTGTGCGAGTCCTTTCCGTAACCAAGCATAAAACTTTCATGTGCTTTCGGTGCAAATTTTGAGTTGTGATGAGGATCTCTAATCCAACATTTAGCACCGAAGACTTTGAAATAACTTACATTGGGTTTCTTATCAGTGAGGAGTTCATAGGCAGTTTTCTTGAAGAATTTGTGAAGATATACTCTGTTGATGATGTGGCACGCAGTATCAATTGCCTCAGTCCAGAACCGACGAGGCGTTTTGTATTCATCAAGCATAGTGCAAGCCATCTCAGCAAGAGTCCTGTTCTTACGCTCCGCGACGCCGTTCTGCTGAGGAGTATAAGGAGCAGATAACTCATGAGTAGTACCAAGTTCATCAAGATAGTCATCGAGACCAGAATTCTTGAACTTAGTGCCATTGTCACTTGTGATGTGCTTGATCTTCACACCAAAGTTGGTTGAAGCCCTCGAGGAAAATCGTTTGAAGACTTCCTGCACTTCATGTTTGTAAGTAACAAGGTGTACCCATGTGTAGCGAGAATAATCATCAACAATAACAAAGCCATATTGAGATACTTCATTTGAAATAGCAGAATAATGATTAGGACCAAAGAGATCCA
Organism: Triticum aestivum; assembly: GCF_018294505.1. NCBI lineage: Eukaryota > Viridiplantae > Streptophyta > Magnoliopsida > Poales > Poaceae > Triticum > Triticum aestivum. The sequence continues at coordinate 491,114,869 of NC_057800.1, read as the reverse complement.
TGTGAAGCAATTCAAATGGGTGAGTGGTGGTCATGATAGTCTTCGCTGGATGCTTGGCCTTCGCCATCTTCCCAGCTTCATAGGCTCCGCATAGGTGATCCTTGAGGAATTTGACATTCTCGATGCCAATGACATGCTTCTTCTTTGCAAGCGTGTGCAAATTGCTCATGCCTGCATGACAAATTCGTCAATGCCAGAGCCAGCCTTCTGAAACTTTTGCAAGTAAGCACATGGCTGGTTGTGGTCCTGTAGAGAAATCAACAATATACAGGTCTCCTCTCCTAAAGCCTTCGAAGACTTTGGAATTGTCAGCTTCCATAACCACAACACAACGGTACTTGCCAAAGACAACAACCATATCAAGATCACAAAGCATTGAGACAGACATAAGGTTGTATCCTAAGGACTCAACAAGCATGACTTTGTCCATGTGTCGATCCTTTGTGATCGCAACCTTACCTAGACCCAATACCTGACTTTTGCCTTTGTCAGCAAAGATGATATGCTTCAGATGCGACGGAGATAATGGAGCATCCATCAATAGATTCTTGTCACCGGTCATGTGGTTTGTACATCCACTATTGAGGACCCGCTCAGTGGCTTTGGGTTGATCATCCTGCAGATGAATTAGTGCAGCTTACAAACTCATATACTTCATCAGTGAAGAATATGACATCAATTCATCAGATCAATTTCATCAAGTAAAAGAACTGATAAAGCAATATGAGGACATGAGAAATGAAAGTTCATTTCTTCATGATTAGCCTGCGTCCTATCAGGCATACTCAGGTCTCCAGCAAATTCTTCGGACGATTACGTACGTCTGGAGACCTGACCCTGCAGAAGAGATTAGTTCTTTTTCTTCACCACCCACATCTGAAGGGGTGGCAAAGAGTTCATCACTCTGCGAGCTCCATACGAGAATGATGGCATAGAAGCCAGTCCATTTCGTTTCACATAAGAGGGGTTAGAGTAAGCATAAGAGTATGCAGAGAAATTCTTCGAGGACTTATGGACATAATGATTTGAAGAATAATGCACATATCCATAATCCTTAGATCTTCCCTGCGAAACAGACGGGTTAGCACGATGATGTTCATATGAGGACTTTGATCCATATGAGGAATTTTGGTCCGTATGAGGACTTGAATCCATATGAAGAATTTGGTCCATATGAAGAATTTGATCTGGGGTTCCTATTCTTCACAGGTGGCGTCATGATGACATTCACCTGAAGATTTTCAAGGCATCTTTTGGGAACCCAGATTTTCTTCATAGGGGAGCCGTTCCTGCAGTTAGTGCCAACATATCTAGCAAATACTTCACCATTCTGATTTTTGAACATTTTATAGTTGGAGTCAATTGACTCATCATCAGAATGAGGAGATTCACATGCAAATCCAGATAAGTTAGATGGATCAACTGGAGGTCCCTTTGCAGCAACCCATGTAGTTTTGGGGTACTGCTCAGGCTTCCAATATGTACCATCAGCATTGAGTTTCCTCTCAAAGGCAATACCCTCTTTCCTAGGGTTCCTGTTGAGGATCTGCTTTTTAAGCACATCACAAAGAGCCTGATGCCCTTTGAGGCTTTTGTACATGCCTGTCGTGTACAATTCCTTCAACCCTGCATCATCAGTGATACTAGCAATGTCCTCAGCTGAGGAATTAGTGATAGCAGAGGTATGTGAAGAATTTGAAACATTAGCAACATTTGAACATTCAGGTGAAGAATTAGCAGATTCACGTTCAATGTACTTCAAGCATGGAGGAACAAATTCTTCCTGAGAAGCGCTGATTTGTTGAGAAAGTAATGAATCACGCTCCTTCTGAAGATCTTCATAACTCACTCTTAGCTTCTCAAGGTCTTGCTTTCTTTGAAGAAATTCATAAGAAAGCTTCTCATGATCCGATAAGAGAGTGTTATGATGACTTTGAAGTTTGTCAAGCTTGGACTGAAGTCTTTGGAGATTTTCAGTCAAAGTTTCAGTGCGATCGATTTCTTCACCCAACATATCATCACTTTTGTCTAGCATGTTTTGAACCTTTTCTAAAGCCCTTTTTTGTTTTATAGCAATCTTAGCAAGTTTAGAATAGCTGGGCTTAAGGTTTTCATCAGATTCATTCTCACTTCATTCAGAGGAGGTATATTTGAGTACCTTGGCACCCTTTGCCATGAAGCAATAGGTGGGAGCGTAGTCATCATCGCCTTCATCAGCCTTGTTGGTGAGGTCATTTTCTTCAGTGTTGAAGATAGACTTGCTGACGAATGCAGTAGCGAGAGCTAGGCTCGCCATTCCGGATTCGGACTCCTTAGATGTCTCCTCTTCCTCATTTTTTTCTTTAGATTCAGCCTCAGAGTCCATTTCCTTGCCAATGAATGCCCTAGCCTTCTTGGAGCTGCTCTTCTTGTGATATGAAGACTTTGAGGATTTTGATGATGAAGATTTTGTGGATTTCTTCTTTTTCTTCGCATCATCAGAACTGTAATCCTTGTATTTCTTCTTCTTTTATTACTTTTCCCATTGAGGACAATCTTGAATGAAATGTCCAGGTTTCTTGCACTTGTGACAGAGCCTCCTCTTGTAGTCACTGGGTGAGGAATCATTGCTCCTTGAGGGTCTTCCAAGGCGACCACGTCTTGAGAAATTTTGGAACTTCTTCACAAGCAGAGCCTGATCATGGCTTAGTTCTTCAGGATCACCAAGGCTGCTACCAGAGTCTTCATCTTCGGACTCAGATACAGCCTTGGCCTTCAGTGCATGTGTTCTGCCATAGCTTGAACCATAGAGATCTCTCTTTTAAGCAAGTTGGAACTCATGAGTATTTAGCCTTCCGAGAATATCAGTGGGATCAAGTGACTTGTAATCAACACGTTCTTGTATCATCAATGCCAGAGTGTCAAATGAGGAATCAAGCGATCTCAGCAATTTCTTCACCACCTCATGGTCGGTGATGTCAGTGGCACCAAGTGCTTGAAGCTCATTTGAGATGTCAGTGAGCCGATCGAAGGTTTGTTGAACATTTTCATTGTCGAGTCTTTTGAAGCGGTTGAAGAGATTGCAAAGAACATCAACTCGAGAGTCATGCTGAGTTGAGACTCCTTCATTCACTTTGGACAACCTGTCCCAGATAAGCTTCGCTGTCTCCAAAGCACTCACTCTGCCATACTGTCCTTTGCTCAGATGGCCACATATGATATTCTTCGCATGAGTGTTGAGTTGCTTGAATCTCATCACATCAGCAGCATTCAGAGAAGGCGTGACTGAGGGAACACCATTTTCCACAACATACCAGAGATCGTTATCAATTGCTTCAAGATACATTCGCATCTTATTCTTCTAGTAGGGGTAGTCCGTCCCATCGAAGGTAGGACACCCAGCAGAGACCTTGATCATACCTGCGGTCGACATAACTAAAACTCCAGGCAGTTAAACCAAAATCACACAGAACAAGGGAGTACCTTGCTCTGATACCAATTGAAAGTGCATTATATCGACTAGAGGGGGGGTGAATAGGCGATTTTTATGAAATTCTTCACTGAGGAATTTGCCGGTGAGGAAATTCCTTAGCGAAGAACTACTAGCAGCGGAATAAGTACTCAAAAGTAAACATAGCAGAATGCAAGCATAGTCATCATGATGAAATGAAGACAGGCACAGAGTACAGGAAGCGTAAGCACACGATAACACACGATGAAGACAAACAGACTGAAGAAATTGAACTGAGGAAATTGAGAAAGTCTTCATTCAAAGTCTTCAAACACAGATATGAACAAGCACACAACACAGTTATGAGGAAATGAAAGAGTTGAGGAAATAGAACCAGTAAGCTTGGTGAAGACAATGATTTGGTAGACCAGTTCCAACTGCTGTCTCAGTTGTACGTCTGGTAGGAGTAGCTGAGTATTTAAACTCGAGGACACATAGTCCCGGACACCCAGTCCTGAACATGCAGCTCAGGACACCCAGTCCTCACCGTATTCTCCTTGAACTAATGTCACACAGACCTCGTCCAATCACTCGTGGTAAGTCTTCAAGCGACTTCCAAACCTTCACAAACTCGGTCACTCGACGATCCACAATTGCTCTTGGATGCTCTAGACCATGACGCCTAACCGTCTGGAAGAAGCACAGTCTTCAAAGGTAATAAGCGTCGGATCCACGCAGGATCAATCTCTTCACTGATGCTCAATCACTTGGGTTTTGTAGGTGTTTGGGTTTGGGTTTTTCCTCACTTGATGATTTTCGCTCAAAGTCCTCGGAGGATGGGTTGCTCTCAAATGACAAGTGCCAGTTTCTCTCGGAGCAGCCAACCAACTAGTGGTTGTAGGGGGCGGCTATTTATAGCCTAGGGAGCAACCCGACATGATAAGACATAAATGCCCTTCAATGATATGACCGTTAGGTTGATAGATATTTTGGGACAGCTGGCGCATAGCACAACAACGGTCGGAATTTTGAGTAGCAAAATCCTCAGGGCTATCATGTTCCTCACTGTGTAGGAAATCCGCACAGGCGAATTCCTAACTCCTCAGTCAGAACAAATTCCTCAGAGACCAGAAGAACTTCGTCTCTGTCACTGAAGAAATTGACTGAACTGTATGAGATTTCCAATGGCTTCACTCGAAGGGATTGGTAGGTGTAGGATTTTGAGTTGAGCATCACTTGGAATTTTTTCCTTAGTATTTCCTCGACCCCCTTTAACAGTATGGTGTTTTATATGACTCAAGGAAGAGAAAATGAAACTACGAAAACAAAAGTCTTCACGCTTCATGTTCCTCGAATGAATACCAAGTCTTCAAGGTCACACCAATTTCTTCACTTTCAAAGTCTTCAGAAATTCAAAGTCTTCACTCGAAGAACTTCATTTTTAGGGGTCGACTTTCTCTGTAAATATCAAGTTCCTCATAGACTTATAGACCGGTGTACACTCACAAACGCATTAGTCCCTTAACCTATAAGTCTTCAATACACCAAAATCACTAAGGGGCACTAGATGCACTTACACTAAGGTCACACAGACCTCACCCAATCACTCGTGGTAAGTCTTCAGGTGACTTCCGAACCTTCACAAACTAGGTCACTCGGCGATCCACAATTCCTCTTGGATGCCCTAGACCATGATGCCTAACCGTCTGGGAGAAGCACAGTCTTCAAAGGTAACAAGCGTCGGATCCACGCATGATCAATCACTTCAGTGATGCTCAATCACTTTGGGTTTGTAGGTGTTTGGGTTTGGGTTTTCCTCACTTGATGATTTTCGCTCAAAGTCCTCGGAGGATGGGATGCTCTCAAATGACGAGTGTCAGTTTCTCTCGGAGCAGCCGACCAGCTAGTGGTTGTAGGGGGCGGCTATTTATAGCCTAGGGAGCAGCCCGACATGATAAGACATAAATGCCCTTCAATTATATGACCGTTAGGTGGACAGATGTTTTGGGACAGCTGGCGCATAGCACAACAGTGGTCGGAAATTTGAGTATCAAAATTTTCAAGGCTATCATGTTCCTCACTGTGTAGGCAATCTGCACTGGCGAATTCCTAACTCCTCAGTTAGAATAAATTCCTCAGAGACCAGAAGAACTTCATCTCTGTCACTGAAGAATATGACTGAACTGTATGAGATTTCCAATGGCTTCACTCAAAGGGATTGGTAGGTGTAGGATTTTGAGTTGAGCATCACATGGAAATTTTTCCTTAGTATTTCCTCGACCCCCTTTAACAATACGGTGTTTCCTATGACTCAAGAAAGAGAAAATGAAACTACGAAAACAAAAGTCTTCACGCTTCATGTTCCTCGAATGAATACCAAGTCTACAAGGTCACACCAATTTCTTCACTTTCAAAGTCTTCAGAAAGTCTTCAGAAATTCAAAGTCTTTAGTCGAAGAACTTCATTTTTAGGGGTCGACTTTCTCTGTAAATATCAAACTCCTCATAGTCTTATAGACCTGTGTACACTCATAAACACATTAGTCCCTTAACCTATAAGTCTTCAATACACCAAAATCACTAAGGGGCACTAGATGCACTTACAATCTCCCCCTTTTTGGTGATTGATGACAATATAGGTTATGTTTTCAACGGGGATAAACATATGAAGTGTAAATACTGATATTGAGGAATTTGATTGCAAGACAAAGAAGAACTCCCCGTGAAGATGTGCATAGTGAGGAATTTGCTTTTGAAGCATTGCACACTTTGAAGAATAGAATCATGGAGATCTCCCCCTATATCTTGTAATTCAAACACACATCTGACATATCACAATGAAGAATTTGAAATGCATGATGAAATATGGTGACTGAGTAATTCAGCATGCGTGCATTAACATATATGAGGAATAAGCATGCAGATAACACATCAAAAGTATCAGAGCACCATCGGGTTTAAGTTTACAACTCGATCCTATAAAGTTTCAGAAGAACGAGAGTTGTAACTTTATAAAAAATGCCCATATAGACAGACCCGCTTGAAGACTAACTCATAATTCCCCCCCTTTGTCATCGAATGACCAAAAGGATCGAAAATGAGGACTAACGCCCCTGAAGAATATCAAGTTGATGAAGGAGCGCCAGCGTTGTTGGGGTCGTTTGTCGTTGAAGGGCCTGCCGCAGTGTCGTCCAAGTCTTCATACTCGTCGGTATCGCGTGGTGAAGAATATGAGCTCGACACCAAAGAAGGAACCTTGACCTTCTTGAATTTCTTTGGTGGAGGTGCAGACCAGTCAAAATCTTCCTTGAGACCCATTTTCTTGAGATCTTCTTCACCATACAGATGTGATAGAATAGCCCAGGTGCGACAGAAGACTTCATGGAGGTAGTAATGGTTTTTCTTCACTGCATTGTGTGTAGCAGTCATGTTGTGAAGAAATAAACCAAACTGACGCTTAGCCCATTTATGGTTTCGATCCACCTTCTGGTGAAGACTAAGCAGAAGCTCATGGTCAGTCATCACCCGAGGAGCAGTGGCTTGAGGAGTAGACTTGGGTGAGTTGGCAGCAGAGTCATGTGTGGCAGAGTCATCGTTGGTGGAATAAGATACAGATTTGCGAAACTGACCATCCAATGGATGAATGCCTTCATCAATGACAGCAGGAGCCTTGCCCTTTTCATCAGTTGAAAGTGCGTTATATCGACTAGAGGGGGGGTGAATAGGCGATTTTTATGAATTCTTCACTGAGGAATTTGCAGGCGAGGAAATTCCTTAGCGAAGAACTACTAGTAGTGGAATAAGTACTCAAAAGTAAACACAACAGAACACAAGCATAGTCATCATGATAAAATGAAGACAAGCACAGAGTGCAGAAAGCGTAAACACAGGATAACACATGATGAAGACAAAAAGACTGAAGAAATTGAACTGAGGAAATTGAGAAAGTCTTCAGTCAAAGTCTTCAAACACAGATGAGAACAAGCACTCAACACAATTATGAGGAAATGAAAGAGTTGAGGAAATAGAACCAGTTAGCTTGGTGAAGACAATGATTTGGTAGACTAGTTCCAACTGTTGTGACAGTTGTACGTCTGGTTAGGGCGGCTAGGTATTTAAACCTGAGGACACACAGTCTCGGACATCCAGTTCTGAACATGCAGTTCAGAACACTCAGTCCTCACCGTATTCCCCTTGAGCTAAGGTCACACAGACCTCGCCCAATCACTCGTGGTAAGTCTTCAGGTGACTTCCGAACCTTCACAACCTTGGTCACTCGGTGATCCACAATTCCTCTTGGATGCTCTAGACCTTGACGCCTAATCGTCTGGAAGAAGCATAGTCTTCAAAGGTAACAAGCGTCAGATCCACGCAGGATCAATCTGTTCAGTGATGCTCAATCACTTTGGGTTTGTAGGTGTTTGGGTTTGGGTTTTCCTCACTTGATGATTTTCGCTGAAAGTCCTCGGAGGATGGGATGCTCTCAAATGACAAGTGTCAGTTTCTCTCGGAGCAGCCAACCAGCTAGTGGTTGTAGGGGGGGGGGGCGGCTATTTATAGCCTAGGGAGCAGCCTGACATGATAAGACATAAATGCCCTTTAATGATATGACCGTTAGGTGGGTAGATATTTTGGGACACCTGGCGCATAGCACGGCAACGGTCGGAAATTTGAGTATCAAATTCCTCAGGGCTATCATGTTCCTCACTGTGTAGGCAATCCGCATTGGCGAATTCCTAACTCCTCAGTCAGAACAAATTCCTCAGAGACCAGAAGAACTTCGTCTCTGTCACTGAAGAATATGACTGAACTGTATGAGATTTCCAATGGCTTCACTCGAAGGGATTGGTAGGTGTAGGATTTTGAGTTCAGCATCACATGGAAATTTTGCTTAGTATTTCCTCGACGCCCTTTAACAGTGCGGTGTTTCCTATGACTCAAGAAAGAGAAAATGAAACTACGAAAACAAAAATCTTCATGCTTCATGTTCCTCAAATGAATACCAAGTCCTCAGGATTGCACCAATTTCTTTACTTTCAAAGTCTTCATAAAGTCTTCAGAAATCCAAAGTCTTCAGTCGAAGGACCTCATTTTTAGGGGTCGACTTTCTCTGTAAATATCAAACTCCTCATAGACTTATAGACTTGTGTACACTCAAAAACACATTAGTCCCTTAACCTATAAGTATTCAATACACCAAATCACTAAGGGGCACTAGATGCACTTACAATCTCCCCCTTTTTGGTGATTGATGACAATATAGGTTAAGTTTTCAATGGGGATAAACATATGAAGTGTAAATACTGATATTGAGGAATTTGATTGCAAGATATAGAAGAACTCCCCCTGAAGATGTGCATGATGAGGAATTTGCTTTTGAAGCATTGCACACTTGAAGAGTAGAATCATGGAGATCTCCCCCTATATCTTGTAATTCATACACGCATTTGACATATCATAATGAGGAATTTGAAATGCATGATGAAATATGGTGACTGATGTAATTCAGCATGCGTGCATTAACATATATGAGGAATAAGCATGCAGAAAAACACATCAAACGTATCAGAGCACCATCGGGTTTAAGTTTACAACTCGATCCAATAAAGTTTCAGAAGAACGAGAGATGTAGCTTAGCAAAAAAAAACACCCATATAGACAGACTCGCTTGAAGACTAACTCAAAATTCTCCCCCTTTGTCATCGAAGGACCAAAAGGATCGAAAATGAGGACTAACACCCCTGAAGAATATCAATTTGATGAAGGACCGCCAGCGTTGTTGGGGTCGTTTATCGTGGAAGGGCCTGCCGAAGTGTCGTCCAAGTCTTCATACTCGTCGGTATCGCATGATGAAGAATATGAGCTTGACACCAAAGAAGGAACCTTGACCTTCTTGAATTTCTTCGGTGGAGGTGTAGACCAGTCAAAATCTTCCCTGAGACCCATTTTCTTGAGATCTTCTTCACCATACAGATGTGATAGAATGGCCCAGGTGCGACCGAAGACTTCATGGAGGTAGTAATGGTTTTTCTTCACTGCACTGTGTGTAGCAGTCATGTTGTGAAGAAATGAACCAAACTGGCGCTTAACCCATTTATGGTTTCGATCCACCTTCTGGTGAAGACTAAGCAGAAGCTCACGGCCAGTCATCACATGAGGAGCAGTGGCTTGAGCAGTAGACTTGGGTGCATTGGCAGCAGAGTCATGTGTGGCAAAGTCATCATTGGTGGAATAAGATGTAGCTTTGCGAAACTGGCCATCCAATGGACAAATGCCTTCATCAATGACTGCAGGAGCCATGCCCTTTTCATCAGTTGAAGTAAAAGCCTGCTTGAGTACTTCAATCGGGGGCAGATAGCTAAGGTGATTCTGAAAATTAGCCTTGTAGTTGAGTGAAGACCTTGTCCTGAGGAATCTCATAATCCAAGGTGGATAAGGTTTCAGCTCAAACGGAGAAAGTGCAGCATTTGCCAGAGTCCTCATGAAGAAATTGTGATAGTTGATAGGAATGCTATGAATGATGTTGAATAGCAGATTCTTCATGATGCCAACTATTTCCTCATCAGATGAGTCATGGCCTTTGATGGGACTCATTGTCCTCGTCAGAATGTGATAGACGGTTCTGGGCACATAGAGTAAATCCTTCACGAGGAATTTGGCCCTTGGGGCTTGACCGGGCTTCAAAGGCTTCATTAACACTTGCATGTAATGAGCTTTGAGTTTTGGTTCATGATACAGGCAGCAAGCTCCTTCACTGGGTGGACTGATGGGCAGGGCGTGAAGCAATTCAGAGGCTAGTGCCTTATAGTGAGTATTTTCGGTCATCCAGTCCAAGACCTAGGTGTTGATATCTTCAGGACCACCTGTGATATGCAATGTAGCGTAGAACTGAAGAATAAGCTCTTCATTCCAATCAACAATGTCAGAGCAAAAGGTGAGGAGGCCTACATCATGAAGAACACTGAGCACAGGAGAGAAGCAAGGTAATGATTCCATGTCCACGTGAGGAATATGCTCATGGTAGAAGATTTTGTCTTTGTTGAAAAGCAGTGAAGAATAGTAGTTGGCCTGGCTTGCAGTCCAGAAACACTTCCTCCTTAGATGAGCAGAGTGATAAGGATTGTAGTTAGTGAAGAACACGTGCTCGCCGAAGAAATCATCAGCCTTGAATTTCTGCTTCTTTGAGAATGGATCCTTTGGCTTGGGGTGAGGAGTGTCAGTCAATTGCATCACAACCTCCGGGACCTCGATCTCAGGTTCCACAGGCTGAGGAATTTCAGGTGCTGCTTCAGTGGCAGCCTGGGACTTCAATTCTTAATTTACATGATCTTCAGCACTAGTGGCTGGAATTTCTTCATGGACAGATGGTGTGGCATGTGGTTCATCAGATCCCATTGGTACAGTAGTTACTGGGGACTGAGGAATTTGTTGCAATGGTGTGAAGAGTTGAGAGTTGGGGTGCTGACTTTCCCAAAATTCGTCACTTAGCACGGGTGTGGTACAACCAATGTCCACATCTTCATCTCCCATTTCTTCAACGCCGACCTCTTCAACAGTAAACTGAGGCATAGGCGAGGAGACAACTGGTGTTGAAGGGATTGTATCCACTTCAATTTCTTCATCCATCTGCTCTGACGAAGCAGCAGAGGGATTCTCTTCATCAGATTCACTTGGAATCACATATTCTTCATCAAAAGGAACAAGGTCATTTGATGGCATGGTTGAGATAGGAACATCATCAATGGGGTTTGCAAGCGAGCTAGTCAATGGCTTCATCTTCTTCTGAGATGAAGAATCTGATGCAGTTGATGCCTTCCTTTTCTTCCCTGCTGCACGCTCTGCAGCCTTGGTCTTCTTCACATCTGATGCAGATGGAAGGATCGGAGTTGGTGTAGGCGCAGGAGCAGAGGAATTGAGTTGTATTTCTTCAGGCGCAACTAATGCAGTTGCCCTGAATTCTTCATTTTCTTCAGGCGCACCACTAGTGGATGCCCTGGCAATTTCATCAGCGGCTGGAATGCAGTTATCAGCCCTGGAACTCACATTTTCTTCAGCAACCTGATTATCATCAGCGGTGCTGGCATTTTCTTCAGTCGGCTGAGCAGATGCTTCAGCCTGAGGAATTTCCTGTTGCGCTGGGGCTGCAACATTGGAAGTGAACTCTTAAGTTATCTTTACAAATCTGACTTTGGCTCCTAGCCAGTCAGCATAATAGCGATCAAATTCATCACTCAGTTTCTTGATTTCAGATTGAAGATCAACAAGTTCTTCAGGTGAAAGCTTCAGAATGTTTTGCTTCAGAAAGTGCTCTTTCTTGTACTGCGCTTTCTTCACCCTCCTTCCCTGTTCAAATTTCCATTTCTCTTCATCAAGGAAGTGAGTCAGTACATGACTTTGACCAGGAGTGAGGTTCAGCTCAGGCAGAGGTGTGTTGGGCTCCTTGTGCCACAAGTCAATGAAGTCTAGGATCAACTTCGGATCCATCATTAATGGCACATTACTGCCTTTGGCTCTAGCGGCCCTAAGTTGCCTGTCCTTGATGATTTCAGCAAGTTCTTCATCATCAACCTCATCATCATTAGAGGGCACTTGGAAAGAAACTTGTTTCTTGTGAGGACTTGGTCGAGGACCTCGTCCAGCAGAGGTCTTCTTCTTCAGAAGAGTGGGAGCAGCTGAGGAACTTGGAGCAGCTGAGGAACTTGCAGAGGCTCCTGAGGCAATAGATATGCCTGTGGTCCTTTGGCATGTGGCTAGATGCACAGGTGCTGAGGATTTGGTCGGAGCAGCCGAAGACTTTGGCGGAGGAGCTGAGGATTTTGTAGAAGTAGGAGCAGCATGAGGAATTGGCCGTGAGGGCTTTGAGGAATCTGGCCGTGAGGGCATAGCTGAGGAACTTGGCCGTGAGGGCATTGCTGGTGAAGCACTGGGCTTGTGAGTAGGCTTCTTTGGCATGGCCTTCTTCGGCTTTACAGAGGCCTCAACAGCAGCGGCGACAACAGAGTCTTCGTTGAATTTCCTTACTGCATATTTTGGTTGTTTGGACAACTTGGCCTGGCGCTTGGCCCATTCATCAGGATAATCCTCACCATGCTTGAGGCTGGTGGGATCAACTATTTGACCATGTGCCAACGGAGGTCTTGGGCATGGAGGATTTAGTGCAAATTTCTTCATATATTTGGGAGTGACATATCTGTACTCCCTCCACTCTCTTGCCCATCTCCTCTCAATCTTTTGAATGCGCACCTTGCGCTGATTTTTATCTTCCTCAAGGGGTGTGCAGTATCCAGCATAGATGTCCTCAGGTATTTCAAAGGCAGTGTTGACCTCAGGCCTCTTTCCTCCTTTCTGTGGCTTCTTACCATCAGCCATTTTCTTCAGTTGAGGAATTTGAACAATTGAATTCTTTGAAGAGGTATGCAACTTTTCTTCGAGGAACGCTACAAATGAGTTAAGTTGATGAGAACCTAGTGATTCAGCAGCTGACATGAGTACCTGTGAAGAGAGTATAGTTGCGAGGAATTTGGAGAGGTCATATGCGTTCTCAGAAGGTTTTTTTTTATAAAGGACAAGTTTGAGGAATTTGACCAGATGAGTCTTGAAGAATTTCACTAAGCGTTCTTTGTCTTAGGTTCCAGAGATGTATAGATCGAAAATCCACACATTTGAGGAATCTTGAAGAAAAACATAGCTTAGAGAAATGAATCAAGAACATATGACATGTGAGGTGTTTCAATGTGTGAAGACATGAAGAAAAAACACCTTTATGGATTTTGTAGAAATCATTTGAATCAAAGAGCTCAGTCAAAGTAACTTTTAATTACCCTGGACGAAGAACACGACGAACTGGTATGTGGAGATGTGAAGTTCGTCAGTGTAGATCTTCCATGCCCTAACTTGGCGGAGGAAGACAGCTACGACGGCGAGTGAAGATTTCCATGGCCGGCGCGAGCACGACGGCGACGAGGTCGAGGCAGTGAAGCTCTTCCTCACCGACAATGATGATGTAGCGGCGGCGCTAGGGTTTGAGAAGCTCGAGCTGGAGAGAGGTCGAGCGGAGTAAAGGAAGTGAGGAAGGGGAAGGGGGTATTTATAGCCACGGTGAAAAACTGTTCGCCCGAAGAATTTGGACGAACGTGCCCCTGACCCTTCTCATTCGCTTGACATGTGTCACCCACGTACTGAGAAGTGGAGATCGTGTGCGATCATGGGTGAATAGATAAGTATATCGTGGGATGCGGAACGGATTGAGCGGCAAAGCCGAACATTTAGATAAGATAGGTTTTAAAGTTCCGTTCGCAATTTCTTCAGCTAACAAGGACACAATGAAGATTTTGAACGAGTTTCAAATATAACGCACATGAAGAATTTCTGAACAGATTGGGTTGAGTATAGCATAGAGGGGGAAGGGTCCGATCACATTGAAAAACCAACTTTAAGAAATACCAATAAGTGAATGTTGTAGAGTATATATATATATATATATATATATATATATATATATATATATATATATATATATATATATAGCCAATGAAGAAAAAAAACGACGGAAACAATGAAGACAATGCAAAGTTGAAGAATTTGAACAACTGAGGAATTTCAAAACAAAAAAAACTCAAATTGAAGATTTTCAACTTTTGGTGGTGGTGTGAACCACTGTATAAGAATGATGATTTCAGACACCGCGTACAATTGTCATACGGTTCTGAGAAACAAATTCTTCATTAATTTCTTCACACTTAGAGTGTTATTCTTCATTGATTGAACAAAAACGTTTCTTCATGTGTTGCACATCTAAGTCATCAATTTTGCATAAGTGTTAGGATGAGTGTCCTTTTCAAAGAACATTCGAAGATTCTAAGAAATTTAGCTCACACTGCAACTTGCTAAATCTCTACTCATCCAAGGACTTTGTGAAGATATCGGCTAGCTATTCTTCAGTCTTCACATGCTCAATAGAAATGTCGCCCTTCAACACATGATCACGAAGAAAATGATGACGAATCTGAATGTGCTTTGTCTTCGAGTGCTGAACTGGGTTGTGAGCAATCTTGATGGCACTCTCATTGTCACAGAAGAGAGGCACATTCTTCATGTTGACGCCGTAGTCCTTGAGAGTTTGCTTCAACCATAGCAATTGAGCATAGCAAGAACCAGCGGCAATGTACTCAGCTTCAGCAGTAGATAGTGATACGCAGTTCTGTTTCTTCGAGGACCAACAGACTAAAGATCGTCCGAGGAAATGACATGTACCAGATGTTGACTTGCGGTCCACACAATCACCAGCATAGTCAGAGTCAGAATATCCAATGAGATCAAAAGCCGAGCCCTTGGGGTACCATAATCCAAGTGTTAGTGTGTGAGCTAGATATCGAAGAATATGCTTCACAGCCTTATGGTGTGATTCCTTCGGTGTAGCTTGAAATCGGGCACACATGCAAACACTAAGCATAATATCTGGCCTAGATGCACATAACTACAATAAAGAACCAATCATGGAGCGGTATACCTTATGATCGAAGTCGATACCATTTTCATCAGTGCAAAGATGGCCATTTGTCGGCATAGGAATTTTGACGCCTTTGCAATCTTGCATGCCGAATTTCCTCAGTACATCCTTGAGGTATTTCTCCTGAGATATGAATATGCCATTGCGTTGTTGACGAATTTGAAGACCTAAGAAGAATTTCAATTCTCCCATCATAGAAATTTGATATTCTTCACTCATCATATAGGCAAATTCATCACTATAACGTTGGTCAATACAGCCAAAGATAATATCATCAACATATATTTGGCACACAAACAATTCACCATCATAAGATTATTGAAAAGAGTAGGGTCGAGTGAACCGGGTTTGAAGGCTTTCTTCATAAGGAATTCCTTCAAAGTATCATACCACGCCCGTGGGGCCTGCTTGAGGCCATAGAGGGCCTTATTGAGTCTGAAGACTTTGTCAGGATGCTTTGGATCTTCAAAACCTGGGGGTTGAGCAACATATACTTCTTCCTCAAGCTTACCATTGAGGAATGCACTTTTCACATCCATTTGATATAGAGTGATATCATGATGGTTAGCATAAGCAAGTAATGTGCGAATAGCCTCAAGTATAGCAACAGGTGCAAAAGTTTCATCGAAATCAATTCCTTCAACCTGTGTGTAGCCTTGAGCTACAAGCCGTGCCTTATTCCTTACCACAAGGCCATTTTCGTCTTGCTCGTTGCGATAGATCCATTTTGTGCCAATGATATTGTGCTTGCGAGGATCTGGATGTTTGACCAGTTCCCAGACATTGTTGAGCTCGAACTGGTGTAATTCTTCTTGCATGGCCTGAATCCACTCAGGCTCCAGAAATGCTTCATCTACCTTAGTGGGCTCTGTGATAGAGACAAAAGTATAGTGCCCACAAAAGTTAGATAAATGTGAAGTGAGGGAGTCCTGGATTAGGGGGTCTCCGGACAGCCGGACTATATCCTTTGGCCGGACTACTGGACTATGAAGATACAAGATTGAAGACTCGTCCCGTGTCCGGACGGGACTCTCCTTGGCATGGAAGGCAAGCTAGGCAATATGGATATGTAGATATCCTCCCTCGTAACCGACCTTGTGTAACCCTAGCCCCCTCCGGTGTACATATAAACCGGAAGGTTTAGTCTGTAGGACAACAGATAATCATACCATATGATAGCTTCTAGGGTTTAGCCTCTACGATCTCGTGGTAGATCAACTCTTGTAATACTCATATCATCAAGAACAATTAAGCAGGACGTAGGGTATTACCTCCATCAAGAGGGCCCGAACCTGGTTAAACATCGTGTCCCCTGCCTCCTGTTACCATCCGCCTTAAACACACAGTTCGGGACCCCCTACCCGAGATCAGCCGGTTTTGACACCGACATTGGTACTTTCATTAAGAGTTCCACTGTGTCGTTACCATAAGGCTTGATGGCTCCTTCGATCATCGGTAGCGATGCGGTCCAGGGTGAGGTTTTCCTCCCCGGACAGATCTTCGTATTCGGCGGCTTCGCACTGCGGGCCAATTCGCTTGGCCGTCTGGAGCAGATCGAGAGCTACGCCCCTGGCCATCAGGTCAGATTCAGAAACTTAAACTACACTGCTGACATCCGCGGAGACTTGATCTTCGACGGATTCGAGCCCGTATCAGGTGCGCTGCACAGTCACGACGAGCATGACATAACTCTGCCGTCGGACAGTACTCGGGAGATCGCATCTACAACTACTCCAGCCATCAATCCGGAGCGAATCGCGCCATCCGAGAGCGGAGGGATAGACCCCGCCATGGAGGCCGCACTCTCAGTGGCGATAGAGCCGGATATTGACTTCACCCCTTACGAGAACCATGTCGCCGAACCACTGGATTCGTCTCCGGCCATGGACTCTGAGCCGCCTGCATCCGCGCCCATCGAATCCGACTGGGCGCTGATCATGGAGTTCACCTCTGCGGATATCTTTCAGCACTCGCCTTTCTGCGATGTGCTAAATTCATTAAGGTCTCTCTCCTTGTCAGGAGAACCTTGGCCGAACTATGTCCGGCTAGAATGGGATGCGGACGACGAAGAAATTCGCTGCTCACCCACCACCCACTTAGTAGGCACTGTCGACGATTTAACGGACATGCTCGACTTCAACTTCGAAGACATCAACGGTATGGACGACGTTGCAGGAGACGAACAGGAACCACCTCCCACAGGGCGCTGGACCGCCACCTCATCATATGATATATACATGGTGGACACCCCCAAAGAAGGATAACCCCTCCAAGAAGCAACCCAAGCGCCGACGTCAGTGGCGCCGCTCTAAGTCCTGCCACAGCAAAAGTAGTGATACTGGCACAGGAGATAATAGCACTCCAGATAGCGCCGAAGACAACCACAGTCCCCTCCAGCACAATGCAGAGCGGGAAGATGAACAAGCTAGCCCTCCAGAGCAGGTGGCAGACGGAGAACCATAAGAGGAAAATTACATGCCCCTCTCCGAAGACGAGGTGAGCCTCGGCGACGAAGAATTTATCGTACCTGAGGATCCCGTCGAGAAGGAGTGCTTCAAGCGCCGGCTTATGGCCACAGAAAATAGCGTGAGGAAAAAGCAACAACAGCTTCAAGCTGATCAAGACTTGCTAGCAGACAGATGGACCGAAGTCCTTGCGGCCGAGGAATACAAACTTGAGCACCCCTCCAAGAGTTACCCAAAACGCAGATTGCTACCTCACCTCGAGGAGGAAGCATTTAAACCTCCATCACCAGTGTACGATGCGGCTGACCGGTCACCGTGTGGCCGAGCCAGAGAGGCGTTTCAGCCTGAAGTTCAGCCTGCACCCCGCCGCCACTTAATCAAAAATACCAAGGCCCGGGGCAACACACGGGACCTGCAAGACATATTGGACAGCAGGGCAAAACTCGCAAGGTCAATATACGGGTCACGGGCGTGCGTGCCAACACAGGACGATGATCATCACGCCGGATACACCAAAGGTAAATCCGGCCGGGCCGAATACAGCAGATAAGACTCATATGAACTACGTCGTGATATAGCCCGGCATGGAGGCGCCGCACACCCCCTATGCTTCACTGATGATGTTATGGATCATGAATTCCGGGAGGGTTTTAAACCCGTTAATATCGAATCGTATGATGGTACAACAGATCCCGCTGTATGGATCGAGGATTTCCTCCTTCACATCCACATGGCTCGCGGTGACGATCTACACGCCATCAAGTACCTCCCACTAAAACTCAAAGGACCAGCTCGACATTGGCTGAATAGCTTGCCAGCAGACTCCGTCGGCAGTTGGGAGGATTTGGAAGACGCATTCCTTGACAACTTCCAGGACACTTATGTGCGACCACCAGATGCTGATGACTTGAGCCATATAACCCAACAGCCAGGGGAATCGGCCAGGCAATTCTGGACACGGTTCCTAACCAAGGAAAACCAAATTGTTGACTGTCCGGATGCAGAGGCCCTAGCGGCATTCAAGCATAACATCTGCGACGAGTGGCTTGCCCTCCACCTTGGTCAGGAGAAGCCGAAGTCTATGGTAGCCCTCACGACACTCATGACCCTCTTTTGCGCGGGCGAGGATAGCTGGCTGGCTCGTAGCAACAACACATCAAGGAATCTGGGCACTTCAGATACCAAAGATGCCAACGGCAGACCACGTCGTAACAGACCAAAGCGCCGCAACAACGGCAATAACAACGATGATACGACAGTCAATGCCAAATTCAGAGGCTCTAGATCCAGTCAGCGGAAAAAGCCATTTAAAAGAAGTACTCCAGCTCCGTCCAGTTTGGATCGCATACTGGATCGCTCGTGTCAAATCCACGGCACCCCCGACAAGCCAGCCAATCACACCAACAGAGAATGTTGGGTGTTCAAGCAGGCCGGCAAGTTAAATGTTGAAAACAAGGACAAGGGGCTGCATAGTGATGACGAGGAGGAGCCCCGGACGCTGAACACGGGATGACAGAAGGGGTTCCCCCCACAAGTGAAGACGGTGAACATGATATACGCAACCCACATTCCCAAAAGGGAGCGGAAGCATGCACTAAGGGACGTCTATGCGATGGAGCCCGTCGCCCCAAAATTCAACCCATGGTCCGCTTGTCCGATCACCTTTGATCGCAGGGACCACCCCACTAGTATCCGTCATGGCGGATCCGCCGCACTGTTCCTAGACCCCATCATCGACGGATTTCACCTCACTCGAGTCCTTATGGACGGGGGCAGTAGCCTGAACCTGCTCTATCAGGATACAATGCGAAAAATGGGTATCGATCCCTCGAGGATCAAACCCACCAAAACCACCTTTAAGGGCGTCATCCCAGGTGTAGAGGCCCATTGCACGGGCTCAATCACACTGGAAGTGGTCTTCGGATCATCGGACAACTTCTGAAGCGAGGAGTTAATCTTCGATATCATCCCGTTTCGCAGTGGCTATCACGCACTGCTCGGACGGACATCATTTGCAAAATTTAACGCAGTACCGCATTACGCATACCTCAAGCTCAAGATGCCAGGACCTAGGGGGTCATAACAGTAAATGGAAACATAGAATGCTCGCCCCGCACGGAAGAGCACACTGTGACCCTCACAGCAGAAGCACAAAGCAGCCTTTTAAGGCAAACCACTAATTCGGCGTTACAGCCCCCGGACACCTTCAAGCGAGTCCGGAGTAAACTACAACAAGATCGCCTGGCACGTTCAGAGCTCGCCTAGCAATTCGGCCCCCGTCCCAGTCCCAGTCAAGCGACGAAATCTGTGCCGCGCGTACATAATTACGCACTGAAAATACCATGGACAAAGGCGGGGGCACAATCAGGGCACGTCCCGCAATGCGGCTTTACCGCCCTAGGGGCTGTATACCTTTATCATTTCTTTTCTCTTTCAGGGCCTAACTCTCTAGAAGCCCTTTTCGGCAGCACGATTGCCGGACACATTACGGGGAGGAACAACCAAGGTGGCAAGAAGCTAAGATGTACACGGGAACCCCCAGGTGGTCTCTAATAATAATTGATATACCCGCTTTCTACTATCCATACATAGCTTGCCCTTGGATAGGACATTTCGAATAGTCCTACTTTCTGCTTATTGCACTACTTGTACCAGTATGCTTCAACGTATTATTTAAATAACAATGCATAGCATTAGTCTATTATTGCATTATTTATCTTTTTTCTCTTATATGTCCGTTTACGACAATCCGCACCCGTACATTAGGGTACGGTTAGTACGCCAGGGGCTTTCGTTTACCCCATAATACGACACGAGAAGTCCGAACACTTTTGATAGTGCGGCACCCCGAACTTATAGCATTATATGCATCAGCTCCGAATCATGTCTTGGGTCAATAGTTGGGTTTGCCCGGCTCCCATGCTTTGGTACCTTACGTTCCTCTATATGGGATAAGGTAGCGGTGGGAGAACTACTGTGATTGTGTCCCGGTTCTTCCGGACGAGCACCTCAGTAGAGAAAGCCGAAAACTAACTGTCATGATAAGGCAAGAGGCTGGTCGCTGTTCGAGAGGTCCTTAAAGACTTTTTCCGCTTCGGGCAAGGAGTCGGCCTTGTCCAGCTTAGGCGTGTATAGCGCCCCAAATTCGGCCTTCCGAATACTGGGGCTTCGCCAAAATTTAAAATTGTAGACTTCTATAGCTAAGTGAGAGTGATAAAGCCTTATAGTCCGATTACCTGGTTCGTTGTGCTGAACACCTCCCTTGAAGGACCCAAAATTGGGGTAAAGAGTGCTCGGGTTTATCCCGAACACCCCAGTACTAGTTACATGGGGGCAGAAGCTGACAACTGGCCAACTCTCAGATTTTATAAACGGCCGCACAGAAGGTAATATTTTAAATTAAAAAAGCATTGCATAGCGCAGATGAACTCGTTTCACATTACAGGATCACATGAACATGTTCATTAAAAAATTACATCCTTGGCGCATTCATCCGCCACAAGGCGGGAACCCTTCAGGACACTCTCATAATGCATCTCGGGGCAGCGATGCTCCTTGCCCTCCGGCGACCCCTCCTTCACCAGCTTCATGGCGT
Organism: Triticum aestivum; assembly: GCF_018294505.1. Lineage (NCBI taxonomy): Eukaryota > Viridiplantae > Streptophyta > Magnoliopsida > Poales > Poaceae > Triticum > Triticum aestivum. Next base: position 491,093,871 of record NC_057800.1, on the reverse strand, counting down.
CCAGCTTCACCCAGTGCACCTTCACCCTGGGCAAAAGCCCTGCGCGGACCCTCGATACAGGCGGACCGCTTTATGACTTCAAGCCGTGGGCAGGCATCAGGAAGCCGCCTCACCAGACCGAAGTAGCTGCCGGACAGGGGCTCGCCGGGCCACATCCGGACTATAAGGCCCCTCATGGCATGTTCGGCCGCCTTGTGAAGCTCGAACAGTTGCTTCAGCTGGTCGCTCAAGGGCATTGGGTGTTCGGTCCCAGTATACTGAGACCAGAACAACTTTTCCATCGAGCTCCCCTCCTCAGCTCGGTAAAACTCTGTGGCATCTAGTACACTACAGGGAAGATCTGCGAACGCTCCTGGAGAGCTCCGGACTTGGGTAAGAAAAAGGAAAGTTTCCTTCACATGCTGGCTTTGCATAATGAATGCGTTACCCGCTGCTATCTTCTTCACCGCATCAATCTCCTGGAGGGCCTTGTGGGCTTCAGCCTTGGCGCTCCGGGCGCTTTCGAGCGCCTTCTCAAGATCGGACTCTCGCGTCTTAGAGTCAAGCTCCAAGACTCGTGTTTCTTGGTGAGAGCCTCGAGCTCTTGCTGCACCTCGCCTACTCGGGCTTCTTGCTTTTCCTGCTCCAGGCACTCCTTGGCCACTTTGTTTTCAGCCTCGGACAGTGCCTTCTTCAGGGTCGCCACCTCGGTCGTGGCCCCTAGCAAATTCATGATGATCCTATTATTTTACAACCGAACTTCTTTTTAAAAGCATAGACAAGGTATTGCTTACCTTTGCTCTCCTCGAGTTGCCTCTTGGTAAGGCTGAGCTCGTTCTCGGACCGCTCCGGGACTATAGAGACCTCCGCAGTACGTGCAGCAGCGGCCAGCAGTGAAGCCTGCACATACACATAGATATATTCGGATTAGACTCCTGAGTCATCATTTGATCCTGTATTCAGCCTTTCTTCTTGAACGCCGAACAGAGCATCAGGGGCTACTATCTATGTGGTAATATTTTCTTATATTTTGATTGCTTACCTCAAAGCATGTTAGGAGGCTGGCGCAAGCTTCGGTCAGTCCGTTTTTGGCGGACTGAACTTTCTCGATCACCGCACTCATGATAGTGCGGTGCTCTTCATCGATGGAGGCGCTGCGAAGCGCTACCAGCAAGTTGTCCGGTGCCTCTGGATGGACATAGGACACCGGCACGGGCGGCTGGCCCCCCTTAACGAAGGATCGCCTGCCGGAGTTTGGAACCATCGAAGGTTCCGGCACGGTGTTCGGCTGGTGTTAGGACCCCGATTCCAAGCCACATCGATCTAGCCGATAACACCTCATATCACTTTGCGGCCTCACGCACGGTATCCCACAGGTGTCGCCTTACCATGGCCTGGAACCGTTTGTGCCTTTTGGCTCACGTATATGATAGTGTCGCTAGCATCCATATGACAGAGAACCCGGGCCGACATGGCTAGTCGTGAACCCAAAGCGGCAGAGACCTATGGAGACAGGCATACATGAATCACATCGAGCATGTCGGTCATCAGCGAGCGATTCCGGGCTGTAGCACTGGGCTAACAGGACTCCGGGGAACCCGGGCTGTAGCAGGCTAGGCAGGACTCCGGATATCACCGCGTGACATTTCCCCGAAGGGACAGACATAGGAATGAAGTGAAACACATGCTGTCCAGTCAAGTGTCCTGAACATTAGTGCTGGGCTAGAAGGACTTCGGTGAACCGGGCTGTAGCGGACTACTATGGCTCGAGGAACACTAGACTACATTTCCCCATAAGAAAGGCTGCCAAGGATAAACAACTAGATTGTCGGATCCCACTCATACCAAGCATTTCAATCATACACACAATATGCCCGATATGAGTACATACAACATGGCATCACAACAAAACTCTACAACTCAAGTACTTTATTTAAAGGCTCCAGGGAGCCATACATATCATGTTCATACAGATAGGGGTCACATGACCCGACACTCAAGTCATACAATCATACAAGCACATGCGGAAGCAACTAGTCTGAGTACAGACTCTAGAAAGAAAGAAGGCTTCTCGAAGCCTGTCTATCTACATAGGGCCCTCCATGGCCAGGATCACCACCTGGGTGGCTAGTCACTCGTCGACGTCAAGATCTACGTAGAACCCATCGGAGGGGGCGGTGTTGTCGTCTGAAAACAGTAATTAAGCAAACATGAGTACAAAGGTACTCAGCAAGTCTTACATCAGAACCTAATATACATGCTCATTCTCAAGAAGGTGGTGGGGTTATTGCAGCAAGCCAGCTTTGACTCTTGGCTAAGCTATCCTACGGAACTCCACTAGTAAAATAGTTTTCGCACACGAGTCCACTACTCACCAACACAATACTCCACCGGGGATCCTCCCTCGTCATCCTACGAGAGGGCCATCCTCGGTACTCACACTTATCTTGAGTCTTTTAGTAGTATCCATTAACTTGTCTATGAACTGTATAGGCAACCAAGTAGTCCTTTACCGCGGACGCGGCTATTCGAATAGTTTTATACCCTGCAGGGGTGTACTTCTTCATACACGCTTTCACCACTTACCGCCGTTTACACGACATGTACTCGGCAACCTTCAAGCGGAAGCCCAGCGAGGGTGTCGGCCACGGCCTACCTAAACACTTAAGTCTCTAGTCCAGGTTTATCGCCTATCCAGGTTCCATCCGCAGGGAGTCCGGCCGAGGTTTCCACTTACGGCCCCGAACGATGTGAACAGGGTTCCCGAGACACCAAACGGGTGACTCGGTACACCGTGCCACGGTGTATCTACCGCAACATAGCCCACCCCTAGGGTCAGCGCTACGCACGGCCGCCAACACATAACCTACAAACACCAGAAACTATTTGCAACTCCTGGACAGAGTACTAGGGTGATTAAGAAGCCGAGAGGGTCCATTGGTTTCGGGCCCAATGTACGGTAGTAACTGCATCTTAAATCACACATACAGATCTCAGTTCTTATGGACGGCCTCAATGAAACAACCCACCATGTACTCCTACATGGCCTCTCATCGATACCTTTACCAAAACATGTTCAACACATCCCTCACATTACCGGCATAAGCATTTCACTCTAGCGCATCACCCATATGAACCAGACCTGACACAACTCTAAGCATAGCAGGCATAGCAAGGTAGGAATCACATACATGGCTCAATCAACTCCTACACATGCTAGTGGGTTTCATCTAGTTACTGTGGCAATGACAGGTCATGCAGAGGATAAGGGTTCAACTACCATAGCACACAGCAGTTTGAATCGCGTTGTCTTAATGCAGTAAACAAGAGCAGAAGCGAGAACATGGGTATGTATCGGAATGATCAATGGGTTGCTTGCCTGTTGTAGTGGTAGTAGGGTACTGCCCTTCAGTTGGATACTCGTGAATATCCTCGGAGGCAGAACCTACCACGAAGAACACATCGGAACACAATCAACACATGACGATATGCAACAATATGATGCATGCAATGACATGGCAATAGGAATGTGTCTTGGCCTAATGCAAGCTATAACAGAAAGGAATGTGCTTATTTGAACCAAAGGTTCAAATGTTAGTTCATTTAACATAGCCACATTAGTGTATTACCTTATTCTGCCTAAACAGCAAGGTTAACTTATTTTGTCATGCATGAAACAATTACAGATGGATAGATTGAATTTTTCTAATCATTTTTCATATATAAATCTTTACATTTGGAGCTATGGTTGATTTTCTATGATTTTTAGAAGTTTTGACTACTTTCTGGAATTTCCTGTAAAAGAATAATTCCAGTAATTTAATTACTGCATTAGCATTACGTCAGGGTGACGTCAATGGTCAATGGGGACGTCCAGGTCAAACCTGACTGGTGGGTCCCACGTGTCAGTAGTTAATTAAACTAATTATTTTTAGTTAAAACTAATTTGATTTAGTTAGCAGAGGGGGCCCACTTGTCATTGACTCAGGGGAGTCAACCTGGGGTCAAACCCCTGGTCAGCGGGGCTAATCCCGCCGGCGTTGAGTCGCCGGCAAGGCCGAGACGGCGGAGAGCTTCGGATTTGGTCCTCCGGTGACCAAATCGCCGGTGGAGACGTGCTACGCGTAGCTGGGGAGCTGCCGCATCCAGTGGTGCAAGTGGTTGGACACGGGGACGCCGAAAACGACGCCGGCGAGCTCGACAGCGGCGGCCGGAGTTCGGACGGGGTTGGGTTCGACGCTACAGTGCACGGGAGAAGGAGCTGGTGGTGGCTACGGGCTCCTGGTGCTGCGCTGAGCACAACGGTGAGCTTGGCTTCGAGCCACTGTGGCTCTAGCCACGACGGCGCCATGGACGGCGGTGGGGAGCTTTCGGGTGCGGTGGAAGTAGCGACTACAGAGGCCAAACGAGCACGGGAGCTAGGGGAGGAGGAAGAGAAGCTCACATCGGGGTCGAAGAGGGGGTCAGCGAGCTCAGGGAGGTCCTGGCGGCACCGAATCGACCGGAGATGGCTCGGGTTCCCGAGGTTGAAGACAAGGGCGAAGACGGCGTTCGGCGGCGTTTGGAGTCGCGTGGGCCAGCAGAGAGGTCCCGGGCGACGAGGCGGAGCTATTGGGCTTGTCGGAGGGGCGAGGGGGTGGCTCTGGTGACGTCTACGGCGAACGGCAGCGAGGACCGTGCTCGGCCATCGCGGGAGAGGGTGAGGGAGACGAGGGAGAGAGTGAGGGAGTATGAGAGCGGGACGTGGGGGTCGGCGTGGCATCCCTGGACGTCTCCAGGGCGTCGGCAGAAGCAGGAGGTGGCCGGCGTGTGGCCGCGGGCGCCGGCCACGCGCTCCTCGTCCTCCTGGCGGGAGGAGGAGGACGACTGGCAAGGCCAGTCGGCTGGGCCGAGCCAGGTTGGCTGGGCCAGCACAGGTAAGGCCCAGGTGGGCTTCCCTCTCTCTCTTTTTTTGATTGTTTCTGTTTTTCTATTTAACTGCAACTGTTGGGCTTTATTAAAAATACTAAAACGTTTCCAAAAATCCTGAAAATAATTGTGGGCTCTGTTTAGAATATTTCCAACAGCAAACATTTATTTCCAGAATTATTTGAGCATTTAAATTATTTTATAGCATTTAAATGCCTAAATTCAAATACTTATGATTTAATTCAATGACCTTCTGTTGACCTAGAAAATTGTGCACCAATTTTGCCAGAGGTTCTAACCCAAGACAAAGAGGGTGAACTTTTTAGAAGGGCATTTCAGGTTCATTGAAAATAATTTTAGTAAACCCTAGTTGTTTCCAGGGGGTGTTGGGGGTTTCTGCCTTCCCCATTTCAAATTTAAGAGGAATTTAAACATGATGCACACTCTAATGCTTGAACTAGCTAGGGTGTGACAACTCACCCCCACTCAAAAGAATCTCGTCCCGAGATTTAGGATCCTCCGGGAAGAAGGTGGGGTACTCGAGTCGAAGACGATCCTCCCTTTCCCAAGTGGCTTCTTTCTCGGAATGGTGTGACCATTGAACCTTGAGAAACTTGATATTATGACGTCGAGTGGTACGCTCGGCTTGATCAAGGATACGAACGGGATATTCCCGATAGGAGAGGTTATCTTGTAGATCAAGCGTTTCGTGGTCCACTCCACGGATGGGATCCGCGAAGCAACGCCTGAGTTGTGAAACGTGGAAGACATCGTGAACTCTGGAAAGATGCAAGGTAGTTCCAATTGGTAGGCAACTTCTCCTCGTTTGGCAAGAATGCGAAAGGGTCCAATGTAATGAGGAGCCAATTTGCCTTTGATACCGAAACGATGGGTTCCCTTTAACGGAGTAACCCGAAGGTAAGCCTTCTCGTCGACTTCATAAGTCATAGGCTTATGTTTACGATCATATTGACTCTTTTGACGAGATTGGGCTGTTTTCAATTTCTCACGAATAACGCGAACCTGCTCTTCTGCTTCCTGAATCATATCCGGGCCAAAGAGTTGTCTTTCCCCGGTTTCTGACCAGTTAAGAGGCGTTCGACATTTTCGTCCATAGAGAACTTCGAAAGGAGCCTTGCCCAAGCTGGCTTGATAACTATTGTTATAAGCAAACTCCGCGAATGGGAGGCAATTCTCCCAACTCATTCCGAACGAGATGACAGAAGCTCGGAGCATATCTTCCAGAATTTGATTAACTCGCTCTACTTGACCACTTGATTGAGGATGGAAGGCGGTACTAAAAGAGAGACGAGTTCCCATAGCATTTTGGAAACTTTCCCAAAATCGAGAGGTGAAGAGACTCCCATGGTCTGAGTTAATTTCCAATGGGACACCATGAAGAGACACTATTCGGGAGATGTATAAATCGGCTAGCTGGCTAGCGGTGATACTCTCACGAACAGGTAGAAAGTGGGCTACTTTGGAAAGTCGGTCGATCACGACGAAGATGGCATTATTCCCTCTCTTGGTCCTGGGAAACCCAGTGATGAAATCCATACTGATTTTATCCCATTTCCATTCAGGAATAGCCAAAGGTTGAAGGGTGCCAGCAGGCCGTTGATGCTCTGCTTTAACACGACGACAAACGTCGCAATTAGCAATGTATTGAGCGATTTCTCTCTTCATCCTAGTCCACCAAAACCTCTGGCGTAGGTCTTGATACATTTTAGTACTACCGGGATGAATGGTGAGAGGGGATTCATGAGCTTCCTTAAGGATCAGCCGCCTCAGGTTTCGTGCCTTTGGAACCACTAGACGATTTCCAAAGTATACGACACCTTGATCATCAATGGAGAAACAATTCGCGACCCCTTTCTTAATGTTTCTCTTAATACGGGAGATTCCCGGATCTACCTTCTGTGCCTTGATGATCTGATCCGTAAGAGTAGGTTTCGCCACCAGGGTGGATAGGAATCCTTGAGGAACAATGTGAAGATTTAGCTTACGAAATTCCTCATGGAGAAGTGGTTGAATTTGTTGTAACATCAGGTTGTTACAATAGGACTTACGGCTTAGCGCATCAGCCATGACATTGGCTTTGCCCGGGGTGTAAGTTATTCCTAAGTCGTAATCCGAGATCAACTCGACCCAACGTCTTTGCCTGAGATTCAAATCTGGTTGGGTGAAGATATATTTCAAACTTTGGTGATCGGTGAAGATCTCGCAATGATTACCGAGGAGGTAATGTCGCCAAGTTTTAAGTGCATGGACTACAGCTGCAAGCTCTAGATCATGTGTGGGATAATTTTCCTCATGTGGGTGTAATTGCCATGAAGCATAGGCAATTATCTGACGATCTTGCATGAGTATGCAACCTAGTCCTTGTCGCGAGGCGTCGCAATAGATAATAAAGTCCTTGGAGAAGTCTGGTGGTACCAGTACGGGAGCAGATGTCAGGCGTCTTTTCAGTTCCTGAAAGCTGAACTCGCACTGTGGAGTCCACTCGAACTTTTTATCTTTCTTGAGGAGTTCAGTTAGAGGTTTAGCAACCTTGGAGAAATTCTCGATGAAGCGGCGGCAATAGCTCGCTAAGCCAAGGAAACTCCGAACTTGCTTGACCGTCTCAGGTGGAGTCCAATCAAGGACGGCTTGAACTCGCTCGGGATTGACAGCAATACCCTTGCCAGAGATTACATGGCCTAGATAGGTCACTTCTGGCAACCAAAATTCACACTTGGAGAATTTGGCATAAAGGCGATGCTCTCGAAGTTTCATCAATACCAGCCTTAGATGTTCGGCATGTTCCTCTTCATTCTTGGAGTAGATGAGTATGTCATCGAGGTATACTACGATGAATTTATCCAAGTACTCCATGAAAACTGAGTTCATTAACCGAGAGAAGGTAGCTGGGGCATTGGTTAAACCGAAGGACATAACGGTGTACTCGTATTGGCCATAACGAGTAACAAAGGCCGTTTTGGGAATGTCCCCGTTTGTGATTTTGATTTGATGGTAGCCCAACCTCAAATCCATCTTGGAGAAGACTGAGGATCCAGCAAGTTGATCATACAGATCGTTGATCCTAGGAAGCGGATATTTGTTCTTGATGGTGACCAAATTGACAGGTCGATAATCTACAACCATTCGATCCGTTCCATCCTTCTTCTTGACAAAGAGGACGGGGCAAGCCCAAGGAGAGGAACTAGGACGGATGAAACCCTTTTTCAAGGACTCATCGAGTTGGTTCTTAAGCTCGGCTAGTTCTAAGGGTGCCATCTTGTAGGGTCTTCTAGAAATTGGAACGGTTCCTGGAACAAGGTCTATCACAAACTCAACATCCCTGTCAGGTGGAACACCTGGCAGTTCTTCTGGAAAGACATCCAGAAAGTCTTGGACTACCGGAACATCCTCAAGGTTTGGAAGGGGGTTGGCATTTAAGGAGTAAAGCTCGCGCTTGGCCACTCGAGTTAAGACATTGACTGTCTTGCCCTATGGGTGAGTAAGTTGAAGTTCTAGTGGCACAATCAATCTTAGCATAATGAGCTGACATCCAGTCCATAACCAAGATGATGTTTATGTCCGTGGACTTGAGAGCTATTAAGGATGCAAGGAAGACAAGTCTATCGACAAGAATTTCGTTCCCATGGCTTACTCTAGAAGTTTGCCATTTGGAACTCGGAGTTTGAATTACCATAGAAGTGGGCATGTCACAGAATGTCGTGTTATGCAGTCGAGCATAGTTCTCGGATATGAATGAATGAGATGCTCCAGTATCAAAAAGAACAGGTGCCGGATGGCAGTTAACAAGGAGCGTACCAAGGACGACGTTGGGATCCTCATGAGCCTCCTCGGCTGAAACATAGTTGACATGGCCACGGGCAGTGGTGACCGGCTTGGCGTAGAATGTCTTTCCCGCAGGCTTACCACGGCCAACGGACTTTCCAGTTTGAATGGGGTTGTTGTTCTGGGGACACTCCCGGCTATAGTGACCCGGCTCTCCACACTTGAAACATGTCACCACATTGGGGCGTGGAGCAGCATTAGCAGCGGGGCCACCATAGGGCTTGGGCGGTAATGCTGCTCCACGCCCCAATGTCATGGCCTCAATCGAAAGCTCCCCTCTTCTTCTTGGTCTTCTTTTTATGGGAAGAGTGCACGTCAAAGTCATCAGACGACGAGTCCGATACGACCTTGCGCAGGAGACCCATTCGGGTCCCCGGGGCCTTCTTCTTGGTCTTCTTTGTCGGCACCTTGTAAGGTGCCGGAGCCAGCATCTCTATTAAGAGGGCATCTGCGGGATCTTCAGGCAGGGGGGCCGGGCAATCGAGCTGCTCCGCTATCTTTATCCAGTCCTGTTAATGGCATGGGAGCTTAGATCCCGCACATCATTTAACTGGGGCAAATAAATACCCTATGATATACAAAAACTCACCGGATTGGCATGGCGCTTTGTGCTGAGTCTGCGGTCCTCGGTGAGGGAAGGAGGTACCTCGACGCCCTTGAACAGCACCCTCCAGACGTCCTTGTGCGTCGTGTCATAGAGCTCTCGCAGCGTCTGGTGCTGGGCCGGGTCGAACTCCCACAGATTGAATGCCCGTCTTTGACATGGGAGAATCCGGCGGAAGAGCATGACCTGGACCACGTTGACGAGCTTGATTTTCTTCCTCATCATGTTCCTGATCTAGGTTTGGAGTCCGGTCAGCTCTACCAAAGAACCCCAGGACAGGCCCTTCTCTTTCCAGGAAGTGAGCCGCGTGGGGATTCTGGATCAAAATTTGGGGGCCACCACCCAGTTGGTGTCGCGCAGCTCGGTGATGTAGAACCACCCCGATTGCCACCCCTTTATGGTCTCCACATAGGAGCCTTCAAGCCAGGTAACGTTATGCATTTTTCCCACCATGGCGCCTCCGCACTCTGCTTGCTGGCCGACCACCACCTTCGGTTTAACATTGAAGGTCTTCAGCCACAGGCCGAAGTGGGGCCTGATGCGGAGGAAGGCCTCGCACACGACAATAAGCGCCGAGATGTTGAGGATGAAATTGGGAGTCAGATCATGAAAATCCAGCCCGTAGTAGAACATGAGCCCGCGGACAAATGGGTGGAGGGGAAATCCCAGTCCGCGGACGAAGTGGGTAAGAAAAACTACCCTCTCATGGGGTTCAGGCGTAGGGATGAGCTACCCTGGATCTGGCAGCCGGTGCGCGATATCCGCGGCCAGATATCCGGCTTCCTGTAACTTTGTGATGTTCTCTTCCGTGACGGAGGAGACCATCCACTTGCCTCCCGCTCTGGACATGCTTGGAGTGGTTTGAGGAGAAAGATGCGAACTTGGGCGCTGGAGCTCGAGTGTGCGAGAATGGGTAAAAAAGGGTGAATCCTTGTCCCTTTATAAGGGCGGAAGAGGCGATGCGCCTCCCCACTTGCCTGGTAAAATCACTTATTCCCCAAATGCCGTAATTGATGGCACGGTTGGGTTACCCACATCCGTATTGATGAGAATCCTGTAATAAGGGGACACGATCTCTGCTTTGACAAGACGTGTCAAGAAAACCACCTCGCGATATGTGCGGTGCTGGTTGAGAAAAACGGTTCGAATAATGACCGAGCCTTGACATGATGTCGTGCTGTCAAAACATGTCAACAGATTAGATTTATGGAAATATTATTCTCTCTACAGTGGTGTGTGGAACTTGTTTTGTAGAGCCAGACACTATCCTTGGGTTCAAAATCTTCCATGGAGTATTCAGAGGAGGAACCCGCCTTGCAATGCCGAAGACAAATCTGCGCGCCGGACTCATCGTCATTGAAGCCTGGTTCAGGGGCTACTGAGGGAGTCCTGGATTAGGGGATCTCCGGATAGCCGGACTATATCCTTTCGCCGGACTGTTGGACTATGAAGATACAAGATTGAAGACTTCATCCCGTGTCCGGATGGGACTCTCCTTGGCGTGGAAGGCAAGATAGACAATATGGATATGTAGATCTCCTCCCTCGTAACCGACCTTGTGTAACCCTAGCCCCCTCCGGTGTATATATAAACCGGAGGGTTTAGTCCGTAGAACAACAGACAATCATACCATAGGCTAGCTGCTAGGATTTAGCCTCTACGATCTTGTGGTAGATCAACTCTTGTAATACTCATATCATCAAGAACAATCAAGTAGGATGTAGGGTATTACCTCCATCAAGAGGGCCCGAACCTGGGTAAACATCGTGTCCCCTGCCTCCTGTTACCATCCACCTTAGACGCACAGTTCGGGAGCCCCTACCCGAGATCCGCCGGTTTTAACACCGACATGAAGCTTTTGAGCGTGTGAGAGACCTGGCACTTTAATGTCACCATGATCTTTTCAACTTGCACTTCTTTTGCAACGCGAGGATGAGCTGGTTGTCGTTGAGGAATTTGATCAGCATTTTCTTCAGTATTTTCTTCAGGTGCATTAGCTCGACGTTCTTCATGTTCCGGAATGAATTCTTCAGCAGATTCTTCGGTAGGAATGACATCCTTAGTAGCCTTGAACTTGATAGTATCCTCAGGTGTTGGTTCATCTATCACAGAAGGTAGGTTCTCTCTTCACGAGCCATTAGTTTCATCGAACCGCACATCTACAGTTTCAACAACCTTGTGAAGAACGTTGTTGAAAACTCTGTAGGTGTGCGAGTCCTTTGCGTAACCAGGCATAAAACCTTCATGTGCTTTCGGTGTAAGTTTTGAGTTGTGATGAGGATCTCTAATCCAACATTTAGCACCGAAGACTTTGAAATAACTTACATTGGGTTTCTTGTCAGTGAGGAGTTCATAGGCAGTCTTCTTGAAGAATTTGTGAAGATATACTCTGTTGATGATGTGGCACGCAGTATCAATTGCCTCAATCCAGAAAGAACGAGGCGTTTTGTATTCATCAAGCATAGTGCGAGCCATCTCAGCAAGAGTCATGTTCTTGCGCTCCACGATGCCATTCTGCTGAGGAGTATAAGGAGCAGATAACTCATGAGTAATACCAAGTTCATCAAGATAGTCATCAAGACCATAATTCTTGAACTCAGTTCCATTGTCACTTCTGATGTGCTTGATCTTCACACCAAAGTTGGTTGAAGCAATCGAGGAAAATCGTTTGAAGACTTCTTGCACTTCATGTTTGTAAGTAACAATGTGTACCCATGTGTAACGAGAGTAATCATCAACAATAACAAAGCCATAGAGAGATGCATCATTTTTGACTGCTGAGTATGATTAGGACCAAAGAGATCCATGTGAAGCAATTCAAATGGTCGAGTGGTGGTCATGATAGTCTTCGTTGGATGCTTAGCCTTTGTCATCTTCCCAGCTTCACAGGCTCCGCATAGGTGATCCTTAAGGAATTTGACATTATCGATGCCAATGACATGCTTCTTTTTCGCAAGCGTGTGCAAATTCCTCATGCCTGCATGACCAAGTCGTCGATGCCAGAGCCAGCCTTCTGAAGCTTTTGCAAGTAGGCACACGGATGGTTGTGGTCCTGTAGAGAAATCAACAATATACAGTTCTCCTCTCCTAAAGCCCTCGAAGACTTTGGAATTGTCAGCTTCCATAACCACAACACAACGGTACTTGCCAAAGACAACAACCATATCAAGATCGCAAAGCATTGAGATAGACATGAGGTTGTATCCTAAGGACTCAACAAGCATGACTTTGTCCATGTGTCGATCCTTTGTGATCGCAACCTTACCTAGACCCAATACCTGACTTTTTCCTTTGTCAGCAAAGATGATATGCTTCAGATGCGACGGAGATAATGGAGCATCCATCAATAGATTCTTGTCACCAGTCATGTGATTTGTACATCCACTATCGAGGACCCACTCAGTGGCTTTGGGTTGATCATCCTTAGCATATTTTGCCATAAGGCATGATGCAAAAGATGATGATTCTGGTTCGAATGTCATCGCTTTGAGAGATTCCTTGAAGTCCTCGAACCAAGGATCATGACGGGTTCGATGACCTTCATAGACCTCAAAGAGACGGTCCAAGATAAGCTTCGCATGATCAAGATGCATGATATTCCTGAACTGATTTTGAGACAGACAGGATCAGATGACGTCCTTCGCCGTGAGGTTGAGAAGAGTGTACTTGCGAATGTCATCAGCTTCCGCCATCTTGCACAGATCGGTCAGACCAATCTGAGTGACGGTCCATAGCTCGCTGTTCGTCGCCATGAGGCGCTTCTTCATCGTGGCCTTCCACTTGGGATACTCGTGACCGTCAAAGATGGGGCATGACACAGTCTTCATTCCTGTGGTCAACATAACTAAAACTCCAGGCGGTTAAGCCGAAATCATAGAGAACAAGGGAGTACCTTGCTCTGATACCAATTGAAAGTGCGTTATATCGACTAGAGGGGGGTGAATAGGCGATTTTTATGAATTCTTCACTGAGGAATTTGTAGGTGAGGAAATTCCTTAGCGAAGAACTACTAGCAGTAGAATAAGTACTCAAAAGTAAACATAACAGAACACAAGAATAGTCATCATGATGAAATGAAGACAAGCACAGAGTACAGAAAGCGTAAACACAAGATAACACAGGATGAAGACAAACAGACTGAAGAAATTGAACTGAGGAAATTGAGAAAGTCTTATGTCAAAGTCTTCAAACAGATATGAATAAGCACTCAACACATAAATGAGGAAATGGAAGGGTTGAGGGAATGGAACCAGGTAGCTTGGTGAAGACAATGATTTGGTAGACCAGTTCCAACTGTTGTGACAGTTGTACGTCTGGTTAGGGCGTCTAGGTATTTAAACCTGAGGACACACAGTCCTGGACACCCAATTTTGAACACGCAGTTCAGAACACTCAGTCCTCACTGTATTCCCCTTGAGCTAAGGTCACACAGATCTCACCTAATCACTCGTGGTAAGTCTTCAGGTGACTTCCGAACCTTCACAAACTCGGTCACTCGGCGATCCACAATTCCTCTTGGATGCCCTAGACCATGATGCCTAACCCTCTGGAAGAAGCACAGTCTTCAAAGGTAACAAGCGTCGGGTCCACGCATGATCAATCTCTTCAGTGATGCTCAATCACTTTGGGTTTGTAGGTGTTTGGGTTTGGGTTTGGGTTTTCCTCACTTGATGATTTTCGCTCAAAGTCCTCGAAGGATGGGATGCTCTCAAATGACAAGTGTCAGTTTCTCCCGGAGCAGCCGACCAGCTAGTGGTTGTAGGGGGCGGCTATTTATAGCCTAGGGAGCATCCCGACATGATAAGACATAAATGCCCTTCAATGATATGACCATTAGGTGGATAGATATTTTGGGACAGCTGGCGCATAGCACAGCAACGGTTGAAAATTTGAGTATCAAATTCCTCAGGGCTATCATGTTCCTCACCGTGTAGGCAATCCGCACTGGCGAATTCCTAACTCCTCAGTTAGAACAAATTCCTCAGAGACCAGAAGAACTTCGTCTCTGTCACTGAAGAATATGACTGAACTGTATGAGATTTCTAATGGCTTCACTCGAAGGGATTGGTAGGTGTAGGATTTTGAGTTGAGCATCACATGGAAATTTTTCCTTAGTATTTCCTCGACCCCTTTTAACAGTACGGTGTTTCCTATGACTCAATAAAGAGAAAATGAAACTACGAAAACAAAAGTCTTCATGCTTCATGTTCCTCGAATGAATACCAAGTCTTCAGGATTGTACCAAATTCTTCACTTTCAAAGTCTTCAGAAAGTCTTCAGAAATCCAAAGTCTTCAGTCGAAGAACTTCATTTTTAGGGGTCGACTTTCTCTGTAAATATCAACTCCTCATAGTCTTATAGACCTGTGTACACTCATAAACACATTAGTCCCTTAACCTATAAGTCTTCAATACACCAAAATCACTAAGGGGCCCTAGACGCACTTACAGTCGTCCAAGTCTTCATGCTCATCGGTGTCGCGCGATGAAGAATAAGAGCTGGCCACCAAGGAAGGGACCTTGACCTTCTTGAATTCCTTCGGTGGAGGTGCAGACCCAGTCAAAATCTTCCTTGAGACCCATTTTCTTCAGATCTTCTTCACTATAGACATGGGACAGAATAGCCCAGGTGCGACCGAAAACCTCATGGAGGTAGTAGTGGTTTTTCTTCACTGGATTGTGTGTAGCAGTCATGTTGTGAAGAAATGAACCAAACTGACGCTTAACCCATTTATGGTTTCGATCCACCTTCCGGTGAAGACTAAGCAGAAGCTCACGGTCAGTCATCACACGAGGAGCAGTGGCTTGAGGATTTGGCTTGGAGGCATGGGCAGTAGAATCATGAGTGGCAGAGTCATCATTGGTGGAATAAGATGCAGCTTTGCGAAACTGACCATCCAATGGATGAATACCTTCATCAATGACAGCAGGATCCTTGCCTTTTTCATCAGTTGAAGTAAAAGTCTGCTTGAGGACTTCAATCGGGGGCAAGTAGCTGAGGTGATTCTTAAAATCAGCCTTGAAGTTGAGTGAAGACCTTATCCTGGGGAATCTCATAATCCAAGGTGCATAAGGCTTCAGCTCAAATGGAGAAAGTGCAGCATTTGCCAGAGTCCTCATGAAGAAATCGTGATAGTTGATAGGAATGTTATGAATGATGTTGAATAGCAGATTCTTCATGATGCCAACTATTTCCTCATCAGATGAGTCGTGGCCTTTGATGGGACTCATTGTCCTCGTCAGAATGCGATAGACGGTTCTGGGCACAAAGAGTAAATCCTTTACGAGGAATTTGGTCCTTGGGGCTTGACCGGGCTTCAGAGGCTTCATTATCACATGCATGTAATGAGCAGTGAGTTCAGGTTCATGGTACAGGCAGCGAGATCCTTCATTGGGTGGACTGATGGGCAGGGCGTGAAGCAATTTAGAGGCTGGTGCCTTATAGTGAGTATTATCGGTCATCCAGTCCAAGACCCAGGTGTTGATATCTTCAGGATCACCTGTGATATGTAGTGTAGCATAGAACTGAAGAATGAGCTCTTTATTCCAATCAATGATGTCATTGCAAAAGTTGAGGAGGCCAGCGTCATGAAGCACACTAAGCACAGGAGTGAAACAAGGCAATGATTCCATGTCCACATGAGGAATATGCTCATGGTGGAAGATTTTGTCCTTATTGAAAAGCAGTGAAGAATAGAAGTTGGCCTGGCTGGCAGTCCAGAAGCACTTCCTTCTAAGACGACCAGAATCATAGGGATTGTAGTCAGTGAAGAACACGTGCTCGCCGAAGAAATCATCAGCCTTCAATTTTTGCTTCTTTGAGAATGGATCCTTTGGCTTATGGTGAGGAGCGTCAGTCAATTGCATCACAACCTCTGGGATCTCGATCTTAGGTTCCACAGGCTGAGGAATTTCAGGTGCTTCTTCAATGGCAGCCTGGGACTTCAATTCTTCATTTACATGATCTTCAGCACTAGTGGCTGGAATTTCTTCATGGACAGACGGTGTGGCACGTGGTTCATCAGATCCCATGTGTATAGTAGTTACTGGGGACTGAGGAATTTGTTGCAATGGTGTGAAGAGTGGAGAGTTGGGGTGCTGACTTTCCCAAAATTCATCACTTAGCACGGTGTGGTACAGCCAATGTCCACATCTTCATCTTCCATTTCTTCAACGCCGGCCTCTTCAGCAGTAAACTGAGGCATAGGCGAGGAGACAACTGATGTTGAAGGGATTGTATCCACTTCAATTTCTTCATCCATCTACTCCGACGACGCAGCAGAGGGATTCTCTTCATCGGATTCACTTGGAATCACATATTATTCATCAAAAGGAACAAGGTCCTTTAATGGCATGGTTGAGATAGGAACATCATCAATTGGGTTTGCAAACGAGCTTGTTAGTGGCTTCATCTTCTTCTGAGCTGAAGAATCTGATGCCGTTGATGTCTTCCTTTTCTTCACTTCTACGCGCTCTGCAACCTTAGTCTTCTTCACATCTGATGCAGATGGAAGGATCGGAGTTGGGGTAGGCGCAGGAGGAGCAGAGGAATTTGGTTGAGTTTCTTCAGGCACAACTGATGCAGTTGCCCTGACGTCTTCACTTTCTTCAGGCGCACCACTAGTGGATGCCCTGGAAATTTCATCAGCTGCTGGAATGTAGTCATCAGCCATGGAACTCATATTTTCTTCAGCAGCCTGATTGTCACCAGCGGTGCTGGCATTTTCTTCTGTCGGCTGAGCAGATGCTTCAGCCTGAGGAATTTCCGGTTGTGTTGGGACTGCAACATTTGAAGTGAAGTTGTCAGCGAGTCTCACAAAATGAACCTTGCCTCCCAGCCAGTCAGCGTGGTATGCGTCAAATTCATCATTGAGTTTCTTGATCTCAGATTGAATTGTGACAAGTTCTTCAGTTGCCATAGAGACAACGTTCTTCTTCAGGAAGCGCTCCTTTTTGTATTGTGCCTTCTTGATCTGCCTGGCCTTCTCATACTTCCATTTCTCTTCTTGTATGAAGTGAGTCAACATATGAATTTGGCCAGGAGTCAGCTTGAAATCAGGCATAGGAGTATTTGGGTCCTTGTGCCATAGGTCAATATACTCAAGGATCAACTTTGGATCCAAAAGAAGAGGCACACTTGTGCCCTTGGCTCTAGCGGCCCTGACTTGCCTGTCTGTGATGATTTTGGCAAGTTCCTCATCATCAGCTTTGTCTTCATCCGACGGCACTTGGAAGGCAACTTGCTTCTTCTGAGGACTTGGTCGAGAGCCTCGTCCAGCAGTTGCCTTGGTCTTCAACAGAGTGGGACCAGTTGAGGAATGCAGTGGTGCTGAGGAACTAGCAGATGCTCCTGAGGCAATAGAAATGCCCTTCGTCCTTTGGCACGTGGCGAGATGCGCAAGTGCTGAGGATTTTGTCGGAGCAGCTGAGGACTTTGGCGGAGGAGCTGAGGACTTAGGAGCAACATGAGGAGTCGGCCGTGAGGGCTTTGAAGAGTCTGTCGTGAGGGCATTGTTGAGGAACTTGGCTGTGAGTGCATTGATGGAGAAGCACTTGGCTTGTGAGTAGGCTTCTTTGGCATGGCCTCCTTTGGCTTGCTTGCAGAGGCCTCAGCAGTGGCTACAGCAGCAGCAGAGTCTTCATTGAATTTCCTCACTGCTTCTCTTACTTGTCTGGCCAACATGGCATGGCGCTTGGCCCATTCATCAGGATAATCCTCACCACGCTTGAGGCTGGTGGGATCTGTACTCCCTCCACTCTCTTGCCCATCTCCTCTCTATTCTTTGGATGCGCACTTTGTGCTCATTCTTGGTTTCCTTTCCATGAGTGGCCTCATTAGGAGTGCAATAGTCCTTATATATGTCATCAGGGATCTCAAAAGCAGTATTGACCTCAGGCCTCTTTCCTCCTTTTTGTGGCTTCTTACCGTCAGCCATTTTCTTCAGTTGAGGAAATTGAACAATGGAATTCTCTGAAGATGTATGCAACTTGTCTTCGAGGAACGCTGCAAATGAGTTCAGTTGATGAGAACCTAGTGATTCAGCAGCTGACATGAGTACCTGTGGACAGAGTATAGTTGCGAGGAATTTGGAGGGGTCATATGCGTTCTCAGAGGTTTTTCAAAAAGAACAAGTTTGAGGAATTTGACCAGATGAGTCTTGAAGAATTTCACTAAGCGTTCTTTGTCTTAGGTTCCAGAGATGTATAGATTGAAAATCCACACATTTGAGGGATCTTGAAGAAAAACATATCTTAGAGAAATGAATCAAGAACGGATGACATGTGAGGTGTTTTAGTGTGTGAAGATATGAAGAAAAACACCTTTGAGAATTTTGAAGAAATCATTTGAATCAAAGAGGGCAGTAAAAGTAACTTTTAATTACCATGTACGTAGAACACGGCAAACTGGAAAGTGGAGATGTGAAGTTCGTCAGTGCAGATCTTCCACGCCCTAACTCGGCAGAGGGAGATAGCTATGGCGGCGGCGGAGTAAAGATATCCACAGTCGGCGCGAGTACGATGATGACGAGGTCGAGGCGGTGAAGCTCTTCCTCACCAGCGACGATGAAGTAGCGGTGGCGCTAGGGTTTGAGAAGCTCGAGCTGGAGTGAGGTTGAGCAGAGTAAAAGAGAAGTGAGGAAGGGGAGGGGGTATTTATAGCCACGGTGAAAAACCGTTCGCCCGAAGAATTTGGACGAACGTGCCACTAACCCTTCTCATTCGCTTGACATGTGTCACCCACGTACTGAGAAGTGGAGATCGTGGGTGAATGGATAAGTGTTGTCGTGGGATGGGGAACGGTTTGAGCGGCAAAGCCGAAATTTTAGATAAGATAGGTTTTGAAGTTCCATTCGCAATTTCTTCAGCAGACAAGGACACAGTGAAGATTTTGAACGTGTTTCAAATAGAACGCACATGAAGAATTTGTGAATAGAATGGGTTGAGTATAGCATAGAGGGGGAAGGGTCCGATCACATTCACTTAGCAGAAAACCAACTTGAAGAATTAGCATAAGTGAATGCTGTAGAGGACATAAACTCATATATATATATATATTATATATATATATATATATATATATATATATAGCCAATGAATAAAAACGACGGAAACAGTGAAGACAATGCAAAAGCTGAAGAATCATGAACAACTGAGGAATTCCAACTTTTGGTGGTGGGCGTGACCCACGTATAAGAATGATGATTTCAGACACCGCATACAATTATCATAGGGTTCTGAGAATCAATTATTCATTAATTTCTTCACATTTAGAGTGTTAGTCTTCATTGATTGAGAAAAACATTTCTTCATGTGTTGCACATCTAAGTCATCAATTTAGCATAAGTGTTAGGATGAGTGTCCTTTTCAAAGAACATTCGAAGATTCTAGAATATTTAGCTCACACCGCAACTTGCTAAATATCTTCTCATCCAAGGGTTTGTGAAGATATCGGCTAGCTGTTCTTCAGTCTTCACATTCTAAATAGAAATGTCGCCCTTCAACACATTATCACGAAGAAAATGATGATGAATCTGAATGTGCTTTGTCTTCGAGTGCTGAACTGGGTTGTGAGCAATCTTGATGGCACTCTCATTGTCATAGAAGAGAGGCACATTCTTCACATTGATGCCGTAGTCCTTGAGAGTTTGCTTCATCCACTGCAATTGAGCACAACAAGAACTAGCATCAATGTACTCAGCTTCAGCAGTAGACAGTGATACGTAGTTCTGTTTCTTCGAGGACCAACAGACCAAGGATCGTCCGAGGAAATGACATGTACCAGATGTTTACTTGCGATCCACACGGTCACCAGCATAGTCCGATTTAGAATATCCAATGAGATCAAAAGCCGAGCCCTTGGGGTACCATAATCCAAGTGTTGGTGTGTGAGCTAGATATCGAAGAATATGTTTCACAACCTTATGGTGTGATTCCTTCGGTGCAGCTTGAAATCGGGCACACATGCAAACACTAAGCATTATATCTGGCCTAGATGCACATAAGTACAATAAGGAACCAATCATGGAGCGGTATACCTTATGATCGAAGTCAATACCATTTTCATCAGTGCACAAATGTCCATTTGTGGGCATAGGAATTTTGATGCCTTAGCAATCTTGCATGCCGAATTTCCTCAGTACATCATTGAGGTATTTCTCCTAAGGTATGAATATGCCATTTCGTTGTTGACGAATTTGAAGACCTAAGAAGAATTTCCATTCTCCCATCATAGACATTTGATATTCTTCACTCATCATATAGGCAAATTCATCACTATAACGTTGGTCAGTATAGCCAAAGATAATATCATCAACATATATTTGGCACACAAATAGTTCATCATCATGAGATTTAGTGAAAATAGTAGGGTCGAGTGAACCGGGTTTGAAGCCTTTCTTCATGAGGAATTCCTTCAAAGTATCATACCACACCCGAGGGGCCTGATTGGGGCCATAGAGGGCCTTATTGAGTCTGAAGACTTTGTCAAGGATTCTTTGGATCTCAAAACCTCGGGGTTGAGCAACATATACTTCTTCCTCAAGCTTACCATTGAGGGAATGCACTTTTCACATCCATCTGATATAAAGTGATATCATGATGGTTAGCATAAGCAAGTAATATGCGAATAAGCCTCAACTCTAGCAACAGGTGCAAAAGTTTCATCGAAATCAAATCCTTCAACCTGTGTGTAGCCTTGAGCTAACAAGCCGTGCCTTATTCCTCACCACAAGGCATTTTCATCTTGCTTGTTGCGGTAGATCCACTTTGTGCCAATGATATTGTGCTTGCGAGGATCTGGATGTTTGACTAGTTCCCAGACATTGTTGAGCTCGAACTAATGTAGTTCTTCTTGCATGGCCTGAATCCACTCAAGCTCCATAAATGCTTCATCTACCTTAGTGGGCTCTGTGATAGAGACAAAGGCATAGTGCCCACAAAAGTTAGATAAATGTGAAGCTTTTGAGCATGTGAGAGGACCTAGCGCTTTGATGTCATTGATGAATCTTTTCAACTTGCACTTCTTTTGCAATGCGAGGATGAGCTGGTTGTCATCGAGGAATTTGATCGGCATTCTCTTCAGCACCATTTTCTCAGTATTTTCTTCAGGTTCATTAGCTCGACGTTCTTCATGTTCTGGAATGAATTCTTCAGCAGATTCTTCAGTAGGAATGACATCCTCACTAGCCTTGAACTTGATAGTTTCCTCAGGTGCTGGTTCATCTATCACAGGAGGTAGGTGCTCTCTTCGTGCAAGCCATTAGTTTCATCGAACCGCACATCTATAGTTTCAACAACCTTGTGATGACAGGTGTTGAAGACTCTGTAGGTGTGCGAGTCCTTACCGTAACCGAAGCATAAAACCTTCATGTGCTTTCGGTGCAAATTTAGAACTGTGATGAGGATCTCTAATCCAACATTTAGCACCGAAGACTTTGAAATAACTCACAATGGGTTTCTTGTCAGTGAGGAGTTCATAGGTAGTCTTCTTGAAGAATTTGTGAAGATATACTCTGTTGATGATGTGGCACGCAGTATCAATTGCCTCAATCCAGAAGCGACGAGGTGTCTTGTATTCATCAAGCATAGTGCGGGCCATCTCAGCAAGAGTCCTGTTCTTGTGCTCCACGACGCCATTTTGCTGAGGACCATAGGGAGAAGATAGCTCATGAGTGATACCAAGTTCATCAAGATAGTCATCAAGGCCAGTGTTCTTGAACTCAGATCCATTATCACTTCTGATGTGCTTGATCTTCACACCAAAGTTGGTTCAAGCCCTCGAGGAAAATCATTTGAAGACTTCCCACACTTCAGTTTTGTAAGTGATAATATGGACTCATGTATATCAAGAATAATCATCAACAATGACAAAGCCATATAAGGATGCCGCATTAGTAAATGTGGCATAGTGGGTAGGGCCAAAGTGATCCATGTGAAGCAATTCAAATGGTCAAGTAGTAGTCATGATAGTCTTCGCTGGATGCTTGGCCTTGGTCATCTTTCTAGCTTCACAGGCTCTGCATAAGTGATCCTTGAGGAATTTGACATTTTCAATGCCAATGACATGCTTCTTCTTTACGAGCGTGTGCAGATTCCTCATGCCAGCATGACCAAGTCGTCGATGCCATAGCCAGCCTTCTGAAGCTTTTGCAAGTAGACATGTAGCAGGTTGTGGTCCTATAGAGAAATCAACAATATACAAATCTCCTCTCCTAAAGCCTTCGAAGACTTTGGAATTGTCAGCTTCCATGATCACAACACAATGACACTTGCCAAAGACAACCACCATATCAAGATCACAAAGCATTGAGATAGACATGAGGTTGAACCCTAAGGACTCAACAAGCATGACTTTGTCCATGTGTCAATCCTTTGAGATTGCAACCTTACCTAGACCCAATACCTTGCTTTTGCCTTTGTCAGTGTAGGTGATGTACTTCAGATGTGATGGAGATAAAGCAGTGTCCATCAATAAGCTCCTATCACCAGTCATGTGATTTGTACATCCACTATCGAGGACCCACTCAGTGGCTTTGGGTTGATCATCCTGCAGATGAATTAGTGCAACTGACGAACTCATATACTTCATCAGTGAAGAATATGACATCAATTTCATCAGACAATAGAACAGATAAAACAGTATGAGGACGTGAGAAATGAAAATTCATTTCTTCATGATTAGCTTGCGTCCTTTCAAGCATATTCAGGTCTCCAGCAAATTCATCAGACGTTTAAGTTCGTCTGGAGACCTGACCCTGCATAAGAGGTTAGTTCTTTTTCTTCACAGCCCACATCTGAAGGGGTGGCAAAGAGTTCATCATTCTGCGAGCTCCATAAGAGAAAGGTGGCATAGATGCCAATCCACTTCGTTTCACATAAGAGAAGTTAGAGTAAGCATAAGAGTAAGTAGAGAAATTCTTTGAGGACTTATGAACATAATGATTTGAAGAATAATGCACATATCCATAATCCTTAGATCTTCCCTACGAAATAGATGGGTTAGCACAATGATGTTCATATGAGGACTTTGGTCCTTTTGAGGAATTTGATCCACATGAGGAGTTTGGTCCGTATGAGGACTTGGATCCATATGAAAAATTTGGTTTGGGGTTCCTATTCTTCACAGGTGGTGTCATGATGACATTCACCTGAAGATTTTCAAGGCACTTTTTGGAAACCCAGATTTTCTTCATAGGAGAACCATTCCTACAGTTAGTGCCAACATATCTAGCAAATACTTCACCATTCTGATTTTTGAACAATTTATAGTTGGAGTCAATTGACTCATCAGAAGAATATGAAGATTGACATGTAAAGCCAAATAAGGTAGATGGATCCACTGAAGGTCCCTTTGCAGCAACCCATGAGGTTTTGGGATACTGCTCAGGTTTCCAGTAGGTCCCATCAGCATTGATTTTCCTTTCAAAGGCAATACCCTCTTTCCTAGGGTTCCTGTTGAGGATCTATTTTTTAAGCATGTCACAAAGAGCCTGATGCCCTTTGAGGCTTTTGTACATGCCTGTCATATACAATTCCTTCAGCCCTGCATCATCAGTGATACTAGCAATGTCCTTAGATGAGGAATTAGTGATAGCAGAGGCAATTGAAGAATTTGTAGCAATGGAAGTATTTGAGCATTCAGGTGAAGAATTAGCAGTTTCACGTTCAATGCACTTCAAACATGGAGGAACAAATTCATCCTGAGTAGCACTGATCTGTTGAGCGAGTAATGAATCACGCTCCTTCTGAAGATCTTCATAACTCACTCTTAACTGCTCAAGGTCTTGCTTTCTTTGAAGAAATTCATAAGAAAGCTTCTCGTGATCATATAGGAGAGTGTTATGATGACCTTGAAGATTGTGAAACTTGGACTGGAGTCTTTGAAGATTTTCAGTCAAGATTTTAGTGCGATCCATTTCCTCACCCAACATATCATCGCTTTTATCTAGCATAACCTTTTCAAGAGCCTTTTGCAGTTTCACAGCAATCTTAACAAGTTTAGAGTAGCTGGGTTTGAGGTTTTCATCAGATTCATCCTCACTAGATTCAAAGGAGGGATATTTGAGTACCTTTGAGCCTTTTGCCATGAAGCAATAGGTGGGAGCGTAGTCCTCGTCATCATCAGTAGTGTTGGGGAGGTCCATTTCATCAGAGTTGAAGATAGACTTGCTGATGAAAGCAGTTGCGAGGGCTAGGCTTGCCACACCAGAGTCTGACTCCTCAGATTCCTCCTCTTCCTCATTTTCTTCAGATTCAGCCTTAGAGTCCATTTCCTTGCCAATGAATGCTCGAGCCTTCTTGGAGCTGCTCTTCTTGTGAGATGAGGACTTTGAGGGTCTTGATGATGAAGACTTTGAAGATTTCTTCTTCTTTGAATCATCAGAACTGTAATCCTTGTACTTCTTCTTCTTCTTCTTTGATTCCTTTTCCCACTGAGGACAATCTTGAATATAGTGTCCAGGTTTTTTGCACTTATGGCAGAGTCTCTTCTTGTAATCATGGGATGAGGAATCTGATCTCAAGTCACCACCTCTTGAGGATTTACCAAAATGGCCACGTTTTGAGAACTTTTGGAACTTCCGCACAAGCATTGCTAGCTCCTGGCTTAGTTCTTCAGGGTCACCAAGGCTACTGTCAAAATCTTCACCATCAGATTCGGATACCGCCTTGGCCTTCAGAGCCCGTGATCTACCATAGCTTGGTCCATAGAGATCTCTCTTCTCAGCAAGCTGAAACTCATGAGTGTTTAGTCTCTCGAGAATATCAACGGGATAAAGTGACTTATAGTCTCCACGTTCTTGTATCATCAATGCCAAGGTATCAAATGAGGAATCAAGTGATCTCAGCAATTTCTTCACCACCTCATGGTTGGTGATATCGGCGGCACCAAGTGCTTGAAGCTCATTTGATATGTCAGTGAGGCGATCGAAGGTTTCACTACAAAAAAAAGACACATCCGTGACATTTTGGGCCGAACGAATTTTTTTTCTGTCATACATATGACACTTCTATGACGATAATTGTGACAAAACCCGGTATCATCATAGATGTGGTGGGCTCCTTCTTCTATGACAAAAAATCATGACAGAAAATGGGCTTTTCGTCCTGGGCGGGCCGGAGACGCAGCTGCATGACATTCTTTGGGCCGTCCATGACGGAAAAACCCGTGGTAGAAGCGAGGGGGAGGAAAATTTCGGGGAGTTCCCAGTTACGGTGGGAGGTCGGAGGCCGAGCGATGCGCGCTTCTCTCGTACACGTACGTGCGTGTGTGCAAGGCATTGGCTCTAACTGAACCCGAGCGAGGCGTTGGGCTCTAACTAAACCCAAGCGATTGCACTGCAGGCTACGCGTTACTGAACCCGAGTGATTGACCGATGGCTGTTAACTGAACCAAATCGAGCGATTCCTTCGCTACTGCTGCTAACTGAAGCCGATCGATGCTGCCTCTGGATGAACAGTGAGCGTTACTGGGGGGGTTGGATGAACAGTTCCCCGTGGGGGTGGATGAACAGGACCCCGTGGTGTTGCCTCTGGATGAACAGGACCCCGATCAATCGAGCCGGTTGGGGCTGGATGAACATGACCCCGTGGAGGGCTGGATGAATAGGACCACCCCGTGGAGGGCAGGATGAATAGTAGACGGTGGAGGGCAGGATGAACAGTAGCCCGTGGAGGGGTGGTTGAACAGGAGCCCATGGAGAAGGCTGGTTGAACAGTAGCCGGTGGAGTAGCGCGCGGTGGAGGCTGGATGAACAGGAGCCCGTGGATGAACAGTCGCAGGTGGAGGCTGGAGGAGGTCGACGGTGGATGAATAGTAGCTCGTGGAGGCTAGAGGGGGTCGACGGTGGAGATGAACAGTATCCCGTGGAGTCCCGTTTTGCGGTACGCCACACACCTCCCGATGAACAGGACCCCCGTTTCGACCGTAGCGCTCCAAGACAAGTCCGTTTCATCCGTTTTGCGGTACGCCACACCCCTCCCGATCAACAGGACCCCCGTTTCGACCGTAGGAGGTCTGTTTCCTCCGTTTTGCGGTACGCCAGACCCCTCCCGATGAACAATATCCCGTTTCGAACGTGGTCGGCCGAACACAAGGCCGTTTCCTCCGTTCTGCGGTACACCAGGCCTCGTTTCCATCGCTTGTTCCATCCAAGCCCTTCCGATGAACACGACGCATTCTGTTGCCTCCCCATGAACACGACGCATTCCGTTGCCTCCCCATGAACACGACGCATTCCGTTGCCTCCCCATGAACACGACGCATTCTGTTGCCTCCCCATGAACACAATGATGATGTTGTTTCTCTGTTCCGACCCAGCCATGTACACGAGCCCTGGCCATACGTATGCGCGAGTAGGCGTTCGAGACCCCGCCCGTATGTACACATACGTGGTTGTATTTTCTTTCTTGCACCCTGGCCGCTGTACGTACGTGTACATGCTACGTGCGCTCCTCTACTACGACACGTGTGCGCCTCTACATCGACCAGCATATATGTACGTACATGTTCGTGACCAGAATGAAAACTCTACGTACGCTTCGACCAGGTGGGTCCCGACTGTCAGGCACTTCCTTGCATGCGAAGATGTAGCTGGTGGGTCCCAGCAGTCAGGGGCAAACACTTTTTTCGCAAAATACGGTGGCCCGTCCGGTGGGTCCCCGCTGTCAGGTGGAGGAATAATTATTTTGCGCATAATAAGGAGGCACTTCCTTGCTGCGGCCGTGGACCCAGCTGCCAGCGTCTCCACGCATAGTACTCTTCCGATGGAAGTCGGTCGTTGACCACATTGACCACGCCGCGCCGAGAGCACCACGACGGTGGATGACGGCGAGGCCTAGGAAGGGGACGACGCGGAGCCGGGGAAGACGCGACAGTGGAAGCCCGCGCAGAGAGGAGTACGAGGGTTCACTGGTTCGGCTGCGGTGTGAGGCTGCCGTCGTCGCAGGGCCTGGCTAGCGGTGGGAATAGTAGGGGGCGGTGAGGCCTCCGCGGCAGCATAGCCGGCCACGGGAGGCAGGAGCATGCGGCACGACCGGCGCTGCTTTGGGCGGCTGGAGCAAGAAGACCAGAGGTTGAAGAAGCACTACGGCCGTTGGATGGACATCGTACAGTCACTGGAGCTAGAATCGTTCATATTGACTAAGTTGACAAAGCCCTTCGTCCCTGTCAACTTAGTAGGCCCACAAGTCAGCCTCCCACCAAGGTGGGTCCCAGCTAGCCGGGGGAGTATTCATTTTTTTGTGCGTAATAAGGAGGCACTTCCGGTGGGTCCGAGCTGACAGCGGGGGGAACGTTTTTTCGCGAAATACGGTG
Organism: Triticum aestivum; assembly: GCF_018294505.1. NCBI lineage: Eukaryota > Viridiplantae > Streptophyta > Magnoliopsida > Poales > Poaceae > Triticum > Triticum aestivum. The sequence continues at coordinate 491,066,225 of NC_057800.1, read as the reverse complement.
GCCCGTCCGGTGGGTCCCAGCAGTCAGGGGGAAACGATTTTTTTCGCAAAATACTGGTGGCCCGTCCAGTGGGTCCCCGCTGTCAGGTGGAGGAATAATTATTTTCCGCGTAATAAGGAGGCTCTTCCTTGCGGCTGTCGTGGACCCAGCTGTCAGCCTCTCCATGTACAGTACTCTTACGATAGAAGTCGGTCGTTGACCCCATTGACCATGCTGCACCAAGAGCACCACGGCGGTGGACGACGGCGAGGCATAGGAAGGGGACGACGCAGAGCCGGGGAAGACGCGGCAGTGGATGCCCACGCGGAGAGGAGTACGAGCGTTCACCGGTTCGGCTGCGCTGTGAGGCTGCCAACGCCACAAAATAACAGGGGGTGTGGGTGAGTAGAGGGATGCCCTGGCCAGTGGTGGGAGTAGTAGGGGCGCTGAGGCCTGCGCGGCAGCATAGCCGGCCACGGGAGGTGGGAGTAGGCGGCCCCACCAGCGCTGCTTTGGCGACCGGAGCAAGAAGATCGGAGATTGAAGAAACACGACGGCTGTTGGATTGACATCCAACGGTTACGTCTGCTAGAATCGTTTGTTGACGTATATAATAACTAAAAAAATCTTGCATACGCGTCAACTAAACAGGCCCACAAGTCAGACCACACCCTCTTTTTTAATAATTTATATATAGCTCATGGCAACTTCTTATGCAATTTATTGCAGTCGTTTTTTTGGTTGGCCAGGGCCAATTTCGCATATTTCTGCGGGTTCCAAACTATTTTTAATACTAAAATGCCCAACCAGATTTAAAGTACTTTGAAGATATATTTAAATTAGGTTAATGCCCAGTGAAATAGGAATCTGAAAATGTAATAAAATTCCGAAATTATAAAGTAATTTCTAATTTGTCATCTGTTTTTATATTTACAACCCATTTCATATTACTTTCAAGATTTGCAGGCGTCTTGAAAGAGTTGCAACCCATTAGGGCGTAGAAAAATAAGTAGGCCTGGATTGGGTATTCTTCAGAAAAAATAAACTGGGCTCATTTTCACAAAGAAAAAATTGCTGGGATGGTCACATGGTGAACATAAAATATAAGCCTGGGCCAGACGGGCCACAGCCTAGTTCAAACCCTGCTCCATCTCAACAATACCAAACAAAAAAATATTGTCCGAGTAGCTACATCTCAGGTGTCAGGCGTTCTTGTGATGTTCTCTTGTCTATTGACTATATACGCTCACAATGTCGTGGGTCCCAGATGTCAGGAAAACACTAGGAGGAAGCATTTTATTTTTCCATACGCTGACATGGTGGGCCCCTACTGTCATCCTCTCCATGTACTTCTGTCGATTCCTGTTGTTTGTTGACCATGTTGACAACACGAGAGGGCGGCGCTGCGGCGAGCGCACCAAAGCGCGTGGAGGACGTCGGCGTTAACGATTTAGGAGACGGTGGGGCGGCGATGCGTGCGCTGAGGCACAGCTAGCCGTGGGAGGCGGAAGCAGGCGGCCCCACCGGCGATGGTTTGGTTTTGGCGGCTGGAGGAAGACAGGACTGAAGAAACACGACAGACTGTAAAAGCAGCAGGAGTACTTAACAACCTTAACTGAAACCAGCAGGGGCACTTAACAACCAAAGCTGAAAGCAGTATGAGTACTTATACAGGTTCAACCGTACAAAGCACGCCTCGAACGGTGCTACTTTGCCTACAGTTAACCAAGGGTGAGGCCGCCAAGCCCCAGGACAAGGCCCAAGCGCCACCCCGCGCATCCACAACCTTCTGAAAGCGGCTTCATCTCGCAACGTGGTCAATAAACAGGATATTCGCTTTAGAGCCATGGAAAAGCATGAACATAATCTTCTGTCCTATTCTCCAAGATGGACGGGCCTTCATTATTTGAGACCACCCATGAATAAGTATCTTTTCACCTCCAAGGGGAATTGAGTAGGTCGACATAAACATCATGTTGTGACCAAGCGCAAGTCTGACCCGACCATGGTCAGGCATCTGTATAGGAACAATAGAACTCGGCAGTTCCTGTTTCAAGAAGATCACAGCTGTAAAACTGTGTATAAGCAATAGTTTATGAACAACATATATAACAGAAAACAGCTCGTACCATAAGTTTCTCGACACAGTTGGACCTGTTCAACGAGTGCAGCAGTGGCACACATATCCCACGTGGCCTTCCACCATTGAAACGCCCCACAAGGACCTCAAGACGATCAATAAAGTGTAGGAACTTGTGGATGTCGATCCAGTCAACTTCAGTGCCATTAGTAACAGCCGAGTTATTACAGAGTAACAAACGAGCAGACTGCTTAACTCTGAAAAAACCTACACGTGCCACCAATTATAAGAAAATATTAGTTAGAAGTAGCATCTTCGTGAGAGATTCGTTGCTACTTCTAAAGTTAAATTGTGATTAGTTAGACAGAATAGGTGGATTAAGAAGTAATCGAGGCAACAAGCAAGAACCAGATACAAAACTAACATGGATGAACAATTGGAACGACGTCGGGGTGGAAGATCGCAGTGAAGATGAGACCAGGTTCTGCTATTTCCATCAACATTCGTGCGCCAACTTTCAGTCCGTAACACTTGAGAAAGTTTATCCAAGTTCGGCCATAAAAAAAGCAGCGATCTTCTTGGTTCATGAACCCAACTCGGAACTTATATCCATGGCTTGTCTTCACTGTGACCATTAAACTAGTGTATTCAGTTATGGCAAGGCCGAGCATCTTGAGTACATGTGTTCTGGCAGAGCAAATAATACACTGCAGGAAAAATAATATGAGAACACAGCATGTTCAAAAAAAACCCACCCTCCCGGATAGAAAAGAGGATTCTAGGAACATACTGTGCGCGTTTCAAAATGCTGTGTTAGGATGAGAAGGAACAAGTGTGGCGTCTCGCCGAGGGCGCAGAAACCTGTAGGGTACTCGCACTTTCGGGCACTGCAAATGAAACACACTAGATTCAGTAGGAAGAAAAATGCATCAACGGCGGCGGCTGCCATCCTAGGATTACCTGCGACCAAGGGACTTGGGTTTATCGGGGATGGATGAAGAATTCGTACCTGGTTCTCCATGAGAAAACCCTATGCAATCGCCGAGAGGGGGTTTTCTCTGAACAAGCAGACGAGGGAGAAGGGGATTCAGGCCCAGTGAAATATTGTCGCTTCGTCCGTCCAGCTTACTGCTAAAGCTGGAAAGGGGGGTTGTGATTTGACGGCTCATTGGGCATTACTGCGGCGCTACGACCGGGGTGTGTCTACCGTGAAGTTGTGCACTCTAATTTGTGCATATGGCACGTGGACCCCGTTGCCGGTTGCCCCACATATCAGCGAAAGGAAGTAGAAAGACAGGAGTAACTAGTTACACATAAATATATATTTTTGACAGAGAGATACTCCCTCTGTAAAGAAATATACAAATCTTTTATATCACAGGCTCACCTTGCCGAGAAATATACCCCCTCTGCAACGCACGGCATTATGGGGGTTCAGCTGAGAATATAATACTCAGATTTTTTTAGGGATAAAAGCTGCTTTATTGAAGATTAACAGTCATAGGTATATAAATAATTTCGGGGGTTCCTGTGAGCCAAAGATGGCATCCATAGGGCAAAGAAGTAGCAGCTTTTGCGAGCACATGCGCTTCAACATTACACTCGCGTTTTTCATGTATGATCTCCATGGTTTGGAACATATTCTTCTTCATCTTGATCTCGTCCATAATAACTTTGCTGGGCCCCAAGTATGCCTCTCCGATATGCTTGACTATTGCTGAACAATCAGTGCTAATCTGAACTTGTTGCAGGTTTAAGTCAAGAGCCAGAGATAGCCCCTCGCAACATGCCATTACCTCTAGGATCTCTGGATCAGTAACACTTTCGCACACCGATGCCGATGCTCCAAGGAAGAATCATGTATGATCCCGGCTCACAACTGCCAGGGCTTCCCTTTCACCATTGCGAGATAATGCAGCATCAACATTCATCTTCGCCCAACCCACAGCAGGAGGAGGACGCCACTTCTGCACTGAGCTAGTGCTTCTCGAAACTAGGTTCTGGACTTTGGGCTTGATGTTTGGGGGCCCATGTGTTCTACCTCAACGCTTTTCATATTGCAAGCGATTGGTACGACGCTAGTTTTAGATGCTGTCGCAAGGCAATACACAAAATTGAATAAAGCACGGCAGCTATTGGAATGAAATTGAACGACAGTTCCTAACCAGCAATCAGAGTTGCAATTATATCAACGATATACCATGTGATAAATAATACTATCGTACTACTTATACACACAGGACACTTGTTTCACCATGCCAGATTATTACATCAAAATCTCTCGGAGGATAGATCAGTTAGGCAGTTGCGTGCTGCTACTGAAGAATTTCAAAGTTGATTTGGACCAGCTCTCCTTGCCGAGAAAGTTCGATTTTGACATCATCCCCTACCGCAAGATATGATTTAGATTTGAACCTTGACCATCCTTTAGCATCAATCATCATGCGACCATCCTTTGTACTTACGATATATTGAGCAGGTTCATTCACACCAAGGCTGCGCATGGTAAGAGAAACTTGGCCGCGGTCGCCCGGATTGTTGAACGACTCCCTCATTGCTCTAGGAATTCTCTGTTTGCAAACAAGAAGACATACCCAAACAGTTAGATCAACACAGTGAATCATGTGAAACAACATGGAAAGAAAAAAGAACGAAGCACTTGGGCGGCCAATGCTTACCAAGAAGGTGGACATGTCGGTTTTTGTAAGGACTTTGGTATATGAAGTGCGAACTGCAGCCCAGTCTGTTGCCGGTGCAACTGCACGGGCCGGAGCAGATGCAAGTGCAAGTATTGGTGCAGGTGCCGAAGCCGCTGCTGCTGCCGGAGATGGTGCTCCTTGTAGAGCTGGTGCCGGTGTCGGAGCAGGTGCTGGTGTCGATGCCCGATCCTCTGGTAGATCAGACTGATCCGCTGACGCGGTCGGTGCCCAATCCTCAGCTGGATCAGACTGAGCTGCTGCCGCTGTCAGTGCTAGAGCAACTGTCGGTGCTCGATCTGTGCGAGACAGCGGCGATCGTGTCTGGTCTGCTATGATCAGCTTTCTAACTTGACTAGGATCCGTGACCGTGATCCAGTTTTTTTCTTCATTTCTTTTAAACGCGAGAAGGACTAATTGTGGCGTTTTTGTTAAACCAAACTGTAGTTCATCATAGGGATTCAGCTTGTACTCAGACAACAGACTGATCCAATTTTTTCCAGTAATATAAGTGATGGACAGTGCCTTCGTTACTGACACGACATAAGAAGTGAAACCTGCAAAAATAGCCATCGTAGAGCAAACCAAACGGTTTATTCTGTGATGAATGTCACATGGCAAAACCTGCATCGTAAAATTGCAGGAAAAGAAAGAAAACATGACATTAAATCAATAAGATTTAGACAGTAAATCAATAAGATTTACTTGATGTGACACGAGTGAATCCTTACCAGGAAATCACTATGTTGAAGTACTAAACAGAAGATTGATCGTCCAACTACGCGTGGCATGCAGGGGCCCCGCCTACTCCCACAAGCAGGACAGTCCAAAGGTCGTGACAAATCGTATGGACCGAACATCCATGGGGCTGGAAATCCTGGTGGGTGCGATAAACCCTGCAATGCATACAGATATTGGAGTGTAACCATAATTGATAGACCGTCCTCACAAAAAATATGATATGGATACTTCAAAATATACAGACTGAATTGAGTGGACAGACATTAACATAGACCGTTCTCAGGACTGACCACACACCAAAAGCGGCAGTACTAATAAACAATACAGGGTTCACAAACACAAATCAAGTACTGAACAATAGTACTTACTACAGACAAGCAAAGTTGCACTAACTAAACTCTGTAGACTATTTTTTGCCACCGACCTACGGGATGAACCCCGCATAACTGATTAGGCCATGGACTTCATGTGAGATGTCTACATGCACGATCACCATCTTGTCAACCTTGGAGAACCTAACAGAGTGGTCTTTCCACTCATAAACATGATGATGAAGATAGGCCGCATCAGATTTGTTGGGAAGCTCTACAAGAACCACACCCTTCATAATCGAAGGCACAGCCAGGAAATTGTTGTGGTCAAGTACAGCCTCGAGAACACGCCTGACAACAATGCTACAGGAAAACACTAGTTCAGGACACGTGGCGACAAGGACACAGCAGCTGGATAGTTCAGCAGTAGAACTCATCATCAGGTCTTCCAGTTCACACGCATGACTTTGAGAACTTCATCTCCACCGCGGACCTGGTTCTAATTCAAATAGAAACCATATTTTATTACTACCTCTGTTCAGAAATATAAGATGATTTTCAATATTATACTCCATATATGACTACATATACGCACAGAAATGAGTGAACAAAGACACTAGAACATGTCTTCAAAGGCATGAGAGCAGAGGGATTACATGCAATATCCATAACACAAGTTACTGAGGCAAATATACCCTCTTAAAAGGTAGCATTGATGTTCATAAAGTACTCCCTCCATCCCAAAATTCTTGTCTTAGATTTGTCTAGATACGGATGTATCAAGTCACATTTTAGTATTAGATACATCCGTATCTAGACAAATCTAAGACAAGAAATTTGGGACAGAGGGAGTAGTTGAAAGTAATCTATAAGAAATCAGTGTCAACCTCTCGCATGTTTTGGTCAAAGAGGAATTTAGAACCGTCATTTGGCACACAAAAATCACATGCAAGATCACCCAGAAAGTTGTACTACTAGTACTAGTACTGCGTGTTAGATGAAAAAACACGATCAAGATTGAGAAAAAGATCGTCAAGAAGAGATATTACCTGGACTTGCTTAATGAGGGATCCCAGAGAGGGGGGCTTGGACAGGGCGATGGCTTTGAGCTTGTCTGCGGTAGTCTCGGCGGGGTGCTTGCGCTTCTTCGTACCATGAGCCTCGACGGTTTTGGCCGGAGCCATAGACATCACTTCGGCCGGTGCTCCAGCGTCCATCAAGAAACTGTCAAGTAGAAATAAAAGAAAAGAAACCATAATCACAAACCCAAAAGAAGAAAAGAGAGGGAGTTATAGGATCAGTCTCGGGGTTGCAAGACCGGGCCTTGGCCAGAATCAACACCATTGATGCGCTCACCTTTCCTTCTTTGGGATAGAAGAACAATGGAAGAAGTAGGTCGGGGTTTTCTTGAAGAAATGAGGAACAAGATGAGGCAGAAGCGAGGGTTGGGTAGAGAGGAAGCTGAGAGAGAAGAGTGAAATGATGGTTGCTTCGTCCGTCCAACTTACTGCTGGAAAGGAGGGGCTTTTGTGATTTGACGGCTCATTGGGCATTACTGTGGCGCTTCGATCGGGGTAGTCTACCGTCACTCCACTACGGAGTAATTTAGTGCATGGCTGGTGGACCCCGATGCTGGCTGTCCCACACGTCGGCGAAAGTGAGTAATTTAGTGCATGGCTGGAGGAGGATCCGCACGGTAGAGCGTGTCCACTGTTTTTCAGAAGAAGAAAATGATTACAACAAGCGTTTCCACTCTTACGATGGAGGAGTGTGAAACACGGCAGCCACTTGAACATGCACAGTGCTCCTACTACTAGGCATGTGCAGTGGTTCATACGTCAGTACTACACAATCTTGTTGCTAGTGTAGTAAGATATGACGATAATAAATGATGTTGTGCGCATGTCAACTACTCCTATATGTAACATAGTACCGCTTTTTCGACTGTCCGGTCGAGATTGGATGGTGAGATCAATGTTAACAGAACTAGGTCCACAACACACGGAGAGTACAGTGCTACAGTACTCCACGAAACATGAACCATATGAAGCACAAATAGTGTTAGGCAGGGTGTATGAAGGCTGCACGGGATGGGAGCAAAAGTTCCCTTCTCGACCCACTTTTGGGTGTTTGGCAGAGTGCATGAAGGGTGCATGAGTCCACACTAGTAGGTTGACAAAAATATACGAAGAGGAAATAAGTATATTGAGATGAGAATGCAACCAAACACACCCACACGCTTTGTGCTATAGTGACTGATCTGCACCGTCTGAGTTTGATCCAACGGTCATGTTGCGCCGAGACATGGACATGCCCATGCAGAGGGCGCCTAAACACCACCGAAGTCCCTCTGCTTCTCGAGGCGCACGACGTTGGTGATGCAGGGTGCTACCGCCCGCAGAGCACGCTCCTGGTCAACGGGAGCCAACTCGTCAAAGGCGGCGTCCAATGGCACGAATGGATTCCGGTGACGGAGCCCTGAAAGGATTCGCCCGGCAACGGCGATGGCAGCCCGCAACCCCTCCTTGTCCACCTCAACCCCACCATCGCACGGAGACGGCTCAGCTCCTCGGAGATATAGGTGAAGAAGGAGACAAGGTCAGGAAGCCGCAGCTCATTGAAGTCAACCGGGTGGTCGAACGGGTTTAGCCCGACGGTCGGCATCGTTGCGCTGGCACGACGGTAGGGATCGCGCAGCCGCAATACGTGCGTGGCAACTTGGTTCACCAAGTGGCTGAGGCGATCCTGGACCTCGTCACGATCGGCCCGCTCGCGCTCCAGCCGGCTCCCCTGGCGGCCTATCGTATCTCCCGCTTTCTGCAGCAACACCGCCGACGCCTCGAGCATCTTTGTGGTGGACGCCTACCGCTTTTGAAGCTCCGTGAACTCCCGCACATGACGGAGGAGCATGGGCTCCTCTCCTCCTTGAGCTCACGGAGCTCCATGTCCTTGGCCCTGAGCTCCGCATCCTTGGCATGGAGCTCCTGTGTCAGGAGCCTCACCTCGGACTCTCTGATCTGCTGCGCCGCCATGGCACCAGGTAGAAGCAATGGGGAGAGGAAGCAAAGGGGGCGAAACGGCTGAAAGGCAATGCAATGTACGGGAAGGCAGAGGGAGAGGGGAATCTTTTGGTTTTCACCACGGTAAAACACCAGTCGACGACTTCTCACATCAGGGAGTAGTGGGTACAGGCGGAGTCATCGTGACTAATTGCTGCCGCGCCTGCTCCCGTCAATCAAAAAATTAAAAATCCTGCCGCGCCTGCTCCTGTCAATCAAAAATTAAAAATCCTGCCGCACCCAAACACCAGAGCAACGCCGTGGTGGATATTTAAATTTACCTGCCGGCAAGTAGATAAAAAAGGGGTGAAAAAACAAATGTGGCGGCGGCCTAGCTAATTGGTCGAACTAGCCCAACTAGCTAGCCACCGTGCTTCACTGATGTACTCGGGGTCCCGAACTGTGCGTCTAGGCCGGATGGTAACATGGGACAAGGGACACGAAGTTTTACCCAGGTTCGGGCCCTCTTGATGGAGGTAAAACCCTACCTCCTGCTTGATTGATATTGATGATATGGGTGTTACAAGAGTAGATCTACCACGAGATTAGAGAGGCTAAACCCTAGAAGCTAGCCTATGGTATGATTGTATGTGTGATTGTTGTCCTACGGGCTAAAACCCTTCGGTTTATATAGACACCGGAGAGGGTTAGGGTTACACAAGGTCGGTTACAAAGGAGGAGATATCCATATACGTATTGTCTAGCTTGCCTTCCACACCAAGTAGAGTCCCATCCGGACACGAGACGAAGTCTTCAATCTTGTATCTTCATAGTCTAACAGTCCGGCCAATGGAGATAGTCCGGCTGTCTGGAGACCCCCTAATCCAGGACACCCACAGTAGCCCCTGAACCAGGCTTCAATGACAATGAGTCCGGCACGCAGTTGTCTTCGGCATTGCAAGGCGGGTTCCTTCTCCGAATACATCACAGAAGAATTTGAATACAAGGATAGTGTCCGACCCTGCAAAATAAGTTCCACATTTCACCGTAGAGAGAATAATGTCTTCACATATCTAATCCGCTAGCTTGTTTTGGTAACATGACGTCACGTCATGGCCCGGTGATTATTCGAACCGTTTCATTTAACCAGCCCCGCACATAACATGAGGTAGTTTTTCGACACGTCTTGTCAAAGCAGAGATCGTACCCCCTTATTACGGGATTCTCATCAATACGGGCGTGGGTAACCCAACCGCGCCATCAATTGCGGCGCTTGGGGATAAGCGAGTTTTACCAGGCAAGTGGGGACGCTCAATTTTGTCCGCCCATATAAAGGGATAAGGATTCACCTTTCTATCCACGCCTTCTTCCTCCTCTGCTCATCCGCTCCCGCACACTCGAGCTCTAGCGCCCAAGCTCTCATTTCCATCTCAACCTTCTCCATCCATGTCCGGAGCGGGAGGCAAGTGGATGGTCTTCTCCGTCACGGAGGGAGACGTCAAGAAACTGAGGAGAGCCGGATACCTTCACGATGACATCGCGCACCGGCTCCCAGATGAGGGACAGCTCATCCCCACCCCTGAGCCCCATGAGAGGGTGGTATTCCTCACCCATTTCCTCCGCGGACTAGGATTCCCTCTCCATCCCTTCGTCCGGGGACTCATGTTTTATTATGGCCTGGATTTCCATGATCTGGCCCCAAACTTCATCCTCAACATCTCGGCGTTTATTGTCGTGTGCGAGGCCTTCCTCCGCATCAAGCCCCACTTCGGCTTATGGCTGAAGACCTTCAATGTCAAGCCGAAGGTAGTGAGCGGCCGCCGGGCGGAGTGCGGAGGCGCCATGGTGGGCAAGATGCCCAACATCACATGGCTCAAGGGCACCTTCGTGGACACCATAAAGGGGTGGCAATCGGGGTGGTTCTATATCACCGACCCGCACGACCCCGCATGGGTAGCGGCCCCCGAGTTCCGATCTGGCATCCCCATGCGGCTCACCTCTTGGAAAGAGAAGGGCATGTCCTGGGGTAATTCAAAAGAGATGACCAGACTCTAGTCATGTATTCCGAACATGGTGGATAAGAAGCTCAAGCTTGTCAACATAGTCCAGGTTATGCTCATCCGTCGGATACTCCCGTGCCAACAATGGGAGTTTACCTTGTGGGAGTTTAATCTGGTGTAGCACCGAACTCTGAACAAGCTCTTCGACACGACTCATGAAGATGCCTGGAGCGTGCTGTTCAAGGGTGTCGCGGTCCCTCCCCCCATTACTGAGGATCGCGGATTCAGCGCGAAGCGCCACGCCAGTGCGGTAAGTTGTTTTACCTCTTACATGATATTTGTTTTATATATATATAGATTGGCTCTATGCGGGATCTAAACTCCCGTAATTTTGACAGGACTGGCAGAAGATGGCCGGATAGATCGACTGTCCGGCTCCCTTACCCGAAGGCCCCGCAGATGCTCTTCTGACGAAGATGCTGACTTCGACCCCTTATAAGGTGCCGGAGAAGATAAAGAAGGCCAAGGGAGCTCGAAAGAGTTCCCGACGCCAGGCGTCGTAGGACTCACCGTCTGATGACTCTGCGGCGCACTCTTCCCCCGAAGACAAGGAAGAGGAAGAAGAGGCTCCCCCACTGACTGGGGGATACAAGAAAAGGAAGGCCGCCTCAACTGGGGAGGCCGAAGGGTCCAAGAAGGGAAGGACGCTCCTTCCGGACAGCTCCACCACCGCCGTCGAAAGCGAAGACGAGTGGTTGCCCAGGGGCATGCCCCAGGAAAGATCGTAAGTGTTCGGATACCAAAGTAACCCATAGGATTCCTTTGTCGCATTTCTTTCCCTAACGCCGAACTCAATTGTACAGGCCGCCCCGAGCCAATATCGAGGTATCCTCAGACGGCTTCCTGGGCTCGTCAGACATGGATAGCGATCCGGTCCCGACCGCCACCTCCCCTCATCCGGCCGACGACGCCGAGGTGCTATCTCAATAGGCACCGGATCGAGGGGGACAGTCCCGGAGGCGCCTCAAGGCGACCTTCCGCACTCCGGGAGCCAAGGGGACGGGGTCCCCGAGAGCTCCGAGTTCGGCCCTCAGCCGAACACCGCGTCAGACCCTCCAACGGATCCGAGCTCGGGCAGGCGGTCCCCTTCTAAGGAGGGTGAGACGCCTGTGCCGGTGACCTCTGCCCACCCAGAGGCGCCGGACACTATGTTGGAAGCGCTTCGCAGTGCTTCCATCGAGGAGGAGCACCGCACTATAATGAGTGCGGTGATCCAGAAGGTTCAGTCCGCCAAGAGCGGATTGACTGAAGCCTGTACTAGCCTTCTAACAGGCTTCAAGGTAAGTGTTTTAAAATGTAGTAGAAGTGTTACCACATAGACAGTAGCCCCTGATGCTTTGTTCGGTGTTCAGAAAGAAAAGCCGAACAGAGGATCAAATAATATCGCAGGAGTCTAATATAAGCATGTCAATATGCATGTGCAGGATTTGCTACTGGCGTCCGCCGCACTAACTGCGGAGGTCGCTGTATTGAAGGAGGCCCTCGAGGGGTCCCAGAAGGAGCTCGGCCTTGCTAAGAGGCAGCTCGAGGAGAACAAGGGTAAGTAATACCCCGTCTGTAGATGAGAAAAAAGACGCGATTGCTAAATGACAGGATCATTGTATGTTTGCCAGGGGCCACGACCGAGGTGGCGACCCTGAAGCAAGCGATGTCCCAGGCCAAAGAAAAGGCGGCCCAGGAGCGCACCGAGCGAGAGAGGCACGAGGCTCGGGTGGGCGACGTGCAGCAAGAGCTCCAGGCTCTCGTGACAAAGCACGAGGCATTGGAGCTTGACTTGAAGACGAGAGAGTCTGAGCTTGCCGCGGCCCGTGAGAACGCGAAGAGTGCCAAGGCCGAGGCCCAGAAGGCCCTTCAGGAGATAGACGCGATGAAGAAGATAGCGGTGGGTAAGGCTTTCTATATGCAAAGCAAGCATGCAATGGTGAATTACCGATTACTTACCCGAATCCGGAGCTCTTCAGGAGCATTCGCAGATTTGCCCCGCAGTGTGTCCGATGCCGCACTATTATACCAGGCCGAGGACGGAAGCTCGACGAAGAAGCTGTTCTGGTCTCAGTATGCTGAGGCCGAACATCCGGTGCCAATGAGCGACCAGCTGAAGCAGATGGCCGAGCTACATAAGGCGGCCGATCAAGCCATGAAGGGCTTCATAGTCCGGTTGTGGCCTGACGACGCCCTTCCGAACAGCTTCTTCGGCCTGGTGAGGTGGCTTGTGGATGCCTGCCCACGGCTGGAGGTCGTCAAGCGATCCGTCTGCATTAAAGGTGCACGCCGGGCCTTTGCCCGTGTAAAAATGCAGTGGGTCAAGCTAGACGCCGTGAAGCTGATCAAGGAGGGTCCGCCGGAGGGCAAGGAGCACCGCCACCCCAAGATGTACTACGAGGGTGTTCTACCGGGCGCCCGTCTCATCGCGGACGAGTGTTCGCAAAATGTAATATTTGAATGAGACTTGGTCGTTTTGTCCTGTGTGTATGAAAACTTGTATCGTATTCGCTATGCAACGCTTGTGTGAATTTAAAATATTACCTTTTGTTTGGCTGTTTATCCAATCTGAGAGATGGCTAGTCCCCGGCTTCTGCCCCCATGCCATGAGTGTCGGGGTGTTCGGGATAAACCTGAGCACTCTTGTTCCCATGATTGGGTCCTTCGAGGGAGGTGCTCAGCACAACGAACAAGGCAACTGGACTAATAATGCTTTATCACTCTCACCTAGCCATAGAATTCTATAATTTCAAATGTCGGCGAAGCCCCTGGTATTCGGAAGACCGAATTCGGGCCGCAATACACGCCTATAAGCCGGACGGAGCCGGCCCCTCGCCCTAAGCGGCATAAGTCTTTAGGGACTCGAAAAACCTCGCCGAACAGCGACCACTCTCTCGCCTTATCATGACAGTCAGTTTTAGCTTTCTCTACTGAGGTGCTCGACCCGGCAAAACTGGGGCACAATCGCAGTAGTTCTCCTAGAGCTACCTTAGCCGATAGAGCGGAACGTAAGGTACCAAAACATAGGAGCCGGGCAAACCCAACATTTGACCAAAGACATGATTCGGAGCTGATGCATATAATGCTATAAGTTCGGGGTGCCGCACTTGTGAAGTGTTCGGACTTTTCACACCATATTGTGGGTACGTAAGCCCCTGGTGTATTGGCCGTACCAAAGTGTACGGTTGCAAGGCGTCGTTAATGAACACACACACACACACACACATATAATGCAATAATGGTCGTAATGTAATGCATTGTTTATTAAAAAGCTACGTTAAAGTAGAGTGATACAGATAGTGCGATAAGCAAAAAGTAGGACTAAGTCCCTTCCAAGGGCGAGCTGAGGGATGATATGAAATCTGAGATCAACCTAGGAATTCCGTTGTATAACGTAGCTGTCTGCCTTCTTGGTTGATGCATCATGTGTTCGGCAATAGTGCTGCCGGACAGTGTTTCCAAAGATTAAGGTCCTGAAAAAAGAAAAAAATAACCAAACGGGAAGCCCCTAGTGCGGTTTAGGCCGCGTTTTGGGGCGTGCCGCAGTTGTGCCCCCCTCCCCACCTGTGCCCATGGTATTTTTAATGCGTAATTATGTACGCGCGGCACGAATATCGCCGTTGGGCTGGGATTGGGGTGGCCGCCGTATTGCTACGCGAGCTCAGATCGTGCCAGGTGGTTTGTTTGCCGATTTCCCTGAGCGCGCTTGAAGGTGTCCGGGCTTTGAAACGCCGAACTGGTAGATTGCCTTGAGAGGCTGCTTTGCGCTTCTGCTGCGAGGGCCGCGGTGTGCTCCTCTATTCGAAGAGAGCGCTCTGTGTTGCCATTGACTATAATAACTCCGCAAGGTCCTGGCATCTTGAGCTTGGGGTATGCATAATGTGGTACCGCATTGAATCTAGCAAATGTGGTTCGTCCGAGCAGTGCGTGATAACCACTACGGAACGGGACTATATCGAAGATTAACTCTTCGCTTCGGAAGTTATCCGGGGATCCGAAGACCACTTCCAGTGTAATTGAGCCTGTGCAGTGGGCCTCTACGCCTGGAATGACGCCTTTAAAGGTCGTTTTTGTGGGTTTTATCTTTGAGGGGTCTATACCCATTTTGCGCACTGTGTCCTGATAAAGCAGGTTCAGGCTGCTGCCGCCGTCCATAAGGACTCGGGTGAGATGAAATCCGTTAATGATTGGTTCTAGGACCAGTGCGGCGAATCCGCCATGACGGATACTAGTGGGGTGGTCCCTGCGATCGAAGGTGATCAGACAGGAGGACCAAGGGTTGAACTTTGGGGCGATGGGCTCCAACGCATATACGTCCCTGAGCGCACGCTTTCGCTCCCTCTTGGGGATGTGGGTTGCGTATATCATGTTCACCGTCCGCACTTGCGGGGGAAACCTCTTATGTCCTCCAGTGTGTGGCTACCGAGGTTCTTCCTCGTCATCGCTATGCGACCCCTTGTCCTTGTGTTCGGCAATTAACTTGCCGGCCTACTTGAACACCCAACAATCCCTGTTGGTGTGATTGGCTGGCTTGTCTGGGGTGTCGTGTATTTGACACGAGCGATCGAGTATACGGTCCAAGCTGGACGGACCCAGCGTACTTTGTTTGAATGGCTTTTTCCGCTGACCGGGTTTAGAGCCTTTGAATCCGGCATTGACTGCCGTATCCTCAGTACTTTCGCCGCTAATGCGGCGCTTATGCTTGTTGCGACGTGACCTGCTATTGCCGTCCTTGGTATCTGGAGTACCATGGTTCTTTGATATGTTATTACTGTGAGCCAACCAGCTGTCTTCTCCCGCACAAAAGAGGGCTGCCATAGATTTCGGCTTTTCCTGACCAAGGTGCCGGGCTAGCCACTCGTCTCGGATGTTGTGCTTGAAAGCCGCTAAGGCCTCCGCAATCGGACAATCGATGATTTGATTTTTCTTGGTAAGGAACCGAGTCCAGAATTGCCTGGCCGACTCTTCTGGCTGCTGAATTATGTGGCTCAAGTCATCGACATCTGGTGGTCGCACATAAGTGCCCTGAAAGTTGTCGAGGAATGCAGCTTCCAGATCTTCCCAATAGCTAATGGAGTCCGCTGGCAAGCTATTAAGCCAGTGCCGCGTTGGTCCTTTGAGTTTTAGTGGGAGGTACTTGATGGCGTGTAAGTCATCACCATGGGCCATGTGGATGTGGAGGAGGAAGTACTCAATCCATACCGCGGGGTCTGTAGTGTCGTCGTATGATTCAATGTTTACAGGTTTGAAACCTTCTGGGAATTGATGTTCCATCACTTCATCTGTGAAGCATAAGGGGTGTGCGGCACCTCTGTATTGGGCTATATCATGACGCAGCTCGGATGGGTCACGCCCGCTGTGTTCGGCCCAGCCGGATTTGCTTTTATTGTATCCGGCGTGACATTTATCGTCTCGTAGAGTGGTGCACCCTCGTGATCCGTAGATCGATCTTGAATGCTTTGCTTTGTCCTCCAATATGTCTCGTAGGTCTGGCGTATCTCCCCATGCCTTTTTATTTAAATGGCGTTGGGGTGGAGGCTGAGCTTTTGGCCGGAATGCCTCTCTATCGTGGCCACGAGGTGGCCGATCAGCCATTTCATACGCTTCTTCCTCCAGTCGGGGAAGTAACCTGCGCCTTGGATAGCTCCTGGAGGGACGCTCGAGTTTATATTGCTCGGCCGCGAGGACTTCAATCCATTTGTCAGCTAGCAGATCTTGATCAGCTTGAAGCTGCTGCTGCTTTTTCTTCAGGCTATTTGCCGTGGCCATAAGCCTGCGCTTGAAGCGCTCTTGTTCGACAGGATCCTCTGGTACGGTGAATTCATCGTCGCCGAGGCTTGCCTCGTCTTCGGAGGGGGGCATGTAATTGTCATTCTCCTCCTCTCCGACGACCGCTCTCTCAGGAGAGCTGGCTCCTTGATCCTCCTGCTCTAAATCTTGCTGGAGGGGGTTGTTGTTGCCTTCGGCGCTATTTGGAGTGTTATTATCTCCTGCACCGGTATCACCACTTTTGCTTTGGCGGGACATAGAGCGGCGCCGCTGACGTCGGCGCTTGGGTTGCTTCTTGGAGGGGTCATCCTCCGCTATCTCGTTGCCGTTGCCTTCATTGGGTGTATCCACCATGTATATGTCATACGACGAGGTGGCTTTCCAGTGCCCTATAGGTGCTGCTTCATGTTCGTCTCCTACATCATCATCCATACCGTCGATGTCTTCGGAGTCGAAGTCGAGCATGTCGGTTAAATCATCGACAGTGGCTACAAAGTGGGTGGTGGATGGGCGTCGAATTTCTTCGTCGTCCGCATCCCAGTCCTGTTGGCCATAATCTGGACAGGGCTCTCCTGACAAAGAGAGAGACCTTAGTGAATTCAGAATGTCGCCGAAGGGCAAGTGCTGAAAGATATCCGCAGCGGTGAATTCCATGATCGGCGCCCACTCGGATTCAATTGGCAGGGGCGCAGATGGTTCGGGGTCCGGAAGAGAGTCCGGCACCATGGAGTCACGGGCTGCGCAGAGGATTATGCTGGTGTTCAGCTTGATCTCCGTCGAGACTGCAGCTCCTGAGGCAGTGTCTAGCCACCCGTCCTCAATTGGCGCAGTTGGCTCCGAGCTAAGGGTCGGAGCTGGTGTGGGCGCGGCCTCTGGAGTACCGTCCGGTGGCAGAGCTAGGTCATACCCATCGAGACAGTGCGGCGTGCCCGGCTGTGGCTCAAATCCGTCGAAGATCAAGTCCCCGCGGATGTCGGCCGTGTAGTTCAAACTTCCCAATCTGACCTGATGGCCAGGGGCGTAGCTTTAAATCTGCTCCAGATGGCCAAGCGAATTAGCCCGTAGTGCAAAGCCGCCGAATACGAAGATTTGTCCGGGGAGAAAGGTCTCACCCTGGAAGGCATCGCTATCGATGATAGTAGGAGCCATCAAGCCTAACGGTGACAACACAGAGGAACTCTCAATGAAAGCACCAATGTCGGTATCAAAACCGGCGGATCTCGGGTAGGGGGTCCCGAACTATGCGTCTAGGCCGGATGGTAACAGGGGACAAGGGACACGAAGTTTTACCCAGGTTCGGGCCCTCTTGATGGAGGTAAAACCCTACGTCCTGCTTGATTGATATTGATGATATGGGTGTTACAAGAGTAGATCTACCACGAGATCAGAGAGGCTAAACCCTAGAAGCTAGCCTATGGTATGATTGTATGTTGTGATTGTTGTCCTATGGACTAAAACCCTTCGGTTTATATAGACACCGGAGAGGGTTAGGGTTACACAAGGTCGGTTACAAAGGAGGAGATACCCATATACGTATTGCCTAGCTTGCCTTCCACGCCAAGTAGAGTCCCATCCGGACACGAGACAAAGTCTTCAATCTTGTATCTTCATAGTCTAACAGTCCGGCCAATGGAGATAGTCCGGCTGTCCGGAGACCCCCTAATCCAGGACTCCCACAGTGGTCTTTTGTGATTTGACGACTCATTTACTTGCTTCGGCGCTACGACCGAGGAGGACCCAGAAAACGCGCGGTAGGGCGTCCCACGTCAGGAAGAATATATGCGTGCACCACCCGGGCGGACCCCGAAACCGCGCGGTAGGGTGTGCCACGTCTCGGCACGGAGGAAAAATGTGCGTGTAAAAATATACTGTATCAGACGTAGTACCTATGGTTCGACCTCGGGACCCAACCAGTCGGTTGAAAACAGCCCACTAGCCACACGGCTTCATCATGCAAACGTGGCACGGAGGATAGATGTGGTTAGCTCCGTCTCGACCAGCCACAACGTCTCTTGTTCTAGGCGATTCTTCTATTTTCAAAGTTTTTTTAGTTGTAATAACACCACGGCAAGCTAGCGCCGCTCTTCGTGTGTGCCCGTGTAAAGGTTAGATGATGGAGAGAAGAGAGATTGAGATCGCAGACCTGGGACCCACCAGTAAGTGAGATAACGGTCATGCACGTGTTGACGAGGCACTCCCTCTACTCTACTCAACACAAGTACCGTATAAAATCAAGTTATGGGACAAAGCCAACAACCGTTCGTTTTTTCAGGCTATTGACTTACGCTTTGTAGTCCAGGTTGCCAGTTCGAATCTCGTCTTTCAGATTTGTTAGTTTTAGGTCCAAATTTGATTAATGACAAGTGTGACACCCGTGTGTTGTTCCGATATTTCAGTGTAGGACGGTTTTTTTGAACAAACAGTTTGCGCGGTTAGACAAGTAATGGCATGAGTTACACGTTTTTTGCAAGTTTACGAACAAAAATGACAGCGGCATAGAATATCACATCCACCCCGCAGCTTAGATACTATGGTGATATGAGTTTTTCCACCATTGGAAGTGAGATCCAATGGCTTGGGAGTAGTCTTTGTAATATGCGCAATTTCCAAACTCTCCAAAGGTTTTTTTGCAAATAAAACATTCAGGCCTCGTGTGTGCCACTGCATCTTCGATCCAACGGCTCCCCGGTGCTCATATTAGGTGCTCCCCGTAGCTTAATTACCCGCTATGGTGATTGGAGTAGTTGTGGGCCGAATGCTACGAAATATAATCTAAACCGACCGGAATAAATGCCTACACAAATTAATCCAAGGTTGGAGTGCCCCTCGCAATGTAAATAGCTCCGGCTTTGCGAGGGATGGAGAGGTAGTAGCTTCAACGCATGGAAGATACGGTGTGAGAAAGTGAGGTCAATCGAGAGACATATAGATAGAGAGACAAAGTGAGTGTGGTCCGACATTCATTGAACAAATATATATGCTCTGGAGAGATATTGTCCGATTGAGCTTTTTGGCAAGGGTGAGGGCTGTAAGATAGAGCTTGAGAGATGATCCAGTCACAGACGTGTAGATATATTTTGTGCGTGGGAGGAAGCAAGGTCAACCGATCACATAGGGTCACCGTGCGATCGAAAGAGTGAGACGGGTTGGAGAGAGTGACCTAGATAGACGATGTGCGTGAGAGAGTATACAATGTGAATAGGTCGAATTGGGCTCAAACATGGTGATATATCGTTTTTGTCCGAGAAAGAGCAAGGTCAATTGAGACATACGGAGAGAGAGAGAGAGAGATTGAGTGAGCGTGGCCCACCATGAGGTCGAAAGAGTGGTGGCGGCTTGGATGGACTGACCTAGATAGACAATCTGCGTGAGAGAGTATATAGTGTGTCAATCGAGGCCCTAACAAGGAGATATATCATTTTTGTGTGAAAGAAAACGAGGTTAAATGAGACTCAGATAAAGAGAGCGAGATTGAGCGAGTGTGGCCCGCCGTGCGGAAGAAAGAGTGAGACAGTCTCGAGGGAGTGACCTAGATATACAACGTGTGTGCGTGCGCATGCACGAGAGGTTGGGGGCTAGATAGGCAATGCATGTATTTAGCGCGAGAGGGTGAGAGGGAGAGGAGGGAGAGAGAGAGGTCAGCATGGGGTGCAATGGCGGGTGTGTGAGGTAAATACATTTGGTAACAGAGTGGAAAAAGGGGTTGTGTAGTTGAGAGACTTAGAGATCGAAACATGGAGAGAAAGAATGAACGTGTGTTGGAAACAGATAGCTTCCTAAGGTAATTAGGAGAGGAAGATTGACCGATACAGGAAGTATGTAGCGTTTGTGCCAGGGGGGCTAAAAACAACATTTGAATGTACATAGTACGAGACTTAATATCGATGTTTCAATTCGGTGTACATTGTAAGATTTGAACCGAGGACCAGGCATACGGGTAATTATTTCGAATTCGTGCCATACTAAGTTTCGAAAAGTTGACATTGACTCAGTTTGTTGTGCTATTTTGTAGGTCATATGTTTGAATCCATCCAAAAGTTTTCTCACTACCATGGTGTTCATCATATACATATGAATTTGTATAAAAAAAGTAGCGTGGATACAGTGAAATGCGAAATCCACATTAGAATTGGAGATCGCTACGTGACACACACTCTAATTCAAATAACTAACTACGTGACACACACTCTAATTCAAATAACTAATTATGTGACACACACTCTAATCCACGTTAGCGTGGGTACCGTTTCGATTTTTTTTCAAATAACTCCTCATTAATTAATTTATAGTACTCCCTCTGTTCACTTTTATAAGACCTTGAAGACATTTCAGACAATGTGCAAAACAGTTCATTTTAAGTTGTCTGAAACGACTTACAAAAGTGAACGGATGGAGTATCTCATTTCGAATGACTAATTATTGCAAGGAAAACACGGGCATGGTAATACATACAGATTCGTTTGCAAATGAAAGAAGATTCGTTTGCATTCTCAAATGTAGGCGCACCAGGCAAACCAGGGTCGTGTCGGGGTGGACGCTGCTTCGGTGCCTTAAAGGCAACTGCCTTTGGGTCACTGACATGTGGGCCAGCCACCTGTTGGGCCCATATGTCATGGACACAAAGGCAGGTGCCTTAAGGCACCGAAGCATAGTCCTGTCGGGGTGGTCGCGTGTGTCGGACGGACGCGTAGCACCCAGCCACCCACCCCCTCCCCCCCAAAAAAGGACGATGACAATATAAGTTCGCGCTTCCACGTTTCAGATTGAAATATCTGGCGGCCCCAATTCCAGCCCTGCAAAATCTCTCTTCTCCACCGTCCCCTTCCGCGCCCAGATTGCTCAAATCCCTAATTCGCCACCAACCCTCGAATCGCCCCTCGTCTCGTCTCTTTCCCCACCGTTCCCCACCTTTGTGCCGGACGACGACGACGAAGACGACGGTCATGCTTCACCGCCGCACCGGAGCTACCTCATCTACGCCCTCGTCCACCGCACCAGGTGGTCCATCGACAACATCGGCCGCCGCAACCGACGTGCCTCACAGACACCGAGTTCCACCGCATCAGGTGCACTTCACCGACGCCGTCTCCCAGCTCACGGGGGCTACTTCACCGAGCACATCGTCGCACCTCCGCCCCCCAGGCCGTTGGGGCTTCACCAACGGGCTCGTCCACCGCATCATAGCGCTCCGCTGCCACTCAAGATCTGCATCCGTGCGCGGCCAGCCAACGCCAGCGCATCACCCTCAACGGCTCTGAAGTGACCCGCAGTCTAGCTAGGCGAGCATGCCCAAACGCCGGCCCGAACTAGGTATCCACACATCACTCCCTTGTGCACTGTTCCAACGATGTTTGGATATCCTTTCACTACTCTCTTAGCTTACACGCCTATGCAACTATGACCTTAACTCTTATTTCTTCTGGAGATATCATCTGAAACAAGCAAATCCATATTTTAGCGAAGCATGACGGCGCTACGGGATCTGGTACACATCCTGCACACCCGTATAACCTTGTAAGTATCTGTCCTCCGGTACAACATCAAGGTCGATTCCTCTTATTTGATCAACCATTTCGCCGTGTCAAAAATGCAGAGGGGGATGCAAGGAGCACAAGGCCTGCACATCCAAGCAAGTGGTAACATGGACTTGTACATGGAACATCCCAAGCGCAAGCAGAGCTGCAGTGAGCCTGTACAACAAGCTAGCGTAAGTCCCTGCATTTCATTTAATTCGTACTGGCATTCGTGTATGATTTGTGTGCAGTGGCTGATCCACGAATTCAAGTTACCAGGGGCGAACATTTAACTTAAAAAATACGAAGGCACTTGCACTCCGGAAATCAACATAACTTGAGAAATGTGAAGCTACATGCACTTTGAAAACCAGCTAATGATCCAAAGTAGTTCAGATTATAAACACTAAATGATGCAAGCACCAAAAAACACAAAATGCAACATGGTGTACAAGGACTACAAACATGGTCTGTACCTGCTTGAATTATTCGTTCTCTGGCTGAAAATATCGAAGTGTAATTGCACGTATAACCAGTGCGCAAACTGCATATCAATATATCTATCCTGCACAAGTATGCCAATAGTTTCAAACAACAGATTAGAAAAGTATTTATGCTATGTTGTCATGATACGGGGACTTTCTGGTAGATGGCCTCGACGTTTCCTCAAGCTATGAAAATGCACTATAATTTGCTTGTCATCAATGCTTGCAAATCTCTGTCTCTCTCAACATAGTAGATCATCATTAGACACTAAATCCTTCAATGAGCTTGCAAAATGCTTGCATTAGATCCCTCATTAGACACTATATGTTCATCACCAGGAGCATGTAAAATGTTTGCATCAAATCCATCATTAGCAGTCTGTTCATTAGACACTTCAGGCTCAAGAACAACATGAGCTTGTATGTTTGCACCGGAAACTTGGTTAGATACATCAGATTCAGTCAGTTTAGTATTGATTGGGGGAGTTATAAAATAAGTAGAAATTGGTTTCATTTTCTCATAGATTCCCTACATACAAGAAGTTTTACAACACCGTCAGGTTTAACTGTTGGCCAGAAATTGAAGAGTTGAATTAGATATAATCAGGGATGTGATGTACCTGCTCGTTGCGCATGCTACTCTTGCAAGCCGCGACTGTCCGTTTGCACAAGCTCGATGCCATGCCCGTGCTGCTGCTGCTGCCTCCCATGCAGGCTACACCCAGGGTTGGATATTCATCTTCTTGTCCTTCCGTTCGCTTGAAGCCTGGCGACCGCCCTCCAATGAGGGCGCGAGGAAGTGTTGTGTCAGTCTGTCCAGCGGCGGCTAGGTTAGGAGCGAACCGGACTGGAGGCTGGAGCGAATGAATTGGGATTTTTCCTGGTGTCGATTGATATGGGAGGTGCTCGTTTGGGCCTCGAGCCTGCTATAGGGCCTGCCTTACACTTATGTTATTGTCCCATCCAAATTGAAACATTTTTCTTCATTTTTACATTGCCTGCTCGTGCGTTGGGATGAACAAAACTAGCATGGGCCAACCTGGACGACTCAAACTAGGTGCACACTTTCCAGCCACCTGAGGCGGCCGCCCATACCAGCCCCTGTGGTGGCGTCGCCCCTTTTTGCGTGTATGATTGGATAGTGAAAAATATTCCAGTGGCGCTTTTGATTTACCCACAGAATGGTTGAATTGCTTGTTTCTATGAACTGAGTTTGCTAATAATGTGAAGGATGCCGGTCTTTTCATCCTATTGTAGATTGCTTAGATCTCGATATGCCAAAAGTAATCGCACGAAATATACAATAAAAGCCAGTGTGATGTGTTTGGCTACAACTAGTCTGACTACACGTCCTCATATAACATATCAAGGACGCACCATCTTACCAGATTAACCATTCGACTTACCCATGCAGTGTGGGAAGAAAGAAGTATTGGGACTGCGTATCCAAGCAATTGATGCCATGGACTCCTTCGTACAACCTTGTAAGCGAAAAAGAAGTTGCAGTGTGCCTGTACAAAGAACTAGCGTAAGTTCAGTTACCTGCTTCTCGGAATTTTAGTTAGCCACTTATTGCAAAATTGTTCAATTACGTTGCTTGGCTTAATTTAGTTTGCTACTGATTACATAATGGCACAGCCTGTTAATCATATTGTAGACTGCGCCTATCTATGTGTTTGATACTTACTGTTAAGAATTACCTGTTTGCCTTAACTTAAATATCTACTTGTTTGTTTAACTGCTTTGCTGCTGCAACAGCGGGTTACAATGATGTTAATAACTACTTTTCAGCATCCAATTGAAACTCTTTAATTCCTTGTTTGTTTAACTGGTTTGCTGTTATAACTCCCAGTTGAGATGTTTTGCTAACTTCAACTTTTCTGAATCCAATCGGAACTTTAATGGCAAAACAGGTTAGCCCAAGATCAAAGAGCGAGGTCCCCATGGACGTTGCATCATCCCACAGCAGTGGCACCGGCCCAATCGTGCATTATGAATTGCCAACTGCTGATGCTCTAGAGGCTAAACTAGTGGTATAAAGAGATTCTGCTTCTGCACTTAGAGATGAAGTTGACATGTTGAGGAAGCAAACAGCACAATCACAAGCAGTACTCAAGACAACCATTAAATATTTGGTGGATTTCAAAATGAAGCAAGTTGAGACTGACCAGATTGTTAAGGTCCTGAAGGAAAAAAGGAAATTAAATTCCTACTTGGTAAATCATAGGTGAAATGTTCTTTCCATAGTTGAATAACCTTTGTGTTGTCTGTTCATGTAATCAATCAAACCATTTGTTTTAGAGATCATGTAATAATTGTTTTTTTCTGTTTGTAATTTAATTTGAGCACAAGTCTGTATTAATTGATAAGACTTAGAGACATTTCATTTGGATTGCTGTGCCAGACCTACAAATATGCCAATCGGGTTGAATGTGCATTCAGCAATAGTAGTATAGATGGGCCATAAGTGGAACGCATCGGAAAGGGCCAAGATGTTGGCTCAAAAAAGGATGTTGTTGTAGCCAAAAAAAGTACAATGGCCTGGCTTGTGTATTAGTTGATATTATTGATCCATATACTCTATAAGTGTTTATATGTCTGTTAGTTCCATACATTCTTGGTTGATTGACTCGGTATTTGAATCTTGATACATCGCTTGTGTACATATCTAAATGGGAGTACACATTATGCTGCGTGTGACATTTGAGTTGGACATGAAGTGTTCCAAATATTCGAATTCACCTTAAACTGGATTCTAGTTTCTGAATTTGAGTATCGGCATTTGTAAACCATATTCATATATGACAGTGGAATACATCTTTGCCGTCCTTTTGAAGATATATAAAAAACACACAGAATGATTTATAAGGATTCATATAGGAATACAAAATGGATTCGAATTTAGTTGCCAGGGTAAACATGGATGCTTATTGTCCCGAACTTGGAAAGAAACAACAAAATGTCCACTCCCACATCAGCTGCCCGAAGCCAAGTGTTTGGGAGATGGAAATTACTGTCTACCCATTACATGGACAATCCATCGGCCCGATTCCCACTGCTCTAAAAAGGGGTAGGTTAGTAACTTCAATTAGACGTGACACGACCGCCTCTGAGCCCATTCCGACATGGTGGGCGTCAAACATGGGCGGCAAAACTCATTTGATTCAAGCTCGCCCGAAAGACCTCTGTTTCTCCCTCCATTCCCCATTCATACACGGTGGGCGGTAAAACACCCTCTCCTTGTCCGAAATAGATGTAGGCTAATATTTTAAATAGGGGCAGATGTGTAACTTCCATCAGATGTGACACAACCGCCCTACCTGTCAACCCCGTTCATACACCATGGGTGGCAAAACACCCTCTCCTTGCCCAAAATAGTTACCGGCAAATATTTGGGAGATGCGAGATTACCGTCCTATCCCCAACCAACGAGACGTCTAAATTTGAAATGGGGGGTAAGTTCATAACTTTCCCATATTTCAGATAGGCGCATCCCAAAAACATGGTTCCCCGTACCTCTCCCTCCATTTTCCCATTCATACACCGTCCGCGCTAGAACACCCATTCCCACACCAGCCTCCGTCCGCCACCCCATCCATCACCGCCGTCCTCCACCACATCCATCGCCACCGTCCTCCACCATGCCGGAGCGCCTACCAAGACCGCGTCGTCCACTGCTAGAGATGGACGTTTCTCATCCACGGCGACGGACCAATAGCCTTGCATCGCGTCCTCTTGCTTCATCGGCGCCGTCGTCCTCTTTGTCGGGGCCGCTCACATGACCTTCTCTTCCACTGCAATGGGACTTATCCCCCGATGCACCTGTCTATCGTCGCAGATCTGCTTCAACGCCACCGACAACCATCGCACCCCCGATGCCTACACTGCGCCGCAAGAGAGGTGGTACTTCATATCTCCTCAACTTTTTGATCTCAACCAGAAAATAGATCTTAACTTGGTTACTCTACTTTCTTTTCAGCTCTTAGAATTTAGTTCTTAGTTCGAAGCAAACAATGGATGCTAAATATCATTTCTCCGGTTTGCAGCTTCAAATCTGCCATGGCACAGCCATAATATGGTTTAATTGATCATGCTTAGGGTTTAATTGATCATGTTGGTTCCGTGGTGGTTTCTTTAATAGAAATCAGAGGGGAAACCCTCTTTTGCTAAAAAAATATATGCTTAGAGTTTCCCCCTTTTATGATCACTATACGATCAGAATACATGCTTCGTGTCATAATAACACTGCTCCACCCATCAAGCTAAACAAGCTTAGTTGTTCAAATACGAATCTGATATTATTAAAACAGAGTTGTTTAATTGGTCAGCTAAATGTTCCTAAATTAGTTTTGAAAATGCATGTTCGCCGCTCGGGTGTGTATCTCTGTGTGTGGTCTGGTCAGCACGGTTGGGGAGGTGAACTTTGCATATGCAGGGGTTTATAGGGAGACACTCTCCGAGTTGAAACCGCAATGCATTCCATAGATAATCTGACTACTTTTTATGTTTTCATGAATCTCAGATTCTGAACAGCATCATAATGATTATGAGCTTGCGCGCATGAAAAGAATAAAGCAGAACAATGCCATGGCTGTCAAACTTGGCATTAAGGGACTGAAATCAAGTCTGGATGCAATGCAAACACTCTCCACCTACAGATTCATGCTCAGAATATGATCCTAACAGTGATTCTGAGCTAGAGGGAGACCTAAGTCAATGTAGCTCCCTAGTGGAGGAGTCAGAGGAAGATGCCCTATCTTATTCACCCATCAAGGTACTTGCTCTAACTTTCCAAGGTTACATTGCTCGCACATATCTTGCAACTGATGCTTTGCATTGCTTCTACTTTGTTGAACTTCCATTAGCTTAGTTTACACATCGTGTATGTGAATACGCCCTGCCTATCCATTTTCAGTACATATTCCATCTGTCATCATACCATATTTATCCATTCAAATGTTGTTCTTGTGTATCAAACATTCAAAAGGAAGAGGGCGATTGCTGATCATGGAGGAGCACAAGCAAAGTATTTGGAAAAGGTAGTGGCACCTGATAAATCAAATAGCCCATTAGGTGTAGTTGCAATATCACCTGACCCACAAAATACCCCAACTCTAGCAGACTCTAGCCCTACTACACTGGTCATTTCTGATGCCCCAACTCAGCAGACCCCAACTGCAGCAAACAGTATGATTATGCCAGTTGGCATAGCACCAGCTGTACGATGCAAAACCCCCATTCCAGTAAAGAGTACACCAAATCCAGTTGCCAAATCCCTTTTCGAACCAGAGAGAGCCCCAATTGCAGCAAATAGGACCCCTGTTCCATTTCTTCCCAGTTTAGAAGACGAAGCTTATGCTGTTGTCAGGAACTTTGTGCGCATCTTTCCTTCATGGAAAGATTATACCGCAGACACAGAACAATTTCCAGTCTTCCTCCGCAACTTACGCGTAAGTAATGTACTAATGTTATTCATGGTCATTACTGCATATGTTTCTGCTGACAGAAGACACAAGATTTCATTCTTTTAAATAGGTGAGGCGCAAACTGGATTGTGATGCCGAGCAAGGGTTGGTTGCGCTTTTCAAGCACTCATTGATGAAGTATCATTCCTACCCGAGGCAAGCGCACTTTGATGGCAAGCCTCTGAAAGAAATTTCTGTAAAGTCTCCGGTGCTACATTTATTCGACGGTGACTGGAATAATCTTGTTACACATTGGTCTCGGTTGCAGAGTAAGGTACTGTCTATGATATCACATCACAATTTGAACTACATTTCTGCATTTGCCTTAATGTCTCACTTGTACGAAAACTGTTAGCAGAAGAACATTCGTTCTCAAGGGACCACAGAATCTCGCAACTATACTACACACTGCATTGCTCTTGTGAGTACCTCTTGCCCTGTATGACCATACTTACTTTCATAGTTGTTTGATTATGTAGCATCACTGCACATGTTAGCCTCATAATCGTCCATTTGGTGGACATTATAAGATCCGTATGGACTCTTACATAAATTTAGAATCAACCCAATGCTTTTGAAGAGGTTTAGCTCTGCAGTCCTCTTGTAAGGACTGAACGTGGTCTATCACTATACTTACATTAACAACTACTCCCTCCGTCCCATAATATAAGAACATTTTGTACAGTACACCAGTGTTCAAAACACTCTTGTATTATGGGAAGAGGGATTGGTTCATTTTGTAGCATTCTGCATCTTATCTCCCTCGCCCACCATTTACTAAAAAAGATCAGATCTATATTTAATCTTACCAACAAGTAGAATACACAGACAATGCCAGTGCAGAAGTGTAGCCCATTGCTCTTGTCAGTACATTTTGTCCTGTAACGCTTGTACTTCCAGGGATTGGTAGTTGATTATGTAGCATCAATCCGCATCTTATCTTCATTATCCTCTATCCCTTCCAGTATTATCATATCTATAATTACTCTCTACAAAATGTAGAGTACAGGCAATGCTTGTGAAGAAGATTCTGTGCTGAAATTCTTGAGTTATCCTTCCCTTGCCATGGAGAAGGGCATTATAAAGCCAGTGTTAACTATTAATGTAAGTCAGTCCTTCTAAAGCCTTTATCCTCAACTACTGTTTAATTTGCTCATACTCCCTATCGTTTACTGCTGTTTAGTTTGTTGTTTCTACCCAAATGCATGTTCGTAAGAACCGTAAGTTCTAAGTTTTACTTGTAAAACCAAATTCCTTATTCATACCATGCACATTACTTAATACTCCCTATATGTATGCTTGTTTTTGTGGATCTATAATCTAGTGTGCGGTGAAGCAGCCCACGTTTGCACCTTGTCATCTCCTGTTTTATCTTACTGATGTGGCTGATGATATGAACAACATGCCATGCACATTATCCAAAATAGATACAATGATTTTCTTTGCCCTTCATCTATGCTTATTATGTTGACATGGTAATCTAGTAGTGTGGTGAAGCTCCCCGCATTATGAACAATGCCAAATTATGCTATTGATATTTTGAACATACTCTTTATTTTCTAATTTGAAATTGGATAGAATTGACAGAACAGTTATCATCTTTGTTTATACACGTGCAAAACATGTCATATCTCTGCTTTGTTTCAGGGTGATATGCTTGATGGCATGCACAAGTCTGCTGAAGGCTGTGAGACAAACCCAACATATATTGCAGCAAAGAAGGAAAAACATCTTGAAGATAGCGAGACAACCCCAAAGTCTTGTCTTGATGCAGTGTTCAAGTTACTTGAGACTAACAGTCAAACAAGCTCATAGAATTCATTGTCTGAATCAGCTCGACTTCTTCAGTCCCAAGTTCTAGCAGAAAGGCATTCTGCAACTCAACTTCGACTTGAAGTCCTATCTCTAAGAAAGATTGCGGAGAACACCAATGAGAACCTCATCGCTAAACAGCTACACCTGGAAGCTATGGCTGACATGCTAGGCCGGTCTCACAGCCTTGCTCAGCAGCTTGCGCAACAGTTCCCCCGCAAGGCTAACCTTTCTTGAACTGTCTTGGAAGTGGTCTCGGTTCAGTATTATTTTGTTACGCTACAATGGTGCCCAGTTTTTGTAATCTGCTTCTTCGTTGCGCTTTATGATCATTGGTGGCAAACTTTGATGCCCAGTGGATGTAATATACCTTAAATCCTTTATTGTGTAGTATAGGTTTATTCTTAGTTACTATGTCGTAATTTCTTTATTGTATAGAGTAGGTTTGTTCTTAATTCCTACTAGTTACGCAGCAGCCCGAAATGAACCCCGGCCCATGATTGTGCGAATCAAATCACGGGCTTTTAACAGGCCAAAATTGTATGGATCCTTGTTTGGCCCAATCAGATATCGGCTGCGAGCAGGCCGGATGCAAACCGGGTCGTAGTTAGGCCCAACTATATGACGGGCTTTTAACAGGCCGAAATTAATATAGGGCCGAAATGTTAAACAGGCCCTTAACAGGCCAAAACTAATATCAGGCTGAATTACTAAGTGGGCCTTTAGCAAGTGGGCCCAAAAGCATAGTGTCCAGTTGACGGGCCGAATCTGATATGGGCCATAATTGAGCCCAGAGCCTCTTAAAGGGCCAGACCTGATCTGGGCCGTAATTTGGCCCAGAACGTGGTAGGCTTTTAATGGGTCGGATCTCATATGGGCCACTATTAGGCCCGGAGCGTGGCAGGCCATTAATGGACCGGATCAAATATGGGCCGGTATTTGGCCCAAAACATGGCAGCCAGTTAATGGGCCGGCCTACTAGGGTCCTCAAAATCTTGTGGGCCTACAGCTGGGCCGGCCCATTAATGTCGGTGAAATCTCATGGGCCTTTAGCTGGGCCGGCCCATTATGACCCGCAAGAATCTTGTGGGCCTTTACCTGGGTCGGCCCATTATGGCACACAAAAATCTTGTGGGCCTTTACCTGGGCCGGCCCATTATGGCCCGCAAAATCTTGTGGGCCTTTAGCTGGGCCAGCCCATTATGGTCCGCAAAATCTCGTGGCCCTTTAGCTGGGCCGGCCCATTATGGTCCGCAAAGTCTTGTGGGCCTTTAGTTGGGCCGGCCCATTTAAACTTGTTGGGTCGCGCCACGTGTCGACGTATCATAGGCGCCTTCTGTCCAGTGAGTGGATGACATCTGTCCCGACGATGAGCCGACACGTGTTTCCTCTAGCCAATGATGATTTTACACGTGGAAAATCCCCATTGGTCGGGGCTGTTAACGGGTTATCAGATCCAAAACCCGACCCGATAGCTTAACAGCGTTCCGTTACGGTGGATGCCACGTGTTGGTCACCCTTGACGAAAGCACTTCTGTGACGCATGATTTATCGTCATGGAAGTGGACACTTCCGTGATGATAATTTTGGTAATGTCATGGAACACTTCTACGACAGCACAGGTATGACTATCTTGATTCTGTCATAAATTTGTCATGGATGTACATGCATGACAAAAAAGCGACCTACTGTGACAAACACGTATCATCACGGAAGTGTATTTTTTGTAGTGTTTGCTGAACATTTTCATTGTCGATTCTTTTGAAGCGGTTGAAGAGATTTCGAAGAACGTCAACTCGAGAGTCACGCTGTGTTGAGACTCCCTCATTGACCTTGGACAGCATGTCCCGGATAAGCTTGGTTGTCTCCAAAGCACTCACTCTGCCATACTATCCTTTGCTCAGATGGCCACATATGATATTCTTCGCTTGAGAATCAAGTTGCTTGAATCTCTTCACATCAGCAACATTGATGGTGGGAATGACAGAGGGAACACCATTCTCCACAACGTACCAGAGATCGTTATCAATTGCCTCAAGATGCATGCGCATCTTATTCTTCCAGTAGGGGTAGTCCGTCCAATCGAAGGTAGGACACCCAGCAGAAACCTTGATCATACCTGCGGTCGACATAACTAGAACTCCAGGTGGTTAAACCAAAATCACACAGAACAAGGGAGTACCTTGCTCTGATACCAATTGAAAGTTGATACGTCTCCACCATATCTATAATTTTTGATTGCTCCATGCTATATTATCTACTGTTTTGGACATTATTGGGCTTTATTATCCACTTTTATATTATTTTTGGGACTAACCTATTAACCGGAGGCCCAACCCAGAATTGCTGTTTTTTTGCCTGTTTTAGGGTTTCGAAGAAAAGGAATATCAAACGGAGTCCAAACGGAATGTAACCTTCGGGAACGTCTAATACAACTCAGGAGACTTGGACCCTACGTCAAGGCACGTAACAGGAGGCCATGAGGTAGGGGCACGCCCTACCCTACCAGGCGTGCCCCCCACCCTCGTGGGCCCCCTGTTGCTCCACCGACGTACTTCGTCCTCCTATATATACCTACATACCCCCAAACGATCAGATACGGAGCCAAAACCCTAATTCCATCGCCGCAACTTCCTGTATCCATGAGATCCCTTCTTGAGGCCTGTTCCGGAGCTCCGCTGGAGGGGCCATCGATCACGGAGGGCTTCTACACCAACACCATAGCTTCTCCGATGAAGTGTGAGTAGTTTACTTCAGACCTACGGGTCCATAGTTAGTAGCTAGATGGCTTCTTCTCTCTTTTTGGATCTCAATACAATGTTCTCCCCCTCTCTTGTGGAGATCTATTCGATGTAATCTTCTTTTTGCGGTGTGTTTGTTGAGATCGATGAATTGTGGGTTTATGATCAAGTCTATCTATGAATAATATTTGAGTCTTCTCTGAATTATTTTATGTATGATTGGTTATCTTTGCAAGTCTCTTCGAATTATCAGTTTGGTTTGGCCTACTAGATTGATCTTTCTTGCAGTGGGAGAAATGCTTAGCTTTGGGTTCAATCTTGCGGTGTCCTTTCCCGATGACAGTAAGGGCAGCAAGGCACGTATTGTATTGTTGCCATCGAGGATAACAAGATGGGGTTTTCTTCATATTTCATGAGTCTATCCCTCTACATCATGTCATCTTGCTTAAGGCGTTACTCTATTTTTTTACTTAATACTCTGCATGCTGGATAGGGGTTGATGAGTGGAGTAATAGTAGTAGATGCAGGCAGGAGTCGGTCTACTTGTCTCGGACGTGATGCCTATATACAAGATCATACCTAGATATTCTCATAACTATGCTCAATTCTATCAATTGCTCAACAGTAATTTGTTCACCCACCGTAGAATACTTATGCTCTCGAGAGAAGCCACTAGTGTGACCTATGGCCCCCGGGTCTATCTTTATCATATCAATCACCTACTACTTAGTTATTTACTTTGCTATTTACTTTGCCTTTATTTTACTTTGCATGTTTATCATAAAAATACCAAAAATATTATCTTATCATATCTATCAAATCTCACTCTCGTAAGTGGCCCTATAGGGATTGACAACCCCTATTTGCGTTGGTTGCGAGGATTTATTTGTTTTGTGCAGGTGTGAGGGACTTGCGCGTAGGCTCCTACTGGATTGATACCTTGGTTCTCAAAAACTGAGGGAAATACTTATGC
This sequence comes from Triticum aestivum, assembly GCF_018294505.1. Lineage (NCBI taxonomy): Eukaryota > Viridiplantae > Streptophyta > Magnoliopsida > Poales > Poaceae > Triticum > Triticum aestivum. The sequence continues at coordinate 491,032,619 of NC_057800.1, read as the reverse complement.
TACTTTGCTGCATCATCCCTTCCTCTTCGGGGAAAACCAACGTAGTGCTAAAATAGGTAGCAAGAAGGATTTCTGGCGCCGTTGCCGGGGAGGTCTACGCAAAAGTCAACATACCAAGTATCCATCACATACCCTTATCTCCCACATTACATTATTTTCCATTTGCCTCTCGTTTTCCTCTCCCCCCACTTCACCCTTGCCATTTTATTTGCCCTCTCTCTCTCTATCCTCCCTCTATTTGCCTCTTTTTGTCCACTTGCTTTTTGCTTGGTTGTGTGTTAGTTTGGTTGCTTGTCATGATGGCTCAAGATAATACTAAATTGTGTGACTTCACCAATACCAACAACAATGATTTTATTAGCACTCCAATTGCTCCTCTTACCGATGCTGAATCTTGTGAAATTAATGCTGCTTTGTTGAATCTTGTTATGAAAGATCCATTCTCCGGCCTTCCTAGTGAAGATGTCGCTACCCATCTAAATAGCTTCGTTGATTTATGTGACATGCAAAAGAATAAAGATGTTGATAATGATATTGTTAAGTTGAAGTTTTTTCGCTTAGAGATCGTGCTAAAGCTTGGTTTTCGTCTTTGCCTAAAAATAGTATTGATTCATGGAACAAGTGCAAAGATGCTTTTATCTCTAAGTATTTTCCTCCCACTAAGATCATCTCTCTTAGAAACGATATTATGAACTTTAAGCAACTTGATCATGAACATGTTGCACAAGCTTGGGAGAGAATGAAATTAATGATACGTAATTGCCCTACTCATGGTTTAAATTTGTGGATGATTATACAAAAAATTTATGCCGGATTGAATGTTGCTTCTAGAAATCTTTTAGATTCAGCCGCGGGAGTCACTTTTATGGAAATCACTTCAGGAGAAGCTACTAAACTCCTAGATAATATTATGGTTAATTATTCTCAATGGCATACTGAAAGATCTACTAATAAAAAGGTGCATGCGATAGAAGAAATTAGTGTTTTGAGTGGAAAGATGGATGAACTTATGAAATTATTTGCTAATAAGAGTGTTTCTTCTTATCCTAATGATATGCCCTTGTCTACTTTGATTGAGAATTATAATGAATCTATGGATGTGAATTTTGTTGGTAGGAACAATTTTGGTAATAACGCGTGTAGAGGAAATTTCAATCCTAGGCCTTATCCTAGTAATCCCTCTAATAATTATGGTAATTCCTACAATAATTCTTATGGAAATTATAATAAGATGCCCTCTAATTTTTAATCTAATATTAAAGAATTTATTACCTCGCAAAAGAATTTTAATGCTATGATTGAAGAAAAATTGCTTAAGATTGATGATTTGGCTAGAAACGTTGATAAAATTGCTCTTGATGTTGATTCTTTGAAACTTAGATCTATTCCACATAAGAATGATATCAATGAGTCTCTCAAAGCCATGAGAATTTCCATTGATGAGTGCAAAGAAAGAACCGCTAGGATGCGTGCTAAGAAAGATGCCTTAAATCTTTGTTTTGCAATATGAATCTTGATAATGATGGGACTGAATATGATCCACCTTTACCTAGAAGGCGTTCCAAGAATTCTGAATCTTTTGATCTTGATGCTAAATTTGATAAAAGTGGGATTGAAGAAATTAAAACCCTAGATGTTGCTAAACCCACTATTATGGACATCAATGAATTTAACTATGAAAATTGCTCTTTGATTGATTGTATTTCCTTGTTGCAATCCGTGCTAAATTCTCCTCATGCTTATAGTCAAAATAAAGTGTTTACTAAACATATCATTGATGCCTTGATGCAATCTTATGAAGAAAAACTTGAATTGGAAGTTTCTATCCCTAGAAAATTTATGATGAGTGGGAACCAACTATTAAAATTAAAATTAAATATCATGAATGCTATGCTTTATGTGATTTGGGTGCTAGTGTTTCCACGATTCCAAAGACTTTGTGTGATTTGTTAGGTTTCCATGATTTTGATGATTGCTCTCTAAACTTGCACCTTGCGGATTCCACTATTAAGAAACCTATGGGAAGAATTAATGATGTTCTTATTGTTGCAAATAGGAATTATGTGCCCGTAGATTTTATCGTTCTTGACATAGATTGCAATCCTTCATGTCCTATTATTCTTGGTAGACCTTTCCTTAGAACGATTGGTGCAATTATTGATATGAAGGAAGGAAATATTAGATTCCAATTTCCATTAAGGAAAGGCATGGAACACTTTACTAGAAAGAAAATTAAATTACCTTATGAATCTATTATTAGAGCCACTTATGGATTGCCTACCAAAGATGGCAATACCTATATCTATTCTTGCGTGTTATGCCTAGCTAGGGGCGTTAAACGATAGCGCTTGTTGGGAGGCAACCCAATTTTATTTTCATTCCTTGCTTTTTGCTCCTGTTTAGTAATAAATAAATTATCTAGACTCTGTTTTGGTTGTGTTTTTTGTGTTTAATTAGTGTTTGTGCCAAGTAGAACCGTTGGGAAGACTTGGGGAAAGTCTTGTTGAACTTGCTGTAAAAAATAGAAACTTTTGCGCTCACGAGAACTGCTGTCATTTTTATTTGGAAAGTTCTATTTAGTTAATTCTTTTTGCATATGATTAATAGATAAATTCCTCACGTCCAGCAATTTATTTTAGAATTTTTGGGTTCCAGATCTTGCGCTAGCTACAGATTACTACAGACTGTTCTGTTTTTGACAGATTCTGTTTTTCGTGTGTTGTTTGCTTATTTTGATGAATCTATGGCTAGTAAATTAGTTTATAAACCATAGAGAAGTTGGAATACAGTATGTAAATCACCCATATAAATAAATAATGAGTTCATTACAGTACCTTGAAGTGGTCTTTTGTTTTCTTTCGCTAACGGAGCTCACGAAATTTTCTACTTTAAGTTTTGTGTTGTGAAGTTTTCAAGTTTTGAGTAAAGATTTGATGGATTATGGAACAAGGAGTGGCAAGAGCCTAAGCTTGGGGATTCCCATGGCACCCCCAAGATAATCTAAGGACACCTAAAAGCCAAAGCTTGGGGATGCCCCGGAAGGCATCCCCTCTTTCGTCTACTTCTATCGGTAACTTTACTTGGAGCAATATTTTTATTTACCACATGATATGTGTTTTGCTTGGAGCGTCTTGTATGATTTGAGTCTTTGCTTGTTAGTTTACCACAATCATCCTTGCTGTACACACCTTTTGAGAGAGCCATACATAATTTGGAATTTGTTAGAATACTCTATGTGCTTCGCTTATATCTTTTGAGTTATATAATTTTGCTCTAGTGCTTCACTTATATCTTTTAGAGCACGTTGGTGGATTTGTTTTATAGAAACTATTGATCTCTCATGCTTCACCTAGATTATTTTGAGAGTCTTAATAGCATGGTAATTTGCTTAAAATCCTAATATGCTTGGTATGCAAGATTAATAATAAAACTTTCTTATGAGTTTGTTGAATACTATGATAAGTTTGATACTTGATAATTGTTTTGAGATATGGAGATGGTGATATTAAAGTCATGCTAGTTGAGTAGTTGTGAATTTGAGAAATACTTGTGTTGAATCTTGTGATTCCCGTAGCATGCACGTATGGTGAACCATTATGTGATGAAGTCGGAGCATGATTTATTTATTGATTGTCTTCCTTATGAGTGGCGGTCGGGGACGAGCGATGGTCTTTTCCTACCAATCTATCCCCCTAGGAGCATTCGCGTAATACTTTGCTTTGATAACTTGTATATTTTTGCAATAAGTATATGAGTTCTTTATGACTAATGTTGAGTCCATGGATTATACGCACTCTCACCCTTCCACCTTTGCTAGCCTCTCTAATACCGCACACCTTTCGCCGGTATCATACACCTACCATATACCTTCCTCAAAACAGCCACCATACCTACCTATTATGGCATTTCCATAGCCATTCCGAGATATATTGCCATGCAACTTTCCACCGTTCCATTTATTATGACACACTCCATCATTGTCATCATTGCATATCCCGGTACACCGTCGGAGGCATTCACATAGAGTCATATTTTGTTCTAAGTATCGAGTTGTGATTGTTGAGTTGTAAGAAAAATAAAAGTGTGATGATCATCATTATTAGAGCATTGTCCCAGTGAGGAAAGGATGATGGAGACTATGATTCCCCCACAAGTCGGGATGAGACTTCGGACAAAAAATAAATAAAAGAGGCCAAAGAAGCCCAAATAAAAAAAGAGAAAGAAAAGAGGCCATAAAAAAGAGAAAAGGCCCAAATAAAAAAAATAAAAAATGAGAGAAAAATAGAGAAGGGACAATGTTACTATCCTTTTACCACACTTGTGCTTCAAAGTAGCACCATGATCTTCATAGTAGAGAGTCTCTCATGTTATCACTTTCATATACTAGTGGGAATCTTTCATTATAGAACTTGGCTTGTATATTCCAATGATGGGCTTCTTCAAATTGCCCTAGGTCTTCATGAGCAAGCAAGTTGGATGCACACCCACTTAGTTTCTTTTTGAGATTTCATATACTTATAGCTCTAGTGCATCCGTTGCATGGCAATCCCTACTCACTCACATTGATATCTATTGATGGGCATCTCCATAGCCCATTGATATGCCTAGTTGATGTGAGACTATCTTCTCCTTTTTGCCTTCTCCACAACCACCATTCTATTCCACCTATAGTGTTGTATCCATGGCTCACGCTCATGTATTGCATGAAAATTGAAAAAGTTTTGAGAATGTCAAAAGTATGAAACAATTGATTGGCTTGTCATCGGGGTTGTGCATGATTTAAATATTGGTGAAGATAGAGCATAGCTAGACTATATGATTTTGTAGGGATAACTTTCTTTAGCCATGTTATTTTGAGAAGACATAATTGCTTTGTTAGTATGCTTGAAGTATTATCATTTTTATCTCAATATGAACTTTTGTCTTGAATATTTTGGATCTGAATATTCATACCACAATTAAGAAGAATTACATTAAAATTATGCCAAGTAGCACTCCGCATCAAAAATTCTGTTTTTATCATTTACCTACTCGAGGACGAGCAGGAATTAAGCTTGGGGATGCTTGATATGTCTCCAACGTATCTATAATTTTTGATTGCTCCATGCTATATTATCTACTGTTTTGGACATTATTGGGCTTTATTATCCACTTTTATATTATTTTTGGGACTAACCTATTAACCGGAGGCCCAGCCCGGAATTGTTGTTTTTTGCCTGTTTTAGGATTTCGAAGAAAAGGAATATCAAACGGAGTCCAAACGGAATGTAACCTTCGGGAACATGATTTTCTCATCGAATACAACTCAGGAGACTTGGACCCTACATCAAGGCACGTAACAGGAGGCCACGAGGTAGTGGGCGTTCCCTACCCTACCAGGCGCGCCCCCACCCTCATGGGCCCCCTGTTGCTCCATCGACGTACTTCTTCCTCCTATATATACCCACGTACCCCCAACGATCAGATACGGAGCCAAAACCCTAATTCCACCGCCGCAACTTTCTGTATCCATGAGATCCCTTCTTGAGGCCTGTTCTGGAGCTCCGCTGGAGGGGGCATCGATCACGGAGGGCTTCTACATCAACACCATAGCCTCTCTGATGAAGTGTGAGTAGTTTACTTCAGACCTACGGGTCCATAGTTAGTAGCTAGATGGCTTCTTCTCTCTTTTTGGATCTCAATACAATGTTCTCCCCCTCTCTTGTGGAGATCTATTCGATGTAATCTTCTTTTTGTGGTGTGTTTGTTGAGACCAATGAATTGTGGGTTTATGATCAAGTCTATCTATGAATAATATTTGAGTCTTCTCTGAATTCTTTTATGTATGATTGGTTATATTTGCAAGTCTCTTTGAATTATCAGTTTGGTTTGGCCTACTAGATTGATCTTTCTTGCAATGGGAGAAATGCTTAGCTTTGGGTTCAATCTTGCGGTGTCCTTTCCCGATGACAGTAAGGGCAGCAAGGCACGTATTGTATTGTTGCCATTGAGGATAACAAGATGGGGTTTTCTTCATATTTCATGAGTCTATCCCTCTACATCATGTCATCTTGCTTAAGGTGTTACTCTATTTCTTTACTAATACTCTGCATGCTGGATAGTGGTCGATGAGTGGAGTAATAGTAGTAGATGCAGGCAGGAGTCAGTCTACTTGTCTCGGACGTGATGCCTATATACAAGATCATACCTAGATATTCTCATAACTATGCTCAATTCTATCAATTGCTCAACAGTAATTTGTTCACCCACCGTAGAATACTTATGCTCTCGAGAGAAGCCACTAGTGAAACCTATGGCCCCCGGGTCTATCTTTATCATATCAATCACCTACTACTTAGTTATTTACTTTGCTATTTACTTTGCCTTTATTTTACTTTGCATCTTTATCATAAAAATACCAAAAATATTATCTTATCATATCTATCATATCTCACTCTCGTAAGTGGCCCTATAGGGATTGACAACCCCTATTTGCGTTGGTTGCGAGGATTTATTTGTTTTGTGCAGGTGCGAGGGACTTGCGTGTAGCCTCCTACTGGATTGATACCTTGGTTCTCAAAAACTGAGGGAAATACTTACGCTACTTTGCTGCATCATCCCTTCCTCTTCGGGGAAAACCAACGCAGTGCTAAAAGAGGTAGCAAAAGTGCGTTATATCGACTAGAGGGGGGGTGAATAGGCGATTTTTATGAATTCTTCACTGAGGAATTTCAGGATGAGGAAATTCCTTAGCGGAGAACTACTTGCAGCGGAATAAGTACTCAGAATAAACATAACAGAACACAAGCATGGTCATCATGATGAAATGAAGACAAGCACAGAGTACGGAAAGCGTAAACACAGGATAACACAGGATAAGACAAACAGACTGAGGAAATTGAACTGAGGAAATTGAGAAAGTCTTCAGTCAAAGTCTTCAAACAGATATGAACAAGCACTCAACACATAAATGAGGAAATGGAAGGGTTGAGGAAATGGAACCAGGTAGCTTGGTAAAGACAATGATTTGGTAGACCAGTTCCAACTGCTGTGGCAGTTGTACGTCTGGTTAGGGGGCTAGGTATTTAAACCTGAGGACACACAGTCCCGGACACCCAGTTCTGAACACGCAGTTCAGAACACTCGGTCCTCACCGTATTCCCCTTGAGCTAAGGTCACACAGACCTCACCCAATCACTCGTGGTAAGTCTTCATGTGACTTCCAAACCTTCACAGACTCGGTCACTCGGCGATCCACAATTCCTCTTGGATGCCCTAGACCATGACGCCTAACCCTCCGGAAGAAGCATAGTCTTCAAAGGTAACAAGCGTCGGATCCACGCATGATCAATCTCTTCAATGATGCTTAATCACTTTGGGTTTGTAGGTTTTGGGTTTGGGTTTGGGTTTTCCTCACTTGATGATTTTCGCTCAAAGTCCTCGGAGGATGGGATGCTCTCAAATGACAAGTGTCAGTTTCTCTCGGAGCATCCGACCAGCTAGTGGTTGTAGGGGGGCGGCTATTTATAGCCTAGGGAGCATCCCGACATGATAAGACATAAATGCCCTTCAATGATATGACCATTAGGTGGATAGATATTTTGGGACAGCTGGCGCATAGCACATCAACGTTTGAAAATTTGAGTATCAAATTCCTCAGGGCTATCATGTTCCTCACCGTGTAGGCAATCCGCACTGGCGAATTCCTAACTCCTCAGTTAGAACAAATTCCTCAGAGACCAGAAGAACTTCGTCTCTGTCGCTGAAGAATATGACTGAACTGTATGAGATTTCCAATGGCTTCACTCGAAGGAATTGGTAGGTGTAGGATTTTGAGTTGAGCATCACATGGAAATTTTTCCTTAGTATTTCCTCGACCCCTTTTAATAGTACAGTGTTTCCTATGACTCAATAAAGAGAAAATGAAACTACGAAAACAAAAGTCTTCATGCTTCATGTTCCTCGAATGAATACCAAGTCTTCAGGATTGTACCAAATTCTTCACTTTCAAAGTCTTCAGAAAGTCTTCAGAAATCCAAAGTCTTCAGTCGAAGAACTTCATTTTTAGGGGTCGACTTTCTCTGTAAATATCAAACTCCTCATAGACTTATAGACCTGTGTACACTCACAAACGCATTAGTCCCTTAATCTATAAGTCTTCAATACACCAAAATCACTAAGGGGCACTAGATGCACTTACACATCATTAGGAGAATGATGTGATTGACTTGACCCATTCCGTTAGCTTAGCACTTGATCGTTTAGTTTGTTGCTATTGCCTTCTTCATGACTTATACATGTTTCTATGACTATGAGATTATGCAACTCCCGTTTACTGGAGGAACACTTTGTGTGCTACCAAACATCACAATGTAACTAGGTGATTATAAAGGTGCTCTACAGGTGTCTCCGAAGGTAATTGTTGGGTTGGCGTATTTCGAGATTAGGATTTGTCACTCCGATTGTCGGAGAGGTATCTCTGGGCCCACTCGGTAATGCACATCACTATAAGCCTTGCAAGCATTGTAACTAATGAGTTAGTTATAGGATGTTGTATTACGGAATGAGTAAAGTGACTTGCCAGTAACGAAATTTAAATAGGTATTGAGATATCGACGATCAAATCTCGGGCAAGTAACATACCGATGACAAAGGGGACAACGTATGTTGTTATGCGGTTTGACTGATAAAGATCTTCGTAGAATATGTGGGAGCCAATATGAGCATCCAGGTTCCGCTATTGGTTATTGGCCGGAGATGTGTCTCGGTCATGTCTACATAGTTCTCGAACCCGTAGGTTCCGCACGCTTAAAGTTTCGGTGACGATTGTATTATGAGTTTATGTGATTTGATGTACCGAAGGTAGTTCAGAGTCCCGGATGAGATCGGGGACATGACGAGGAGTCTCAAAATGGTCGAGACGTAAAGATCGATATATTGGACGACTATATTCGGACATCAGAAAGGTTCCGAGTGATTCGGATATTTTTGGAGTACCGTGGAGTTATGGGAATTCACTGGGAGAAGTATTGGGCCTTATTGGGCCATACGGGAATAGAGGAGAGAGGCCAAAAGGAAAGAGGCGCCCCCCCCCCTCTGGTCCGAATTGGACAAGGGGTGCAGCCCCCTTTTCCTTTTCCCTCTCCCCCTCTTTCCTTCTCTCCTACTCCGAAAAGGAAAGGGGAATCCTACTAGGACTTGGGAGTCCTAGTAGGACTCCACACACTTGGCGCGCCCCCTCTAGGGCCGGCCTCTCCCTCCCTCCTTTATATACGGGGGCAGGCGGCACCTCTAGACACACAAGTTGATCTGTTGATCTCTCCCAGCCGTGTGCGGTGCCCCCCTCCACCATAATCCACCTCGATCATATCGTAGCGGTGCTTAGGCGAAGCCCTGCGTCAGTAGCATCATCATCGTCGTCATCACGCCGTCGTGCTGACGGAACTCTCCCTCGAAGCTCTGCTCGATCGGAGTTCGTGGGACGTTATCGAGCTGAACGTGTGCTGAACTCGGAGGTGCCGTACGTTCGGTACTTGGATCGGTCGGATCTTGAAGACGTACGACTACATCAACCGCGTTGTGCTAATGCTTCCGCTTTCGGTCTACGAGGGTACGTGGACACACTCTCCCCTCTCGTTGCTATGCATCACCATGATCTTGCATGTGCGTAGGATTTTTTTTGAAATTACTATGTTTCCCAACAATGGCATCCGAGCCTGGTTTTATGTGTTGATGTTATATGCACGAGTAGAACACAAGTGAGTTGTGGGTGATACAAGTCATACTGCTTACCAGCATGTCATACTTTGGTTCGACGGTATTGTTGGATGAAGCGGCCCAGACCGACATTACGCATACGCTTACGCAAGACTAGTTCTACCGACGTGCTTTGCACACAGGTGGCTGGCGGGTGTCAGTTTCTCCAACTTTAGTTGAACTAAGTGTGGCTACGCCCGGTCCTTGAGAAGGTTAAAACAACACTAACTTGACGAACTATCATTGTCGTTTTGATGCGTATGTAAGAACGGTTCTTGCTCAGCCCGTAGCAGCCACGTAAAACTTGCAACAACAAAGTAGAGGACGTCTAACTTGTTTTTGCAGGGCATGTTGTGATATGATATGGTCAAGACGTGATGAGATATAAGTTGTTGTATGCGATTATCATGTTTTGTTGAAATTATCGGCAATTGGCAGAAGCCTTATGGTTGTCTCTTTATTGCATAAGATGCAAGTGCCAAATAATTGATTTACTTTATCGCTATGCCATAGCAATAGTTGCAAGAGCAATAGTTGGCAAGACGACCATATGACGACACATTGATATAGATCAAGATGATGGAGATCATGGTGTCATGCCGGTGACGATGGAGATCATGATGATGCTTTGGAGATAGAGATCAAAGGCACAAGATGATGATGGCCAAATCATGTCACATATTTTGATTGCATGTGATGTTTATCATTTATACATCTTACTTTGCTTAGTTATGACGGTAGCATTATAAGATGATCTCTCACTAAATTTCAAGGTATAAGTGTTCTCCCTGAGTATGCACTGTTGCGAAAGTTCCTCATGCTGAGACACCACATGATGATCGGGTGTGATAGGCTCTACGTTCAAATACAACGGGTGCAAAACAGTTGCACACGCGGAATACTCAGGTTAAACTTGACGAGCCTAGCATATGCAGATATGGCCTCAGAACACTGAGACCGAAAGGTCGAGCGTGAATCATATAGAAGATATGATCAACATAGTGATGTTCACCATTGAAAACTACTCCATCTCACGTGATGATCGGACATGGTTTAGTTGATTTGGATCACGTGATCACCTAGATGATTAGAGGGATGTCTATCTAAGTGGGAGTTCTTAAGTAATATGACTAATTGAACTTTAATTTATCATGAACTTAGTCCTGGTAGTATTAGCATATCTATGTTGTAGATCAATAGCTCGCGATGTTGCTCCCCGTTTATTGTGTTCCTAGAGAAAAACTATGTTGAAAATGTTAGTAGCAATAATGTGGATTGGAATCGTGATCTGAGGATTATCCTCATTGTTGCACAGAAGAATTATGTCCTTGATGCACCGCTAGATGATAGACCTATTGCAGGAGCAGATGCAGACGTTATGAACGTTTGGCTAGCTCAATATGATGATTACTTGATAGTTTAGTGCACCATGCTTAACGGCTTAGAATTGGGGCTTCAAAGACGTTTTGAACGCCATGGAGCATATAAGATGTTCCAAGAGTTGAAATTGGTATTTCATACTCATGCTCGTGTCGAGAGGTATGAGACCTCTAACAGTACTTTGCCTACAAGATGGAGGAGAATAGCTCAACCAGTGAGCATGTGCTCAGATTGTTTGAGTACTACAATTGCTTGAATCAAGTGGGAGTTAATCTTCTAGATAAGAGAGTAATTGACAAAGTTCTCTAGTCACTATCACCGAGTTACTAGAACTTAGTGATGAACTATAATATGCAAGGGATGACAAAAGTAATTCCCAAGCTCTTCGTGATGCTGAAATTGACGAAGGTAGAAATCAAGAAAAGCATCAAGTGTTGATGGTTGACAAAGACCACTAGTTTCAAGAAAAGGGCAAAGGGAAGAAGGGGAACTTCAAGAATAACGGCAAGCAAGTTGCTGCTCAAGTGAAGAAGCCCAAGTCTGGACCGAAGCCTGAGATTGAGTGCTTCTACTGCAAAGGGAATGGTCACTGGAAGCAGAACTGCCCCAAGTATTTGGCGGATAAGAAGGATGGCAAAGTGAACAATGCTATATTTTGATATACATGTTATTGATGTGTACTTTACTAGTGTTTATAGCAACCCCTCGGTATTTGATGCTAGTTCAGTTGCTAAGAGTAGTAACTTGAAACAGGAGTTGCAGAATGAACAGAGACTAGTTAAGGGTGAAGTGACGATGTGTGTTGGAAGTAGTTCCAAGAATGATATGATCATCATCGCACAATCCCTATACTTTTGGGATTAGTGTTGAACCTAAATAAATGTTATTTGGTGTTTGTGTTGAGCAAGAATATGATTTGACCATGTTTATTGCAATACGGTTATTCATTTAAGTTAGAGAATAATTGTTATTCTGTTTACATGAATAAAACCTTCTATGTTCATACACCCAACAAAATGGTTTGTTGGATCTCGATCGTAGTGATACACATATTCGTAATATTGAAGCCAAAAGATGCAAAGTTAATAATGATAGTGCAACTTATTTGTGGCACTGCCATTTAGGTCATATTGGTGTAAAGCGCATGAAGAAAATCCATGCTGGTGGGCTTTTGGAATCACTTGATTAATGAATCAGTAGATGCTTGCGAACCATGCCTCATGGGCAAAGATGACTAAGACTCCGTTCTCCAGAACAATAGAGCGAGCAACTGACTTATTGGATATAATACATACTGATGTATGAGGTCCGATGAGTGTTGAGGCTCGCGGCGGGTATCATTATTTTCTGACCTTCACAGATGATTTGAGCAGATATGGGTATGTCTACTTGAAGAAACATAAGTCTGAAACATTTGAAAAGATCAAAGAATTTCAGAGTGAAGTGGAAAATCATCATAACAAGAAAATAAAGTTTCTATGATCTGATCGTGGAGGAGAATATTTGAGTTGCGAGTTTGGTCTTCATTTGAAACAATGCGGAATAGTTTCGCAACTCACGCCACCCGGAACACCACAGCGTAATGGTGTGTCCGAACATCGTAACCGCACTTTATTAGATATGGTGTAATCTATGATGTCTCTTACCAATTTACCACTATCGTTTTGGGGTTATGCATTAGAGACAGCTGCATTCACGTTAAATAGGGCACCATCTAAATCCGTTGAGATGACACCATATGAACTGTGGTTTGGCAAGAAACCAAAGTTGTCGTTTCTTAAAGTTTGGGGTTGCGATGCTTATGTGAAAAAGTTTCATCCTGATAAGCTCAAACCCAAACCGGAAAAGTGCATCTTCATAGGATACCCAAAAGTTATTGTTGGGTACACCTTCTATCATAGATCCGAAGGCAAGATATTCGTTGCTAAAAATGGATCCTTTCTAGAGAAGGAGTTTCTCTCGAAAGAAGTGAGTGGGAGGAAAGTAGAACTTGATAAGGTAATTGTACCTTCTCCCGAATTGGAAAGTAGTTCATCACTGAAATTAGTTCCAGTGATGCTTACACCAATTAGTGAGGAAGTTAATGATGATGATCATGAAAGCTTCGGATCAAGTTACTACCGAACCTCGTAGGTCAACCAGAGTATGTTACGCACTAGAGTGGTATGGTAATCCTATTCTGGAGTTCATGTTACTTGACCATCACAAACCTACGAACTATGAGGAAGCGATGATGAGCCCAGATTCCGCGAAAAGGCTTGAGGCCATGAAATCTGAGATGGGATCCATGTATGAGGACAAAGTGTGGACTTTGGTTGACTTGCCCGATGATCGGCAAGCCATAGAAAATAAATGGATCTTCAAGAGGAAGACGGACACTAATAGTAGTGTTACTATCTACAATGCTAGACTTGTCGAAAAAAGTTTTTGACAAAGCTCAAGGTGTTGACTATGATGAGATTTTCTCACTCGTAGCAATGCTTAAGTCTGTCCGAATCATGTTAGCAAATTGCCGCATTTTATGAAATCTGGCAAATGGATAAAAAACTGCATTCTTTAAAGGATTTGTTAAAGAAAGAGTTGTATATGATGCAACCAGAAGGTTTTGTCAATCCTAAAGGTGCTAACAAAATATGCAAGCTCCAGCGATCCATCTATGGACTGGTACAAGCATCTTGGAGTTGGAATATACGCTTTGATAAGTTGATCAAAGCATATAGTTTTATACAGACTTGCGGTGAAGCCTGGATTTACAAGAAAGTGAGTGGGAGCACTACAGCATTTTTGATAAGTATATATGAATGACATATTGTTGATCGGAAATAATGTAGAATTATTCTGCAAAGCATAAAGGAGTATTTGAAAGGAGTTTTTCAAAGAAAGACCTCGGTGAAGCTGCTTACATATTGAGCATCAAGATCTATAGAGATAGATCAAGATGCTTGATAAGTTTTTTCAAATGAGTGCATACCTTGACAAGATTTTGAAGTAGTTCAAAATGGAACAGTCAAAGAAAGAGTTCTTGCCTGTGTTACAAGGTGTGAAATTGAGTAAGACTCAAAGCCCAACCATGGCAGAAGATAGAAAGAGAATGAAAGTCATTCACTATGCCTCAGCCATAGGTTCTATAAAGTATGACATGCTGTGTACCAGATCTATTGTATACCCTACGCTGTTTTTGGCAAGGGAGTACAATAGTGATCTAGGAGTAGATCACTGGACAGCGGTCAAAATTATCCTTAGTGGAATAAGGATATGTTTCTCGATTATGGAGGTGACAAAAGGTTCGTCGTAAAGAGTTACATCGATTCAAGCTTTGACACCGATCTGGATGACTCTAAGTCTCAATATAGATACATATTGAAAGTGGGAGCAATTAGCTAGAGTAGCTCCGTGCAGAGCATTGTTGACATAGAAATTTGCAAAATAGATACGGATCTGAATATGGCAGACATGTTGACTAAACTTCTCTCACAAGAAAAACATGATCACACCTTAGTACTCTTTGGGTGTTAATCACATAGCGATGTGAACTAGATTATTGACTCTAGTAAACCCTTTGGGTGTTGATCACATGACGATGTAAACTATGGGTGTTAATCACATGGTGATGTAAACTGTTGATGTTAAATCACATGGCGATGTGATCTAGATTATTGACTCTAGTGCAAGTGGGAGACTGAAGGAAATATGCCCTAGAGGCAATAATAAAGTTATTATTTATTTCCTTGTTTCATTATAAATGTTTATTATTCACGATAGAATTGTATTAACCAGAAACATAATACATGTGTGAATACATAGACAAACATAAGTGTCACTAGTATGCCTCTACTTGACTAGCTCGTTAATCAAAGATGGTTAAGTTTCCTAACAATATACTTGATTTGTCATTTGATTAACGGGATCACATCATTAGGAGAATGATGTGATTGACTTGACCCATTCAGTTAGCTTAGCACTTGATCGTTTAGTTTGTTGTTATTGCTTTCTTCATGACTTATACATGTTCCTATGACTATGAGATTATGCAACTCCCGTTTACTGGAGGAACACTTTGTGTGCTACCAAACGTCACAACATAACTGGGTGATTATAAAGGTGCTCTACAGGTGTCTCTGAAGGTACTTGTTGGGTTGGTGTATTTCGAGATTACACTCCGATTGTCAGAGAGGTATCTCTGGGCCCACTCGGTAATGCACATCACCATAAGCCTTGCAAGCATTGTAACTAATGAGTTAGTTACGGGATGATGTATTATGGAACGAGTAAAGTGACTTGCAAGTAACGAGATTAAACTAGGTATTGAGATACCAACGATCGAATCTCGGGCAAGTAACATACCGATGACAAAGGGAACAACGTATGTTGTTATGCGATTTGACCGATAAAGATCTTCGTAGAATATGTGGGAGCCAATATGAGCATCCAGGTTCCGCTATTGGTTATTGGCTGGAGACGTGTCTCGGTCATGTCTACATAGTTCTCGAACCCGTAGGGTCCGCACGCTTAAAGTTTCGGTGACGATTGTATTATGTGTTTATGTAATTTGATGTACCGAAGGTAGTTCGGAGTCCTGGATGAGATCGGGGACATGACGAGGAGTGTCAAAATGGTCGAGACGTAAATATCGATATATTGGACAACTATATTCGGACATCGGAAAGGTTCTGAGTGATTCGGGTATTTTCGGAGTACCGAGGAGTTACGGGAATTCACCGGGAGAAGTATTGGGCCTTATTGGGCCGTACGGGAATAGAGGAGAGAGGCCAAAAGGAAGGAGGCGCCCCCCCCCCTCTTGTCCGAATTGGACAAGGGGTGCAACCCCCTTTTCCTTTTCCCTCTCCCCCTCTTTCCTTCTCTCCTACTCCGTAAAGGAAAGGGGAATCCTACTAGGACTTGGGAGTCCTAGTAGGACTCCCCACACTTGGCGCGCCCCCTCTAGGGCCGGCCTCTCCCTTCCTCCTTTATATACGGGGGCAGGGGACACCTATAGACACACAAGTTGATCTGTTAATCTCGCCCAGCTGTGTGCGGTGCCCCCCTCCACCATAATCCACCTCGATCATATCATAGCGGTGTTTAGGCGAAGCCCTACGTCGGTAGCATCATCATCACCGTCATCACACCGTCATGCTGACGGAACTCTCCCTCGAAGCTCTGCTGGATTGGAGTTCGTGGGACGTCATCAAGCTGAACGTGTGTTGAACTCAGAGGTTCTGTACGTTCGGTACTTGGATCGGTCGGATCATGAAGACGTACGACTACATCAACCACGTTGTGCTAACGCTTCCGCTTTTGGTCTACGAGGGTACATGGACACACTCTCCCCTCTCGTTGCTATGCATCACCATGATCTTGCGTGTGCGTAGGAATTTTTTTTGAAATTAGTACGTTGCCCAACAGCTAGCACCTGGCCACGAGGGTCCAGGGCATGCCCTAGCCCCCTGGGCGCACCCCTTGCCTCGTGGGCCCATAGTGGCTCCCCTCCACTTATTCCAGCCACCACACACTCCTTCTTCCTTCAAAAAAAATCACCAACCAGCTCAAACCCAAGTCCAAGCTCATTTAGCTGCTGAGGGAGTCCTGGATTCGGGGGTCTCCGGACAGCCGGACTATATCCTTTGGTCGGACTGTTGGACTATGAAGATACAAGATTGAAGACTTCGTCCCGTGTCCGGATGGGACTCTACTTGGCGTGGAAGGCAAGCTAGGCAATACGGATATGTATATCTCCTCCTTTGTAATCGAACTTGTGTAACCCTAGCCCCCTCTGGTGTCTATATAAACCAGAGGGTTTAGTCCGTAGGACAACATACAATCATACCATAGGCTAGCTTTTAGGGTTTAGCCTCTCCGATCTTGTGGTAGATCAACTCTTATAATACTCATATCATCAAGAATAAATCAAGCAGGACGTAGGGTTTTACCTCCATCAAGAGGGCCCGAACCTGGGTAAAACATCGTGTCCCCTGCCTCCTGTTACCATCCGCCTTAGACGCACAGTTCGGGACCCCCTACCCGAGATCCGCCAGTTTTGACACCAACATTGGTGCTTTCATTGAGAGTTCCTCTGTGTCATCGTCGTTAGGCTTGATGGCTCCTACGATCATCGATAGCGATGCAGTCCAGGGTGAGACTTTTCTCCCCGGACAGATCTTTGTGTTCGGTTGCTTCGCACTGCGGGCCAACTCGCTTGGCCATCTGGAGCAGATCGAAAGTTACGCCCCTGGCCACCAGGTCAGGTTTGGAAGCTTAAACTACACGGCCGATATCCGCGGAGACTTGATCTTCGACGGATTCGAGCCCCTGCCTTGTGCGTCACACGGTCACGATGAGTATGATTTAGCTCCACCATCGGACAGTGTTCAGGAGATCGCACCAGCAGCCGCTCTGACCCTCAATTCAGAGCCAGTTGCGCCGTCCATGGACGGGTGGATGGACCCGGCCACGGAGGCCTTATCCTCAACGGCGATCGAGCCGAACATCGACCTTACCCTGCACGAGAGCCGTGTTGTCAAACTGCCGGATCCTTCTCCGGCCACGGACTCCGAACCGCCTGCGCCCGTTCCTAGCGAATCCGATTGGGCGCCAATCATGGAGTTTACCTCTGCGGATATTTTTCAGCACTCGCCCTTTGGTGACATACTGACTCATTAAGGTCTCTCTCCTTGTCAGGAGGATCCTAGCCGAACTATGTCCGGCAGGATTGGGATGTGGTTGACGAAGAAATTCGCTGCCCACCCACCACCCACTTAGTAGCCACTGTTGACGACTTAACCGACATGCTCGACTTCGACTCCGAAGACATCGACGGTATGGACGACGATGCGGGAGATGAAGAGGAACCACTGCCCACAGGGCACTGGACAGCCACCTCATCATACGATATATACATGGTGGACACACCCAAAGAAGGCAATGGCGACGAGACAGCGGAGGATGACCCCTCCAAGAAGCAACCCAAACGCCGACGTCAGTGGCGCCGCTCTAAGTCCCGCCAAAGCAAAAGTGGTGATACCGGCACAGGAGATAATAGCACTCCGGATAGTGCCGAAGATGGCAATAATCCCCTCCAGCACGATTTAGGGCAGGAGGATGGAGAGGCCAGCCCTCCTGAGAGAGCGGCACATGAGGAGGATAATAATTACATGCCTCCCTCCGAAGACGAGGCAAGCCTCGACGATGACGAATTCGTCATGCCAGAGGATCCCGTCGAACAAGAGCGCTTCAAGCGCCGGCTTATAGCCACGGCAAATAGCCTTAAGAAGAAGCAGCACCAGCTTCAAGCTGATCAAGATCTGCTAGCTGACAGATGGACTGAAGTCCTGGCGGCCGAGGAATATAAACTCGAACGCCCCTTCAAGAGTTACCCAAAATGCAGGTTGCTACCCCGACTGGAGGAAGAAGCGTATGACGCGGCCGACCGGCCACCTCGTGGTCGTGACAGAGAGGCATTCCAGCCAAAAGCTCAGCCTACACCCCGACGCCATTCAAATAAAAAGGCATGGGGAAATACGCCAGACCTGCGAGACGTATTGGAGGACAAAGCAAAACATGC
This sequence comes from Triticum aestivum, assembly GCF_018294505.1. Taxonomy (NCBI): domain Eukaryota; kingdom Viridiplantae; phylum Streptophyta; class Magnoliopsida; order Poales; family Poaceae; genus Triticum; species Triticum aestivum. The sequence goes on along the minus strand of NC_057800.1, from coordinate 491,013,943 downwards.
AAGATCGATCTACGGATCACGAGGGCGCGCCACTATGCGAAACGATAATCGTCACGCCGGATACAGTAAAGGTAAATCCGGCCGGGCCGAGCACAGCGGGCAAGACTCATTGGAGCTGCGTCGCGATATAGCCCAGTACAGAGGCGCCGCACACCCCTTATGCTTCACAAAAGAAGTAATGGATCATCAAATCCCAGAGGGTTTCAAACCCGTAAATATAGAATCATACGACGGCACAACAGATCCTGCGGTATGGATCGAGGATTTCCTCCTGCATATCCACATGGCACGCGGTGATGATCTACACGCCATTAAATACCTCCCACTCAAACTCAAAGGACCAGCTCGGCATTGGCTCAATAGCTTGCCAGCAGAGTCCATTGGCTGTTGGGAAGATCTGGAAGCCGCATTCCTCGACAACTTTCAGGGCACTTATGTGCGACCACCAGATGCCGATGACCTGAGCCACATAATTCAGCAGCCAGAGGAATCGGCCAGGCAATTCTGGACACGGTTCCTAACAAAGAAAAATCAAATCGTCGACTGTCCGGATGCAGAGGCCCTAGCAGCTTTCAAGCACAACATCCGCGACGAGTGGCTAGCCCGGCACCTTGGTCAGGAAAAGCCGAAATCTATGGCAGCCCTCACGACACTCATGACCCGCTTTTGTGCGGGAGAAGACAGCTGGCTGGCTCGCAGTAATAACATATCAAAGAACCATGGTACTTCGGATACCAAGGACGGCAATAGCAGGTCACGTCGCAACAAACATAAGCGCCGCATTAACAGCGACAATACCGAGGATACGGCAGTCAATGCCGGATTCAAAGGCTCTAAACCCGGTCAGCGGAAAAAGCCATTCAAAAGAAGCACTCTGGGCCCGTCCAGTTTGGACCGTATACTCGATCGCTCGTGTCAAATACACGGCACCCCCGACAAGCCAGCCAACCACACCAACAGGGATTGTTGGGTGTTCAAGCAGGCCGGCAAGTTAATTGCCGAAAACAAAGATAAGGGGCCACATAGCAATGACAAGGAGGAGCCCCTGCAGCCAAATACCGGAGGACAGAAGAGGTTCCCCCCACAAGTGCGGACGGTGAACATGATATACGCAACCCACATCCCCAAGAGGGAGCGGAAGCGTGCGCTCAGGGACGTATATGCGTTGGAGCCAGTCGCCCCAAAGTTCAACCCATGGTCCTCCTGTCCGATCACCTTCAATCGCAGGGACCACCCCACTAGCATCCGTCATGGCAGATTCGCCGCACTGGTCCTAGACCCAATCATTGACGGATTTCACCTCAATCATGGATGGCGGCAGCAGCCTGAACCTGCTTTATCAGGACATAGTGCGCAAAATGGGTATAGACCCCTCAAGGATCAAACCCACAAAAACGACCTTTAAAGGCGTCATACCAGGTGTAGAGGCCCACTGCACAGGCTCAGTCACACTGGAAGTGGTCTTCGGATCCCCGGATAACTTCCGAAGCGAAGAGTTAATCTTCGATATAGTCCCGTTCTGCAGTGGCTATCATGCACTGCTTGGGCAAACCACATTTGCGAGATTCAATGCGGTACCGCATTATGCATACCTCAAGCTCAAGATGCCAGGACCTCGGGGGGTCATTACAGTTAATGGAAACACAGAGCACTCTCTCCGAATGGAGGAGCACACTGCGGCCCTCGCAGCGGAAGCGCAAAGCAGCCTCTTCAGGCAATCCACTAGTTCGGCATTGAAGGACCCGGACACCTTCAAGCGCGCCCGGAGTAATCGGCAACAGGACCGCATGGCACGTTCCGAGCTCGCATAGCAATGCGGCCCCCACCACGGTCCCAGCCAAATGGCGAAACCCATGCCATGCGTACATAATTACGCATTAAAAATACCATGGGCACAGGCGAGGAAGGGGGCACGACTACGACACGCCCCAAGACGCGGCTTAAACCGCACTAGGGGCTTCGCGCTTTGTTATTTTTCTCTCTTTCAGGACATTAATCTCTAGAAACCTTGTCCGGCAGCATGATTGCCGAACACATGATGCAGCAACCAAGGAGGCAGAAAGCTACATCACACCATGGAACTCCCAGGTGGATTACGATAACGAGTGAAATACTTGCTTTAATATTATTCCTCAGCTTGCCCTTGGAGGGGACATAGTCCTACTTTTTGCTTATCACACTACATGTATCATTCTGCTTTAACGCACATTTTTGAATAAACAATGCATTGCATTAAGGCTTTTATTGCATTCTTCTTATATATATATATATATATATATATATATATATATATATTCATTCATGACATCAAGCACCCGTACACTCTGGTACGGCCAATATGCTAGGGGCTTAAGCATACCCCATAATATGGCGTGAGAAGTCCGAACACTTTTAACAGTGCGGCACCACGAACTTATAGCATTATATGCATCAGCTCCGAATCATGTCTTGGGTCAATAGTTGGGTTTGCTCGGCTCCCATGTTTTGGTACCTTACGTTCCGCTATATCGACTAAGGTAGCACTGGGAGAACTACTGCGATTGTGCCCCGGTTCTGCTAGGCTAAGCACCTCAGTAGAGAAAGCTAAAACTGACTGTCATGATAAGGCGAGAGACTAGTCGCTGTTCGAGAGGTTTTTGAGTCCTTAAAGACTTATGCCGCTTAGAGCGAGGAGTCAGCCCTGCCCGGCTTAAGGCGTGTATCATGCTCCGAGTTCGGCCTTCCGAATACTAGGGGCTTCACCGAAATATAAAATTATAGAATTCTATGGTTAAGTGAGAGTGATAACACATTATAGTCCGATTGCCTTGTTCGTTGTGCTGAGCACCTCCCTCGAAGGACCCAACAATGGGAACAAGAGTGCTCAGGTTTATCCCGAACACCCCAGCACTCGTGGCGTGGGGGCAGAAGCCGACGACTAGCCATCTCTCAGATTTGATAAACAGCCGACCAGAAGGTAATATTTTAAATTCAAACAAGCGTTGCATAGCGCATATGAACAAGTTTTCATAAATACAGGATTACACAAGCGAATTTACTCGAATATTATATCTTACGTACACTCGTCCGCTACAAGACGAGCACCCTTCAGGACACCCTCATAGTACATATTGGGGTGGCGATGCTCCTTCCTTAATCAGCTTCACGGCATCCAGCTTGGCCCATTGCACCTTCACACGGCCGAAAGCCCGGCGTGCACCTTCAATGCAGACGGACCGCTTGATGACATCCACTCGTGGGCAAGCATCCACAAGCCGCCTCACCAAGCCGAAGTAGCTATTGGGAAGGGCGTCGCCAGGCCACATCCAGACTATAAAGCCCTTCATGGCATGTTCGGCCGCCTTGTGCAGCTCGACTAGTTGCTTCAGCTGGTCACTCAGAGGCATCGGGTGTTCGATCCCAGTATACTGAGACCAGAACAGCTTCTCCGTTGAGCTTCCCTCGTCGGCCTGGTAAAGCTGTGCGGCATCCGACACGCTGCGGGGCAAATCTGCGAATGCTCCTGGAGAGCTTCGGATTCGGGTAAGTAATAGGAAATTTACTTTCACATGCTTGCTTTGCATATAGAATGCCTTACCCACCGCTATCTTCTTCATCGCATCAATCTCTTGGAGGGCCGTTTGGGCTTCCGCCTTGGCATTATTTGCGCTCTCAAGGGCCGCGGCAAGCTCGGACTCTTCCATCTTCAAGTCAGGCTCCAACGCCTCGTGCTTCGTCACGAGAGCGTGGAGCTCTTGCTGCACCTCGCCCACCCGTGCCTCATGCCTTTCCCGCTCGGTGCGCTCCTTGGCCTCTTTGTTTTCGGCCTCGGATAGCGCTTGCTTCAGGGTCGCCACCTCGGTCGTGGCCCCTAGCAAATTTACGATGATCCTGTCATTTTGCAATCGCATTCTCTTTATACATATCCATAGACTAGGCATTACTTACCTTTGTTCTCCTCGAGCTGCCTCTTGGCAAGGATGAGCTCGTCCTTGGACCCTTTAAGGTCCTGCTTCAGTGCGGCGACCTCCGTAGTTAGTGCGGTAGAGGCCAGCAGCGAAGCCTGCATGTGCATATTGACATACTTATATTAGACTCCTGCAATATTGTTTGATCCTTCGTTCGGCTTTTCTTTGTGAACACCGAATAGAGCATCAGGGGCTACTGTCTATGCGGTAATATTTTTCCCCATATTTCAAAAACTTACCTCAAAGCCTGTTAGAAGGCCGGCACAGGCTTCAGTCAGTCCGCTCTTGGCGGACTAAACCTTCTCGACCACCGCACTCATAATAGTGCGGTGCGCTTCGTCGATGGAAGCGCTGTGAAGCGCTCCCAGCAGATTGTCCGGTGCCTCTGGATGGACAGAGGTCACCGGCACAGGCGTCTTGCCCCTTTTGGAAGGAGGCCGCCTGCCCGAGTCTGGAACCACTGGGGGTTCCGGCGCGGTGTTCGGCTGAGGGCCGAACTCGGAGCCCTCGGGAGCCTTGCTCCCTCTGCTCCCGGAGTCCGGAAGGTCGCCTTGAGGCGCCTCCGGGACTGTCTCCCCTCGACCCGGTGCCTCTTGAGACAATACCTCGGCGTTGTCCGTAGGGCAAGGGGAGGTGGCGGTCGGAAGTGGATCGCTATCCATATCCGATGAGCCCAGGGAGCCGTCCGACGATACGTCGATACGGGCTCGTGGCGGTCTGCATAGTCATAATTCAGCGTTAGGAGAGGCAGTGCGACAAAGGTATGCTATGAGTTACTCTGGCATCCGAATACTTACGACTTTGCCAGGGGCTTGTCCCTGAGCAGCCACACGTCTTCGCCTTCGGCGGCGGTGGTGGAGTAGTCCGGAAGGAGAGTCCTTGCCTTCTTGGACCCTTCGGCCCCCCCGGTTGGGGCGGCCTTCCTTTTCTTGTCTCCACCGACTGGAGGGGGAGCATCTTCATCTTCCTCCTCGTCTTCGGGGGAGGAGTGCATCGCGGAGTTATCGGACGATGAGTCCGATAACACCTGGCGTCGGGAACTCTTTCGGGTTCCCTTGGCCTTCTTGGTCTTCTCTGGCACCTTGTAAGGAGCCGGAGTCAGCATCTCCGTCAGGAGAGCGTCCGCAGTGTCTTCGAGCAGAGGGGCCGGATAGTTAATCTGCCCCGACGTCTCCACCCAGTCCTGTCAAAGGCATGGAGCTCAGACCCGCACATGGTTAAGCTAGGGGAAATAAATATCCTACCCGATGTATAGAACTCACCGAATGCGCTTGGCGCTTGGCGCTTAGCCCGCGGTCCTCGGTGAGGGAGGGAGGGACCTCGGCGCCCTTGAACAGCACCTTCCAGATGTCCTTGTGCATCGTGTCAAAAAGCTCGCTCAGAGTCTGGTGCTGGGCCGGGTCGAACTCCCACAAGTTGAAGTCCCGTTGTTGGCACGGGAGGATCCGGCGGATGAGCATGACCTGGACTATGTTGACAAGCTTGAGCTTCTTTCCAGCCATATTCCAGATACATTTCTGGAGTCTGTCCAGCTCTACCGACGAACCCCAGGATAGGCCCTTCTCTTTCCAAGAGGTGAGTCGCGTGGGGATTCCGGATTGAAACTTGGGGGAAGCCACCCATTTGGCGTCGCGCAGCTCGGTGATGTAGAACCACGCCGATTGCCACCCCTTTATGGTCTCCACAAAGGAGCCTTCAAGCCATATAACATTGGGCATCTTGCCCACCATGGCTCTGCCGCATTCTGCTTGTTAGCCTCCCACCACCTTCGGCTTGATATTGAAGGTCTTTAACCACAGGCCGAAGTGGGGCCGGATGCGGAGGAAAGCCTCACACACGATGATGAACGCCAAAATGTTGAGGATGAAGTTCGGAGCCAGATCATGAAAGTCCAGCCCGTAGTAGAACATGAGACCACGGACGAATGGATGGAGGGGAAACCCCAGTCCGCGGAGGAAGTGGTGGAGGAAGACTACCCTCTCGTGAGGTTCAGGGGTAGGAATGATCTGCCCCGCGGCGGGCAGCCGATGCGCGATGTTCGCGGCTAAGTATCCGGCTCCATGCAGCTTCTTGATGTGTCCCTTTGTAACGGAGGAAGCCATCCATTTGCCTCCCGCTCTGGACATGATTGGAGAAGGTTGAGGGGAAGGATGTGGACTTGGGCGTTGGACCTCGACTGCACAAGAATGGATGAGCAAGGAGGAAGAAGGCGAGGGTAGAAAAGGTGAGACCTTGTCCCTTTATAAGGGCGGACTAAACTATGCACCTCCACTAGCCTGGTAAAACTCGCTTATCCACCAAGCGCCGTAATTGATGGCGCGGTTGGGTTACCCACGTCCGTATTGATGAGAATCCCGTAATAAGGGGAAAACGATCTCTGCTTTGACAAGACGTGTCAAAAACTGCCTCGCGTTATGTGCGGGGCTAGTTAAAGAAAAACGGTTCGAATAATCACCGATCCATGGCATGATGTCATGTTGCCTAAACGTGTCAGCAGATTAGATTTGTGGAAATATTATTCTCTCTATGGTGGTATGTGGAACTTATTTTGCAGGGTCGGACACTATCCTTTATTTGAACTCTTCTGTGGTATATCCGAAGGAGGAACCCGCCTTGCAATGCCGAAGACAACACTGCGTGCCGGACTCGTCGTCATTGAAGCCTGGTTCAGGGGCTACTGAGGGAGTCCTGGATTAGGGGGTCTCTGGACAGCCAGACTATATCCTTTGGCCGGACTGTTGGACTATGAAGATATAAGATTGAATACTTCGTCCCGTGTCCGGATGGGACTCTACTTGGCGTGGAAGGCAAGCTAGGCAATACGGATATGTATATCTCCTCCTTTGTAACCGACCTTGTGTAACCCTAGGCCCCTCCGGTGTCTATATAAACCGGAGGGTTTAGTCCGTAGGACAACATACAATCATACCATAGGCTAGCTTTTAGGGTTTAGCCTCGTCTCGTGGTAGATCAACTCTTGTAATACTCATGTCATCAAGAATAAATCAAGCAGGACGTAGGGTTTTACCTCCATCAAGAGGGCCCGAACCTGGGTAAAACATCGTGTCCCCTGCCTCCTGTTACCATCTGCCTTAGACGCACAGTTCGGGACCCCCTACCCGAGATCCGCCGGTTTTGACACCGACAGCTGCCATTTTCGATCTCCTTGCTCAAAACTCCATTCAAAAAACTGCTTTGGGGGATTGTTCCTTGGTATGTGACTCCTCCAATGGTCCGATTAGTTTTTCTTCTAGTGCTTTATTCATTGCATATTTTTGCTGCTTAGGTGACCCTGTTCTTGAGCTTGCATGTCAAATTTATATGGTCAAAAGTAGTTTTAATGCATGATATATCCTCTATGCACTTGTGGGAGTAGTTGCTATCAATTTTGGTTATTTTGATTCACTTTTATTTTGAAGTTACTAAAAATTTCAGAAATTTTTCAGAGGAAGAAATATGTTTAGGAAAATGTACCAAGGTGGTCCTTCAAGGAAGCAAGGACCCAGGCTCGCAATACGCGATGCCGATGATGAACCACCGAGGGAAGCTCAGGTGCGGGCTTGTGAATGGCCGTCATAGGACTTTATGGATCGAGCAGGAATCAAGGAAGAATTTAACGCGTATGTGCATAATGCCGATCTTGAGAGCTTCGAGGCAGATAAGTGTCGCCAATACCACTATCTCACTGATTCCTTTGTGAGGAGGTTTGAATTTTCATCATCACGCAATTCTCAAACTGTCCTATTTGATCTTTATGAAAATTCTTATACTATGGACTTAGAGGATTTTAATACTGCTTGCAAACTTCCACAATGGGGCAGCACAAGTGAGCCTCGCAAATCTGAGTTTAGAGATTTTCTTGCTAGTATAACTGTGGGGGAATCTAGAGATATAACACAAGCTACAATAGGGAGCATTTATTTTCCTGCTATACATTATTTTGCTCTCTTCATAGGTAGGTGCATAAATGGTAAGGATGAAGCATGTCACATGTGTGTCCCTGACCTCAGTGTTCTCAGGAGTGTTGTATTATGAGATAAACATTATAATTTGGGAGCCATTGTTGCACGTAGGTTGCATAATAATAGATTTAATGGAGATTTCTTTGGTGGAATTTATGCAACCCGTCTAGCTAATTTTCTTGATATACCCATACGTGGGTATGATATTGAGTTGCCTCATGTTTATTTAGATTATGAGGCTATGGTTCGTTATCAGTTTGTTGAGAGGAACGATCAGTTTCTCCGGTACCAACTAATATTTGACAGAAGACGCACCTATCATGTTGCTCTCCCTACTCCTACTTTCTTTGACTTTCAGGCAAAAGGAAGATATGTTATAACCAGGGAGGAGGCGACCGAGTACGAGAGGAGGGCGGAGACAGCTCATCGGCAAGCTGCAACTCATCACGCAATTGCCGCTGCATCTTAGTATGACCCCAGCTACAACTTTGGATATCCGCGAGGCCAGCCGTCGCCATAGACCAACTTAGGCCAAAAGCCTAAGCTTGGGGGAGTACGTATTTCTCACCGACATTACAATCAAGTTCACACACTCATGCTAGTTGTCGGTGCTCATACTTTTTCACTGTAATATCCATGCTAGTTTATTTTCCTTTTTATGCTTTCTTCTTGTGTGTTTGATAAACCTTAAGAAAAGAAAAAAAAGAAATAGTTGTAGCTTTTAGTTAGTTTACTTTTCATGTTGTAGTAGTAATAATTAAAAAGAAAAACCAAAAAGATTTCTCGTTCTTCTTTTGCTTGTTGGGAGCTTTCCCGTATAAATAGTTTTATTTCTTTCTTGTTCTTTGAGGGTCGAGAGGAGAAGACCATAATGAAAATGTTGAGTGGCTCTTATATGCATTATTGTTGATCTAACAAAGAGCCCATATTACCTTGTCTTCTCTCTTGAATTGAATGCTTGCAGATTCCAGCTTAGTCCAATGCACGTGCACTATTATTATTATCCACACTATTCGATCGTGTGATACGTCCATTTTGCATCATGCTTTTATATCGATATTTATTGCATTATGGGCTGTTATTACACATTATGTCACAGTACTTATGCCTATTCTCTCTTATTTTACAAGGTTTACCTAAAGAGGGAGAATGACGGCAACTGGGATTCTGGGCTGGAAAAGGAGCAAATATTAGAGACCTATTCTGCACAGCTCCAAAAGTCCTGAAACTTCACGGAAGACGTTTTCAGAATATATATAAAATACTGAGCGCAAGAAGTTCACCAGGGGGGCCACACCCTGCCCACGAGGGTGGGGGTGCGCCCTACCCCCCTGGGCGCGCCCCCTACCTCGTGGGCCCCCTGGTGGCCCTCCGATGGCCATCTTCTTCTATATGGAGTCTTTCGATGAGGAAAAAATCATAAGCCATCTCCTCAGACGAGACTCCGCCGCCACGAGGCGGAACCTTGGCGGATCCAATCTAGGGCTCCGGCAGAGCTGTTCTGCCGGGGAAACTTCCCTCCGGGAGGGGGAAATCATCGCCATCGTCATCACCAACGCTCCTCTCATCGGGAGAGGGCAATCTCCATCAACATCTTCACCAGCACCATCTCCTCTCAAAACCCTAGTTCATCTCTTGTATCCAATTCTTGTCTCCAAGTCCGGGATTGGTACTAGTAGGTTGCTAGTAGTGTTAATTACTCCTTGTAGTTGATGCTAGTTGGTTTATTTGGTGGAAGATCATATGTTCAGATCCTATATGAATATTAATACCCCTCTGATTATGGACATAATTATGCTTTGTGAGTAGTTACGTTTGTTCCTGAGGACATGGGAGAAGTTTTGCTATTAGTAGTCATGTGAATTTGGTATTCGTTCGATATTTTGATGAGATGTATGTTGTCTCTCCTCTAGTGGTGTTATGTGAACGTCGACTACATAACACTTCACCATTATTTGGGCCTAGAGGAAGGCATTGGGAAGTAATAAGTAGATGATGGGTTGCTAGAGTGACAGAAGCTTAAACCCTAGTTTATGTGTTGCTTCGTAAGGGGCTGATTTGGATCCATATGTTTCATGATATGGTTAGGTTCACCTTAATACTTTTGTTATAGTTGTGGATGCTTGCAATAGAGGTTAATCATAAGTGGGATGCTTGTCCAAGTAAGGACAGTACCCAAGCACCGGTCCACCCACATACCAAATTATTAAAGTACCGAACGTGAATCATATGAACGTGATGAAAACTAGCTTGACGATATTCCCATGTGTCCTCGGGAGCGCTTTTCTCTATATAAGAGTTTGTCCAGGCTTGTCTTTGCTAAAAAAAAGGATTGGGCCACCTTGTTGTACTTAATTTACTTTTGTTACTTGTTGCTCGTTACAAATTATCCTATCACAAAACTATCTGTTACCACTTATTTCAGTACTTGCAGAGAATACCTTGCTGGAAACCGCTTATCATTTCCTTCTTCTCCTCGTTGGGTTTGACACTCTTACTTATCGAAAGGACTATGATGGATCCCCTATACTTGTGGGTCATCATCGTGCAAGTGAAAGGCAATAATGATGATTATATGATGAACTTATTGAGATGAGAAAAGCTGGTATGAACTCGACCTCTCTTGTTTTTGTAAATATGATTAGTTCATCTTTCCTGATTCAGCCTATTATGAATAAACATGTTTGCAATGACAATTAGAGATTATAGTTGCTTATGCCATGCTTAATTAGCTAGGATCTTATAATGGTTTACCTTGCGTGCCAACATGCTATTAAAATGGTTGTGATGTGGTATGATAGGGTGGTATCCTCTTTTAAACAATTCGAGTGGCTTGACTTGGCACATGTTCACGCATGTAGTTGAAACAAAATCAACATAGCCTCTACGATATTTATGTTCATGGTGCATTATATCCTACTCATGCTTGCATTCGGTGTTGATTAATTTTAATGCATGTTCATGACTGTTGTCGCTCCCTAGCTGGTCGCTTCCTAGTCTTTTTCTAGCCTTCACTTGTACTAAGCGGGAGTACTGCTTGTGCATCCAACTCCATAAACCCCAAAGCTATTCCATATGAGTCCACCATACCGACCTATATACGGTATCTACCTGCCGTTCCAAGTAAATTTGTATGTGCCAAACTCTAAACCTTCAAATGAACTTCTGTTTTGTATGCTCGAATACCTCATGTATCAACTAGGGATGTCCGTATCTTCCATGTTATGCGGGTTATTCTCAAGAGGAGTGGACTCGGCTCCTCACTCACGAGAAAATGGCTGGTCATCGGGATGCCTAGTCCCATGCTTTATGCAAATCAAATCAAAATAATTGCAAACAAAACTCCCCTGGGACTATTGTTAGTTGGAGGCACTCGTTGTTTCGAGCAAGACATGGATTGATTCTTGTTGGTGGAGGGGGAGTATAAACTTTACCATTCTGTTTGGGAACCGCCTATAATGTGTGTAGCATGGAAGATATCGCCATCTCTCGGTTGTTATGTTGACAATGAAAGTATGCCGCTCAAAATATTATTTATCTCTATTTCAAAAACCGAGCTCTGGCACCTCTACAAATCCCTGCTTCCCCCTGCGAAGGGCCTATCTATTTACTTTTATGTTGAGTCATCACCCTCTTATTAAAAAGCACCAGCTGGAGAGCATCGATGTCATTTGCATTCATTACTGTTAGTTTATATTGAGTATGACTCGACTGGATCTCTTTTACCATGAATTACAATGTCTAGTCAGTCCTTGATCTTTAAAGGTGCTCTGCATTTATGCTTTGTGGTCTCAGAAAGGGCTAGCGAGATACCATCTTGTCATATCATATCATGATTATTTTGAGAAAGTGTTGTCATCTGAGATTTATTATTATTGCTCGCTAGTTGATTATGCCATTGATATGAGTAAACATGAGACCTAAATGGTATTGTGAATATGGTCAGTTCATAATCTTTGCTTAAAACCTGAATGCTAGCTTTACATATTTACAACAACAAGAGCAAACAGAGTTTGTAAAAGTTTTCTTTATCACTTTCAGTTTATCAACTGAATTGCTGGAGGACAAGCAAAGGTTTAAGCTTGGGGAGTTGATACGTCTCCGTCGTATCTACTTTTCCAAACACTTTTGCCCTTGTTTTGGACTCTAACTTGCATGACTTGAATGGAACTAACCCGGACTGACATTGTTTTCAGCAGAATTGCCATGGTGTTATTTTTGTGCAGAAATAAAAGTTCTCGGAATGACCTGAAAATCAACGGAGAATTATTTTGGAATATATAAAAAATACTGGAAAAAAAGATCCACGCCAGGGGGCCCACACCCTGTCCACGAGGGTGGGGGCGCGCCCCTGCCTTGTGGGCCCCCTGGAGCTCCACGAACCTCAACTCCAACTCCATATATTCGTGTTCGGGGAGAAAAAAATCGGAGAGAAGGATTCGTTGCGTTTTACGATACGGAGCCACCGCCAAGCCCTAAACTCTCTGGGAGGGCTGATCTGGAGTCCGTTCGGGGCTCCAGAGAGGGGAATCCGCCGCCATCGTCATCATCAACAATCCTCCATCACCAATTTCATGATGCTCACCGCCGTGCGTGAGTAATTTCATCGTAGGCTTGCTGGACGGTGATGGGTTTGATGAGATTTATCATGTAATCGAGTTAGTTTTGTTAGGGTTTGATCCCTAGTATCCACTATGTTCTGAGATTGATGTTGCTATGACTTTGCTATGCTTAATGCTTGTCACTAGGCCCCGAGTGCCATGATTTCAGATCTGAACCTATTATGTTTTCATGAATATATGTGAGTTCTTGATCCTATCTTGCAAGTCTATAGTCACCTACTATGTGTTATGATCCGGCAACCCCGAAGTGACAATAGTCGGGACCACTCCCGGTGATGACCGTAGTTTGAGGAGTTCATGTATTCACTATGTGTTAATGCTTTGGTCCGGTACTCTATTAAAAGGAGGCCTTAATATCCCTTAGTTTCCAATAGGACCCCGCTGCCACGGGAGGGTAGGACAAAAGATGTCATGCAAGTTCTTTTCCATAAGCATGTATGACTATATTCGGCATGCCTACATTACATTGATGAATTGGAGCTAGTTCTGTGTCACTCTATGTTATGACTGTTACATGATGAACCGCATCCGGCATAATTCTCCATCACCGATCCAATGCCTACTAGTTTTCCATATATTGTTCTTCGCTTATTTACTTTTCCGTTGCTATTGTTACAATCACTACAAAACACCAAAAATATTACTTTTGCTACCGTTACTTTTGCTACCGTTACCACTACTATCATATTACTTTGCTACTAAATACTTTGCTGCAGATATTAAGTTATCCAGGTGTGGTTGAATTGACAACTCAGTTGCTAATACTTGAGAATATTTTTTGGCTCCCCTTGTGTCGAATCAATAAATTTGGGTTGAATACTCTACCCATGAAATCTGTTGCAATCCCCTATACTTGTGGGTTATCATGGGTCGCACCCTGGTGGGTAGTGGAGGCTGTCGGCCTCAGTTTGCGTTGATTACACCTCCCAAAAATCACATATATTCCAAAATAATTCTCCATAAATTTTTATCGCGTTTGGACTTCGTTTGATATGGATATTCTGCAAAACAAAAAACATGCAACAAACAGGAACTGGCATTGGGCACTGGATCAATATGTTAGTCTAGTAAATAATATAAATTGTTGGCAAAAGTATGTGAAAGTTGTATAATATTGGCATGAAACAATCAAAATTATAGATATGATGGAGACGTATCATCGAGTAGCTGACCATCCCGCGTACTCTAAAAAACGACATAACATTTGAAAATAAGCTCAATGGCATTTGACCGAACATTTGCTGGGCATGGTGTCCGCTATGGAGATCGTCGACGGAGCATTGGTGCAGAGACGTGCTATACAAACGGTTTTTACCCCCTTTTCGTGACCGAGTTTTAAACCGTCGCCTAGTGAGTGTGTGTGATAGGGGGTCCTTCCCACACGACCCAGAAATTGTCGAGGATAGCCCCTCTGGCCACACAGGTGGGGGAAAAATAAGCTCGTGTGCGATCGGGCGAGGCATCGAAGCCCAATCGTTTCCGTTCGTATGTACATCCCACACAGTGAATCCCAGGAAAAAGTTTCCGTTCGTATGTATATCACACACTTTTTTTGTGGAAACGTTTGTGCAAGGTGGCCCAACACAAACAGTTCTTTGCCGAAAGTCCTGTGTGATTGTTAGTTGATCCAACACGCCTACTTTCTAAAATCCGTGTGGGTTGTTTGAGTTCATCGCCCATGGTGTTGTCCAAGTAACCGTCTACAATAGAAAACCCCAATAAGCAGGGTAATTAGCATATTATTGATAATCCATGTAGTAATCAAATTGACATTTCTTATAAAACACACCAAATATTTCACATCCGTATAACAACAACTAGGATTTCATAATCGAATTACATCAAATAGCTTTAGCACTCAATTACACCAAAGAGGGATATAGCTAGCTACGCCATTACACAACAACATTGATTTTCACATGCAACATAGAAAACCTTTAGAAAAGTAGCATCATACATGGTAAATAGACAGATGAACCTCATCTGGGAAACTGCAGAAGCGGAAGGCGAATATTGAACCTTTAGTGATGTTGAACGTCCTTGCAACTTTAGGCCAGTGACTATGGATAATTGCCCGCCCAACCTTTGTACTCTTTAGGAAGACTTCAATATTGTACCGTGGGTGTTGAATGAATACCTTCCTCGTCTCTTGACCATGCAGGTGGTTTGAGAGGTAATCATCGGTGAACTGCTTTGAAAGTACTGAAAACAAAAATATGCATAAATCGTTGTTATAAATTTTGAAATGGTGCAAGGGGTAAAAACAAGGTAAAAGAGTTAGTACCATCCTATATTTGATTGATGTCTTCTTCATTGTGCAAACAAAGATCTTGCTATTATTCGTCGCAAGTTTCTTCATCCTAACAATCTTTCTGAGTTTCTTGACTTGACTGATATTCATGGATATCTCATTTCCCCATATGCAAAATGGGTCGAACAATGGGTCTAAGCCTCTAACAGCAGGACCTACATGTGCAAGACCAAATTGTAAGAAATCTAAATATTAGAATAATTCCTGCAACTGCACAATAATGTGTTATTAGATAAAGGACCATGCATGAGCACACCTTGATGGTAAACCGCAGTGTCTCCCACTGTTTCCCTGCAACACATATAAGGAAGATCTTGATCAGGTTAACTGAGAGTTGCCATACTATCTGTAGAATATGTATTGAGTATAGGCAAATTCAATTTATTTCTCACATGCATGACAATACAAAATTGTACCCACAACAAATGAAAATCAAATTGCAGAAGTGAACCAAACAGTTAAATGGATAGCAGACCAAATGAACCAAAACAATTAACTGAGCACGACATTGCATAATAGAAACATGTACTAGAAGATAAGACAGTTAACGAAACAAAGAATGCTTGAGAACATGACTATGAAATGTAACAATTGTTGGACCAAATTGTTAACTGAACATTACATTTCAAAATATCATATTGCATATTAACATTACAAGGCACTGGCGGTGGCCTCGAGAAAATAGCACAAACTATATTTTAAAGTAGACAACTGCGTGGCGGTGTCGATGATGGCCTCGAAGACAAGGTGATCCTCCAAGATATGGCGGTCGACATGCATGGCAGCCATAGCGACCTCATCCGCGTGTGCGGCTGGGATTTTCTTCTCCGCTGCAAGATGCCACTGAGCTCCATGTTATACTGCATGCAAAATGGATGTGGCGGTGCTTAATTGGAGGACGGGGCAAGTGATTTCGGCGGAAGGTGTCACGCCGTCGGTCAGGGCATGTGGGACGCGGAAGGAGGAGGATGGTGTGGGTGGGGTCTGGATTACCTGACCATATCGACGAGGCCGCGCAACAAGAAGAATGGTCGGCGGCTAGGAGGTCGCGTAGCAAGAAGAAGGGTCGGCGGTGAGGAGGCGGTGCTGCAAGAAGAAGGGTCGCCAGCGAGGAGGCTGAGCCGCTAGTAAGTAGCAGTGAAGGTTTGAACTTGGAAAGCAAGGAGGAACATTGGAGATGTGGCTTTTGGTGGGAGGGAGGGGGCGGAGAGATAGATATTTTTCCGCGGTGGCAGAAAAATTTCGGTCGGTGCCGCGAGAAACTAGCGCGCAAGTGTGGTTCAAGCATGGGCGGTGGACTATAGACAACGAAGCTTCCTGCGTAAGCCAGACAAGACGGTGCGCCAAGATATTTTATATCGCATCCCACACGATTCTTGCTAGTAAATTGTTTGTGGTATACCTGATTTTGTCATTATGTTTTGAAAGACAAAATGGTGTTACAGAGGGAAAAGATGGTGTTTGAATTGCTAGAACATTTATCTATAGTGAACATGCATCTACATGAGTGTCGTGTTAAAATTTGGAATTATTCTGGGTTCATTTGGAATTTTTATGCATTAATTGAGTTTCTAGGCATTTAATGTGCATAATTCAAATTTCAACTACAGGCATAGGCTCCAATGCACCAAAGTTTGTTGAGAAATCACATGTGTATCTTTGGGTGAATTTATAGGTCCCATGCAAGAATGGGAATGAAATTCAAACATCTGGGTGTCATGGCTCGGCCAGAACCATTGAGAAACTTGGTTTTTAAGTTCATGCAAATCCCAAACTTGCCTAAAAATCATGAAAGTTGGCATGGTGTCAATTCATGGCACCAGCATGTCGTCGTAAAAAAATTGGCCGAATTGAAACAAGTTTTGGCATAAGCTTCTTGCAAATTGTAGCTTCTCTGAAGAAGGCGTGTGGTTTTGAGAGGGAACGCGTCACCTTTGTTTACGAAACGACATACGCTGCCCTCCTCCTTGATTTTTTACAAAGAAAACATAGAACTATATGTGTGTCGTGTTTAAATTTGGACTTATTCCAGATTCGTTTGCCCCCTTTTATGAATTAATTGAGTTTTGGGCATTTAATGTGAATAATTCAAATTTTAACTACACATGCTCCAGTGCACCAAGGTTGGTTGAAAAATCACATGTGTGTCCTTGGGTGAATTTCTAGGTCCCATGCAAGAAATGAGAATGAAATTCAAATATCTATGCGTCGTGGCTCAGCCGATAACATTGAGAAACTTGGTTTTTTAAATTCCTGTAAATTCAAAACTCGCCTGAAAATCATGAAACTTGGCATGGTGTCATTTCTGTTGGGGAACGTAGTAATTTCAAAAATTTCCTACGCACAGGCAAAATCATGGTGATGTATAGCAACGAGAGCGGAGAGTGTTGTCTACGTACCCTCATAGACCGTAAGTGGAAGCGTTATGACAACGCGGTTGATGTAGTCCTACGTCTTCACGATCGACCAATCCTAGTACCAAAAGTACGGCACCTCCATGATCTGCACACATTCAGCTCGGTGACGTCCCACGAACTCACGATCCAGCAAAGTGTCGAGGGAGAGCTTCATCAGCACGACGGCGTGATGACGATGATGATGATGCTACCAGAACAGGGCTTCGCCTAAGCACCACTACAATATGATCGAGGTGGATTATGGTGGAGGGGGGCACCGCACATGGTTGGAAACAATCAACTTGTGTGTCCTAGGGTGCCCCCTGCCCCTGTATATAAAGGAGCAAGGGGGAAGGCCGGCCGGCCCTAGTGGTGCTCCAAGGGAGGAGGAATCCTCCTCCTAGTAGGAGTAGGATTCCTCCTTTCCTAATCCTACTAGCAGGAGAAGGGGAAGGAAGGAAGGGAGGGGAAGAGGAGAAGGAAAGGGGGGCGCGCCCCCTCCCTGGTCCAATTCGGACTCCCTATAGGGAGGAGGCACGGCTGCCCCTTGTGGGCTGCCTTCCCTCTTCCCTATGGCCCATGAAGGCCCAACTTTCGGGGGGGAGGGGGGAGTGGTTCCGGTAACCCTCCAGCACTCTGATTTTCTCCGCAATCACCCGGAACACTTTCGGTGTCCGAATATAGCCGTCCAATATATCAATCTTTATGTCTCAACCATTTCGAGACTCCTCGTCATGTCCGTGATCATATCCGGGACTCCGAACTACCTTCGGTACATCAAAACACATAAACTCATAGTACCGATCATCACCGAACGTTAAGCGTGCGGACCCTACGGGTTCGAGAACTATGTGGACATGACCGAGACACGTCTCAGGTCAATAACATGATAATTTTTTATTATTCATGCTAGAATTTTATTAACCGGAAACTGGATACATGTGTGGATACATAGACAAAACACTGTGTCCCTAGTAAGCCTCTACTAGACTAGCTCGTTAATCAAAGATGGTTAAGTATCCTAACCATAGACATGTGTTGTCATTTGATCAACGGGATCACATCATTAGGAGAATGATGTGATGGACAAGACCCATCCGTTAGCTTAGCATATTGATCGTTCAGTTTTATTGCTATTGCTTTCTTCATGTCATATACATATTCCTTCGACTATGAGATTATGCAACTCCCAAATACCGGAGGGATGCCTAATGTGCTATCAAACGTCACAACGTAACTGGATGATTATAAAGATGCTCTACAGGTATCTCCGAAGGTGTTTGTTGGGTTGGCATAGATCAAGATTAGGATTTGTCACTCCGAGTATCGGAGAGGTATCTCTGGGCCCTCAGTAATACACATCATAAGAAGCCTTGCAAGCAATGTGACTAATGAGTTAGTTGCGGGATGATGTATTACGAAACGAGTAAATAGACTTGCCGGTAACTAGATTGAACTAGGTATGATGATACTGACGATCGAATCTCGGGCAAGTAACATACCGATGACAAAGGGAATAACGTATGTTGTCATTACGGTATGACCGATAAAGATCTTCGTAGAATATGTGGGAAACAATACGAGCATATAGGTTCCGTTGTTGGTTATGGACCGGAGAGGTGTCTCGGTCATGTCTACATAGTTCTCGAACCCGTAGGGTCCGCACGCTTAATGTTCGATGACGATTTTGTATTATATGAGTTATGTGATTTGGTGACTGAATGTTGCTCGGAGTCCCAGATGAGATCATGGACATGACGAGGAGTCTTGAAATGGTCGAGAGGTAAAGATTCATATATAGGATGACGATATTCGGACACCGGAAGTGTTCTGGGGGTACCGGGTACATATTGGGTCACCAGAAGGGGTTCCGGGCACCTCCCCCGGCAACTATATGGGCCTAATGGGCCAAGAGGGGGACAGACCAGCCCCTACGGGGCTGGTGCGCCCCCATATAGGCAAAAATAGGAGGAGAAGGAAACAGGGGAAGAGAGGAGGAAGGGGAGGGATTCGGCCTCCCCCTCCTTCCCTCCTACCTCCTCCTTCCTTCCCCCTCCTAAACTTATGGAAGGGGAAGGCCGAATTGAGGAGGCACCCAAGTAGGATTCCTCCTACTTGGGGCGCCCCCTTGGCTGCCTCTCCTCCCCTCCAACCTATATATATGGGGGTCACCCCTAGAACACACACCAACAATTGTTAGCCGTGTGCGGCGTCCCCCTCCACAGTTTACGCCTCTGGTCATATTCATGTAGTGCTTAGGCGAAGCCCTGCGCGGATCACTGCACCATCACCGTCACCACACCATTGTGCTGAACATTCCCTCAATACTTTGCTGGATCAAGAGTTCGAGGAACGTCATCGAGCTGAATGTGTGCAGAACTCGGAGGTGCCGTATGTTCGGTGCTTGATCGGTCAGAACGAGAAGAAGTTCGACTACATCAATCACGTTGTCAAACACTTCCGCTTTTGGTCTATGAGGGTACGTGGACACACTCTCCCCCTCTCGTTGCTATGCATCTCCTAGATAGATATTGCGTGAGATTAGGAATTTTTTGAAATTGCATGCTACGTTTCTAACAACCAGGGGGCCCACAAGGACAGGGGGCGCGCCCAGGGGGTAGGGTGAAGGAAATATGCCCTAGAGGAAATAATAAAGTTATTATTTATTTCCTTATTTCATGATAAATGTTTATTATTCATGCTAGAATTGTATTAACCGGAAACATAATACACGTGTGAATACATAGACAAACAGAGTGTCACTAGTATGCCTCTACTTGACTAGCTCATTGAATCAAAGATGGTTAAGTTTCCTAGCCATAGACATGAGTTGTCATTTGATTAACGGGATCACATCATTAGGAGAATGATGTGATTGACATGACCCATTCCATTAGCTTAGCACCCGATCGTTTAGTATGTTGCTATTGCTTTCTTCATGACTTATACATGTTCCTATGACTATGAGATTATGCAAGTCCCATTTACCGGAGGTACACTTTGTGTGCTACCAAACGTCACAATGTAACTGGGTGATTATAAAGGTGCTCTACAGGTGTCTCCAAAGGCACTTGTTGGGTTGGCATATTTCGAGATTAGGATTTGTCACTCCAATTGTCAGAGAGGTATCTCTGGGCCCTCTCGGTAATGCACATCACTTAAAGCCTTGCAAGCATTGCAACTAATGAGTTAGTTGCGGGATGATGTATTACGGAATGAGTAAACAGACTTGCCGGTAACGAGATTGAACTAGGTATTGAGATACCGACGATCGAATCTCGGGCAAGTAACATACCGATGACAAAGGGAACAACGTATGTTGTTATGCGGTTTGACCGATAAAGATCTTCGTAGAATATGTGGGAGCCAATATGAGCATCCAGGTTCCGCTATTGGTTATTGGCCGGAGACGTGTCTCGGTCATGTCTACATAGTTCTCGAACCCATAGGGTCCGCACGCTTAAAGTTTCAGTGACGATTGTATTATGAGTTTATGTGATTTGATGTACCGAAGGTAGTTCGCAGTCCCAGATGAGATCGGGGACATTACGAGGAGTCTCGAAATGGTCGATACGTAAAGATCGATATATTGGACGACTATATTCGGACATCGGAAAGGCTCCGAGTGATTCGGGTATTTTCGGGGGTATCGGGGAGTTACGGGAATATGAGGAAGAAGTAATGGGCCTCATGGGCCAAGTGGTGGAAGAGAGGAGGCTGGGCGCGCGGCCCCCCTAGCCCAAACCGAATTGGACTAGGGGGCCGGCCCCCTTTCCTCCTTTTCCTCCCTCTCCTTCCTTCTCCTTCTCCTCCTTCCTTTCCTCCTCCTAGTAGGAGTAGGAAAGGGGAGTCCTACTCCTACTAGGAGGACTCCTCCTCCTGGCGCGCCCATAGAGGGCCGGCCGGCCTCCCCCCTTACTCCTTTATATACGGGGGCAGGGGGGCACCTCTAGACACACAAGTTGATCTATTGATCTCTCCCAGCCGTGTGCGGTGCCCCCCTCCACCATATTCCACCTCGGTCATATCGTAGCGGTGCTTAGGCGAAGCCCTGTGTCGGTAGCAACATCATCACTGTCATCATGCCGTCATGCTGACGGAACTCTCCCATGAAGCTCTGCTGGATCGGAGTTCACGGGACGTCATCGAGATGAACGTGTGCTGAACTCGGAGGTGTCATGTGTTCGGTACTTGGATCAGTCGGATCGTGAAGACGTACGACTACATCAACTGTGTTATGCTAATGCTTCCGCTTTCTGTCTATGAGGGTACATGGACAACACTCTCCCCTCTCGTTGCTATGCATCACCATGATCTTGCGTGTGTGTAGGAAATTTTTGAAATTACTACGTTCCCCAACAGTGGTATCAGAGTCTGGTTTTATGCATAGATGTCATATGGACGAGTAGAACACAAGTGAGTTGTGGGCGATATAAGTCATACTGCTTACCAGCATGTCACACTTTGGTTCGGCGTATTGTTGGATGAAGCGGCCCGGACCGACATTACGCATACGCTTACGCGAGACTGGTTTTACCGCCGTGCTATGCACACAGGTGACTAGCGGGTGTCAGTTTCTCCAACTTTAGTTGAACTGAGTGTGGCTGCGCCCGGTCCTTGCGAAGGTTAAAATAGCACCAACTTGACAAACTATCGTTGTGGTTTTGATGCGTAGGTAAGAATGGTTCTTGCTAAGCCCAGTAGCAGCCACGTAAAACTTGCAACAACAAAGTAGAGGACGTCTAACTTGTTTTTGTAGGGCATGTTGTGATGTGATATTGTCGGGGGTTAGGTGCGACATATGCCAAAGGATGGATTATCATGGTGGGGGCGAGTAGAACATCGCCGGTGCCTGGAAACGGGATGAGGCGAAGACAGGCACGCCGGCGAATCCCCAGCTTCAGGGCTCTCCTGGGAGATAATACCCCTATTGCTGCTCTGCGGGGTCTCCGCATGATCACTATGGCAAAGTGTTTACAAGATTGCTCCTTGAGTTGTTTCCTAGAGGTAGGAGAGGGCAAGGCTAGCTCTCTCCCTTCTATATGATCTGGTCTAGAGCTAATGGGTTCCAACCCTTTGCATGGGTGCCCTGGGGGGTTTATATAGGCCTACCCCCCAGGGGTACAATGGTAATCCGGCTGGACGCGGGCCCAGCCATCAGCGCCTCAGGCCTCCGTCTTCCCCGCCGACCGCTGGGGGCCGCCGACTAGCGGGCCCCGCTGACTAGCGGGCCCCGCCGACTGGCCTGGTACGGAACCGACAGGCCGCGTCCGTCATGGGCGGGTCTTGCCGGCTACTGATTACTGTAGCCGTGCTTCTGATGACGCGGGCTTGATCATGGGGTCGTGGCAACAGCCCCGCCACCTGGCGGGCGATCACTATTGCCACTCTCCATCGCATCTTGATTAATGGTGCGTGGGCCCTGGGGGAGGGCTCGGCCGACTCCCCGGGGCCGACTCCCGACGGGTCCGACTGGTGGTCCTCTTGCCTTCTCCTGGGGTCTCACTGACTGGTGGGACCCGCTGCCTCTGGGCCATACAGACAAGCCGTCATGGGTACAGGATTCGATCCTGTGGTGCTGATGTCAGGGCCGGTATGGCAACAGTGCCACGCCGCACGGAGATCTTCCGGGGTACGGCGTGCTGTGGCCATGCCCGCCCTTGGTAAGGGGCGGGGGTGGGCTTCACTGTAGCCACTCCCCTACCCCGTCCCTCTTGATGAGGTCATGGGGTTTGTTGGAGTCGCAGGCGACTCCCCAAAGCCAGCTTCTCTGGAAGTCGTCAGTCAGGAGTCGGCTTATCCCTGCAGTTGTCCCTGGGACTCGGTCGTGAGTGGTCAGTCAGCCGTCTTGCCGTCGACTCCTTAGAAGGCGGCCCTTCGTCTTGGGGTCTTGAGGGGCGCAGCCTGCCCCTATGTCTTGAAAGGTTCTGGGCCTCGGGTTAGCCTACCCGTGACCCATTACTCCGACAGTAGTCCCCGAAGCTGGTGAGGCGCCACGGACAATCGGCCGAGAAGCCTCAGCAGTTTCTCTTTCCGGGTGCTCAACATATGGCTCTTGGTTGACTTCCGCCGGGCCGGCTAGGAGTCGGACTCGCCCAACTCTGACTCGCACAACATTTCGAACCTCGCGGCGGGATCCAAGTAGAGTGCTTGCTAAGCCTCCGGGCCGCCGCCCGTTCTAGGCCCGTCATGCGATGACACGTGGCTGGGCCATTTTTCCAGCCTACGCGTGCGATGGGACAGGCCCATAGGCGGGGCCCGCCACTACCGCGCCTTGGCGCCCGAGCGGATCCGCCACAGCCCCGGTGGATGGTTGGGATTCCCGTGGAGTTACTGCGCGCAGTAACTTTGTCGTGGAACGTGGGGGTCGTGGGGCCGTGGGCGCAGTAAATCCCACGACCGCCCCCTCGGCTTCGCAGCCCACGAGGCTATAAGTAGGGGAAAGAGGGGGGCACGCGCGCCCCTCCTTCCAACTACTCCTCGCTCTCCTCCTTCTCACTGCTCCTCGCTCTCCTCCTTCTTCTTCTTCTTCGCTCCGCCGCGCGCCCAAGCTCCGACGAACGCCGCGGCGATCAGCTCGCGATGAGCTCTTCCTCTGCCGCCGCGCCTCCCCCGGTGTGCTCCGGCACCTGGGACGGCTCCGAAGTTCATGATGACCACATCGAGTTCCTCCGCCGGACTCGTCGGCTCCCCGGTGAGGATTACGTGCGGGTGCATCTTGCACCGAAGGGGGAGATTTCCCCCGCGCCGCAGGAGGGCGAGCGGGTCATCTTCCGCTCGCACTACTTGCGCGGGTTGGGGCTGCCGGCGAGCAGTTTCTTCCGATCCTTCCTGGAGTTCTACGGCCTCCAGCCGCACCACCTCACCCCCAACACGGTGGTGCTGCTGTCCGCCTTCGTGGCCTTGTGCGAAGGCTTCCTCGGAGTCCTCCCCACCCTCGAGCTCTGGGGGAGTTCTTCTTCTCCAAGCTCGGCACCCAGGCTGCAGGCGTGCCGGCTCAATGCGGCGCTTTATCGCCGTGCGAAGGTCGGGCACCGACAACCTCTTCCCCTCCATCTCGCTGATAAAGTCGGTGAAGATGTGGCAGAGATCGTACTTCTACGTCAGGAGCGTCTCCACGAGGGGCGACTGGGTCAACCTGCCGGCTTTCGAAGCCGGCCCGCCGGCTGGGAGACTGCCCAACTGGTCGTACCGGGCCAAGTCGCTGACGCCTGCGGGAGCCGGCGCCATCGCGCGACTCCGAGTGCTGATGCAGTCGGAGGGCTTGACTGGTCCAGACCTGCTGGCCGCCTTCGTGGCGCACCGAGTTCTCCCGCTCCAAGGCCGCCCCCATATGATATGCCAAATGAGCGGGCACCGCGACCCGAGTCGGATGTGCACCAAGGACATGCCTCACGAGGAGGTGGCCTTCATGGTGAACTACCTCTCGGACAGCAAGCTCCTGGAGGATTGGCGGTTCGGCAAGGAGCCGTACTCCCGCGCCAACCCCCCGCCTGTGGTGAGTTACCTTTCCTTTCTTTCTTTGGATTGTCTTCTTTCTTGCCGAGTTTGTTTTGACCAGTCGGCTTTGGTCAGAATCCCCTCCTCCACCCGCCAGCCGGCACCTCGGGGCCGGCCCGCGAGTTCCTCGCCGACCGGGCGGAGAGCGACGTCGACGACCCCGATCTGGGGGCGGCGGCTCTGGAGGACGACGCCGAGGGAGGAGGAGGAGCAGCAGGCGACTTCAGGCCTTCGGCCACTTTCGCCGACTGGCCTGACGACGACGCCGAGGGAGAAGTCGCCCCCCGCCATCGGCCAGGAGCCAGCCAGCCTGGCGCGGGCTCTTCTGCCGCGCCGGGTGCTCCAGGCGGCGGGAAGAAGCGCAGGGCCGTGCCGACCTTGTTCGGCAGTCGGCCGAAGAAGCCCAAGGGTTCGGCTGCGGCGACCCGGCGGGACGAGGCGGCTGCGAAGGCCATCCGCTTCCGTAAGGAAGTGAAGAAGCCGCCATTGGTCTCCGCGTGAGTATTCTGTCTCAATGCTTTATTCTTTCTTTGTGGCTTTGCCTGAGTCTTTTGCTTGCTTCCCTTGCTTCAGGGCTCCCCTCACTCTTGAGAGGGTCACCGCCGCCTCCGTCATGGGGTCAGCGGAGACGTCCGCCACCACTCGGCGGATTGACCCCGCTGCTGACCTCCGGGAGGCGACAGAGCGGAATGCGCAGGAGAAGCGCAACGAAGAAGAGGCCGTTCGCCTGGAGAAGGCGGAGGCCTCCGCCAAGAAAAACTGGCGGAGGCCGAAGCCGCCGCCGCGACGAAGCGGCAGGCTGAGGAGGCCGCACGCCGCCAATCGGCGGTGTTCGTCACCCCGCTAAACTCTGCGCCGCCGCCTCCGGAGTTCACGGGGCAGACTGGGGAAGCCGGCGGCGAGAACCCCGTCGTGGAGAGGGAAGGCGGCGACCCCTCTACGCCGGACGTGATCGTTCCGCCGCCGCCTCCGCCGCCGTCTGAGAGTGCGCAAGGCAAGCAGCCAGCGGACCCTCCGGTGCCGCCGACCGAAGACGAGGCCGTGGCGAGGTTACTCCTCCAAGTCGGCTCGCCGACGCGCCGCCGTCTGGAGAAGGCGACTTCGGCACCCCGCCCCCTGGAGGCCGGCACCGCCAGCTCGGCGATCCCAGACGCCGAAGCGACGAGCGCCGCGCCCATTGGGTGGGTGCGAGGAGGCGGCACAGGGCCGCTGAACCAGGCGCTTCTGGACGTCCAGGCGAAGCTTCGTGCTGAGGGCGACGCTCTCCAGAATTGCACCAAGGCGTACCTGGCGTCGCGGGCAGCCGTCCGGGTATGTTTTTTCCTTTGGTCCTTGTTTCCTTGTTCCTCTCTGTGGGGGCGCGCCAGCGCTCCCACTGGGTGTAGTCCCCGAGTTTCGGGCTGGCTGCTGAGCAGGCGGCCCGGAACTCCAATTGATGAACTCTGGGTATTAACTTTTTGTCTGAAATGCTTGACGCAGGATTACCACAACCTCCGCGTCACTGCCTTCAACCGTAACGTTGAAGAGCTGGGCAAGCGGACCGCCGATTTGTCGGAGAGCCGGAGTAAGTCCTTTTTCTTCTCTGCGGGGGCATGCTGGCGCACCCGCGGGCTGTAGTCCCCGAGATTCAGGCCGACTGCTGAGTAGTAGGGCCGGATCTCCCCGGCGATCTTCTTTATTGATGACTTAACGCCTTCTTTCTTCCTTCTTTTCAGGAGCCAACGCTGCTCTTCAACAGCAGCTGAGCGAAGCCAACTCCGCATTGCGCGCCAAAGGGGAGGAGTGCAGCAAGCTCGCCACGGAGCGCGATCTGCTGGCCACTCAATTGGCAGAGCAGAAGGAGCTGCTTGTGAAGACGCAGAGGGAGGCGGAAGAGACGGAGACCGCCCTCCTGGCCGAGTTCGCGAGCGAGCGCTCCTCCTGGTCTGACAAGGAGGCGATGCTGGCCTCCGGCTTCCATGAGATTGAAGACATCGTTGATGGTGAGTTTCTTTACTTTCTTTCTTCGAGCTGCCGATTATAAGTCGTGCCGACTCCTGGTTTTTGACTTGCTTCTTCGTTTCTTCCATCTTGGCAGACTTCTTTCCTGGGCACTCGCAGGCCGCCATCCAAGCCATCGAGGCTGATCGTGAAGGTCGGAGGGCGGAGGGCGCAGAGATCGCCGCCGACGCCCCCCGAACCCTTGACGAGCACATCCTGAGCATCGAGGCTCGCCTTCGGCCGACTCACCGGATGCTGCGCCGGCTTCAGCGTGTCGGTGCCCAGGCGATTGCCGCCCTGTGGCCGGACATGCAGGCTCCGCGCACCCCCAGCCTGACGGCCGACTGGCTAGAGGTCGCGGCTGGTCGTCTTGAGGCCTGGAAGGGTTCTTCGGCCCGAGCTGGAGCGCGCCGGGCCTTGGAGTTCGTCAAGGCGTGGTATCCGGGGCTGGATCTAGACCGGCTGGCCACACTTCGGTCGGAGGCCCAGCCGGAGCTGGCAGCTGCGGAAGACGCCCTCGTCAAGCGTGCTGCGGCGATCGCCGAGTACACCGACACCAGCATCTTCGTCCCTGAGCGGTCTGAAGACGGCGAGGAGGTACCGCCGGAGTGGTTTGGGATGAACCCAGACTACGGCGAGGACTCGGCGGAGGTGATTGGCTCCAGCGTCGAGGAGGAAGGCGAGGCGGAGGACGGAGGCGAGACGGAGGCACCAGAAGACGGAGCAGACGGCCAGCCTCAGCTCGACCGCGCCTCCAGCAACGAGCCGCGTGCGACCGACCCGACTGCCGCCGGAGGCGATCAAGCCGAGACTAGCTAGCCGGCCGCCCCGACGCCTGACGCTGCCGCCTCCTCCGACCCTCCGAATCCGTCTGTTGCTTCCTAAGCTGCCGCTTTACCTTTATTTTATCTGCTTCAGTAGTCTTTGAAGAACTTGTTAATTCGCACAATTCCACCCGCGGGGTGTATTTTGAACTTCTGCTCGAAGATTCGGCCAAGGGCCTATGCTATGTAAATATATTTATCCGAGTTCTATCTTTTCTTGCTCATGGCTCTTTTGGCTTTTTTCCTTTGCCGCTTTCTCTTAGTTGCCTGCCTTGCCAATCGGACAGCCGCTCTGCGGACTGCCGCTAGATGAAATGCTTGGCTACTTTGGGAAGGCAAGTACTTAGCCGTTTTTAAGAGTTTTTGAGCAAGTTGAATAGAAGGCGGCAATCCGACTATTCGAGAGTCAGTTTGTGAAAAAAGGCTGGAAGCCGTCTTGAGCTATGTTTTATGCTTTGAGTCCTTAGCCATTTTTTCATGCGAATGCCCATTCTACCTTACTTCTGCCCACCGTACAGTCGCTTCTGCGAGCTGCGGCTTCTGACAGGAGACGGTTTAGGCGTTTACACACTACTTGTCCGACTGCAGGAAGCATTTCATAGTGCAAGGCGGCAAGTCCCCGGGCCGACTTGTCGAGCCCGGTGCCAAACGGCATAAAAAAGAGTAACATACTTGTAGGCATAATTTTTATCATACAGACAAAAGAGGGCAGTCCCCGAGCTCGTCTCGGGGGGCCCGAAGTCTTGGTACTTTAATACAAAAGGTAGCATGGTACATACTGCATCAACTGTAAAATCTTCGGAGGAGATTTGCATTCCATGGCCGCTCTGTCTCCTTGCCGGAGTCATCCCTCTTGCGTGCTCGGGGCTTCTGAGCGTCAATCAGGTAGTAGGAGTCGTTGCCCAGTACTTTGCTGATGATGAAAGGGCCTTCCCAAGGCGCCGACAGCTTGTGCTGGCCGGCTGTTCGCTGGATCAGCCGGAGCACAAGGTCGCCTTCTTGGAAAGATCTTGGCTTGACCTTCCTGTTGTGGTATCGGCGCAGGCTCTGCTGGTAGATGCTGGACCGGCTGAGTGCCAACAGCCGGCCCTCTTCCAGCAGATCGACGCCGTCTTGTCGTGCTTCTTCTGCTTCCTCCTCGGTGTACATGGTGACTCGTGGGGAGTCGAACTCTATGTCCGTTGGGATGACGGCTTCGGCACCGTAGACGAGGAAGAAAGGCGTGAAGCCGGTTGACTTGTTTGGAGTCGTGCGCAGACTCCAGAGGACGGCTGGTAGCTCGTCGAGCCAGCAGCCAGCCGAGCGCTCCAGAGGCTCGATCAGCCGGGGTTTGATGCCGGACAGGATGAGGCCGTTTGCTCGCTCCACCTGGCCGTTTGACTGTGGGTGGGCGACGGACGCTAGGTCCAGTCGGATGCCCTGTGTTGCGCAAAAACGGGCCAAGGCGCCTTTGGCAAAATTTGTGCCGTTGTCGGTGATGATGCTGTGTGGTATGCCGTACCGAATTGTGATATCGGAGATGAAAGTTACGGCAGTCGGACCGTTCAGCTTCTTGATTGGCTTTGCTTCTATCCACTTGGTGAACTTGTCCACTGCGACGAGTAAGTGAGTTAGGCCACCTCGTGCTGTCTTGAATGGTCCCACCATGTCTAGACCCCAAACTGCGAAAGGCCAGGCAATGGGGATGGTCTTGAGTGCAGAAGCCGGCTGGTGCGGCTTGGAGCTGAACTTCTGGCACCCTTTGCATTTTTGGACCAATTCCTTGGCTTCTTCTAAGGCAGTCGGCCAGAAGAAACCGTGTCGAAAGGCTTTTGCGACGAGCGCTCTTGAAGCCGCATGGTGGCCGCACTCGCCTTGATGGATGTCTTTGAGAATTGCTTGGCCTTGCTCTGGCTCTACGCAGCGCTGGTAGACACCAGTGACGCTGCGCCTGACCAGCTCTCTGTTGACTATGGTGTAGGCTGCCGCCCGGCGTTGTACTTGCCGAGCTGAGGTCTCATCAGTTGGCAGCTCTTTGCTCACCAGGAATTTGAGGATGGGCTGGGCCCATGAGGGTGCTGCTATTCTTCGACTGCCAGAACTGCGACTTGGACGAGGGCGGTTGGGCTGGGAGGCGGCGGGTTGGAGTCAACAACCGCTTGCTGGGTTAATGAAGTCCCCAGGCCGGCTGGCGCGGCCCTTGGGTCGAGTTCTGGAATCTTCGAGTCCGTTGCCGCAGTCCCCGGGCCGGGCTTGACTGTGGCGGCTTTGGAGCTATTTGCCAAAATCCCCGTACCGACTGCCGGGGCTCTGGAGTCGGATCCGACGTCTTCGGGAGGAGCCGGCACAAAAATGGAGTCTGATTCTGGTGAAGGCTTGACAGACGGCTTGAGGAGGCGTTGAAGGGCGACGCCGGATGGTATTGCTTGGCGGGTAGAGCCGATTCGTGCCAAGGCGTCTGCTTGGTCGTTGTCGTTTCTTGGCACATGGAGGAACTCGCACCCTTCGAAATACCCGCTGAGTTGCTGCACGAGGAAACGGTAACTCGCCATGTTTGCATCTTTCGCGTCCCAGTCGCCAGATGACTGCTGGACCACTAAGTCCGAGTCGCCATAACACAAGATCCGGCGGATGCCAAGTTCTTTGGCAAGCCGGAGCCCGTGAATGAGCGCCTCGTACTCGGCGACGTTGTTGGAGGCGGCAAAATGGATTTGCAGTGCGTATTTGAGCTTGTCGCCTTTAGGAGAGGTGAGGACGACGCCGGCTCCCAAGCCGGTGCGCATCTTGGAGCCGTCGAAATGCATCCGCCAATGGGTGGAGTCAGGCGCTGGAGGTAGGTACTGGGTCTCGGCCCAGTCGACGAGGAAGTCGGCCAGTGCTTGTGACTTGATAGCGGTGCGGGGCTGGTAGTGGATGGTGTAGGGAGCCAGCTCTATGGCCCACTTGGCCACTCGGCCAGAAGCATCTCGGCTACCAATGATCTCGGCAAGCGGGGCCGTGCAGACCACCGTGATTGGATGCTCTTGAAAGTAAGGCTTCAATTTCTTGGCAGTAAAGTGTACGCCATAGCACATCTTCTGGTAGTGGGGGTAGTTCTGCTTGGAGGTCGACAGTACTTCGCTCAGGTAATATACCGGTCTCTGGATAGGTAGTGCCTTGCCTTCCTCCTTGCGTTCCACTACAATGACCGTGCTGACCACCCGGCTGGTGGCGGCGATGTACAGGAGCATAGGTTCCTTGGGAGTCGGAGCCGCCAGGACGGGTGGAGTAGTCAGCATCTTCTTCAACTGGAGAAAAGCTTCGTCTGCCTTATGGTTCCACTCGAAAAAAGTGGTCTTCTTCATGAGTTGGTATAAGGGGAGAGCTTTCTCGCCCAGCCGACTGATGAATCGGCTGATGGACGCCAAGCAGCCGGTGAACCTTTGCACATCCAGCAGTCGGCTGGGTACCTCCATTCTCTCAATGGCCTTGATCTTTACTGGGTTGCATTCTATGCCGCGTTCAGAGACCAGGAAGCCAAGGAGCTGGCCGGCTGGTACTCCGAAGACACACTTCTCGGGATTGAGCTTGATCTGGAATCGGCGTAGGTTCTCAAAGGTCTCCTTGAGGTCTTCCAGCAGCGTTCCACGCTTTTCCGTCTTCACCACCACGTCGTCTACGTAGACGTGGGCGTTCCTGCCGAGCTGCTTGAGGAGGCACTTCTGCATGCAACGCTGAAAGGTGGCGCCGGCATTCCTTAAGCCGAACGTCATGGTGAGGTAGCAGAAGGCTCCAAACGGTGTGATGAAGGCGGTCTTCAGTCTGTCAGCCGGGTTCAGCTTGATCTGGTGATATCCTGAGTATGCATCCAAAAAACTCAACAGCTCGCATCCGGCTGTGGAGTCTATCACCTGATCGATTCTTGGTAGAGCAAATGGGTCCTTGGGGCAGGCCTTGTTGAGGCTCGTGTAGTCAATACACATTCGCCACTGCTTGTTCTTCTTCAGTACCAGGACCGGATTTGCTAGCCATTCTGGAAAGAACACTTCCATAATGAAGCCGGCTGCTAGGAGTCGGGCTATCTCTTCTCCGACAACTCTTCTCTTCTCTTCTGATAGGCGGCGCAGGGGCTGCCTGACCGGCTTTGCATCAGATCGGACATGTAACTTGTGCTCGGCGAATTCCGTCGGTACACCTGGCATGTCTTTGGGGGACCATCCGAAGATGTCCCGATTCTCACGGAGGAAATCGACGAGCTTGCCTTCCTATTTGCTGTCGAGGTTTGCACCTATGACGGTGTACCTCTCGGGGTGCTCCGGATCCAAGGGTATCTTCTTTATCTCTTTGGCCGGCTTGAACGAACCCTCAGCCTCCGACTCCTTCGGGTTAGGCGATACCTCAGGCTGCTTGCCGGCCATCGCCACAACTCGCTCAAGAAGCCACTTCTCGGCCACGATTACCAGGGACTCAGCCAGCTGACTGCTCTCAGCCGCACAGGCAGACGACTTTCGGTAGTCGCTGGCTACAGTCAGAATTCCCCTGGAACTGGGCATCTTCATCTTGAGGTAGGCGTAGTGGGGGACCGCCATGAACTTGGCCAAGGCGGGTCGGCCGAGTAGCGCATGGTATGGGCTCTCGAGGTCCACCACCTCAAACCAAACAAACTCTCGGCAGAAGTGATCTTTGTCTCCAAAGAGGACGTCCATCAGGATCTTGCCGATTGGTGAGCAGGAAAGCCCAGGAACAATGCCGTGGAACACAGTCCAGCTGTTCTGAAGTTGTTTTTGCTTGATTCCTAACTTCTCCATGGTGTCCTTGTACAGGACATTGATGCTGCTGCCTCCGTCTATCAGAACCCGCGAGAAACACGCGGCTCGTCTATCCATAGCAAAGGTGGCATCCAAGACCAAGGCATAGGAGCCCGGACTTGGCATCACCTCTGGGTGGTCAGCCCTGCTCCAGCTGATGGGCTTCTCAGACCAGTGCATGAACTCTGGCGTCTCTGATGCTACCGCATTCACCTCTTGTCGCTGCAGCCGCCTGCTGCGTCGATCATCATCCATACTTGTAAACACCATGTAGGCTCCATGTTCTTCAGGGTATTCGTCATGTACTGCGCCGACTGGCCTGGCAGCCGGCTGCTGGGGCGGAGGCGGCTGCCAAGCAGGCAGGGGAGGCAGGAGGCCGTCTCCCTTGGCGATCCTGGTGAGCCAGTGGCACTTCCGGGTGGTGTGGTTCGACAGCTTCGCGCCGCTATGGAACTTGCAAGGTCCATCCAGGGTCTGCTCGTAGGAGAAGGCCGGCAACCAGTTTGTCTTGCCGCCTTTCTGTCGCTTGGGCGGAGGCTACCCGTCTGGCTGCTGGGCTTCGACGGTCGCGACCTGCCAGCTGCTGGAAGCCGGTAGCGGGGCCTTGCGCTTGTGGTCGCCTTGCTGTTGTCGCCGATTGGCGTCTCCCTCCGGAGTCCTTGGAGCTTGAGGAGCCACTTTTCCAGTTGTGCTGATTTGAATCTCTGCCTTCATGGAGGAGTCGGCCGTGGCGTACTTGTCCGCTATGATCAGCAGCTCGTCGAGGGTTTATGGCTCATCGCAGAGGAGCTTGTGCTTGAGGAGGGTGCCTTCTCTGCACCCGGCCGTGAAGTACTCGATGGCCTGTACCTCGTGCACGCCCTCGCAGGAGTTCCGAAGCTCTGCCCAATGCGTGAGGTAATCGCGAGTCGACTTGTCGGGGCCTTGCACGCAGAAGGAGAGCCGACGAGGCTTGGGAGGATGCTTGTACATGCTGGTGAAGTTGCGGACGAATGCCTCGGTGAAGTCTACCCAGCTGTTGATGCTGCGGGGCTTCGGGTTGTTCAGCCATGTCCGGGTCGTGCCCTGGAGCATGAGCGGAACGTACTTTACGGCGACACGCTTGTTGCCGTTTGCTATGCTGACAGTCGTGGAGTAGTCGACTAGCCAGTCTTCCGGCTTCATGGAGCCGGTATACTTGGGCGTGTCTCTTGGGAGCGTGAACCCTCTGGGAAAGGGCTCGTCCCGAATGCGGGGCCCGAAACAAGGCGGACCCAGCTCGTCTTCCTCTTCCAGCGCTAGGGATCGGTTAAGTCGGTCGATCCGGTGGCGGGCGTCATTCTCTCCAACTCCCTCTCGGCAGCCAAGGCGGTCGCCAAGAGTCGGATGGTCAACAGGCGGCGGGGAGACTCGCCTCTCCTTGCGAGGAGGGGGAGACAGACAGTCGTCCCGTCGTTCCACTGCTCTTGGGCGGCCGTCTCGGTCACGCTCTATGGTAATGCGAGTCCGACTGTGGCTGACAGCCGGATCTTTGTCTCTTCTTCCTCGGGCACCGCCAGTCGGCGTTCGAGACGTCGCGCCTTGATCTCGGCGAAGGTCGTCGTTTTGCCGCTGCGGCGCCTCCGTGCGGCAGCCGGCCTCATTCTGCGCGGCAGCCGCGTCGAGGAGCCGCTGGACTCGCTCCATCATGAGGCGGCGTTCTTCGCCCTCGAAATTGTCTAGCTCGTCCGCCGCTGCCTGGGCGGCTCGGATGTTCTCTGCTGGGGTAGCGTACACAGGGCGGCTTGCCCCAAACAGGTTGGCGATGGCTACGCCGCACTGCTGGACCGCGCCAAGGCGGCTGGGCCCCGCCGGGGCCGGCGAGCCGCCGACGGTGCAATCCATCTCCCGCTGGTAGGCTTCTGACAAGCGTCTCATGCTGGCCAGCTTCTTCGCGCCTTCAACGAGCTGAAGGTGGCGCGCCTCCAACGTCTCTGCATCAGCGTCTTCCGGAATGGGCGCAGTTAGGTCTTGTAGCGCCGCGCCGAGTGAGTCGTGCCCTCCTCCGTCGGGGAGCTCGTCATGACTGATGACGAGTACCTCGGTGACGGTGCTTCCGTTGCTCTCCGCGTGAGGGAGAGGTTCATCGTAGACCACCACATTGGTGGGGAACGCGTCGAGTGACGCGGTGTCGGAGTCGACCAGCATCAGGTCAGTGGAGCCTACAGACTCCAAGTCTACGGCAGGCTCGCCGGAAACGTGGAGTCGATCGAGGAGGCCCGCGAGGAGGCCCTCGGAGCCGCCCGTGCCAGCGTTGGATGCAGGTTCGTCGGAGAGGCGAACCTCGCCAACAAGTCCGGCTAGGCAGCTGGCTGCGCAGGCGATCTCAACGCTGCGCAGCGCGTTGGCACAAACCTCGTCTGGCGTGCTTGGCTGGCTGCGCTCGCCAGGGAGGAAAAGGGTTCCCGTCCAAAACAGGTCTCCGGACGGCGGTGCACCATGCCCCACGGTGGGCGCCAAATGTCGGGGGTTAGGTGCGACATATGCCAAAGGATGGCTTATCATGGTGGGGGCGAGTAGAACGTCGCCGGTGCCTGGAAACGGGATGAGGTGAAGACATGCACGCCAGCGAATCTTACCCAGCTTCAGGGCTCTCTGGGGAGATAATACCCCTACTACTGCTCTGCGGGGTCTCTGCATGATCACTATGGCAAAGTGTTTACACGATTGCTCCTTGAGCTGTTTCCTGGAGGTAGGAGAGGGCAAGGCTAGCTCTCTTCCTTCTATATGATCTGGTCTAGAGCTAATGGGTTCCAACCCTTTGCATGGGGGGGTTTATATAGGCCTACCCCCCAGGGGTACAATGGTAATCCGACTAGACGCGGGCCCAGCCGTCAGCGCCTCTGGCCTCCGTCTTCCCCGCCGACCGCTGGGGCCCGCCGACTAGCGGGCCCCGCCGACTGGCCTGGTACGGAGCCGACAGGCCGCGTCCGTCGTGGGCGGGTCTTGCCGGCTGCTGATTACTGTAGCCGTGCTTCTGATGACGCAGGCTTGATCATGGGGTCATGGCAACAACCCCGCCGCCTGGCGGGCGATCACTATTGCCACTCTCCATCACATCTTGATTAATGGTGCGTGGGCCCCGGGGGAGGGCTCGGCCGACTCCCCGGGGCCGACTCCCGACGGGTCCGACTGGTGGTCCTCTTGCCGTCTCCTGGGGTCTCACTGACTGGTGGGACCCGCTGCCTCTGGGCCGTACAGACAAGCCATCGTGGGTACAGGATTCGATCCTGTGATGCTGATGTCAGGGCCGGTATGGCAACAGTGCCATGCCGCATGGAGATCTTCCAGGGTACGGCATGCTGTGGCCATGCCCGCCCTTGGTAAGGGGCGGGGGTGGGCTTCACTGTAGCCACTCCCCTGCCCCGTCCCTCTTGATGAGGTCATGGGGTTTGTTGGAGTCGCAGGCCGACTCCCCAAAGCCGGCTTCTCTGGAAGTCGCCAGTCAGGAGTCGGCTTATCCCTCCAGTCGTCCCTGGGACTCGGCTGTGAGTGGTCAGTCGGTCATCTTGCCGTCGGCTCCTTAGAAGGCGGCTCTTCGTCTTGGGGTCTTGAGGGGCGCAGCCTGCCCCGATGTCTTGAAAGGTTCTAAGCCTCGGGTTAGCCTACCCGTGGCCCATTACTCCGATAGATATGGTCAAGACGTGATGAGATATAAGTTGTTGTATGAGATGATCATGTTTTGTTGAAGTTATCGGCAATTGGCAGAAGCCTTATGGTTGTCTCTTTATTGCATAAGATGCAAGTGCCAAATAATTGCTTTACTTTATCGCTATACGATAGCAATAGTTGCAAGAGCAATAGTTGGCGAGACGACCATGTGATGACACGTTGATATAGATCAAGTTGATGGAGATCATGGTGTCATGCCGGTGACGATGGAGATCATGACGATGCTTTGGAGCTAGAGATCAAAGGCACAAGATGATGATGGCCATATCATGTCACATATTTTGATTGCATGAGATGTTTATCTTTTATACATCTTACTTTGCTTAGTTATGACGGTAGCATTATAAGATGATCTCTCACTAAATTTCAAGATAAAAGTGTTCTCCCTGAGTATGCACCGTTGCCAAAGTTCGTCGTGCCCAGACACCACGTGATGATCGGGTGTGCTAAGCTCTACGTCCATCTACAACGGGTGCAAGCCAGTTTTGCACACGCAGAATACTCAGGTTAAACTTGACGAGCCTAGCATATGCAGATATGGCCTCGGAACACTGAGACCGAAAGGTCGAGTGTGAATCATATAGTAGATATGATCAACATAGTGATGTTCACCACTGAAAACTACTCCATTTCACGTGATGATCGGTTATGGTTTAGTTGATTTGGATCACGTGGTCACTTAGAAGATTAGAGGGATGTCTTTCTAAGTGGGAGTTCTTAAGTAATATGATTAATTGAACTTTAATTTATCCTGAACTTAGTCCTGATAGTATTTGCATATCTATGTTGTAGATCAATAGCTCGCGTTATTGCTTCCCTATGTTTTATATGTGTTCCTAGAGAAAACTAAGTTGAAAGATGATAGTAGCAATGATGCGGACTGGGTCCGTGATCTGAGGTTTATCCTCATTGCTGCACAGAAGAATTATGTCCTTGATGCACCGCTAGGTGACTGACCTATTGCAGGAGCATATGCAGACGTTATGAACGTTTGGCTAGCTCAATATGATGACTACTTGATAGTTTAGTGCACCATGCTTAACAGCTTAGAATCGGGATTTCAAAGACGTTTTGAATGTCATGGACCATATGAGATGTTCCAGGACTTGAAATTAATATTTCAAGCAAATACCCGAGTTGAGAGATATGAAGTCTCAACAAGTTCTATAGCTAAAAGATGGAGGAGAATAGCTCAAGCAGTGAGCATGTGCTCAGATTGTCTGGGTACTACAATCGCTTGAATCAAGTGGGAGTTAATCTTCCAGATAAAATAGTGATTGACAGAATTCTCTAGTCACCATCACCAAGTTAGTAGAACTTAGTGATGAACTATAATATGCAAGGGATGACGAAAACAATTCCCAAGCTCTTCGCGATGCAAAAATCGGCGAAGGTAGAAATCAAGAAAAACATCAAGTGTTGATGGTTGAAAAGACCACTAGTTTCAAGAGAAAGGGCAAAGGGAAGAAGGGGAACTTCAAGAAGAATGGTAAACAAGTTGTTGCTCAAGTGAAGAAACCCAAGTCTGGACCTAAGCCTGAGACTAAGTGCTTCTACTGCAAAGGGACTGGTCACTAGAAGCGGAACTACCCCAAGTATTTGGTGGATAAGAAGGATGGCAAAGTGAACAAAGCTATATTTGATATACGTGTTATTGATGTGTACTTTACTAGTGTTTATAGCAACCCCTCGGTATTTGATATTGGTTCAGTTGCTAAGAGTAGTAACTTGAAATGGGAGTCGCAAAATAAACAAAGACTAGTTAAGGGTGAAGTGACGATGTGTGTTGGAAGTGGTTCCAAGATTGATATGATCATCATCGCACACTCCCTATACTTTCGGGATTAGTGTTGAACCTAAATAAATGTTATTTGGTGTTTGCGTTGAGCATAAATATGATTGGATCATGTTTATTGCAATACGGTTATTCATGTATGTTAGAGAATAATTGTTGTTCTATTTACATGAATAAAACCTTCTATGGTCATACACCCAATGAAAATGGTTTGTTGGATCTCGATCGTGGTGATACACATTTTCATAATATTGAAGCCAAAAGATGCAAAGTTAATAATGATAGTGCAACTTATTTGTGGCACTGTCGTTTAGGTCATATTGGTATAAAGCGCATGAAAAAAATCCATGATGATGGGATTTTGGAATCACTTGATTATGAATCAGTTGATGCTTGCGAACCATGCGTCATGGGCAAGATGACTAAGAATCCGTTCTCCGGAACAATGGAGCGAGCAACAGATTTGTTGGAAATCATACATACTGATGTATGTAGTCCGATGAATATTGAGGCTCGCGACAGGTATCATTATTTTCTAATCTTTACAGATAATTTGAGCAGATATGAGTATATCTACTTGATGAAACACAAGTCTGAAATATTTAAAAAGTTCAAAGAATTTCAGAGTGAAGTAGAGAATCATCGTAACAAAAATAAAAGTTTCTACGATATGATCGCAGAAGTAAAATATTTGAGTTACGAGTTTGGCCTTCAGTTAAAACAATGTGAAATAGTTTCACTACTCACGCCACCTAGAACACCATAG
This sequence comes from Triticum aestivum, assembly GCF_018294505.1. Lineage (NCBI taxonomy): Eukaryota > Viridiplantae > Streptophyta > Magnoliopsida > Poales > Poaceae > Triticum > Triticum aestivum. The sequence continues at coordinate 490,975,384 of NC_057800.1, read as the reverse complement.
TGTAATGGTGTGTCCAAACGTCGTAACCGTGCTTTATTAGATATGGTCCGATCTATGATGTCTCTTACCGATTACCACTATCGTTTTGGGGTTATGCATTAGAGACAGCTACATTCACGTTAAATAGGGCACCATCTTAATCCGTTGAGACGACACCGTATGAACTGTGGTTTGGCGAGAAACCTAAGCTGTCGTTTCTTAAAGTTTGGGACTGCGATGCTTATGTGAAAAAGTTCCAACATGATAAGCTCGAACCCAAATCGGAGAAGTAAATCTTCATAGGATACCCAAAAGAAAATGTTGGGTACACCTTCTATCACAGATCCGAAGGCAAGATATTCATTGCTGAGAATGGATCCTTTCTAGAGAAGGAGTTTCTCTCGAAAGAAGTGAGTGGGAGGAAAGTAGAACTTGATGAGGTAACTGTACCTGCTCCCTTATTGGAAAGTAGTTCATCACAGAAATCTGTTCCTATGACTACTACACCAATTAGTGAGGAAGCTAATGATGATGATCATGTAACTTCAGATCAAGTTACTACCAAACCTCGTAGGTAAACCAGAGTGAGATTCGCACTAGAGTGGTACGGTAATCCTGTTCTGGAGGTCATGTTACTTGACCATGATGAACCTAAACTATGAGGAAGCGATGATGAGCCCAGATTCCGTGAAATGGCTTGAGGCCATGAAATCTGAGATTAGGTCCATGTATGAGAGCAAAGTATGGACTTTGATTGACTTGCCCAATGATCGGCGAGCCATTGAGATTAAATGGATCTTCAAGAGGAAGACGGACGTTGATAGTAGTGTTACCATCTACAAAGCTAGAATTGTCGCAAAAAGGTTTTCGACAAGTTCAAGGTGTTGACTACGATGAGAGTTTCTCACTCGTATCTATGCTTAAGTCTGTCTGAATCATGTTAGCAATTGCCGTATTTTATGAAATCTGGCAAATGGATAAACAAAACTGCATTCCTTAATGGATTTATTAAAGAAGAATTGTATATGATGCAACCAGAAGGTTTTGTCAATCCTAAAGGTGCTAACAAAATATGCAAGCTCCAGTGATCCATCTATGGACTGGTGCAAGCATCTCGGAGTTCGAATATACGCTTTGATAAGTTGATCAAAGCATATAGTTTTATACAGAATTGAGGCGAAGCCTGTATTTACAAGAAAGTGAGTGGGAGCACTACAACATTTCTGATAAGTATATGTGTATGACATATTGTTGATCGGAGATAATGTAGAATTATTCTGCAAAGCATAAAGGAATGTTTGAAAGGAGTTTTTCAAAGAAAGACCTCGGTGAAGCTGCTTACATATTGAGCATCAAGATCTATAGAGATAGATCAAGACGCTTGATAAGTTTTTCAATGAGTACATACCTTGACAAGATTTTGAAGTAGTTCAAAATGGAACAGTCAAAGAAGGAGTTCTTGCCTGTGTTACAAAGGTGTGAAGTTGAGTAAGACTCAAAACCCGACCACGGCAGAAGATAGAGAGAGAATGAAAGTCATTCCCTATGCCTCAGCCATAGGTTCTATAAAGTATGCCATGCTGTGTACCAGACCTATTGTATACCCTGCCCTGAGTTTGGCAAGGGAGTACAGTAGTGATCTAGGAGTAGATCAATGGACATTGGTCAAAATTATCCTTAGTGGAATAAGGATATGTTTCTCGGTTATGGAGGTGACAAAAGGTTCGTCGTAAAAGGTTACGACGATGCAAGTTTTGACACTGATCCAGATGACTCAAAGTCTCAATCTGGATACATATTGAAAGTGGGAGCAATTAGCTAGAGTAGCTTAGTGTAGAGCATTGTTGACATAGAAATTTGCAAAATACTTACGGATCTGAATGTGGCAGACCCGTTGACTAAACTTCTCTCACAAGCAAAACATGATCACACCTTAGTACTCTTTGGGTGCTAAACACATAGCGATGTGAACTAGATTATTGAATCTAGTAAACCCTTTGGGTGTTGGTCACATGACGATGTGAACTATGGGTGTTAATCACATGGTGATGTGAACTATTGATGTTAAATCACATGGCGATGTGAACTAGATTATTGACTCTAGTGCAAGTGGGAGACTGAAGGAAATATGCCCTAGAGGCAATAATAAAGTTATTATTTATTTCCTTATTTCATGATAAATGTTTATTATTCATGCTATAATTGTATTAACCAGAAACATAATACATGTGTGAATACATAGACAAACAGAGTGTCACTAGTATGCCTCTACTTGACTAGCTCGTTGAATCAAGTTGGTTAAGTCTCCTAGCCATAGACATGAGTTGTCATTTGATTAATGGGGTCACATCATTAGAGAATGATGTGATTGACTTGACCCATTCCGTTAGCATAGCACTTGATCGCTTAGTTTGTTGCTATTGCTTTCTTCATGACATATACATGTTCCTATGACTATGAGATTATGCAACTCCCATTTACCGGAGCAACACTTTGTGTTCTACCAAACATCACAACATAATTGGGTGATTATAAAGGTGCTCTACAAGTGTCTCCAAAGGCACTTGTTGGGTTGGCGTATTTCGAGATTAGGATTTGTCACTCCGATTGTTGGAGAGGTATCTCTGGGCCCTCTCGGTAATGCACATCACTTAAAGCCTTGCAAGCATTGCAAATAATGAGTTAGTTGCGGGATGATGTATTACGGAATGAGTAAAGAGACTTGCCGGTAATGAGATTGAACTAGGTATTGAGATACTGACGATCGAATCTCGGGCAAGTAACATACCGATGACAAAGGGAATAACGTATGTTGTTATGCGGTTTGACCGATAAAGATTTTCGCAGAATATGTGTGAGCCAATATCAACATCCAGGTTCCGCTATTGGTTATTGGCCAGAGACGTGTCTCGGTCATGTCTACATAGTTCTCGAACCCGTAGGGTCCGCACGCTTAAAGTTTCGGTGACGATTGTATTATGAGTTTATGTGATTTGATGTACCGAAGGTAGTTCGGAGTCCCGGATGAGATCGGGGACATGACGAGGAGTCTCGAAATGGTCGAGACGTAAAGATCGATATATTGGATGACTATATTCGGACATCAGAAAAGTTCCGAGTGATTCGGGTATTTTCGGGGGTACCGGGGAGGTACGGAAATACGAGGAAGAAGTAATGGGCCTCATGGGCCAAGTGGTGGAAGAGAGGAGGCAGGGCGCGCGGCCCCCCTAGCCCAAACCGAATTGGACTAGGGGGCCGGCCCCCCTTTCCTCCTTTTCCTCCCTCTCCTTCCTTCTCCTTCTCCTCCTTCCTTTCCTCCTCCTAGTAGGAGTAGGAAAGGGGAGTCCTACTCCTACTAGGAGGAGGACTCCTCCTCCTGGCGCGCCCATAGAGGGCCGGCCGGCCTCCCCCTTGCTCCTTTATATACGGGGGCAGGGGGCACCTCTAGACACACAAGTTGATCTGTTGGTCTCTCCCAGCCGTGTGTGATGCCCCCCTCCACCATATTCCACCTCGGTCATATCATAGCGGTGCTTAGGCAAAGCCCTGCATCGGTAGCAACATCATCACCGTCATCATGCTGTTGTGCTGACGGAACTCTCCCGTGAAGCTCTGCTGGATCGGAGTTCGTGGGACGTCATCGAGCTGAACGTGTGCTGAACTCGGAGGTGCCGTGTGTTCGGTACTTGGATCGGTCGGATCGTGAAGACGTACGACTACATCAACCGCGTTGTGCTAACGCTTCCGCTTTCGGTCTACGAGGATACGTGGACAACACTCTCCCCTCTCGTTGCTATGCATCACCATGATCTTGCATGTGCGTAGGAAAATTTTGAAATTACTACGTTCCCCAACATTGGGCACTCCCTCCACCCTTGCTGCTGGCTGGTGGCCCCCCTCTGGTACTTTCTTCGCCCAATACTTTTTATATATTCCAAAAATATTCCCCGTGAAGTTTCAGGACTTTTGGAGTTGTGCAAAATAGGTCTCTAATATTTGCTCATTTTCCAGTCCAGAATTCCAGTTGCCGACATTCTCCCTTCATGTAAACCTTATAAAATAAGAGAGAAAATGCATAGGTATTGTGATATAATGTGTAATAACAACCCATGATGCAATAAATATCAATATAAAAGCATGATGCAAAATTGACGTATCACCCATGTTCTCAAATTTTAGACTTTCGGTGGTATTTTCGCCCTCATTCTCCAGGTTCATGTTGTGCATGATCACACAACATGTCAACACCTCCCACAAGGTCTCCGGATCCCCTTGTTTAGTAGATCCAGAAACAATTGCAAAACGTGCTTGGAAGACTCCAAATGCCCTTTCCAAAGTGAGCTCTTTTCGACCAACTAGCTCAAAGATGGTCTTGACGAAGGTCGCCCACCGAATACTATCAACCAGATAGTAGTCCTTGTTGTACTCATCAACTCATGCACATTGACAGTATTATTGAATGGAGGAGCTTGTCCTTCAGCCAACCTAGCAAACAATGGAGGCCGATGCAACACATTGATGCCAAATCCAAAGGTCATGTGATGCAACTGCTTCAAAATGATGGTGGGATTCTTAACATGGCCATGATATTGCCATTGTAGAGATTTTGGCAGTTATTCCATCTCCAATACATGCACTCAAGAGATCCAAGCATACCTTGCCACCCACTTGCTTCAGACATTGCCATAAGCATGTCTGTGTATGCCTTGAATAAAAAAAACTAGGGGCACTGTCGGTGTCAAAACCGGCGGATCTCGGGTAGGGGGTCCCGAACTGTGCGTCTAAGGCGGATGGTAACAGGAGGCAAGGGACACGATGTTTTACCCAGGTTCGGGCCCTCTTGATGGAGGTAAAACCCTACGTCCTGCTTGATTAATATTGATGATATGGGTAGTACAAGAGTAGATCTACCACGAGATCAGAGAGGCTAAACCCTAGAAGCTAGCCTATGGTATGATTGTATGTTGTAGTTGTTGCGTCCTACGGACTAAAACCCTCCGGTTTATATAGACACCGGAGAGGGTTAGGGTTACACAAGGTCGGTTACAAAGGAGGGGATATCCATATCCGTACTGCCTAGCTAGCCTTCCACGCCAAGTAGAGTCCCATCCGGACACGGGACGAAGTCTTCAATCTTGTATCTTCATAGCCCAACAGTCCGGCCAAAGGAAATAGTCCGGCTGTCCAGAGACCCCCTAATCCAGGACTCCCTCAGTAGCCCCTGAACCAGGCTTCAATGACGATGAGTCCGGCGCGCAGTGTTGTCTTCGGCATTGCAAGGCGGGTTCCTCCTCTGAATACATCACGAAAGAGTTTGAATACAAGGATAGTGTCCGACCCTGCAAAATAAGTTCCACATACCACCATAGAGAGAGAATAATGGCAACATGGCATTATGTCATGGCCCGGTGATTATTCGAACCATTTCCTTTAACTCGCCCCGCACATAACGCGAGGCAGTTTTTTGACACGTCTTGTCAAAGCAGAGATCGTGTCCCCTTATTACAGGATTCTCATCAATACGGGCATGGGTAACCCAACCGCACCATCGATTACGGTGCTTGGGGGATAAGCGAGTTTCACCAGGCTAGTGGGGGGCGCATAGTTCCGTCCGCCCATATAAAGGGATAAAGATTCACATTCTCATCCATGCCTTCTTCCTCCTTTGCTCATCCATTTTCGCACACTTGAGCTCTAGTGCCCAAGTCCGCACTTCCCACCTCAACCTTCCCCCACCATGTCCGGAGCGGGAGGCAGGTGGATGGTCTCCTCCGCCACGGAGGGAGACATCAAGAAGCTGAGGAGAGCCGGATACCTGCCCGACGACATCACGCACCGGCTTCCAGATGAGGGGCAGCTCATCCCCACCCCCAGGCCCCATGAGAGGGTAGTGTTCCTTACCCATTTCCTCCGTGGACTGGGATTACCTCTCCACCCATTCGTCCGGGGGCTCATGTTCTACTACGGCATGGATTTCCACGATCTGGCCCCGAACTTCATCCTCAACATCTCGGCGTTTATCGTCGTGTGCGAAGCCTTCCTCCGCATCAAGCCCCACTTCGGATTATGGCTGAAGACCTTCAATGTCAAGCCGAAGGTTGTGGGCGGCCGCCAGGCGGAGTGCGGAGGCGCCATGGTGGGCAAGATGCCCAACGTTACATGGCTCGAGGGCTCCTTTGTGGAAACCATAAAGGGGTGGCAATCGGGGTGGTTCTACATCACCGAGCCGCGTGACCCTGCATGGGCAGCGGCCCCCGAGTTCCGATCTGGCATCCCCACGCGGCTCACCTCCTGGAAAGAGAAGGGCCTGTCCTGGGGTAGTTCGGGAGAGCTGACCGGACTCCAAACATGTATTCAAAACATGGTGAACAAGAAGCTCAAACTCGTCAACGTAGTCCAGGTCATGCTCCATCGCCGGATCCTCCCGTGCCAACAACGGGACTGCAACTTGTGGGAGTTCGACCCGGCGCAGCACCGAACTCTGAACAGGCTCTTCGACACAACTCATGAAGATGCCTGGAGGGTGCTGTTCAAAAGCGCCGAGGTCCCCCCTCCCATTACCGAGGATCGCGGATTCAGCGCGAAGCGCCAAGCCAGTGCGGTAAGCTGCTTTACCTTTCACAGGATACTTATTTCTTATAGATTGACTCCATGCGGGATCTAAACTCCCATACCTTTGACAGGACTGCCAGGAAACAGCCGGACAGATTGACTGTTTGGCACCTTTGCCCGAAGGCCCAGCAGACGCGCTTCTGGCAAAGATGCTGACTCCGGCTCCTTATACAGTGCTGGAGAAGACCAAGAAGGCCAAGGGAACCCGAAAGAGTTCCCGACACCAGGCGTCATCGGACTCACCGTCCGAGGACTCTACGGCGCAATCCTCCCCCGAAGATGAGGAGGCAGAAGAGGATGCTCCCCCTCCAGACGGGGGAGACAAGAAAAGGAAGGCCGCCCCAACTGGGGAGGCCGAAGGGTCCAAGAAGGGGAGAACTCTCCTTCCGGACTACTCTACCACCGCCGCCGACGGTGAAGACGAGTGGCTGCCCAGGGCCAAGCCCCTGGGGAAATCGTAAGTATTCGGATACCAGAGTAAGTCATAGTATTCCTTTGCCGCACTACCTCACCTAACGCCGAAATATGATTATGCAGGCCGCCCCGAGCCCATATCAATGTATCATCGGACGGCTCCCTGGGCTTGTCGGATATGGATAGCGATCCAGTCCCGACTGCCACCTCCCCTCATCCTGCGGACGACGCCGAGGTGCTGTCTCACGAGGCACCGGGTCGAGGGGATACAGTCCTGGAGGCGCCTCAAGGCGGCCTCCCGGACTTTGGGAGCCGAGGGGGCAAGGCCCCTGAGAGCTCCGAGTTCGGCCCTCAGCCGAACACCGCGCCGGAACCTCCAGTGGTTCCGGGCTCGGGCAGGCAGCCTCCTTCTAAGAGGGGCAAGACGCTTGTGCTGATGACCTCTGTCCATCCAGAGGCGCCGGACAATCTGCTGGAAGCGCTTCGCAGTGCTTCCATCGACGAGGAGCACCGTACTATTATGAGTGCGGTGGTCTAGAAGGTTCAGTCCGCCAAGAGCGGATTGACTGAAGCATGTGCCAGCCTTCTAACAGGCTTTGAGGTAAGTGTTTTAGAATGTAGTAAAAATATTACCGCATAGACAGTAGCCCCTGATGCTCTGTTCGGTGTTCACAAAGAAAAGCCGAACAGAGGATCAAATAATATCGCAGGAGTCTAATATAAGTATGTCAATATGCATATGCAGGCTTCGCTGCTGGCGTCTGCCGCACTTACTGCGGAGGTCGCCGTACTGAAGCAGGACCTTAGAGGGTCCCGAGACGAGCTCGGCCTTGCCAAGAGGCAGCTTGAGGAGAACAAGGGTAAGTAATACCATGTATGTAGATATGTATATATATAAGAAGACGCGATTACAAAATGACAGGATCATTGTGTATTTGCCAGGGGCCACGACCGAGGTGGCGACCCTGAAGCAAGCGCTAACCAAGGCCGAAGATAAACCGGCCAAGGAGCGCACCAAGCGGGAAAAACAAGAGGCTCGGGTGGGTGAGGTGCAGCAAGAGCTCCAGGCTCTTGTGACGAAGCACGAGGCGCTAGAGCTTGACTCGAAGACGCGAGAGTCTGAGCTTGCCGCGGCCCTCGAGACCGCAAAGAGTGCCAAGGCCGAAGCCCAAAAGGCCCTCCAGGAGATCGACGCAATGAAGAAGATAGCGGCGGGTAAGGCATTCTATATGCAGAGCAGGCATGTGAAAGTAAATTACCGATTACTTACCCGAATTCGGAGCTCTCCAGGAGCATTCGCAGATTTGCCCCGCAGCGTGTCGGATGCCGCACAATTTTACCAGGCCGAGGAGGGAAGCTCAACGGAGAAGTTGTTCTGGTCTCAGTATACTGGGACCGAACACCCGATGCCTTTGAGCGACCAGCTAAAGCAGCTGGTCGAGCTACACAAGGCGGCCGAACAGGCTATGAAGGGCCTTATAATCCGGCTGTGGCCTGGCGACGCCCTTCCGAACAGTTACTTCGGCCTGGTGAGGCGGCTTGTAGATGCCTGCCCACGGCTGGAGGTCGTCAAGCGGTCCGTCTGCATCGAAGGTGCAGGCCGGGCTTTCGCCCGTGTGAAGGTGCAGTGGACCAAGCTAGACGCCGTGAAGCTGATCAAGGAAGGGTCGCCGCAGGGTAAGGAGCATCGCACCCCCGAAATTTATTATGAGGGTGTCCTGAAGGGTACCCATCTTGTAGCGGACGAATGCTCCAAGGATGTAATATTTGAGTAAACTTGCTCGTGTGATCCTGTATGATGAAAACTTGTTTCATATTCGCTATGCAACACTTGTGTGAATTTAAAATATTACCTTCTGTTTGGCCGTTAATCCAATCTAAGAGATGGCTATTCCTCGGCTTCTGCCCCCATGCCACGAGTGCTGGGGTGTTCGGGATAAACCTGAGCACTCTTGTTCCCATGTTTGGGTCCTTCGAGGGAGGTGCTCAGCACAACGAACAAGGCAACCAGACAAATAATGCTTTATCACTCTCACTTAGCCATAGAATTCTATAATTTTAAATTTCAGCGAAGCCCCTGGTATTCGGAAGGCCAAATTCGGGGCGTGATACATGCCTTTAAGCCAGACAGGGCCGGCCCCTCGCCCTAAGCGGCATAAGTCTTTAGGGACTCGAAAACCTCGCCGAACAGCGACCAGTCTCTCACCTTATCATGACAGTCAGTTTTAGCTTTCTCTACTGAGGTGCTAAGCCCGGCAGAACCGGGGCACAATCGCAGTAGTTCTCCTAGCGCTACCTTAGCCGATAGAGCGGAACGTAAGGTACCAAAACATAGGAGCCGGGCAAACCCAACATTTGACCAAAGACATGATTCGGAACTGATGCATATAATGCTATAAGTTCGGGGTGCCGCACTTGTGAAAGTGTTCGGACTTTTCACACCATATTGTGGGGTACATAAGCCCCTGGTGTATTGGTCGTACCAAAGTGTAGGGGTGCAAGGCGTCAGTAATGAACATATATATATATACACAACAAGAATGCAACAAAAGTCGTAATGTTATGCCTTGTTTAAAAAAAAGGTGCGTTTAAAGCAGAATGATAGATGGTGCGATAAGCAAAGAGTAGGACTATGTCCCTTCCAAGGGCAAGCTGAGGAATAGTATTAAATCAAATATTTCGCTCGTTATTGTAATCCACCTGGGAATTCCGTGGTGTGACGTAGCTTCCTCCCTCCTTGGTTGCTGCATCATGTGTCCGGCAGTAGTGCTGCCGGACAGGGTTTCCAGAGATTTAAGGTCCTGAAAAAGAGAAAAATAACCAAATGGGAAGCCCCTAGTGCGGTTTAAGCCGCGTCTTGGGGCGTGCCGCAGTTGTGCCCCCCTCCCCACTTGTGCCCATGGTATTTTTAGTGCGTAATTGTGTACGCGTGGCACGAGTTTCGCCGTTCGGCTGGGACTGGGGTGGGGTCCGCATTGCTACACGAGCTCAGATCGCGCCAGGCGGTCTAGTTGCTGATTGCTCCGAGCGCGCTTGAAGGTGTCCGGGTTTTGAAATGCCGAACTGGTGGATTGCCTTGAGAGGCTGCTTTGCGCTTCTGTTGTGAGGGCCGCGGTGTGCTCCTCCGTTCGGAGAGAGCGCTCTGTGTTTCCATTGACTGTAATAACCCCGCGAGGTCCTGGCATCTTGAGCTTGAGGTATGCATAATGCGGTACCGCATTGAATCTCGCAAATGCGGTTCGCCCGAGCAGTGCATGATAACCACTGCGGAATGGGACTATATCGAAGATTAACTCTTCGCTTCGGAAGTTATCCGGGGATCCGAAGACCACTTCCAGTGTAAGTGAGCCTGTGTAATGGGCCTCTACGCCTGGAATGACGCCTTTAACGGTCATTTTTGTGGGTTTGATCCTTGAGGGATCTATACCCATTTTGCACACTGTGTCCTGATAAAGCAGGTTCAAGCTGCTGCCGCCATCCATAAGGACTCGAGTGAGGTGAAATCCGTCAATGATTGGGTCTAGAACCAGTGCGGCGAATCCGCCATGACGGATACTAGTGGGATGGTCCCTGCGATCGAAAGTGATCGGATAGGAGGACCATGGGTTGAAGTTTGGGGCGACTGGCTCCAACGCATATACGTCCCTGAGCGCACGCTTCCGCTTCCTCTTGGGGATGTGGGTTGTGTATATCATGTTCACCGTCCGCACTTGTGGGGGAAACCTCTTCTGTCCTCCGGTGTGTGGCTGTCGGGGCTCCTCCTCGTCATTGCTATGTTGCCCATTGTCCTTGTTTTTGGCAATTAACTTGCCGCCCTGCTTAAACACCCAACAATTCCTGTTGGTGTGATTGGCTGGCTTTTCTGGGCTGCCATGTATTTGACACGAGCGATCGAGTATACGGTCCAAGCTGGACGGACCCGGCGTACTTTGTTTGAATGGCTTTTTCCGCTGACCGGGTTTAGAGCCTTTGAATCCGGCATTGATTGTCGTATCCTCGTTATTATCGCTGTTAATGCGGCGCTTATGTTTGTTGCTACGTGACCTGCTATTGCCGTCCTTGGTATCCGAAATACCATGGTTCTTTGATATGTTATTACTGCGAGCCAGCCAGCTGTCTTCTCCCGCACAAAAGCGGGTCATGAGTGTCGTGAGGGCTTTCATAGATTTCGGCTTTTCCTGACCAAGGTGCCAGGCTAGCCATTCATCACGGATGTTGTGTTTGAAAGCCGCTAGGGCCTCTGCATCTGGACAGTCGACAATTTGATTTTTCTTTGTTAGGAATCGAGTCCAGAATTGCCTGGCCGATTCTTTTGGCTGCTGAATTATGTGGCTCAAGTCTTCGGCATCTGGTGGCCGCACATAAGTGCCCTGAAAGTTGTCGAGGAATGCGGCTTCCAGATCTTCCCAATAGCTGATGGACTCAGCTGGCAAGCTATTAAGCCAATGCCGCGCTGGTCCCTTGAGCTTTAGTGGGAGGTATTTGATGGCGTGTAAGTCATCACCGCGGGCCATGTGGATGTGGAGGAGGAAATCCTCGATCCATACTGCGGGATCTGTTGTGCCGTCGTATGATTCAATATTTACAGGTTTGAAACCTTCTGGGATTTGATGATCCATTACTTCGTCTGTGAAGCATAAGGGGTGTGCGGCGCCTCTGTATTGGGCTATATCGTGACGTAGCTCGAATGGGTCTTGCCCGCTGTGTTCGGCCCGGCCGGATTTACTTTTACTGTATCCGGCGTGACGTTTATCGTCTCGCATAGTGGTGCACCCCCGTGATCCGTAGATCGATCTTGCATGCTTTGATTTGTCCTTCAATATGTCTCGCAGGTCTGGCGTATCTCCCCATGCCTTTTTATTTGAATGGCGTCGGGGTGCAGGCTGGGTTTTTGGCTGGAATGCCTCTCTATCGAGGCCACGAGGTGGCCGATCAGCCGCGTCATACGCTTCTTCCTCCAGCTGGGGTAGCAACCTGCATTTTGGGTAACTCTTGGAGGGGCGCTCGAGTTTATATTCCTCCGCCGCGAGGACTTCAGTCCATCTATCAGCTAGCAGATCTTGATCAGCTTGAAGCTGCTGCTGCTTTTTCTTAAGGCTATTTGCCGTGGCTATAAGCCGGCGTTTGAAGCGCTCTTGTTCGACGAGATCCTCTGGCACGGCGAATTCGTCGTCGTCGAGGCTTGCCTCGTCTTCGGAGGGGGGGTATGTAATTATCATCTTCCGCCTTTCCATCTGCCGCTCTCTCAGGAGGGCAGGCTCCTCCATCCTCCTGCTCTAAATCTTGCTGGAGGGGATTGTTGTTGTCTTCGGCACTATCCGGAGTGTTATTATCTCCTGTGCCGGTATCACCACTTTTGCTTTGGCGGGACTTAGAGCGGCGCCGCTGACATCGGCGCTTGGGTTGCTTCTTGGAGGGGTCATCCTCCGCTATCTCGTCGCCATTGCCTTCTTTGGGTGTATCCACCATGTATATATTGTATGATGAGGTGGTTGTCCAGTGCCCTGTGGGCAGTGGTTCCTCTTCGTCTCCCGCATCGTCGTCCATACCGTCGATGTCTTCGGAGTCGAAGTCGAGCATGTCGGTTAAGTCATTGACAGTGACTACTAAGTGGGTGGTGGGTGGGCCGCGAATTTCTTTGTCGTCCGCATCCCAGTCCTGCCGGACATAGTTCGGCCAGGATCCTCCTGACAAGGAGAGAGACCTTAATGAGTTCAATATGTCGCCGAAGGGTGAGTGCTGAAAAATATCTGCGGAGGTAAACTCCATGATCGGCGCCCAATCGGATTCGATAGGAACGGGCGCAGGCGGCTCGGAGTCCGTGGCCGGAGAAGGATCCGGTAGTTTAACAACACGGCTCTCGTGCAAGGTAAGGTCGATGTTTGGCTCGATCGCCGCTGAGGGTAAGGCCTCCGTGGTGTGGTCCATCCACCCGTCCATGGATGGCGCAACTGGCTCCGAATTGAGGGTCGGAGCGGCTGCGTGTGCGATATCCTGGACACTGTCCGATGGTAGAGCTAAATCGTACTCATCGTGACCGTGTAACGCACAAGGCAGAGGCTCGAATCCGTCGAAGATCAAGTCTCCGCGGATATCGGCCATGTAGTTTAAGCTTCCAAACCTGGCCTGGTGGCCAGGGGCGTAACTTTCAACCTGCTCCAGATGGCCAAGCGAATTGGCCCGCAGTGCAAAGCCACCGAACACGAAGATCTGCCCGGGAGAAAAGTCTCACCCTGAACTGCATCGCTATTGATGATAGTAGGAGCCATCAAGCCTAACGACGACGACACAGCGGAACTCTCAATGAAAGCACCAATGTCGGTGTCAAAACCGGCGGATCTCGGGTAGGGGGTCGCGAACTGTGCGTCTAAGGCGGATGGTAACAGGAGGCAGGGGACACGATGTTTTACCCAGGTTCGGGCCCTCTTGATGGAGGTAAACCCTACGTCCTGCTTGATTAATATTGATGATATGGGTAGTATAAGAGTAGATCTACCACGAGATCAGAGAGGCTAAACCCTAGAAGCTAGCCTATGGTACGATTGTATGTTGTAGTTGTTGTGTCCTACGGACTAAAACCCTCCGGTTTATATAGACACCGAAGAGGGTTGGGGTTACACAAGGGCGGTTACAAAGGAGGGGATATCCATATCCATACTTCCTAGCTTGCCTCCCACGCCAAGTAGAGTCCCATCCGGACACGAGACGAAGTCTTCAATCTTGTATCTTCATAGTCCAACAGTCCGGCCAAAGGAAATAGTCTGGCTGTCCAAAGACCCCCTAATCCAGAACTCCCTCAGACGCCCAACCCCGCACATGGGTCGGCTCAAAAGCGTGTAGGGGTGTGCATTTGTTGTCTGGATGGTATAGGAGGTCTCTCGGGCATGCCCATGTCTCGCTTGACACGAGACGTAGGGCGGTCTCGCCTGAAGGCGACCGTGGGATGGGTTGGCCCAGGCGCGCACGACGCCACAGACCACAGGCCACAACCTCCTTTTTTGTTTTTTTCTCATTTTTTACTTTTGTTTATACTTCCAAATATTATAAATATATATATTACAAGAAACACTTTACTAAAACATTTGGAAAAAAAATCAAACATTTGGCAAATATTAAATGTGTACAGGAAAAATGTTTCTCATCTATTTGAAAAATGTATAAAAAATAGACAATGTGTATGAAAATTTTGATCATGTATTATAAAAATATTAATCAAGCATCTGAACGAAATATTAATCAAGTATTTGAAAATATTAATAAAGCATTTCAAAAAATGTTAAATGTGTATATAAAAAACATTTATCATGTATACAAAACAATATAAATGTGTGTGACAAAAGTTAATCATGTATGTAAAAAATGTCAATAAAGCATTTGAAGAATGTTAATCAAGTATTTGAAAATTTCCAAACACACATTTCAAAAAAGTTAAATGTGTATAGAAAATATGTTTTCCATGTATACGAAAAAGTATACAGAAAATACATAATGTGTATGAAAAGAATGTTGATCATGTATTTTGAACATGTCAAACATGTATATAAAATGATATATGTATTTAAAATATTAAAAGTGAATTAAAATATAATGTGTTGAACATTTTGTTAATGGCAGTAAAGAAAATTCACACACAATTCACATTTTGCATACACATTAGAAACATTTATATATACATGTTTACATTTTTAATTACAAAATTAAATTTCTAAAAAATATATGTTTATTGGAGTCTACTTTTATTTACTGTACATTGGATATATTTTATACCTCAAAAACATTTTTATACACATTTCATATTTTAAAAATACATGATTAACATTTTTTCATGTAAACAAAAAGAAAACAAAGAAATCCATCAAAAATAAGAAACAGACAAAGGAAATCAAAAGATAAAAGAAAAACAAAGAAAACCACTGCAAAAAGAATGGAAGACATCAAAAACTGAGAAAGAAATAAAGAAAATAAAAAAGCCATTGAAAATAATAAAGATACAAAAAGAAATCTGAAGGAAAAAAGGAACAAAAAAAGGAAAAAAGACCAAAGACAAATGCTGAAGAAACAAAGAAAATTGAAGTATAACAAAGGAAGAAGAAAAACCAATTGATGAAATAAAGAAAACTGAAGTACAACGAAGGAAAAAACCAAAGAGAACCAATAAAAAACAAAAGGACGAAAAAAAAACAGAAACAACCAAAAAGGGAAGAGGAAAGAAAAACTACAGCAAACGAGCGAAGAGCCAGGGCTGGCCTGTAACGGTGGCATGCAGGAAGAGTTTCAGGCGAGAGAAAATTCTATATCGCATGAAGCGAGATATAAGCTCCCGCGAGGTCTCTGGTACTGCTACGTGTCGCTGGTTATAAGCGATACACGAAACATACTTACAACTTATACTCATACTCCGTACCAAGTTTCTCTGTTTTGAAGACTGTATAATCAAAGTCGCTCATATACATAAGTATACACTTATTTCTATAAATACATATAATTTACCTCATAAGCATCTTCGAGAGACTAAACAAACATATCATCTTAAGATTGATCAAGTCGGCCACAGACGCCTTCGTCGTCGACCAAAACATCTTCTCCGATGGACAGGGGATACCACTATTCTCCTAACCACCCAACCACGGATTGATTCGCACAATTTGTATCTAGTCGACCAACCTAGTAGGATATAGCTCGACAATAATTTTTCCACCTGATTTCTGCTAAGGTTTTCTGGATAGATTTTTTCATTTGGTATATATAAATATATTATTTTTTTCAGTCCCTTAAGAAAAGGTAATATGAACATTTTGTCATGAAATTTTCCAAAGAAAAAACATTGGTACATTTTAAAAAAATTGTTCATCGTGTACTTAAAATGTTTGCTATGCATGTAGATTATCAACGTTATTTAAAGAATGCTGGTCTATTAAAAATGTTCAATGTGTATTTACAAAAAAATTGCCATATATTAAACATATTTGTTTTCAATGTGTATTTGAATAATTCAACGTATATTTAAAAAAATTCTGAATATATTTACAAGATATTCAATGTGTATTAAAAATATTCATGTATAAAAAGGATGTTCTTGTATTTTATTTTTATTACATTTCTTACAGAAAAGCAAGAGGAAAAAGAAATTGGAAAAGAAAAAAGAACTAGAAAATGAATAATGAAATAAAAATGAAAACTATACGAAATAAGTACAATAATAGATGAAAGTAATTATTCTAAACATAAAACATACTCTATTCGTTCCAAAGTAAGCGTCTCAACTTTGTACTTATTTTGGGAGAGAGGGAGTAATAGGGAAGAAATGATAAAAAAAAGGCCCGATATTTTTAACACAATACAATCACAATTGCTCACATACATGCACATACACACACTATATGAACTCACACACGCATATCCTATCCCTGTGAGTACATCCGACATACTGAGCTGACAGAACATCTTAAGATTAACGAATTTACCATAGTCGTCTCGTAGTCGACGAGAACGTATCATCTTGCTGAACGAACATCACCGGAAAGTTTGAAAAAAATCTAGTAAATGGATTGGTTCTATCACAAAGAACCGTTATTCTCGTTTCACCAAAAAAGTAATTTAAAAAAACCCTGATTTTTTGCGATGTATGGTTGCGGCACGTTCTAATTTGGACGTAGCCGGCGCCCGTCTCCGCATCCTTTGGCTCGTCCCCCGATTGGGTAGAGCGTGCGCGTGACACGGCGCGGCGGTGACACGAAATTCCTCCGTTTTCCGGAAGCGGAACAGACCGCCGCGCGTAAGAAACAAACCACCCCACCGACCGTTGCCTCTCCGGGAGGTGGCGCTGCGGCGCACGGCGAGAAAAGCGACCAAATCCCCCTCAGTCTCAGAAAAAGCATCCGAGAAAAGCAGAAGCCAGGCGATCGAGTGAGGACCGAGGAGCCAAAATCCAAAAGCCTCCGCATCGCACGGGAGCCGAGGCCGATCGATGGCACGACGGAAGCCGCCGGCGCAGCATGGAGCCCGGAGCGAGGACGGCCAAGCCCAGTCGACGGCGCCGCCGCTGAAGCGGGGGCCGTGGACGGCGGAGGAGGACGAGGTGCTGGCGCGGTTCGTGGCGCGGGAGGGGGAGGGGCGGTGGCGCACGCTGCCGCGGCGGGCGGGCCTGCTGCGCTGCGGCAAGAGCTGCCGCCTGCGGTGGATGAACTACCTCCGGCCGGACATCAAGCGCGGCCCCATCGCCGAGGACGAGGAGGACCTCATCCTCCGCCTCCACCGCGTCCTCGGCAACCGGTGCGTGCACGTGACCTACTTCCTGAAATGCGTCTACGCAGATGATAGACTTATGGATGTCGCGGTGCACGCAGGTGGTCGCTGATCGCCGGGAGGCTGCCGGGGCGCACGGACAACGAGATCAAGAACTACTGGAACTCGCACCTCAGCAAGAAGCTCGTCGCCCAGGGCCTCGACCCGCGGACGCACATGCCGCTCGCCGCTGCTCCCGGCAAGACGGCAGCTCCTACCGACAAGACGACGGCGGCGCCGACGGTCAGACCGCCGCAACCTCTGCCCCCGCCAGCGCTTGTGCTGCCGACCTCGTCTGCCGCTGGAACTGGACGCGACGGCCGTGACAACCCAGGCGACGGAGGCAATGACGACCTCGCCGCGGCGATGAGCGTCGACGCCCATGACTTCGAAGGTTTCGGTGATCAGCTTCTCGCCGACTACGCTGCTTCCCGCGGAGTCTTCAACGACGTGATGGGGTGTCCAATGGTGGACGACGACACCTTCACCTCGTTCCTCGATTCCTTGATGAATGAGCGCCAGTTGGCTGCTGATCACAAGGTTGGCGCTATCTAGCTGATGCAGATTTACAATGCACTGTAGTAATCGCGAATCAGCTGACTAGCGAAATAAGTTGATTGATGATGGGCAGATAGTACAAACTGCGTACACATGAATTGCTTAATGTGATGAAGGGGTCTGGTGACGTTTGTTTGTGACTTTGTGTGATGAATATCAGTACTACGAGGATGTAATGTAATGTATGGATTGCACAGACATAAGATTTGTAGAAGGTGCGAATTAATCAATGTGTTCACCTGCTACTCATGTGGCCTGCTGGCGAGTGCCGACCGAGTGGCCAAAATAGAGCAGGTGCAGCTCATAAGCCTGCAGGTCCATCCGTCTACATATGGTCGAGAGAGACTCGAGACGCGTACTACTGCTCATCTTTGTGACAACGCGTGCCTCCGTTGCATTTTGCCATACCCGTGGGGTGGCCTGTCCGAATTGATTCTGATGTCGACTGAATTCAGGAAAGGAATACCCCGGATCTTTCTTCTCAGGGTTCGCCAGAGATTCAGATTGACCGTGCAACTCAATGCGGGTACGCAGGATAGATATATCAGCGTGTACATACATGTGCAAGCAAAAAAAAACCCAAATAATAAGTGTCATACGTATGGCACGAAGTAACAAAGGATTCACACATACACAAAGGAAACACCGACTGTTCATGCCGGGCGCATGCATAGACCGTATGTGAAATGTGAGTATCACAACAGGACAATGTGAACATGAACAAAGAATCCAGGAAATACAAACCGGAACGCACATCGTAATAAATAAATTACCAACAGAGAAGAAGATTTTACCTTTTAATTGAGCAGCGTGCAGGCCATCCATCCATCCATGCTCCTGGGAAAAGGCTTCAAGTTGCGTGGCTGTTACTTCCCCAGCAAACTGGTTTAGCAAGAGGAGCGTAGAGGCATCGGCACTGTACGTGAGGAGCTCCGGCGCTATATAGCAAGGGGGGCGTCTGCGAATTTACACACCGTTGCGACCGGCCGTCGTCCAAATGGACTGTCAGGTTGGAACCAACAAACAAAATTCGGGCGGGCTACTTTATTCTTCTTCTTTTTGCGGGGAGGCTACTTTATTCTCTCCTGTGTTACAATTAAACGAAACTATTCGATTTGACGCGTGAAATTATAGTAGTACATGGGATTGACCGGTAGCTGCAAAGTTTGTGATTTTCCAAACGGATAGACGTATTATCTGAACTACGATTGACCTTGACAGTTGACACAGCTGAAGTCTGAAGCACCCGAAAGTACGCCTTCGCAGGGCGTTGACGTAGACATAAGGCTTCCCGTCTTCAGGGAGCTGGTTACGTAGAGCTTTCGTTCCGCTTTCAGCGCCTAGACCGGTCCCTTTGTCCGGTGGAGTGCCGCGCGCGGCGAGGGGCTGTGGGAGGAGATGGCCTTCGCCTCGTCGCTAGTGGCGCCGCTGCCCCCGCCGCCTCCTGCCGCGAGGGCGGGGTGGAGGCGCGCGAGGGCGGCCCCTCGGCGGCTCGTCCTGGCGGCATCCAGCCGAGGCGGCGGCTCGGCCCCGGCCCCGGCCCCGCCGACGTTCGACCGGCTGCGGGAGCAGCTCCTCCAACTCCACGCCGAAGCCGACCTCACCCAATCCAAAGGTATACTAACTCCTCAACTCCATCGCCATGGCTGCGTTCTTCTTCAGGAAACTGGGATGCTGAGTCCGTAGCAGGAGCTTGTGTATTTCATTCTACATATTTGTGCTACTCTAAATTACGGACAATGATTGCGATTCCAAAGATTGCAGTATGTCTCGCTAATCTCTATTACGTACTACATACTATGTTCGGGTCTAGGGACCGTAAAAGCGAGTTTGAGTCCGGCGCTCTGTGCATAGGGGCACACCATAGTTGTTGCACTGCACTAGTGCACATTTTATTTCTAGAATACTCACTGCACCAAGTGCACAACATCCTTTTTACTGACTGTGTTTTTTTTTCTTGTAGCAAATAGTGCTCGGGTGAGGCTTGTGCGGTTGACCGAGGCTGCTGAGAATCTTAAGAAGAGAGCCGTGGTCAGTGTTCGGATGGGCAGAGAGAATGAGGCAGTGGAATTACTTGTGCAGAAGAAGAAGTTGACCAATGCTTTGGAGAACATAAAGGAGCGCATTGAGCTGCTTGACAAGCTTTCCGCAAAGATTAGTGAGGTGATGACATGTTCTTTCTATCATCATGTGAT